>NC_083337.1:116531172-117181625 GCF_019175385.1 Lycium barbarum
GTTTATAGCCAAGTTGTGGAAGTCCTTTCAAGAAGGTCTAGGTACTCAAGTGAAGTTTAGCACGGCGTTTCATCCGCAGACCGATGGACAAGTCGAGCGTACTATTCAGGCCTTGGAAGATATGCAACGAGCATGTGTGCTGGATTTCGATGGTAGTTGGTACGACCACTTGCTGCTAATCAAATTCGCATACAGCAATAGTTACCATACCAGTATTCAAATGGCTCCATACGAAGCTTTGTATGGAAGAAAATGTAGATCCCCGATCGGATGGTTTGAAATAGGGGAAGCACAACTAGTAGGCCCTGAATTGATTCAGCAAGCGGTGGAAAAAGTTAAGGTGATCCGAGATCGATTGTTGACAGCCCAAAGTCGCCAAAAGTCTTATGCGGACAATCGCCGACGAGACTTGGAATTTCGGGCTGATGATTGGGTATTTTTGAAAGTGTCACCAATGAAAGGGGTGATCATATTTGGTAAGAAAGGGAAGCTAAGTCCTCGATACATTGGACCCTATAAAATTATCCGCAAGGTAGGTCATGTAGCTTATGAATTGGACTTACCCTCGGAGCTCGAATCAGTCCATCCAGTTTTCCACTTTTCGATGTTCCGCAAGTGTGTTGGAGATCCCATAAAGATTGTCCCGATAGATGATGTGCAAGTAACAGAAGAGCTAACCTATGAAGAGATGCCTATTTCTATTCTAGACAGGCAAGTGCGAAAACTTCGAAATAAAGAGGTAGCTTCAGTCAAAGTCTTGTGGCGAAACAATAACTGGGAAGAAATGACTTGGGAAGCGGAAGAGAGTATGAAGTCCAAGTACCCGCATTTATTCCAACCCCCAAAAGAGACTCAAGATGGAACGCCAACAATATAAGGTATATATGCAATAAATGAAGTGTAATAATTAGAGTATATGAACACCCCTATTTCCATCATTACTCAGATATTATATCCCCTACTTTCGGGAGCTTTCGCAAGTCTTTCTTAGAGTTTTATTGTGTTGTGGCCCTGTGAGGCAATCATATTATGGGTTGTTGTGACAGGATGGTAGTGCCGTATTACAGGGGAAACTTTGGTGAAATTTTCGTAGAATCCCGAGTGTTTAACATTCGAGGACGAATGTTCCAAAAAAGGGGGAAGAGTGTTACACCTAGGAAATTTCCCCGAGAACATACAACGAATAGACTAACGAAGAATACGAGTATATGATGATTTAATCAGAAGGGAATGACGTTTGTCAACCCTAAGTAATATTTCAAAAGTAATTGCAATAAGAGATAGGTTATGCTCCACAACGACTACTTACGAGTCCTGAAAAATGTGAAAAAGTTACAGATTTGCACTTTGGTCTCATCGATGAAATACGGACGGTAAAGTAGTATACGGCCCGTAAACTGCCATGTCGTATTCCAACTTACAAAACTTCAACTTACTGCTAAATGTTCAAATGGTTAAATACAACTTGGAATACGGACCGTAAATTGAAATACGGCCCGTAAACCGCGATCGTAAATCACCATGATCCCCAGCATACCTTTCTGGTTTTGTTAGGCTTAAATACGACCACGAAATACGGCCCGTAAACTAGAATACGGACCGTAAGTTGTTCAACTGTGCACTTCAACTACTGTTCATTCCGGATCAGATTTTAAGTCATTAAAAAAAGACCCATGCTCATTAAATTCATTTCATTTCCACGATACTTCTCTCTAGAAACCTCTAGAATACTCTCCACTCTTCATTTACAAGAAAATCAAAGGAAATCCATGATCAATAACACCAAATCCATGAGACAAAGTGTATGAAACCTATCTAAAGTTCATCTCTCTCATGGAAACCTAAAAGAAGTGAAGTAGGGTTTTGGTGCTAGAGGAGTAATCCCATTCAAGGCTTGTTCAACCATCATCTAAGGTAAGTTTCATGACTAAATCATGTTGTTTAAGGTATTGGAAGGTTAAGATACTTGAATTGTAAAAAGACATAGGAAATTGGTCATTCATGAGTGAATAGTGTCATGGTTGGATGGTAGTTGGGTTGAATTATGAATGTTGGAGTGTTGTGATTATAAATAAGTTATAAATGATATTTAGACCATGAAATAAGTATTATATATGAGGAAACGCGATAGTAAGCTATAACCATAAATGTGTAGAAATTGAAGAGAAATGGTGGATTGTGGTCAATGTATATAAATGATGATTGTCGATTGCGGTATTGTGAATGTTGTTGTGAGCGTGTGGGAGTTGATATAGAATATGGGAAAAGTGGTATAACAGAAGGAAGTGCTGCCCAATTTTCCCTAGAAATAGTCACGCGTTCTTATAGTCAAATTAACTAACGTTAGTGCGAATTCTCTCTTGAAGGTAGAAACGTGATATCGAAGGAGAACAAGCAAGCGATAGCGTAGTTAAACGTCAAAGGTATGTGAGGCCAGTGCTTTCTTTCTAATGGCATGAATCTTCTAGCATGATTTTCCTTCCTCTTCATGAGTTCCTATATTCCAGATAGCTAAAAGCCTAGATGTATGAATAGCTATATAAGATAAGAGATATGATATGATGATTCTATAATGATAATGATGTTATTTATTGCTTAAACTCACCTTATATGCTAATTCCTTCAAGGTGAGGCAGAACGTCAATAATTTCTCCATAATGAAATCGGGGGATCACGACCTTACGTCACCCCGATAAAGTAAAGTTGTACTTAAGCCTTATGCATATATTATGATAAGTATGTTACGATAAGCATATTATGATGAGCATGTATGATGATGATATAACACCGCGCCTATTTGGCCGGGCAGTCACCACTAAGGCGGGCAGCTATACGATACATCATGGCCAAATGGCATGGGCAGACACCACTAGTGGGCGACATGAGATGATACCCCAGACGCGGGAGGCCTGGACGCAGGCTAATGTTATGATTATCACACCGATACTATATGGACGGGCAGCTTATGTATTTATACATACATGACATGATGAGAAGTACGAGTAAGCCAGCATGCATTATTTTCCTTATCCTTGACAGTCAGATACAGATGTTCCATATTGATGTTTCCTTTATATCATTATCTTATTTCATTGTTTATGCCTCTCATACTCAGTACAATGTTCGTACTGACGTCCGTTTTCTTTCGACGTTGTGTTCATGACCATAGGTAGACAGGGAGGAGAGCTCGACCCAGACCAGTAGTAGCTGTCAGCTGATTGAAAGCACTCCTTTGTTCGGAGGTGCTTATTATGATTCTCTTGTGTATAGTCATACATATATATATTTTGGGCATGACGGGTCTTGTCCCGTCCTTATGTTTAGCACTCCAGTAGAGGCTCGTAGATATGCAGTGTGGGTTACATGGTCTCACGAGATTGTTACTGTGTACATATATATATATATATATATATATATATATATATATATATATATATATATATATATATATATATATATATTATTTTGATAGCCGAAAGGCTTATGCATATAAAAGTATTTTTATGTTCACAAATGAAAAGATGATTTTCTTATGTCCTAAGTATAAATTGACAAAAAAAAGCATTAAAAGGGTAAGATGAGTAGTAGCACGAGTGGTGCTCGGTGGCTAGCCCCGGGTACCTGTTGCGGCCCCTAGCTGGGTCGTGACACTTACCCCTTATTGAGTTTGCATATAACAATAGCTACCATTATGGTATCCAAATGGCTCCATATGAAGCTTTATATGGAAAGAAGTGTAGATCCCCACTTGGATGGTTTGAAATACGAGAAGTATTGCTAATAGGCCCTGAGTTCATTCAACAAGTAGTAGAAAAAGTCAAGGTGATCCGAGATCGATTATTGACAGCCCAAAGTCGCCAAAAATCTTATGCGGACAACCGTCGGCGAGACTTAGAATTTCAAGTTGATGATTGGGTATTCTTAAAGGTGTCACCAATGAAAGGAATGATGAGATTTGGTAAGAAAGGAAAGTTAATTCCTCAATACATTGGACCCTATAAGGTTATCCGCAAGGTGGGTCAAGTAACTTATGAATTGGACCTGCCTCTAGAACTTGAATTAGTCCATCCAGTTTTCCATGTCTCAATGCTCGGCAAGTGTGTTGGATATCCTACGAGGATTGTTCCAGTAGATGATATTCAAGTGACAGAAAAGCTAGTCCATGAAGAAGTTCCCATTGCCATATTAGACAGGCTGGTACAGAGACATCGAAATAATGAAGTAGCCTCAGTTAAAATCTTATGGCGAAATAACAACCGAGAAGAAATGACTTGGGAAGCAGAAGAGAGTATGAAATCCAAATGCCCGCACTTATTTCAGCCCCCAGAAGAGATCCACGATGAAACATCGGGATTATGAGGTATGTATGTTTTATTTTTATGCATATGGGTCGTGTGTGGCCAACTTATATTATTATTTTGTTGTGGCCCTGCGAGTCAATGTTATTGTGGGCTGTTGTAGCAGGATGGTAGTGCCATATTACAGGGGAAAGTCTAGGGAAATTTTCATAGAATTCCCGAGTGCTTAACATTCGAGGACGAATGTTCCAAAAGGGGGGAAGAATGTTACACCCCGGAAAATTCCCCGTTGATGCACAATGAATAGACTAACGAAAGGCACGAAGTATACGGTATTACAATAAGTGAGAAATGACGTTTGATGACCCTAATTGAGATTTGTAAAGTCATTCGGAGTAAGAGGAGAAAGTTTGCCAAGAGAGGGCAAGGCATACGATGTGTATCGGAAAGGAAGTATGAGTAATAAGTTAATGAGTATTTAATAGTGTCTTGAAGAAGAATTATAACGTCCCTTAGATCGTTAATGAGGTGTTAAACAAGTATCAAGAAGGTTCCATAAGGATTAGAGATCAAACGAAGTGACGAGAACAAGATTAGAAAAAAGATGGGTTACACGGCCGATTATACTGTCCATATAATGTTATACAGTCCGTATAATGGTCCGCAGAATCGTCCCAGTAAAGGTCCCTCATTGATGGGATTATACGGTCACTTATACGGACCGTATAATGTGCTGTATAATGGTCACAGAAGCGAGATGTTGAAGCGGCGATTTCACGGTCACTTATACGGACCGTATAATTTTATACGGACAGTATAAGTGTTCGTATATTTTCTCGACGGATCAGATTTTTAAGTTATTAAAAAGGGAACCAAGTTCATTATTTCATTTCATTTTCACCCAACACTTCAAGGACTCTCTAGAACCCTCTCCATTCTTCATCCATAAGAAATCAAGAAAAATTTATGATCAACTTCATCAAACTAAGAAAACCAAGTGTAAAAAACTCATTAGAGATCATCCAAGTCAAGAAATTTCATTGGAGGTGAACTAGGGTTTTGGCTCAAGTGAAGTATTTCCACCCAAGGCTTATCCCTACGCCATCTAAGGTAAGTTTTATGGTCTTTCCATGTTATTTAAGGTATTGAGAGGTTGAAAGACTTGGATTGTAGAAGGAGATAGAAAATGGGTCATGAATATGGGAATAGTGTCATTTTTTAGTAGTAGCTTGGATTGGGTCATGATTCTTGATATGTTATCACGTTATAAATGATATTAAGAACATGGGATAAACATTGTGTATGAGTGAACATAATAGTGTACTATGACCATGATTATGGAGGAATTGAAGAGAAATTGTGAAATGTGGATAATGTAGATGAATGACGATTGTTGCTTATAATATTGTGAATGTTGTATTAACGTTTGAGAGTTGATATGTAATATGAGGAAAGTTGTATAAACAAAGGAAATGCTGCCCAATTTTCTCTAGCCTTAGTAAGCATGTTCTTATAATCAATTATCTAATGTTAGTACAAACTTTCTTGAAGGTAGAAATGCGAGCATCGAAGGAGAACGATCAAATGATAGAATAGCTAAACGAAGGAGGTATGTAAGGCAAATCCTTTCCTTCTAAGGCATGAC
Source organism: Lycium barbarum (assembly GCF_019175385.1). Taxonomy (NCBI): domain Eukaryota; kingdom Viridiplantae; phylum Streptophyta; class Magnoliopsida; order Solanales; family Solanaceae; genus Lycium; species Lycium barbarum. The sequence continues at coordinate 116,537,116 of NC_083337.1, forward strand.
TGCTATGGCATGAATCTTCCTATTTTTCCATAATATTCCTAAATAACGGAAATTATGAGTCCATGACTATAAAGAGCTACATACGCACATGATAAAGAAAAGAGATACGATACGAGTATGATAACGATGATGATGAATTTAAGTATAAAGAATCCTAGAGTAACATACGATGTCCATGAGGTTAATGATCCTAAATATGGTTCTATTGATGCTTTTCTTGTGTACACTCACCTTAAAATGTTAGTCCCTTCAAGGTGAGACATAATGATTATGATTACTCCATAATGTAATCGCGAGTTCACGACCTTATGTCACCCCGACATAGCCATAGTTTCCTTCATGTTCTAATGTATGTTTGATGATAAATGTATAATGATGCTAAGCTTATGATATGCCTATGAAATGTATGAAAATGTTAAGTTTACGATGGGTATATGACGATACGATTCCACCGTGCCTAAATTGCCGGCCATGTCACCGCGAAGACGGGCTGCATACTATTCCACCATGCCTAAATGGTCGGGCATGTCTCCGCTAAGGCGGGCTGCTATGTTTACACCGAGCCTAGAGGGCCGAGCATGACACCACTAGTGGGCGGCATACGATGGTTACCCGGACGCGGGTTAACGATGATGATATATATGATACGATGATGTATGCGCTATGATGATACATATACTATGATTATATATGATATATGTAGGAAATGTATCCACCCTTAAAAGTTACGCAGGTTATATCTTCATCTTATGTCATATGATTTCTCCATTATGTTCATTTCATTCATGCCTTACATACTCAATACAATGTTTGTACTAACGTCTGTTTTCTTTGGACGTTGTGTTCATGCCCACAGGTAGACAGGGAGGTGATCCAGACTCGTAGGAGCTACTAGCAGACTTTGAGAGCACTCCATTGTTCCGGAGGTGCCATTGATTTATTCTTTTGTGCATAGTATATATATGTTTTGGGCATGACGGGGCCTGTCCCGTCCATATATCTAGTACTCTAGTAGAGGCTCGTAGATACGCATGTGTGGGTAGTATGGTCTCACGATTTTTCCCACGTGTATGTATATATATATATATATATATATATATATATATATATATATATATATATATATATATATATATATATATTGATAGCCGAAGGGCTTATGTATATAAAGGTAATTGTGTTTCAAAGTGAAAAATGGTTTTCCTATGATTTGACTATTAGATTAATGAATGAACGCTTGATGTGCATGATGGGTAATGGTATGAGCGGTGCTCGGTGGTACGCCCCGGGTGCCCGTCATGGCCCCTAGTCGAGTCGTGACAGGTCAGCCTATCGCAGGTATATCTTTTGCCTTCATCATAGATTGGTCTGATAGTGCCCAAACTTGCCTTGCATCCCCGACATGGGCTGAACGCGGATGGTCCTTCAATGGTCCATTTTTTGTCTAAGTGTTGCACACTTCTCCCGTCATGTCGTTCTTGTGCAATAAGCTCCCATTTCACTTGAAATTGCTCAGATTTCCTTAATTCCACCTAGTTGTACCTAAACATACAAACATACCAACATAAGGTCGAATATAACGATTTCATTATAAAAAAAGCGATTAAAGTACTAAGATTTAGAAGGAAAGTGACGCGAAATATAAATATTTGTGCCACATATCACCACCCCCACTTAGACTTTGCTCGCCCTCGCGAAAACACTTACCTATACTAACCTATCACAAACCCAGAACCATGCCATTCAAATAGGTCTACTCAGGCTTCGACTAATACAACGATTTTCAAAAACACATTTCAAAACAACATTGAGCCAATCCATATGAAAGTCATGCCATCAATCAATATTTTAAGTTTTACAACATAAACGAACAACCTTCTCAAGAACAACTTTCTTCCAAAAAAATAAGACTCAAAGACGATGTCAAGACTAAACCAGAGGACCATGATGGGCACCCGGAGCTATCCTACCGAGCACCACCTGGCATACATATATCTCAAAATTATATCTGAGTGGACCATAATGCTAGCTCATTGTCACGACCCAATTTCACTAAGTCATGCGGGCACCTAACTTTCTCACCTCGGCAGGTGAACCATAACTCAACATTCATAAATAACATAAAGTAGAGGAAGCAAGTAAAATAACCTAAGTCTCACAATATACTATAAATGTTACACCCCGTAGTTTCGTATGTTTAGATTCGAGCTACCTTTCAGGAGGTATGTGAGATGATATGTGTTTATCTTATGGTTATGAGGGTTTAATTTCATATAATAAGCCATGGGAGGATTAGAGAAAGAGTATCTTTTAGTATATGTGAAGTTTTGAAAGGTACAACCATGGGAAGTACGTAGCAATGAAGTAAAAGATGAATTACCATCTTTTAAGTCGTCACCGGAAGGACAACCTTGGAACTAAAGGAAATGACCATTATCAAGTATGATTAATGATAAATATCATGTATGGAGAGTTTTGAAAGATTCCGGGATCAAGCAAATCGAAGAAAATAACTTTGTCCAGAATTTGGAAAAACGTTGGCAGAATTTTGACAGAATTTTGGGTCATTTTTGGAGGGGTATATCTCCAGGTATATTGGGAGTTTTAAGGTGTTTTAAAAGCCTAAAATAAATTCGTTGAGTCTAGTTTCCAATGCAACAAACCGCTAGTCAAAACGACATCGGAGTAGGGAGTTATGGCCATTTTAAGATAACCCATCCAAGCTGCAAAATGGCTTCTGCGGGTCCCACTTGGGAAAGTCGGTGGAACCAATTTATAAAGGGTATAAAAACCCCCCATCAACCCCATTTTTTCATCCTTTTACACTCTCATTATTTCTACAAATCTTCCAACACATCCCCCAAACAATTATAGCCCATTAAATCAAGAATTTAACAAGATTACACCGAACTAGTCCATGAAAGGTAATTGTTCTTGCTTCTACTTGATGTTGTAGTAAGTTTGGTCTTGAAGAAAGTTGGTCTGGCTAAATTTCTTCAAGTATAAGTTATGTTCTTCATCCTATCTCTTATGTTGAGTTGATTTGAAGGTTTAGCAAGTATTAAAAGTGAAAATAGTTATAGAGGAAAGGTCATAAAGTGTTGTGTTATATTTGTTGAGTTTATGGACTGTTTTGAGCATGTTGTATCCGTGTGGTTGGGCTGATTTCCATGCATATGGATAGTATCTAATGTTGTTGGTGTGTTGATGAGATTATGCTCCTTGATTAGAAAGAAAGGAAGTGTATATTGTTGTTGTATATTGAAAAACATCATGTGGGATGTTTTATGGAATATTTTGGTAGTGATGATGATGATGTTAATATTAGTATTGTTGTTGCTGTTGTTTTGTTGGTATTGTGATTTCAGGCTAGACATATAAATAGGGAAGATGCTGCCAGAATTTCGACAGATTCTAAAAGGATTTTAATTAAAGGCTTGAGACAAGTGTATGATAGTGAGCCTAACAATAGTATGAATGGTTTTATATGTAGATTACGAGACTATGAACGATCTTGTGTAGATTGCAAGACACGAGGTAGGTTGGAAAGTAGCGAAGTGAGCTTCCAGGTATGTTAAGGCTAAACTTTTCTTTCTAAAGGCATGATTCCTTTGTTGTGAACATATACATGATATCTTCAATAAACCCGTTTCTAAAAGTACCAAAGCTTATAGTTCCCGATGTTCTTATGACATCACTGAGCTTATTTCATGACTATAGATGTTATTCATTGATGTTGATCTCATCTTATGATTTTGTTCTTTCAACGTGAGATTTGTTCATGATAATAGTTCTATAATGTTAATTGGAGGTTTACCGACATTATGTCACTCCGATGAGTTTAGGAATGTATATTTAAACAATGTTTTGTAGGACATGAATAGAGTGCTAGTAGAGGATCCATAATGAGGTATTTGATGCTAGAAGAGAGGCTTATGATGTAGCGCATGCTTTGGTTAATGTTTAGTTAAGCAGGAAGAAGTCCTAATGGCATAGAACTGTGCTTATAAGTCTTATGTGATCATGTTCGCAATAACGGACAAGTGATGACGATGAGAAGTGCATAGAGATTACTTATGAAGGTCGGGTCATGATGTTGATTATATTTACCACTGGTCCATGACCAGTTGGGCAGCTATGTATTTACCACCATGCTACGGCTGGTTGGGCAGTTATTACCACCGAGCTACGGCCGGTTAGGCAGTTACCACTGATCAGTCGGGCAGTTGCGCTCTACCATCGGGCGATAATCAGACGGGCAGTCACCACGGTGCTACGGCCGGTCGGGCAGTTACCACTGATCAGTTGGGCAAATAGCACCAAGATAATGTGTTGGTCAGGATCACAGTATTATGCATATATGGAGTTAAGGATATGAGAGCATAAAGAGACATCTGTACTAGATTCTCATTAACAAGCCAGATGTGCCAAGTTGATTCTTATCCTTCTTCTTTGCAGCATATGTTTATTATATTACATTTCCACCTTACATACTCGGTACATTATTCGTATTGACGTCTCTTCTTGTGGACGCTGCGTTCATGCCCGCAGGTATAGACGGACGGGACAAGGATCTTCCCCAATAGGTTACTTTCAGGTACCAGTTTTGATTGGTGGGCTCCACTTCTTCCTGGATCATTGCCAAGTCAGGGTCGTATATGTATTTTTGTGTGTTACGGGTACGTTGGGGGCCCTGTCCCGACTTGTATACTTCAGTCATGCTCCTAGAGGCTTTGTAGACAGTGTCTTGTATACCGCTTAGTTATGTCTTGCTAGTTGTTATATCGGATTCATGGGCCTATTGTGTGTGTATATATATATATATATATATATATAAGTTGGTTCGCTCGGTTTTCGTAAGATGCCGGGTGCCAGTCACGCCTTACCAAGGTTGGGGTGTGACAATAAAAAAGTGCGGAAGTAAATTAAATCCACCCCAGTATCTGGTCTGGTCATACAAGAGTATCTAATTAAGTACTATAAGTCTGAATAGTGATAATAGTACATAAGATCTCAAAAGATGTCTCGAATGGAAATAAGACATAAATAGTTAGAAGAGTCTTCGGGCAGTGAACGTCCTCATGCTCCCCCTGAATAGACCTCGATAATCAGCCACGAGAGGTAGAAGTAGATCCAACCTGGTATTCTGCATTCATGAAAGAATGCAGCAAGTGCAGGTCCGTACAAACAACAAGTACTGGCAGGTATCATAGGCCGACTAAGACTAGCTAACATATATAAAGATAACAAAGCCAGATAAACACGTAAAACAAGGTACAAGTCAATCATGATTCCATAATCACAATACAAGTCATCACCTATGTTATAGCATCTAAACCCGATGGTGCCAAGTGTCAGTATAACCAATCTGAACCAGTATATCACAATCATATCACAATAATATCACAGAAAACCAAGGGGTACAATGCAATGCAATAATGTATGAATGATGAATGCAATGCAATGCATATGCACTATACGCATGTACTCCGACGATGGAACATCACATCTCGGCAGCACAACCAATGGGGGACCCGCGAGGTCCATGTACCACTCGTTCTGAAAAATGACCTCGGATCACCAGCACTATCTCGATCTTGGCAAGAGACCTCGGGCATCGATCACTCATTCAATCTCGGTAAGAAACCTCAGGCAACGTACACACATTCTGCTCCGATAAATGACCTCGGATCACGGACTCTCCTCTCTCTTTTACGCTCTCCGACAAAGACCACGGACGCTACTGTCACGACCCAACTAGGGCAGCGATAGGTACCCGATACGATCATACCGAGCACCTCTTATCTATCGTTTACCTTTACTACTGAGTGGGCCATATGAACTATACCATATTTTTATTTTGTTACTTAACACTGTGATTACTAGCATAATTATAAACAAGTGTTAATAAACTTTGTTAACATATTACACAACCACAAGGACGAATAAGGGTGCAAGCATCTAACGGTACAAATCTGTCTACGAGCCTCTAAACAAAATACATATAGTAACAAGAAGGGTCGGGTGCTGCCGTGCCCGAATATGTACACAAAAGTAGTACCAATGAACTAAAGCTCCGGAACAACTGGAGCGCTCTCAATGTATCGCGGGTGGAGCTCCTAGGGACCGAACTCGTCTACCTTCTTACCTGCGTGGCATGAAACGCAGCGTCCACAAGAAGGGACGTCAGTACGAGTAATGTACTGAGTATGTAAGGCATAAGAAAAGCAGCATAATAAAGAACATAAAGTATGAATAACAATGTCATGGGATCGTAGAGCATGTAGTGAGATAAGAGAGTAACCTGTACATATGAATGCCCTTTTTGGCCGGATGCCATGCATGTTTATCTTTCCTTTGAAAACATTTCTTTTTCACATATATAGAAAATAGAACATGTCATAGCGCCGAACAACGCCGGCTCGCTCACATATGTCCCGCGTCCGGGATGAAATTTACGCCAACTAACCAGGTGGCAATGCGTCTATAGCGCAACATATCTCCCTTTCCCCATATCCCCCATATACATATACATATGTCATATACATATATCATATAGTCAGCATGCATGAGAGCCCAACGAAAGTCATGTATCCATCGGAGTGACATAAGGTCGGTAACCTCCGATTACATTATGGGATAATCATGGCCGCTTTGTCTCGCCTTAAAGGAACTAGTGCTATAAGGCGAGACTATAAATGAAAAATAGTATTAAGAGAAAACATATAATAAGATCATAAACCTCATAAGGCGTCCATTTATATTCTTGAAGTCTTTAGAAAGTAGAGTCATATTCAAGGAGTAAAGTTGAGGGTCAAGAACTAACTCTATATTCTCATATTCATATTGAATCCGTAACTTGAGATTTTCAACCATGAAACCATATTGATCATAATCATCATAGACATATTCTCATCTTTGACAACATCGTTTTCATTACAAAAACATGTCCGTCGTCATAATCATAAAAGCTTACAAGATCATAAACCATTGTTTTGGAAGAATATAGTCATTTTTGGAAAATATTTACGGGTTATCATGGATAGAATCATGCCTTAAATTCTAAACATCTAACTTTTAAAAACGAGGAAAATATGGAAACAGTTATAAAGCCATAGCGCAGGAATCATGCCTTTGAAAGAAAGGGACGAGCCTTAACATACCTTGTCCGCTTTCCTAGTCAATGCAACTTAACTCTTGGCCTTCCCAAAATCTATAACAATGTTAATGAATACAAACATTAGCTATGGGTGTCCAAGAATCTCATTCTAAACTAACACTTTGTCTACCGAAATTTCGGCAGCATTTCCCCTGTAAATACACCATCCCCGAGAGTCTAACTCGGCCAATTCTTATCAACAACAATCCGAGAATTTAACTCGGCCAAATTATCAACACAATTCCAATAATCATACTAACAACTTTAACAATTTATCCATAATACATTCTAACATTAATAATCCTTACTACACAATTCATCGGCACTTCATTTGTATTCAATTCAATCACATACAATCAAACCAATACCAATGATACCACATTCGAGTATTACCCCGAAATCATTCCAACACGATTCAAGAATACTTCAAGAAACTTACATAACATCCCAAACAACCCAATTAACATACTACTTCCCCCGAGACCTTCCAACTTCAATAAGAACAATAACAACCTAATTCCTTCTTTCAAATTCAATTACAACAACCCAACAATTTACACTCTAACAACATTACACTAACAACATCATCTCCCATAATTGCAAGAACATTATATTCAATTCACATTAACTTCTAAAATAAGTTTCCAACTACTATAACTTCACTAGAATCATCCAACTTTTATTATCAACATAGCATCCACAACAACAACAACCAAACACTAGATAAAATAATTAAATCATTATTCCTACACCTACATATACATGCACGGCCAAACACCATATATATATGGCCACAACATACATCTCCATTTTCATGATTTTCATTCACTTTTGCATCCTACAACATACATAATCACCCATAACATATAAGAAAGCGATTAAACCTTACCTTTTTCCCTTGACTTCCCACTTAGCTATGTTTTGTAACTTGCAAGAATATGGGGTTTTCTTGCTCCAAGGACCACTTCACTTTGCTAAGAACCCTTCAATTGGTAGAAAATAATTTTTGATGAATTTTTTTTCCAAGGTTCTTGTGGGATTTGGATATGACCGAATGGCCTTAGTTTTTCTCCTTTTTTTTTTTTGTTCTTCAAAGTTCTTGAAGTTTCTAGGGAAATAAATGAATACTAAGATGACTTAGTCATCTTTTATTTTGGTCCATTAAGCTTCTAGGTGGGCTAAGCCCACTCCAAATGGGACGGCCCAAATGGCCCCTTTAATTCCAAGCCCATTTTTTTTGTGTTTTATTTTGCACTTCATGAAAAATTTAATTTTTCCAAATTCCAAATTTGCCCTTAGTCTTCCTCCACATTTCCATGGGTCATATTGCGAATTTCCTTTTTTTTTTTGCCCCTGGCATTTCTTAATATTTCCACTTCAAAATTTTCATACACTACTTGTGTGCTAAACCAAAAATTAAAATATAACCTCGTCCTTAACTTTCCGCGATTATCTTAAATTATCCGAACTTACAAAATGCGGGATATAACAGCTACACTCTCTCACTTATCATCATCAGTACCATAACCATGCAATATCAATGTATCATGGATATGAGTATTAATACGATGCAATGTAATATCAAAAACCAATTCAATCCCAAAAAGTACCACACAGGTCACACAAGTAATACCAATAATAAGGCTACACAATAAGCCACAATGGAATCACAATTCTCATCTCAATATCAATCGAGTAAAGTACCGCAATAACATAGTCATGATATATCACTATTCACAAATACCAATTGTCTCAACGTGGCAATGAGCTAATAAGTAAATAGATCAAGGTAAGTCAACAACACAACGAGGTGGCTAGCTCCCAAATCATACAACAAGGCCCAACCTAACACAATATTCAACCCAAATTTATACCCTAAGGTTTACATGCATTTTCTGACAATATCATCTAAACATACGCTTCGCTAATCGAAGTCTCACCATAAGGTATACTGCAACCTACTTGGAGAGCCGAATAGCAAAGTCTCCAATAATCAAACCTTAGTCTTTCCCTTTCTTTGAGCCTCGAGATAATGGAAGTCTAAACATATCCGAATCATGAAATTAAAATCAAGAAGAAACATCATTCAAACCTTACTTCTATTCAAGACCCTAATCCCAACCGATGGAATAGGGTTTATGAACTAGAAAGATGGAATAAGGAATCTATAGGTCTCAACATGAAATTAATGTTCTAGGTGATCAATTCCCATCAGTTATAAGCTAGAAGAATTCATGGATTACTCAAATTCGGATTTTAGGCAAAACCCCCAATTTCGGGTAAAAACCCTAGCTTTTGAATTCAAGAATCAATCTCTAACAATGGTAGATATAAGCTCAACAACATTAGATACATCAGATTCTATGATTATCTTAGCCAATTTCATCAACATAATCGACTTAGGAAGAATAAACCCTTTTTAAGAAACTTCTGTGAAAACACATTTAATCCCTCTTTGATTCTATAGATTTCTAGCATTAGATCATGATAGGATTAACAATTTGTGGAACTAAGACCAAGAGAATTACCGTGATGACGAATCTGCCCCCAAACCCTTAAATTCGCCTCTAGAGCTTAAGGTTATGCGAATAGAATAATGGCATATGTGTTGGGGTTTTATTAAGTCATTAAATGAAGAAACTGCTCGTCAACCGCTTCTGCGATCACGGGACCCCTATAACGGTCCTGCTTCAGCACTTACCCCACTGCTATAGTGGTTAACCAGAAAATTCACTTAGCCGCTTTTGTGGCATGGCCACCGCTACAGCGGTGCCGCTATTGCGGTATACCACAGAAAATAATTCAAGTTTCACAACTCATTCCGAAATCCGATTATTACCCGAGGACCTATACTCTCAAACCAGATATACATAAAAACACACTACGAACGCACTTGTGGCCTCAAAATTTCCAATGGAGGTCTCGTTGATCGAGTCAACTCCTGATACCTTAAAACTAGTTTTCCACCCCAAGTCCCAAAATGCACCGGAGTGCATTGGGAACTGAAACAAATACCCAAATAAATTCTGAATGACCATCTAGACCTCTCGAAATTGATGAGTTTCTGATAAAAGTCTGTTTACCCAAAAGTCAACTTCGGGCAACAATTTTTCAGTTTAAGTCTAATTTCACAAAACCCAACCTATTTCGTATCCGATTACCGCGAAAATTGGACCACCTATCTACGTAGGTCAAATATATGTTGATATAGCTCGGGAAAGGGTCAACAAGGTCAAACTAGCCATAACGACCAAATGGGTCTTTATACTCATAAAGGCCATAATCTTTAAGGGACACAAACCCAAAAGATATATCTATACATCATCAAACTGATCTCAACTACTCAAGCTGACATGGATATCAAAATAACAATACACCAAAATATGGACCGAGAAGGTCACAAAACAACTAATTGTACACATCTGTCCACAGGCCTCTACATGGAGTGCATATCATCATCAAGACGGGACAAAACCCTGCCATGCCCATATGTACACAAAAGAATCATACCAGCTAAACTGCAGCTCCGAAACAAGTGGAGTGCTCTTCTACCAAAGCTGAGATGGCAGCCTAAGGATCTGTACTGTCTCTCTGTCTACCTGCGGGCATGAACGCAGCGTCTACAACAAAAGGACGTCAGTACGAATAATGTACCCAGTATGTAAGGCATGAATAACAACATAACAAAGATATGAGAGTCCCATGCGATAAGAGAATAACCTGTACATCTGAATGCCTCTCAAAGTAGATGTTACGCAAGCTTTCCTTTTCTAAAAAAAAAAACAATTTCGTGCATACATACATATAATGCCGTACCCGGCCATATAGGCTTGGTGTCATCCAAACCCAGCCATAATAAGGCTCTATGCTATCCTAACCAAACTGCAGTAGTGTGCACAATAGGTGTCATACACGACCGACTATAGCGCGGCTCGGTGTTAAAAAACAGCTACATATATCTAAAGTATGCATGAGAGCTCAAAGAAACGTTATGACTCTATCGGAGTGACGTAAGATGGGTAAACCTCCGATTACCATTATGGATCTATCATTATGTATCGCACCTTGAAGGAACAACAACCATAAGATGAGATCAACATCAATGAATAAGATCAATAACCATAAGATAAAGAACAATAATCATGCGACCAATATCAATAATATCATAAGAACATCAAGAACCATAAGCTTCTTGTATTTCTGGGAATAAGGACATTATGGATATCATTTGAGTGAGTTTTATATCAATAAGATCATGCCGTAATAAAGAAAGGAACAACCTTAACATACCTTGTCATCTTCTTAACTACTCAACGCCTATCCTCCCGAGCTTGTAAATCTACATTCAAGATGATTCATACTAAGGTTATGTCATTGAAGTTGTCATAGGGTCGAACTAAATTAATTGGTAAACTAACGAAAACCGAGCAGCATTTCCCTTACGCCATCTACTTCTAGGAACTCCAAACAACTCCCAAAACAATAATAAAAGATCAACAATACCATAACCAAGAGATTACATTCAAATTATACTCAATTTAGCCCCAAAACGTCTCTTCATAATCAATTCATAACAATAACATCAACAAAACCCCTTATACATTTGTATACAATACTTCCTTAACATCATTGTCATGCCCCGAACCTGGGCCTGGACTTAACACGGCACCCGGTGCCTGACTGCATGTGACCGAGAGAACCAATTGGTGGGCTGAATTAACATGTGATACCAAAACATAACTGATTTATAAAATAAAACTTACACATGCTGATTAAGTGGAAGTCTAACTGAAATATCATAAAGCAGAAATACTTAGACAATCTGAAAATATCTGAAAGTAGCCAAAATGGCTAAACCAAAACAACTGAGCATAACTGCCAACAAAGCTAACATAACAAATATATGACTGTCTGGACTGTGTCTATGAAGCCTCTAAGAATACTGAATAATATAGTTGTTTAAAAACTGAAATAACTGGATAGCTGACAACGCCCCGAAGGGATCTGGGGCTCACCAATAGCTGATACGTGCACTTATAAATAGCTGAGTCGTCAACCTATATATCGCGATGTAGGCCCCCAAGTAATAAAAAGGGACATCATCACATTTCAATCGTACTGGTATGTAAACCAACTGAAGCAATAAAGTACTGGAACTGAAATTGAAACTGATAACTGTAAATTGTGATAGCAAAAGAAATAGAGATATGAATACTCCCTGCTCTGTATCTAAATCATCTGTTTTATCTGTGTTTTTATATGTGGAGCCCCGGCCCAATAAATGCAGGCTATGGCCTCGGCCAAGTAGTGCGTCAGTCACTGGCCTCGGCCAAGTATATGTATACATAAGACTGTGCCCTTGGGCAAAATCACATATGTTCAATTATGGTTAATTAATAAAGACTGAGACCATAATAACAATGAAAAATACTGAGCTGAAATAGACATGTTGGACTGAACTGAAAACATTGACTGTTTCTGAGCATACAAAATTTCTAGGTTGAGACTCACATGGTAACAATACATAAGTCTATAAAGATTACGTGATGAGTTCATGATATTCAAATTGACAACGATGAACGAATTCTGTAACTGCAACCCTAGAAGATAACAGTTCTACAACATATTATGAAACTAGGGCTAAACTGTATTCTGATTCAAATTACTGACAAGTATGAAGAATGAGGCGTAGGGAGAATCATAAACATTCCTAAATGTGGATAGTTAGCCTCACATACCTGTATACGCTCCAAGTCTTGTAACTACTAGTCTGAAATTGAGAAGAACCCAAAAGCCTAAGTCTTGAACCCTTAAATGGGTTTTCTTGAAAACCCTAGGTTAAGAACATTGAATTCAAGCTTAATGTTTGTAATCTTATGTTAGAATTCACTTAGGATTATTAGAATTGACTTACCTTGGTGTTCTTCGTGATGGAGGAGAGGAACAGGTCATTCTAGGGTTTAGGGACTTGTAAAAAAAATTAGAACTGAAACCAGGTATTTATAGTTTCTGGTGCGGACTGAGAAATATGGCCCAGAATACGGTCTGTATTGTCATACCTCGACAAGGGATATGACGGGCTCCGACCCGTAGGCCGGGAACCACTTGACTTAACAGTTACTTTGAACATTATATGCCATAACTCAAAGAATACCTGCATGTAGAAAAGGCCCAACATAGAAATATCCTATAATCCAACACATATATACACATGCGAACCGATAAGGTGGCTACAACATCCCGAGTATCATAAAGCCGGCAAGGCTAACAGGAAAGTGTCACAGAACAAACAAGGCCAACATGACCCTACATATAATTTACATAGCCCACTATGTCTATGAGCCTTTAAGAGTGTACATAAGAACATATATTACATTAGCAGAAAAGTATCAAAGATAGCAAGTCCGGAGTAGTGGCACTTGCTGACACCGCTGATGCTGGAAGTCCTACTGCAGTCGCTCTCTAATAACTCTGTCAGAGCCTGCAGCGCGAACTGCAGCGTCCCGTACTGAGTATGTAAGGCTGGAATCAATAACATAAATGGGACGGAGATATAAAGAGAATAGAGGTAACGTTCCATCTGAGAACGTACAACGTACAATACATGAGTTTAAAAATCATATGCAAGTATATACATAAATATATATAAATAGTATCATCATTATAACGTGCCCGGCCTTTTCAGGACTCGGTGTGTAACGTACCCGGCCCTTTCGGGACTTGGTGTGTAATACCAACTGATCAGTGGTTGCACGATAGGTGTCGTACCCGGCCGACTATAGCGCGGCTCGGTGAAGTAAAATAGTGTGTATATATATATATATATATATATATATATATATATATATATATATATATATATATATATATATATATATAAAATGCATGAGGAGACAACGAAATAACATCGGGCCTTTTGGAGTGACACAAGGTTGTAACCTCCGAATGAATTATGAAATTCGTAACAAATCCAAGGAAATAACTTAATGATAATAAACGTGATAATGTTCAAGAATCAAACAAATAATTAAATCATTAAGATTGGAAATACAAAGCATAGGAGTGGAGTGAATTTGTTATGGAACACTCATGTTCATATTCTACTTGGATTCGTGCCAAAGAAAGAGAGAAACAAACACCTTACATACCTTATCCGTTAAGCCACCACTTAAAGAATCCCTTACTCCGATGATTGCCCTTCACCCAAACCTATATGTCGAGAAATACATCTTTAATCATACTTTCATCATATTTCCCATCAACTTAGAAGTACTAGTTATCGAAGGCTAATTTGGGTTACGAAAATTTTGGTAGCATCTCCCCTATACAATCTACTTCCTCAGAATACCGAAGCAACTCCCAAACAATACCAACAACATCAACAACAATATCATCAAGATTCTACAAGATAATCATGTATAAGTTCATCCAAAACTTTCTTCAATTTCAATCCCCAAGCCAACAATACCAATACCACAATCTATAACTCTTATTCTAGTAAATATTCCTAACTCAATATTAACAAAGAGAGATTCACACCTTACCTTTACTAGAATAGGAAGATCTTCAATATTTACTTTGAATCCAAGCCAACTCCAACGCAAAACGAAACTATAATCGTGGCTACACGTTATCCGAACCTCTATTAATACTCTGTCACTTGAAATTACTCAAAATCCTCACTTTTATGATGCATATAAGCTCTCATATATTTGCTGAGCTTTATAGAATATTTGGGGGATTTATTATGAAGAGAAATGGGGGTTTTACCCCTTATATAGTGGATTAGATTCGGTTAGCACCGACTCTAAAATCCTTCTGCGCGTTCGCGCTGCCCTGGGGCGCATTCGTGTAGAGTTGCCCAGTGCTACTCTGCACGTTCACGCCAACCTTTGGCGCGTTCGCGCAGGGTTAACCCCTGCGCTGGCAGTCTGTCTTAAAATGCTCATAATTCTCTATTCCGATGTCAGATCGACACGTGATTTGTTGCGTTGGAAACTAGACTTCCCGAACTTCAATTTAGGCTTTTTTTTACCCTAAAAATCCTCATATACTATAAGATATTCCTTGCTTAATTAGGGCCAAAATTACCCCTCATATTTTCTCCAAAATCCAACAAACTTAATTTCCTTAATTCACTTGCCCTCCAATCCTTCCGCCGCTTATTATATGAACTTAAACCCTAATAAACATAGGATAAGAGTATCTAATCTCAATTATCCTTGGAGGTAACTCCGATGTCCATATCTTCAGAGCCAACACCTACGAATTTCAACGTACAAAACTACGAGGTGTAACATTCTCTACCCCCCCCCCCCCCCCCTTTAAAAACATCCGTCCTCGAATGTTGGAATACTTAAGGTATAATCATATATTTTAAATTTTTACGGAACTTTAGTAAAGTATCTTATGCAATTGAAGCACTGCTAATTTCCTGCCTACCACAATTCTAGTTTATATGTCCTGCAGGATATCGTACTCAACGACACATAACATGCAGTAATTAGAATGATATTTCCCATCACATTGATTCTCAAGGGATTAAATATGACTTTTACCTTGTAAGTGATTTGCGGATAAAGCAGCATCTTGCAAGGATTCTTTCGGAATAGTATCATCTATGACAGGGAATAAATGGGGGATAATTGGACTTCATTTCTGCTTCTGCTTCCCATGTCATCTCTTCCCTATCTTTACTTCTCCATAGAACCTTTACTGAAGCCACATCTTTGTTTCTGAGTCTGCGAACTTGTCGGTCTAGAATAGCAATTGGTTCTTCCTCGTATGTCAGATTTTCAGTAACTTGTATATCGTCAACAGGTATGATTCTGGAGGGATCTCCGATACATTTTCTCAGCATGGACAGATGAAAAACTGGATGAACTGCTTGTTGTTCTGATGGTAATTCCAATTCATAAGCTACCCGGCCTACCTTTCGGACGATCTTATAACGTCCGATATATCGAGGACTGAGCTTCCCTTTCTTACCAAATCACATCATGCCCTTCATAGGTGATATTTTCATAAATACCCAATCACCTACCTGGAACTCGAATTCTCATCGTCGTACATCCGCATAAGATTTTTGGCGGCTCTGAGCTGTGTGTAACCGTCCCTGGATAAGCTTTACCTTTTCAATGGCCTGATGGACAAGGTCTGGCCCGAATATGTTTACTTCTCCGACTTCAAACTATCCGGCAGGAGACCTACACTTACTGCCATATAAAGCCTCACACGGAGCAATTTTGATACTAGCATGATAGTTATTGTTATAAGCAAACTCTATCAGAGGCAACTGGTCATCGTAACTTCCTTGGAAATCCAATACACAGGATCGTAACATATCTTCCAGAGTCTAAATGGTCCGTTCATCTTGCTCGTCCGACTGCGGATGGAAAGCCATAATAAGATTTACTCGAGTACCAAGACTTTCCTAAAAAAAATTCTAGAACTTTGCTTTAAACTGAGTGCCCCTGTCATAAATAATGGAAACAGGAATGCTGTGAAGACACACAATCACTTTAAGATACAATTTAGCATAGTTCTCAGCAACATAAGTGGTTCTTACTGGCAAGAAATGGGCTGATTTAGTTAACCTATAATGATCACCCAAATAGAATCGAATTTACGAAGAGAACGAGGAAATCCCATGACAAAATCCATATTAATCACTTCCCACTTCCACGCTATGATCTCCATTTCTTATAATAAGCCACTGGGTTTCTAATGTTCGATCTTTACGTGCTGGCAGGTGGGGCACTGAGCTACGAAGTTAGCAATACCTTTCTTCATACCATTCCACCAATAAAAGCCCTTGAGATCATTATACATCTTGGTGGATCCGTGATGAATTGAATACCAGGAGTAATGAAATCCTGACATGATCCTATCTCAAAGCCCGGTTACATTTGGAACGCACAAACGGCCTTGATATTTGAGAATCCCATTTGAATCCAGTTCAAAGGCTGAGCTCCGATTTTGTTGCACTCCTTCCTGAATGCTAGCTAAAATTACATCTTCATTCTGCTGAGACTTTACATCCGAGGCAAGAGTCGATTGGGATATATTCTGTAAGGTAATCCCAGTGTCTTCTAAATCCAGCAGGCGAACTCCCAAATTTGCCAAGCAATAAAGCTCCATAGTCATTTCCAGCTTTTCCACTGGCACATACAATAGGCTACCCATTGACTTACGACTTAGAGCATCAGCAACAATATTAGCTTTGCCAGGGTGATACAAATCTCAGCATCGTAATCCTTTAACAATTCGAGCCACCTTTGTTGTCTCAAATTTAGTTCCTTTTGCTTGAATATTTATTGAAGGCTTTTATGGTCTATATAGATATCAACACGGACTCCATATAAGTAATGCCGCCATATCTTCAAAGCATGAATCACCGCGGCCAATTCCAGATCGTGGGTTGGTTAATTTTGCTCATGTTTCCGTAACTGTCGTGAGGCATAAGCGATCACCTTACCGTTTTTCATTAGTATACACCCCAGGTCTGTGCGTGACGCATCACAGTATACAGTGTAACCCTCAGTGCCTTCTGGAAGGGTAAGAACCGGAGTGGATGTTAACTTATCTTTTAATGTCTGGAAACTCCGCTCGCACGCTTATGACCATTGAAACTTGGCCCCCTTCTAAGTTAATTATGTAAGGGGAGCTGCCATAGAAAAAAATCCCTCCACAAAGCTCCGATAATATCCAACAGGACCCAAGAAACTTTGGACTTCCGAAACAGTTGTGGGTCGAGGCCAGTTCTTACGGCTTCGATTTTCGGATCATCAACTTTGATACCTTCATCGGACACAATATGGCCTAGAAAAGCCACTGAAGTTAGCCAAAATTCACATTTGGAAAATTTTGCATACAGCCTTTGATCCCGCAATGTTTGCAACACTTGTCGGAGGTGATCAGCATGTCCTGTCTCCGAACAAGAATATACCAAGATATCGTCGATGAATACTATAACAAAAACATCCAAGAAGGGCCGAAATACTGATTTTATTAATGCCATAAATGTCGTAGGAGAATTTGTCAATCCGAAAAACATAACTAAGAATTCGAAATGCCCATATCTCGTTCGGAAAACTGTCTTTGGAATGTCTTCCCCTTTCACTCATAGTTAATGATACCCTAACCTTAAGTCAATCTTCGAAAAGCACTTGGCACACTATAGCTAGTCGAACAAATCATCAATTCTAGGTAATTGATATTTGTTCTTGATAGTCACCTTATCCAATTGCCGGTAGTTAATACACATTCTTAGTGAACCATTCTTCTTGCGTACAAATAATACCGGTGCTCCCCATGGAGACGTGTTGGGCCTAATGAAGCCCTTATCCAGCAAGTCCTGCAATCGCACCTTTAATTCCTGCAATTCCACAAGGGACATGCGATGGGGTGGAATAGAGATCGGTTAAGTGTCCAGATACACATAAATAGCAAATTCAATTTCCCTTTCAGGAGGGAGACCCAGTACTTCATTGGGAAATACATCCTGAAATTCATTAACTACAGGAACGGATTGCAAAGTTGGTTGTTCGGCTTCAGTGCTCCTAACTCGAACCAAATGATAAATATAACCTTTGGAAATCATTTTCCGTGCCTTAAGGTAAGAAATAAACCTACCCTTTGGAGCCGGAGTATTGCCCTTCCATTTGAGAATCGGCTCTCCCGGAAACTGAAATTTCACAGTTTTGGACCAAAATTCCACACAGGAATAGCAAGAGGCTAGCCAGTCCATACCCATAATAGCATAAAAAATCCACTATTTCTAATCTCACTAAATCAACAAAAGTCTCACGGCCACATATCATAACCATACACTTATGATAATTTTGTCTGGCAACAACAGGTTCCCGGACCAGAGTACAATCTAAGAAAGGCTTGAGTAAAGATTTGGGCTTAATACCAAGCTTATCAGCAATATAAGGAGTGATATAAGATAATGTGGAACACGGGTCAATCAACGCATAAACATCAGAGGAACAGATGGATTAAACAGCTGTCACAACATATGGGGACGACTCAAGATCCTGCCGCCCTGTAAGTGCATAAATACGGTTATGGCTGCTGCAAAAACTAGACACCTAACCTATTCCCCTACCTCTACCTGTTGGTGCTGAAGAAGAACCTTGCCTAGGAGGGCGAACAGAAGATGAAGAACTTGGGATCGAACCTGTCGACTGAGTCGGGCCTCCTCTACCGCGAGATGGTCAGTTTCCCATAACATGAGCAGGCTGCCCACAAGAGTAACACACCCTCATACCCTGGCGGCACTGGCCAAAATGGCCCTTACAGCACTGATCACAATGGGGCATTGGGGGCCTTGCCTGGCTAGATTCTCCCCTATAAGAAGGAACTAACGCTCTCGAGCTCTGGCCCAGTCCAGAATAAGTGGGTCGATTATAACGCCTACCTCTAGAACCGGGAAGGTGCACTAACTGCTGAAGGGGATGATCTTCTATTAAAATAGGGCCTATAAGCTTCCTGATAAACACCTGAATAACCTGCGGATCTGGCCCGCTTATAACGGCCCCTATTCGGGTTTTGCTCAGTCTGCCGTCGACGTTCAAGGTCCTCCAAATTTTGAGCATATGCCTGGATGCGAGCAATATCCATGCCACCCTGTAATGAAGCAGTCATACAATCCTTAATCAAGTGAGGCCCAAGTCTAGTCACGAAACGGTGTACCCTATCTTTCATTTCCGCCACCATCGTCGAAGCATATCTAGCCAAGGAGTTAAACTTCAAACTATATTCCCGAATGCTCATATTGTTCTGGCGAAGCAATAGAAACTCATCAGCCCTAGCCCAGCGAACCTCAACGAGCAGATAATGATCTGGAAAGGCCCTGGTGAATTCAGACCATACCGCTGGAGGTGCATTCTGCCCTCTCGATTGTTGCCAGGACTCATACCATACCATGGCCACATCCCACAGTCTATAAGAAGCTAGATCAACTGGTTTGAATCAGAATCATGCATTACCCTCAAAGCACGGCCAATTCAATCTACAAAGTTCTGAGGATCATCCTTCGGGTTTGTCCCCATGAAAATTGGAGGGTCCAAAGTAAGAAAGTCATGCACGTGGGAACTGACAACCTTGTCCGGAAGGCCATCCTGCTGCTAAGTCTGAGTAGCCACCAATCTAGTCAATAACTGGACTGCGTCTCGCAAGTCCTGGTTTTGAACTGCAGGGGGAGGAGCTGGAGGCTGCGGAACCGGAGGAACTGGGGCTCTATCATGCTCTTCCGCAGCTAATAGAGTAGAGGTAGCATGCGAGGGGGTTGCGCTCTGAGCCTCGCCATGCTCCAACTCGGCTGGGGGTACTCGGCTCGAGCCTTCCCCCGCAACATTTCGTATTGTGCTTGCCTTCTTCTTTCTCTGAGGCATCGCTGAAATTTAACCAGGAAAAGATTAGATAATGTCTTCCTTACTTGGCTCTATCGCACGATCTTGATCATAAAGAAAAATGTCTTCCGAAATGCCTTGTAGCCTCATAGTTATAGATATGGTGCACGACATACTGATAACCAGGACTCTGCTGGACACGGCTCATAGACATCCCCAGGATTGAATTACTCTGATACCAATTTGTCATACCTCGACAAGGGGTATGACGGGCTCCGACCCGTAGGCCGGGAACCATTTGACTTAACAGTTACTTTGAACATTATATACCGTAACTCAAAGAATACCTGTATGTAGAAAAGGCCCAACATAGAAATATCCGATAATCCAACACATATATACACATGCGAACCGATAAGGTCGCTACAACATCCCGAGTATCATAAAGCCGACAAGGCTAATTGGATAGTGTCACAGACCAAACAAGGCCAACATGACCCTACATATAATTTACATAGCCCACTATGTCTATGAGCCTCTAAGAGTGTACATAAGAACATATATTACATTAGCAGAAAAGTATCAAAGATAGCAAGTCCGGAGTAGTGACACTTGCTAACACCGCTGAAGCTAAAAGTCCTACTGCAGTCGCTCTCCAATAACTCTATCAGAGCTTGCAGCACGAAATGCAGCGTCCCATGTAATGGGACGTCAGTACGGGTAAAAGTGGGACGGAGATATAAAGAGAATAGAGGTAACCTGCCATCTAAGAACATACAACATACAATGCATGAGTTTAAAAATCATATGCAAGTATTTACATACATATATATAAATAGTATTATCATTATAATGTACTCGGCCTTTTTACGATTCGGTGTGTGTCACGACCCAAACCGATGAGTGGTGACGAGTGTCTGAGCTCTAGCGACCAAACACCCCTCTACTCATATCTGAACCTTACTGAACATCAAGGGCCCACAAGTGACTTAGACTGATATCATAAATAGGCGACATTATGAATTCAGTACAACCTGTATATACATAAACATGTTGAAGGAACAGTGCAAGCCAGCTAGGCTTCTACATATACTGTACACAAAAGAATATAAGCCGACAAGGATACATCGTCTGACTAATACATACAACTATCTACAGACCTCTACTGGAATAAAAGCTGTAGAAAGGACGGGACAGGGCCCTGTCATACCCATATGCATGTACATCTCAAAAGGCTAGCATACCAAAATATACTGTACCTCCGGGTCAATGGATCACACTGACCACTGCTGGATAGAAGACCTACTAAGCTGGACCACCTGTCGATCTACCTGAACCTGCGGGCATGAACGCAGCCTCCCAAGCAACAGGGAGTCAGTATGGATAATGTACTGAGTATGGAAGGCATAAGAACAACATGTATAAGTAAGAATCATGAATAAGATCTGACTCATAAGCTGAAATGACTATCTGCATGTACTTGTATGAACTAGTATATGTATGTATCTGCATAAATCTGTGTAACTGAAAATGCCTCTGTGGGCGCATAATAAGCATGTTCATGTCTATCAATGTAAATCATACATATGTATATGCGTATATAGTGCCTGTCAAGCCTCTATGGCATCCCATCATATCATAAGGGCCTCTCTGCGGCCATCATCATATACATTACTGCGGTACGTGCAGCCCGATCCTTATGTCATCATCATGGTGCACCAACTGATCAGGTGGTAATGTGTATATAACGCCTATTCATTTCCCCATACTTCATATATATGTAATACTTACGCATATAACGCCTTCTGGTCACGGGTCAATATGCATATATATGAATGAATGTAATGCATGAATAAACTGTATACACAAAACTGGACTCATGAACAGAAGGAACAATCATAAACGGGGTACATGAACATCAAAGACTGAAGTACTCCTAATGCTTCTAAGAGTAGAGTAATATGGAAGCTCGCTTACTCGTTTGGTTCATATCATAAGGTCCTGCCAAAAGAAAGAAGGGATAGCCTCAACATACCTTGAAGTATACCCAATCATCCCACTTTTACCTCTCGAACTTGTAAGTCTACAATTAAGATAACATAGGCCTTAATGAGACTATTTACCTCGCTTACTAACCATCTTTAAATACACATAGAGCTTAACGAATTGTGGACAACATTTTCCTTGTAAGCTTACAACTCTTCAACTTCACATTCGATCCAACATCGATCACAATACCCACAACAATAATGACAACACCTATGTATCAAAATATACTTAAATCCATTCCCAATCATCTCTTAAAAATAATCCCAAATAACTATCTTATCCTTCATTAACTTACCACTTCCATAAGTACCCTCTCTTCACTTAAAACCACTAAAACTCTTGATAATCAACTTAAATACAAGGGTAGAAATTATTTACATACCTTAAGAGGTCTAAAATTCCAAGGATCAACTTCAACTACAACTTCCTATGCTTCACAAATTTGAAGAAACCATGGAAACAACCTTCTTCTTTACAAGCTCGGGTTTACGGGGCTCGGATCTTGCCAAATCACCGCTATAAAGATAGAAAATGTTGGGAATAAATATACTAGGGTTTTTCTCTGACTTGGAAGAGAGAAAATGAGAATTAAAGTCGTAGATCAAATATTTATACTTGGAAATAAAAAGTCCCAGTGGTACGGTTCGACGAGCGGGTCGACGACTTGCCCGTCAACCTTGTTTATAAGTGTAGCGTGCTTCACACCCATCAAGAAGACTCTACTGGGCATGGCTTGTAGACACTCCCTAGGACGAACTGCTCTGATGCCACTTTTGTCACGACCCAACCAAAGGTCCATGACGGGCACCCGGAGCTAACACACTGAGCACCTCTAATCATACATCTCATAAACATTTCTAGGTGGACCATAAAGATAGCTTCTGGATATCATGATCTGTAAGGACATATATCATAATATAACGACACATCTCTATATAATCTTCAACAGTTATATCCATCATCACCAGCCGACAAGTCTACTGAAATATTATACAACAACATGAACCGGTAGGGTTATGAAACGTCTAACTGTACACACATGTCTACGAGCCTATACATAGAATATAGGTGACCATAAGTACCAATACCAATAGACTGCAGCTCCGCAGTAAGTGGAGTGTTCCTGAGAATCTGCTGATAAATCACCTACGGGTCAAATCCGTGTACCTGCCTACCTGCGGGCATGAACGCAGCGTCCACAAGAAAAGAATGTCAGCACGAAAATGTACTGAGTATGTAAGGCATGAATAACAACATAATAAGACATATAGAACATAACATTAGATAAAGATAACTTGTACATCGGATTGCCTCATAAGGCGGATACTATACATGTTATAGCCCGTATTTTGTACGATCGGATAATTCGAGATAGTCGTGATAAGTTGGGGGGCAAGACCATTTTCAAAAAAATTATTTTAATGTACAAGTTGTTATGAATATTATTTATGAATATTGTTATTATGGAAATATTGAGAAAGGCTAAGGGCAAAAAGGGAAATTCGCAAAATGGCTTATGGCAATATTGTGGAAGGCTAGGGGCAAAATTAGAATTTCAAAAATGTTCAAGAAAATTCATGAAATAGGCCAAGTGGCCAGGCAAGGTAGCTATGGGCCTTGGCCCATATGAACCAATAATATATGTAGTAAAAGATGACAAATTAAGGACATAATTATTCTTTATTTTAAGAAGTTTCAAGAAAAAGGGAGAAGGGCCATGTGTCCATATTTTTATTTAAGGGACTCAATTATAAATATGGATAAGTGGTGGAAGAAAATAAAACATATTTATCTTCTAAAATCAAGAAGCTTGTAGAAGAAGAGAAAGAAAGAAGAAGAGAAGAGGGGGGTTCGGCCACCATGGCCAAAAATTGAACCCATGGAAGACTTATCAAAAAAATATTTTCTTCTAGTATTCCAAGCAATTGGACGGTCCTCTTTAACATGGAATGATTGTTGGAGCAAGAAAACTATTCATTCTTGCAAGTTCATAACCCTAGCCAAGTAAGAAGACAAGTGGAAGAAGGTAAGGTTTCATCTTCTTTTGTATGTTGTGGATGGTTTGTACATGTTGTACGATGAAGAAATGGATGAAATTCATGAAAATATGTGTGTGGAAGTGGTGGCCGAAAATAGGGGTGATGTTGTGAGATGTGATGAATTGATTTTATGTAGCATTTTGATTGTTGTTGTGTTTTGGATTTTATGATGTTAAATGAAGACTTAATGGCTTGAAATGAATATGAAATTGTTTGTGCATTATTGAATAAGTTAGTGTGACATTAGTGTGGTTTCTTATATTTGTAAGAATGAATTTGTTAATGTATGGGCGTTGACATAATTCATGAATTTGGAAGTGAGACATGTGTTGGAAAATTTTAAGTTGGGTTGTTGTAATTGAATTTGAAAGAAGAAAGTGTGTTGTTATGGTTCTCGTTGCATTTGGAAGGTTTCGGGTGAAATGGCATATTGGCTAGATTGTTTTGAATATTGTATGACTTGTTTGAAGTATTCTTGAATTGTGTTTGTAAGGTCTTGGGCAAGTATTTGAATGTGTAAGCATTGATGTTGGCTTGACTATATGTGATGAAATCGAACATAAATGAAATGCCGTCGAATTTTGTGACAAGAGTTGTTAATATTAGAATGTACTTTGGATTGATTGTTGAAGTTGTTAATATGATTGTTGGTATTGTTGATTGATGATTTGGCCGAGTTAAATTCTCGGGGATGGTATATTTACAGGGGAAATGCTACCGAAATTTCGGTAGAATATAAGTAAATTCATTTGAAAGACTAAGACGAGTATATGTCAATGAATCTAATGATAATGTGAATTCTTTTGTATGTAGACTAGCAAGCTTGGATAAATAAGCGTAGCTAATAGGACGGGGAGCAGGTATGTGAGGCTTACCTTTCTTTCTTTTGGCATGATCCCTATGAAACAAGTATATGATATATATGTACGATTTCAAAGAGATTCCTATTCCTAGAGCCACTAGGATGGCTAATATCCTTGATTTCCATAAGCTATTTCATATGATTTTGATGCGTATCTATGATGTCCGAAGGTCTACTTGATATGTTTCCGAAATGGCATTCGAAAGATAAATTGATGTGACTACAGTTTTGATCTTCTAAGGCTAGTACGTTGATTATTCCGTTGAGTCTTTGGTATATTTTGATATGTACATATGGTTCCAAAAGCTATATTTGATTTGATCCATAATGATGTCCGAAAGGTACTTGTTATGATTGTTGTTACTTGATTTTCCAAGAATGGCTCCTGAAACGCTTTTAAAAGGTTCGGTACTTCAAAAGCTCATAACTTTCGTATACTAATTCCGATTGACCCGGAACTTGTTTCTGAGCCTTCACATGTCAGTAAGTATACTTGTCTATCGAGTCTTGATTTATATGCATATAGTTCTCACTACTCTGCTCGTGCACGCCTCAATATGTCTGTTCACCAAGTCCCGGGCCGGGTATGTTATCGTGCGCCCTCCATTGCATTGTTCACCGAGTCCCATAATGGGCCGAGTACGGTATATGTATAAGATGATGTGATATGATGATGATGATGATGTGTTATGGTGGCCAGGAGGGCATATGATGATTTGATTCACTGAGTCCCTCACTAGAGGGCCGGGTACGGTATGTATATGATATATGATGTTCACATGCATGATTCTATTCACCGAGTCCCTTAATGGGCCGGGTACGGTATGACTTCATTCACCGAGTCCCTCACTAGAGGACCGGGTACGGTATATATATATATATATATGTATATGTATATGTATGCATGATGATATGAAAGTATGATGGTATGATCTTATCCACCGAGTCCCATAACGGGCCGGGTACGCTATGTGATAACGATATGCATGATAAATGTTTTGGATGCAAGAGTTTTGGTATTCTGAACACTATATAAGTTTCTGCACCCCTTATGTCAGTTATGATTCTTTTACTGTGATTCTTGCCTTACATGCTTAGTACATTTTCCGTACTGACCCCCTTTCTTCGGGGGCTGCGTTTCATGCCGCGCAGGTACACCCAGATGAGCTGAAGCTATTGTAGAAGATGTTCCAGCGGAGTTGGCAAGCTCCACTTGTTCCTGGAGTGTTGCCGAGTCAGAGCATGTGTGCTATGAAGTTTTGTTCGAAGTTAGAGACTTTGCAGACAGAGTTGTGGGTATAGAATGTCAGTTCTGTAAGCGGCTCCATCAGCCGATGTGTCAGTTTGTGTTATGATATGAATTCCATATAATTACAGATTTTGTTGGATTTGATAAACAAAGAAAAAGAAAAGATTTCTGAAAGCCTTAATATGTATTTCATGCTTATTTGATTTAAAAGTCCGAAAAGATTATGTATGTAATAAGAGTCTGTGGGTTCGCTCGGCTCCGGATATGGGGTCGGGTGCCCATCACACCCTAGGTGGATTAGGGTGTGACAATACATGCTTAGTTTTCTTTTACAAAAAACACTCCTCATATATATATATATAAATAATTGTGCTGCGGATCGTGCAGCCCGATCCATATATATATATATATATATATTGCCGCAGAATGAATAGCCCGATCCATTTATCCATATATCCCGTGTCCGGGACGATATCATAATATACCAACTGATTAGGTGGTTATGCGTATATGATGCCTCACCTTTCCCCAGATCCCCTATATACATACATACATATATATATATATATATATATATATATATATATATAATATAAGTAGCGTGCATTAGAGCCCCAATAAAAGATACGACTTTATCGAAGTGACGTAAGGTCGGTAACCTCCGATTTATATTATGGAACAATCATCGCTTTACCTCACCTTGAAGGAACAATGATTATAAGGTGAGATCAACAACAATGAGTAGAATCAAGGAAATCATGAAATAAGCTCAATAATCTCATCTTAGCATTAAAATCATAAACTTTGAAACTTCTAGAAACAGAGTCATCATCATTATCATTATCATTATCATCATGAAAACATAATCATCTTTAACGCCATAAGAAACTTTAAGAATCATGAATCTCTAGCTTTTGGGAATAGGGACATCATGTAAAAGATATATGAGTTCACAAGAAAGGAGTCACTATTGTCATCATGGTCATCGTACAAAAAATCTTGTCTTTAACATCATAAAAACCTTGAGAACCAGGAACTTCTAGTTGTTCGGGAACAAGAATGTTATGGAAGACATGTATGGAATCATAACATAGGAATCTTGCCTTTAGAAAGAAAGGGACTAGCCTTACATACCTTTTAAGTGGCCTTAACTTTAACTATTTAATGCTTATCCTCCCAAGCTCATAAATCTACATTCAAGAGAATTCATATTATCATTAGGCTTATCGTCATATGCTTGTCTTAGGCCCTCAAATTAATTCCTTTTAAAATCTGCCGAAATTCGGGCAGCATCTCCCCTGTTTATATCCTAGCCCGAAATCACAATACCAACAAAAAAACAGCAATAGCAATACTAATATCAACAACATCATCATTAATACCAAAAAATTCCATAAAACATCCCACACAATATTTTTCAACATACAACAACAATATACACTTCCTTTATTCCCGAACAAGGAGCATAATCTCATCAACACACCAACAACATTAGATACCATCAATATACATGTAAATCAGCCCAACCACACAGCCACAACATGCTCAAAACAATCCATAAACACAACAACTACAACACAACACTTTATGACCTTTCCTCCATAACTATTTTCACTTTTAAGACTTGCTAAACATTAAAATCAACTCAACATAAGAGATAGGATGAAGAAAATACCTTATACTTGAATAAATTTAGCCACACCAACTTTCTTCAAGACCTAACTCACCACAACATCAAGTAGAAGCAAGAACAATCACCTTTCGTGGACGAGTTTGGTGTAATCTTGTCGAATCCTTGATTTAATGGGCTATAAATGTTTGGGGGATGTGTTAGGAGATTTCTAGAACTCATGGGAGTGTAAAATGCTGGAAAATGGGGTTGATGGGGGGTTTTTATACCCCTTGAAAGTCAGTGGAACCGACTTTCCAAAGTGGGACCCGCGGAAGCCATTTGGCAGTTTGAGGGGTTATCTTAAGATGTCCATAACTCCTTACTCCGATGTCGTTTTGACGAGCGTTTATTGCATTGGAAACTAGACTTGACGAACTTCATTTTAGGCTTTTCAAACACCTTAAAACTCCCTATATACCTGGAGATATACCCCTCCAAAGTTGACCCAAAATTCTACCAACTTTTTTCCAAATTTTCGACAAACTTATTTTCTTCGATTTGCTTGGTCCTGAAATCTTCCAAAACTCTCCATACGTGATAGTTATCATTAATCATACTTGATAATTGTTATGTACTTTCTGGTTACGACTTACGAGATCGTAATTTCCTTTACTTCATTGTTACGAACTTCCATGACTTGTACCTTCCAAAACTTCATGGGACACCTACCATACTCCATTAATACGGTAAAATACATGCCATCCCATGTATGGAGGATGAATTACGATCTCATGAGTTTTGGAAGGTACAAGCCGATTTGAAGTTTTGGAAGGTACAAGCCATGGGAAGTTCGTAACAATGGCTTGGAAGGTACAAGCCATTGTTACTTCATTGTTGGAAGTTTTGGAAGGTACAAGCCATTGTTATGAACTTCCTATGGCTTGTACCTTGGGATGTTAGAAAACGAGCTTTATCCGCTTATTTATTCCAAATGGAGGTTTACTAGAATGGCCCATTTCCCCCAAATCTCTCGAAATATATCAATCTTCAGACATTGGTAGAGAACCAAGCATTTTGACAAATTTTTTTTCATAGATAGCTTATGATTCTTTACAATTACTATGCCTATTTCAGCTCTAGATTCATCCTCATTCTTGGCTAATACCACGGAATTGTCTTACACAAGTTTACTCCTTATTATCTCCTACACTATCGCCTTTCACCTTTATTTCCTTTACGTTTGAGTACTCTATGCTTGAAATGCTTGCATAATCCATAAACCTCCTCTTCTAAATGATCATACACATCTTTTCCTTTTCAATGTTGGTTGCTACCATCAAGTATTTACATGCTTCTAAATGGTTCATTTTCATTTCGATCCACTTCTATTGTTAACTCCGCATCCTTCTATTAACAAAGACATTATCTATTTCTGAGTCAAGTATTGCCTTTGAGGCTTTCCCTGTACAATGCTATCTCCATCAATATGAAATTTTGGAACCTTGCATCCATACAACTGGCTCGCAGTGGCTGTTTCACTTGACTCCTCATCTTAGCCCATTATTCACTTCTCTCTCTAATCCAAGTCTTACACCCATCACTTGTTTCTTCTCACTATGAAATCATTCACATGAGCCCTTGTTGTATAAAAATATCGTTTTATTCTAGTCCATCTTACGTTTGACCAGAGATCCTAATACACGCGTGAGGTATCTTTTTAAAGTTAATACTGCTCTTCCGTTTTTATGCCTATCCTTTAACTCTACCTCATAATCCACCTTATTGTTGGATTATCTGCCCGTCGAATACTAATACATTTCCTCGGAAAGTCGAATACTACTCCTTTGATGGTCTCTTTTGGTTACCGTTTAGTTGGCACAACTATCAAACCATAAGGGAATTATCTTTACCCCAGTATTTCTCTCATTACCTCTATCAATACCCATAGACCATCTTGTATGTTTATCTTATATTCTCTCTATACTCCCTATACCACATCATCCACAAACTCGCCCTCTCTTGGCTCACCTTTCCTCAATAGTCATCCCTGGGACCTTTACCGTGTAACTCACTGGGGGTGCAATTCCATTTGTTACTGTCTGGAGATACATATGAAGTCAGTCCATTGATCGTTCAAAATCAAACCTTGTTTCTTCTTCCGTCTTACCTGTCATCCTTTCCTTAGATGATTTCATCTACAGGACAATCGTTCTAAGCATATTTCAGAGTACCATTGACTACCCCTTCTCTACTCTGATCAATTCACACCGCCATAGGAGCATTGTCCCCTGCCATCTCAACATTTTAATAACAAGGTAACACTTGGCCCTTTTAAAATTCTTTATATGGATGTCGCGTAAACTCGCTCCTCACGCATAAGATATCTTGCTCAACAAATGGTTCCATAATTCTCGTCATAACATAATTAGCCATACCATTCGTGCCGCATGATTCAAAATTTCAATCACTTCCTAACTTCTTGTTACATTCCCACTTTGTCTTAGAATGTCCACAGGGTGTGGTTCTCTTCCATTGTAACACCCCGTACCTTTAACGAAAGTTTTGACCACGATCCTAGACTTAGAACATCAGATAAAGAATGTCGGAATTGAAATTTTTCCGTTCAGTTGTGATATGGTGGTTTACGCCCATGAACAGTGGTCGTATTTCAATTTACGACCATGAACAGTGCCCATAAACGGAAACCAAGAATTTCTGAACATTCTGGAATTTGACATTTTCAGGTCATATGGTTAAATACGGACCGTATTTCACTTTACGGCCCGTATTTCAAGACGTGTTTAGAATTTGGGAAAACGTTTTTGATGAAAGTTGTAGAGCATTGAAATACCTTTCGAACGGTATCTTATGGGGATCAAACGGATATCTGTGCAAAGAGTTATGGCCATTTTACTGAAGAGACGCAGTGCAGTCCATATCGCAAAATACGACCCGTATTGCAGTTTACGACCCGTAAACTGAAAATACGGCCAGCACAGTGTTGGACGTAAATTGCATTTTCCCAGGACAGTATATATTCGTCCATACCAGTTCAAATCATTATTTTTCATTCCTTCAAGCCCTAGAACGACTTCCTACCCTCTTCCGTCATCAAGAACATCAAGGTAAGCCTACTCAAATTATTCCAACTCAATTCTAACACCTATCCTTGTAATCTAAACAAGAAATTATCATTCTAAAACTAGGGTTTTCAAGAAAACTCATCTCAAGGTTCAAGAATTCAAGATTTTGGAAATCTTCTTCAAAGCTCAAGTCTTTAATTCATGTTTTGGAGCAATTAAGGTATGTAGAACTTCCATCCACACGAAGGAATCTCTACGTTCTTCCCCATGCTCCGTTTCTTGATATCCATGAAGTTCAAACCCTAGGGCACTAAACCCAACATATTGGTAACCCGTATTTATGTATTTATGTACATAAATTTTGTATCTACATTCGTTGTTGTATTCCTAATCTTCCATTACGATTATTAGGAACCTTAGCTTAATCCATGAATCATGAATTCTTCCTCATGTATTCTCATTATGTTTATATGAAACTTTATGATTTTATGTAGCAAGTTACAAGCATGTTTTCAAGTCAATTATATATATATAATTATGAACTATTGTTATTACTCATGAATCAAGAACATGTTTGCAAGACTATGACAAGTTATCTCATGAAACAATATTACAAGATATTTCATGAAACTACGTTTACAAGTTATTTCGTGAAATCATGATTACAAGTTATTTCACGAAAATCATGGGCTTCTTAGCCAACTATATTATGTTCATGTTTTGGGAATTGCTTAGTTAACCGAGAAGGCTCAGATAGCCTAAAACTACGTAGCCACCGTAGGATAAGGGTTGTCAGCAAGGAGGCAACACCTTCATTATGCAGTTTGGATCCTTACATGCTTATTATTACTTAAATCTCATATTCCTAGCAAGGTTGTGAGTGTTCTGCTGGTAGGACGCAAGTACCAGACCATGTTGTCGGTTATACTATAGCATTCCCCACGATACAAAGTAGTTTTACATACAAGTATTTCTATTGTTTACTGTTTTAAGACTTCACTCACGTTTCATGTTCATGTTCAAGTTACATTCAGTTTCAGTTCATATCCTATATCTATGTTGTGCCATGTTCTTCATTTCAGCAGGTTTTACATACTAGTACTATTCACCATGTACTAACGTCCTTTTTGCCCGGGGCCTGCACTTCACGGTGTAGATACCGGTTTTCAGGAGCATACATCTGCGTAGTAGGATCACTTCAGATATCAGCTTATTGGTGAGCCCCACTTCTCTCGGGGTTCAACATGGAGTCTGCATTAGTATTTAGTTTATGGTAGTCCAGGGCCATGTCCTGGTAGTTAGTATTCAGACATGTTTTAGAGGTTTCATAGACATATGTTAGTTCACAGAGTCAGTTATGCTTTTATGTTTGCAAACTATTGTGTTTCCATGATATTTCATGCTATGAGATAATTTCAAGACTTTATTCCGCAAATTACACTTTCATGATTTATTTAAATTGCATCATATACATTGTATTGTTTTGATGCCCATGTTGACAAGCAAGCCATGAGGTTCGCTCGGACACATGCAAGCAAGGCCCGAGTGCCGTGTTACGCCCAGGCCATGGTTCGGGGCGTGACAAAGCTTGGTATCAGAGCCTAGGTTCAAGTGTCTTTAGGGAGTCTATGAAACCGTGTCCAGTGGGGTCACTTTTATATGTGTGAGGGCCCCACCCATATAAACAGTTGACCACCAAGACATTCAGGATTGTCTCAATTCTTTCATATTCTAGATCGTGCAGTTAGAGCAGTACTTTTAGGATATCTTTCTAATTCGTGCGTGTACGTATTTTCAGAAAATGCCTGCGAAAAGGAAGTACACCACAAAGGCTAAAGCCACCAGCCAAGGGGCTACTGCAGAAGAAACTCGGGAAGAGACTATTCCGACTCAGACAGCAGCCCCAACCGCCCCTACAGTAACACCTCCTA
Organism: Lycium barbarum; assembly: GCF_019175385.1. NCBI lineage: Eukaryota > Viridiplantae > Streptophyta > Magnoliopsida > Solanales > Solanaceae > Lycium > Lycium barbarum. The sequence goes on from NC_083337.1 coordinate 116,570,458, forward strand.
TTGATTCGGATGGGGATGTTAGGAATGCTATCAATATGCTCACACAACTGGTAGCAGCTCAGGCCCAACGTCAGGAATCTGGGTCGAGTTCAGGAGGTAATGGGGAGTCTTCTAAGACTAAGGACTTTCTCAGGATGAAATCCCCAGTCTTTACGGGGACAAAGAAAGATGAGGACCCTCAGGACTACATTGATGCTCTCCAAAAGATCTTCAGGATTATGACAGTTACAAAAACCGAAGCAGCTACTTTTGGAGCTCATCAGCTACAGGGCATTGCTAACACTTGGTATGAATCTTGGGAATTATCCCGAGGTGAGGATGCACCTGATGCTACATGGGATGAATTCACAAGTGCCTTCCTGGACCACTTCATGCCAATAGAAGTCAGAGAAGCTAAGGCTGAACAATTCCTGAAGCTTAAACAGAATGGTAGGTCAGTTCAGGACTACTACATAGAATTTATCAGTCTGGCTAAGCATGCTTCATATATGGTACCAGATATGAGGGCAAGAGTGAGGAGGTTTGTTGGAGGTCTTGATCCCTATTTGTACGATGGGGCCAATATTGCCGCACAGAATGGGGGAATGTCTATCTCCAAGATGATTACTTTCATACAGGGAAATGAGACAAGGCTGAAGGAGGAGGAAGCCTTGCAGAAAGAGAAATACAAGGAGTTCAACAAGAGGGCCAAGTCTACCGGACAGTTCAGCGGTAATGAAAATAGGAAGTTCTTTAAGAACAGCTCAGCCGGACCTACTCCGTCCACGGCAAGTGCTCCAGTTTCCAAGTTCAGGAAAGATAACCGTCAACAGAATTTCAGGTGGTCAGGCTCCCAATCTCAGGCCAGTGTGACTCAGAATAACTTCACCAATCCGATTTGTGCTAAGTGTGGGAAGAGGCATCCTGGGGAGTGCCGCTCTAGATCAAATATTTGCTATGGGTGTGGCCAGCCGGGCCATGTTCAGCGAAATTGCCCTTCAGTCAGACAGGGCACAGGAGGTAATCGGACTCAGTCAGTAAATTCATCAGTTCCTCATAATAACCAGACTCAGGCAGGACGTGTACCAGCTAGATCTAGCAACACAAGCGGTGGCCCAAACCGTTTGTATGCTTTGACTGGGCGCCAGGATATCGATAACCGTACTGATGTTGTCACAGGTATACTCACAGTTTTCAGTTTCGATGTTTATGCTCTCATGGACCCTGGATCCACCCTATCATATGTCACCCCTTATGTTGCTAGGAAATTTGGTATTGAACCTGAAAAGCTAAAAGAACCTTTTGAAGTGTCAACTCCAGTTGGTGAGTCAGTCATAACCCGACGTGTCTATAAGGGCTGTCCAATCAGAGTCTATCACCATGTTGTTCCAGCTGACCTATGTGAGTTAGAAATGGTAGATTTTGATGTAGTCATGGGCATGGACTGGTTATATTCATGTTATGCGTCAGTTGATTGTAGAACCAAAACTGTGAATTTCAAGTTTCCTAATGAGCCAGTCTTAGAGTGGAAGGGTGATTCTGTCAGTCCTAAGGGTAGGTCTATTTCTTACCTCAAGGCAAGAAAGATGGTGTCTAAGGGTTATATCTATCATCTCGTTCGGGTTAGGGATTCATCTTCCCAGACCCCAACTCTTCAGTCAGTCCCTGTTGTTAATGAGTTCCCAGAAGTTTTTCCCGAGGATCTTCCCGGAATCCCTCCTGATAGGGAAATTGATTTCGCAATTGACCTACTCCCAGGTACGAAACCTATATCTATTCCACCTTATAGGATGGCTCCAGCTGAACTACGCGAGCTTAAAGCTCAACTCAAAGATCTTTAAGACAAGGGTTTTATCCGACCCAGTGTCTCTCCATGCGGTGCCCCAGTTCTTTTCGTTCGCAAGAAGGATGGTTCTTTGCGCATGTGCATTGACTATCGACAGCTCAATAAAGTCACGGTCAAGAACAAATACCCTCTTCCACGAATAGACGACTTATTTGATCAGCTTCAGGGTGCCCAATGTTACTCCAAAATAGATCTCCGATCAGGTTACCATCAGCTTAAGGTTAGGGGACAAGATATTCCTAAAACAGCCTTTAGAACCAGATATGGCCATTTCAAATTCTGTGTCATGTCCTTCGGTTTGACCAATGCCCCAGCAGCATTTATGGACCTCATGAACAGAGTCTTCAAGCCATACCTCGACCTCTTTGTCATTGTCTTCATAGATGATATCCTCATTTACTCCCGTAGTGAGGCCGAGCACGCAGAACACCTTCGTATAGTTCTTCATATTCTTAAGGACCATAAGTTGTATGCAAAATTCTCCAAGTGTGAATTTTGGCTCAAATCAGTAGCCTTCTTAGGTCATGTGATTTCTGGTGAGGGTGTTCAGGTTGACTATCAGAAGATTGAGGCCGTTAAGAATTGGCCCAGACCTGTTATATCCCGTATTTTCGAACGTCGGATTATTTGTAAGCTGAGGTGGGGCCCACACGTCAAGATTTTTTTTTGGAACATGTGACAAGTTATATGAATCGCATATGTAAAGTTAAACACAACTCATGAAGTGCCCTTGGGCCAAATCAAAGTGGAAGCCCTCCAAACGAATATTTTTAAGAAAACCTTTTCGGGTGACCTGTCTTTGAGGGGAAAACACGGTATTATCAGTTAGGAATTTGGAAAAATACCAAGAAATAGAAGTTGTAGATAATTGAATTAGCTTTCCATCCATAGGTCGTGGGTTCCCAGGTGACGTCGGTACAAGGAGATATGAATGTTTTAAGGTCGAAAGGTCAGTGGGCTAGGCCCAACTAGGGACCAACCGAGTTGGCCCAAAAAAAAAATGAAAAGAAAAATTTAGGCCCAAGGTTGAAGGGAGGCCGGCCAAGCCTTGGCCCAAACCGACAATATGAAATTGTCATGTGATTAGTCATGTGACAATTATATTAAAAAGGGGTCTTTATCCTTTTGAAGCTTCAAGAAAAAATTAGATAAGGAAAAGACAAAAGATGAAGAGCAAGAGAAAGGGGCCATTTCGGCCAAGACCATGGAACTTAGGTGCTTTAAATTTTGTTCCAAAAATTATTTTCTTGTAGTATTTCCACTAATTCAAGGGTCCTCTACAACGTAGTATAATTGTTTCGGAAGATAAGTCATCCGTTTCATTGTTTCTGCACTTTGGCCAAGTGAAGAAGTTGAAGAGAAAGGGTAAGATTTAATTACTTTTTATGTGTTATGAAGGTTTGGTTTATGTTGTGGGAGGTAGAAAGGGTTAAAATTCATGAAAATATGGAAGTTGCATGAATATATATATGTATGAATGTAGCCGTGTACATGTGTGGTTGTGTAGTCAAAGATGAGTTAATTTTATGTTGTATTCTAGTTGTGGTTATGGTGAAATTCATATTGGAAATAAAAGTTGATTTAATTTGGTTGAAGTTGGAATTATATGTATTGGCCGAGTGGTATATTGAAATTGGAATGGGAATGAATTAATTTTGTTTAACATGTTAGTGGTGTTGTGGTGATCCTTGCAATGTAAATGAAGGTAAAATGATATAAGTTTGCATTGTAATGGAATGTAGAAGTTTGTGTCATTTTAGTATGATTTTATGACATTATGGAAATGAAGTTGTTAAGGTGCAAATAATGATGATTTTTGATGTAATAGGAAGATGGAAACATGTTATGAATAAGTATGTTAAAGATTAGAAGTTTTGGATGAATTATGACTTTGGTGGAAAGCTTATATATTTTGTATATCTTGTGAATATTTTGTGGAAATGATATGAAATGCTTCCAAATTATATTGTGATGATCTAGATTAATGATGAATATGAAAACATTGAGTTTGTTTGGAAATAGGAAGTCGGAATGGAAGTTATTACATTATGTTGGAAAGAAGACTAGTTGTGTTATATTGTGTTTTATAGTGATTATTGTTGTTGTTGATGTTGTTGTTGGGTTGTTGTTGATTGTTTTGGCCGAGTGAAATTCTCGGGGAGGCTATATGTATAGAGGAGATGCTGCCGAAATTTCTGTAGGCAAATATGAATAAGGATTGAATACTTAAAGACTTGAAATTGAGAATTGGTAAATGTGACCAATTGCAGATTTTGGGCGAAACGGCAAGTGAATTTGGAAAGGCGTAAGGAGCGTATAAGGTATGTAAAGCTATCCCGATTCTTCTCTTGGCATGTCCTAGATGTATTAGGTTTGAAGTTGGACCTCGGGGACTACTCTACTCTTCGGAATCCGCGTCTAAATTTGCCCCTTTTCCATTCAGTGGAATTGAACTAATTATGTTGCAAATGGTTAGGAAAGTTGTTCAAATACATAGAACTTGTGTAAATAAAATCCGATTACCTTAAAACCCTCATAAGAGACTCCATAAAGTTTATTACACATACCTTGTGTCCGCCACCTCGTTTGACCCGAGGTGGGCCCACTACTCCCGAATTTTTCTGATTTGTTCCGTTTGACTTGTTCTGAAGTAGAATTCAAAGGAAACTCTTGGTTACTCTACTAACTACCATATGACGTTTGTTTGAATTATATTGTTGAGTTCCATAATGCATTTTGAAACATGAAAACGATTTCAGAAAGCTTATTTTGATATAAACCATCGTGACATCCGAAAGGCATACGCTATGATTACCGTTCAATATCTTTTATATGATTTGCCATCTGAGTTATGCTATCGTGATTCTGTAAATGTTATATTTTTATATGTTCAAACAATCCCAAAAGCTTTAACTCGATATAATCCCCCGCGACATCCGAAAGGTACGTGCTATGACTATCGTCTGATTTCTTTCTTAAATGACCTGTCATTCGGATTATTCTGTCGAGTCTTTGTAAATATTTTATGATGCATAAGTTTCTCACTACTCCACTCGTGGATGCCTCAATGCTTCCTTCACTGAGCCCGGGCCAGGATTTGTTATCAAGCGTATTCCACTGCATTGTTCGCCGTGCCTCGATGTGAGGGGGCAGGTATGACATGTACATGGGTCCGGAGTATGATGTGCCATGTACACCTATGTTCTGATATGATATGATGTGGCCATCTAATATGTTATGATATGTAACGGAGCTATTCCCTACTCTGAAGTATGATGTGTTATGGCGCCAGTGACGGGGTGGCGCCACGTTCTGTTCACCGGGTCCCGTATTGGGGCCGTATTTGGCATATGTTTCTGCATGCATTATTTACGTTTTGTAAGTATACATTTTGATATCCTGGACTTTGCACTCATTCTCTGTATTTTCTGTTCCGGTTATGATTTCGTCTACTGTACTTCATGCTTTACAACTCAGTACATATTCCGTACTGACCCCCGTTCTTCGGGGGCTGCGTTTTCATGCCGCGCAGGTACAGACGACAGGTTTGCTGATCCGCCTGCTTAGGACTTTGTTCTGCTATTTTGCAGCGCTCTTTTATCCGGAGCCTATATTTTGGTATAGTATTCTGCTATTGTATATATGTACGCTATTCAGGGGTACGACGGGGCCCTGTCCCGTCTTATGTTTCTGTTATTACTGTTCGTAGAGGTCTGTAGACACATATGTGGGTTGTGTATATGTTCTGGGAAATACGTATTCTGTGATGGCCTTATCGGCTTCTGTGCGCTACATCTGCTTATGTACGATAGCTTGTGACTCTGTTTGACTTTATATATTTATATATCTAATTTATATGTTGGTTTGGGGTTACTGGGTACGTAAGGTGTCCTGCTCGGACACGAGTCGCGGCCTACGGGGTTGGGTCATGACAGAAGTGGTATCAGAGCGGTTCGTCCTCGGAATGTCTACAGACCGTGTCTAGTAGAGTCTTGTTTATCGGTGTGTTGTGCACCACATCTATAAACAGGTGGCTACAGGGCATTTAGGGTGTTACCTTTCTTTGGATCTTAGATCGTGCGATAGAGCTCAGTCATAGGAAATGAAATTCCTTGCACTAACCTTTGATTTCAGCTGAAGAACGACATCGACAGAAGAAAATGGCTGATGATATTGGAAGCTACACAGTACACAGGTAAGCAATGGTACGAAAGATGTATGTCGGGTAAGGTATTTGAAGCACGATTGAAATATAAAGTTGAAAATTAAAAGGGAAGTAAATAGGAAAGTGTAACAGGTGTAGTTTGAGTTGGACATGTGAGGTAAGCCTCGGCATCTTTATATTTCTATTTGAAATTGTTAGCCCTGGGTGGCGATGATGTGATAGGATATAATATATATATACATAGATGTGTTGGCCCTGTGAGGCATTGTTGGTATTTCTGCGTGCAGATGTTGGGATAGTAAGAAGTACAGAGGAACCTCTGCCCAAATTTTTCCAGCATTATAAAAAGGAAAAGAGAATGTGTGGAGTAGCTAGCACCCTTACAGAAGTCACGCAGACCGAAGCAGACTAAATGGGTGAAAAGAAGAAAGCGCAATACCGCTCGAGATTTAGAGTGAATTTGAATAGCGGTTGGGAATGTTTGTAAGCAAGATAGTAGTAAATGCAAATGTATGCGTATGACTCTCCCCTGGGGACCATAGTGACTAAGAGGTGAGTCCCAGCAGCCAGTGTCGCGATATATGAAAGACATTAACTGAACGGAATTTAAGGGACAAAGCGAAAGACATGGTACAAATATTACAAAGTAGACTGATACTAGCCCCACCACTAGTCAAGGATGGAAAGTCCTAGTATCACGATGTTCGGGAATGGAGAGAAAGTGAGTACGAAAAAGGGGATAGCAATTGTAACATTTGGAAAATTTTGAAGGAAAGAAAGAGACCTCCTGAAGTATAACTATATGAGGGACCCTCCCGAAGTATCATAACACCCCATGAGGCCAGTTGAACATTCGAGGACGAATGTACTAAAGGGGGGGAGAATGTTATATCCCGTATTTTCGAACGTCGGATTATTTGTAAGCTGAGGTGGGGCCTACACGTCAAGATGTTTTTTTGGAACATGTGACAAGTTATATGAATCGCATATGTAAAGTTAAACACACCTCATGAAGTGCCCTTGGGCCAAATCAAAGTGGAAGCCCTCCAAATGAATATTTTTAAGAAAACGTTTTCGGGTGACCTGACTTTGAGGGGCAAAAACGGTATTATCAGTTAGGAATTTGGAAAAATACCAAGAAATAGAAGTTGTATATAATTGAATTAGCTTTCCATCCATATGTCGTGGATTCTCAGGTGACGTCGGTACAAGGAGATATGAACGTTTTAAGGTCGAAAGGTCAGTGGGCTAGGCCCAACTCGGGACCAACCGAGTTGGCCCAAAAAAAAATGAAAAGAAAAATTTAGGCCCAAGGTTGAAGGGAGGCCGGCCAAGCCTTGTCCCAAACCCACAATATGAAATTGTCATGTGACAATTATATTAAAAAGGGGTCTTTATCCTTTTGAAGCTTCAAGAAAAAATTAGATAAGGAAAAGACAAAAGATGAAGAGCAAGAGAAAGGGGCCATTTCGGCCAAGACCATGGAAATTAGGTGCTTTAAATTTTGTTCCAAAAATTATTTTCTTGTAGTATTTCCACTAATTCAAGGGTCCTCTACAACGTAGTATAATTGTTTCGGAAGATAAGTCATCCGTTTCATTGTTTCCGCACTTTGGCCAAGTGAAGAAGTTGAAGAGAAAGGGTAAGATTTAATTCCTTTTTATGTGTTATGAAGGTTTGGTTTATGTTGTGGGAGGTAGAAAGGGTTAAAATTCATGAAAATATGGAAGTTGCATGAATATATATATGTATGAATGTAGTCGTGTACATGTGTGGTTGTGTAGTCAAAGATGAGTTAATTTTATGTTGTATTCCAGTTGTGGTTATGGTGAAATTCATATTGGAAATAAAAGTGGATTTAATTTGGTTGAAGTTGGAATTATATGTATTGGCCGAGTGGTATATTGAAATTGGAATGGGAATGAATTAATTTTGTTTAATATGTTAGTGGTGTTGTGGTGATCCTTGCAATGTAAATGAAGGTAAAATGATATAAGTTTGCATTGTAATGGAATGTAGAAGTTTGTGTCATTTTAGTATGATTTTATGACATTATGGAAATGAAGTTGTTAAGGTGCAAATAATGATGATTTTTGATGTAATAGGAAGATGGAAACATGTTATGAATAAGTATGTTAAAGATTAGAAGTTTTGGATGAATTATGACTTTGGTGGAAAGTTTATATATTTTGTATATCTTGTGAATATTTTGTGGAAATGATATAAAATGCTTCCAAATTATATTGTGATGGTCTAGATTAATAATGAATATGAAAACATTGAGTTTGGTTTGGAAATAGGAAGTCAGAATGGAAGTTATTACATTATGTTGGAAAGAAGACTAGTTGTGTTATATTGTGTTTTATAGTGATTATTGTTGTTGTTGATGTTGTTGTTGGGTTGTTGTTGATTGTTTTGGCCGAGTGAAATTCTCGGGGAGGCTATATGTATAGGGGAGATGCTGCCGAAATTTCTGTAGGCAAATATGAATAAGGATTGAATACTTAAAGACTTGAAATTGAGAATTGGTAAATGTGACCAATTGCAGATTTTGGGCGAAACGGCAAGTGAATTTGGAAAGGCGTAAGGAGCGTATAAGGTATGTAAAGCTATCCCGATTCTTCTCTTGGCATGTCCTAGATGTATTAGGTTTGAAGTTGGACCTCGGGGACTACTCTACTCTTCGGAATCCGCGTCTAAATTTGCCCCTTTTCCATTCAGTGGAATTGAACTAATTATGTTGCAAATGGTTAGGAAAGTTGTTCAAATACATAGAACTTGTGTAAATAAAATCCGATTACCTTAAAACCCTCATAAGAGACTCCATAAAGTTTATTACACATACCTTGTGTCCGCCACCTCGTTTGACCCGAGGTGGGCCCACTACTCCCGAATTTTTCTGATTTGTTCCGTTTGACTTGTTCTGAAGTAGAATTCAAAGGAAACTCTTGGTTACTCTACTAACTACCATATGACGTTTGTTTGAATTATATTGTTGAGTTCCATAATGCAGTTTGAAACATGAAAACGATTTCAGAAAGCTTATTTTGATATAAACCATCGTGACATCCGAAAGGCATACGCTATGATTACCGTTCAATATCTTTTATATGATTTGCCATCTGAGTTATGCTATCGTGATTCTGTAAATGTTATATTTTTATATGTTTAAACAATACCAAAAGCTTTAATTCGATATAATCCCCCGCGACATCCGAAAGGTATGTGCTATGACTATCGTCTGATTTCTTTCTTAAATGACCTGTCATTCGGATTATTCTGTCGAGTCTTTGTAAATATTTTATGATGCATAAGTTTCTCACTACTCCACTCGTGGATGCCTCAATGCTTCCTTCACTGAGCCCGGGCCAGGATTTGTTATCAAGCGTATTCCACTGCATTGTTCGCCGTGCCTCGATGTGATGGGGCAGGTATGACATGTACATGGGTCCGGAGTATGATGTGCCATGTACACCTATGTTCTGATATGATATGATGTGGCCATCTAATATGTTATGATATGTAACGGAGCTATTCCCTACTCTGAAGTATGATGTGTTATGGCGCCAGTGACGGGGTGGCGCCACGTTCTGTTCACCGGGTCCCGTATTGGGGCCGTATTTGGCATATGTTTCTGCATGCATTATTTACGTTTTGTAAGTATACATTTTGATATCCTGGACTTTGCACTCATTCTCTGTATTTTCTGTTCCGGTTATGATTTCGTCTACTGTACTTCATGCTTTACAACTCAGTACATATTCCGTACTGACCCCCGTTCTTCGGGGGCTGCGTTTTCATGCCGCGCAGGTACAGACGACAGGTTTGCTGATCCGCCCGCTTAGGACTTTGTTCTGCTATTTTGGAGCGCTCTTTTATCCGGAGCCTATATTTTGGTATAGTATTCTGCTATTGTATATATGTACGCTATTCAGGGGTACGACGGGGCCCTGTCCCGTCTTATGTTTCTGTTATTACTGTTCGTAGAGGTCTGTAGACACATATGTGGGTTGTGTATATGTTTTGGGCAATACGTATTCTGTGATGGCCTTATCGGCTTCTGTGCGCTACATCTGCTTATGTACGATAGCTTGTGACTCCGTTTGACTTTATATATTTATATATCTAATTTATATGTTGGTTTGGGGTTACTGGGTACGTAAGGTGTCCTGCTCGGACATGAGTCGCGGCCTACGGGGTTGGGTCGTCACAAGACCCGCATCAGTTTTAGATATCCGCAGTTTCTTGGGTCTAGCAGGCTATTACCGACGTTTCGTCGAGGGGTTTTCATCTATTTCAGCACCATTGACTAAGCTGATGAAGATGGAAGTTAAGTTCCAATGGTCAGATGCCTTTGAGCGAAGCTTTGAAGAGCTGAAGAAGGGATTGACTTCTGCTCCAGTTTTGACTTTACCAGAGGGAACTGAAGGGTTTGTGGTTTATTGTGATGCTTCGGGAGTTGGTCTCGGATGTTTCTTAGTGCAGCATGGTAAGGTTGTAGCCTATGCATCTCGTCAGCTCAAGGTTCACGAAAAGAATTATCCGACTCATGACCTAGAGTTGGCAGCTGTAGTTTTTGCACTTAAGATATGGCGTCATTATTTGTATGGAGTGCATGTTGATATTTTCACAGATCATAAAAGCCTGCAGTATATCTTCAAGCAAAGAGAGCTGAATCTTAGGCAGATTAGATGGCTCGAATTGCTTAAGGATTATGATGTGGATATTCTCTATCATCCTGGGAAAGCGAATGTTGTAGCCGATGCTCTTAGTCGGCGCTCCATGGGGAGCTTAGCCCACGTTGATGCAGATAAGAGAATTATGACCAAGGAAGTTCACCGTTTGGCTAGTCTTGGAGTTCGACTTTTAGACTCCGAGGACGGCGGCGTAGTTGTTCAGAATAGAGCCCTTTCCTCCTTAGTGGTTGAAGCTAAAGAGAAACAGTTTAGCGATCCCTACTTGTTGCAGCTGACAGAGGGAATTCACAAGCATAAGACGACGGCTTTTGAACAAGGGGGAGATAATGGTACCTTGAGGTACCGAGATAGATTGTGTGTTCCAGATGTAGATGGGCCCAGAGAGCGAATCATGTCAGAAGCTCACAACTCCAGGTATTCCATTCACCCAGGTTCCACTGATGTACCATGATCTTAAGGAGATTTACTGGTGGAACGATATGAAGAAGAATGTGGCAGATTTTGTAGCTAAGTTCCGAATTGTCAGCAAGTGAAAGCGGAACACCAGAGACCTGGTGACTTGGCTCAGAATATTGATATTCTTGTCTGGAAATGGGAAATGATCAATATGGACTTTGTATCAGGTCTACCTCGTTCAGCTAGGAGACATGACTCTATTTGGGTGATCGTTGACAGGCTTACTAAGTCGGCGCACTTTTTGCTAGTCAAGACCACAGATTCAGCAGAAGATTATGCCAAGCTGTATGTTAATGAGATTGTCAGATTGCACAGATCGTGGTGCTCAGTTTACAGCGAACTTCTGGAAATCTTTTCAGAAAGGATTGGGTACCAAGGTGAACCTTAGCACAACTTTTCATCCGCAGACCGATGGCCAGGCAGAGCGTACTATTCAAACTCTGGGGGACATGTTGAGAGCATGCGTCTTGGATTTCAAAGATAATTGGGATGATCACTTGCCTCTTATCGAGTTTTCCTATAATAACAGTTATCATGCTAGCATTGGGATGGCACCGTTTGAAGCTCTGTATGGGCGAAGGTGTAGATCACCAATTGGTTGGTTCGAAGTTGGTGAAGCAGAGTTGTTAGGACGAGATTTGGTTTATCAGGCTATGGAGAAAGTCAAGTTAATACAGGAGCGTTTGAAAACGGCTCAGAGTCGCCAGAAGTCTTATACAGATGTGAGGCGAAGGGACGTAGAATTTTCAGTTGATGATTGGGTGTTCCTTAAAGTCTCACCCATGAAGGGTGTTATGAGATTTGGCAAGAAAGGGAAGCTCAGTTCCAGATATATTGGACCTTACAGAATTCTACGAAAGGTCGGTCTAGTAGCTTATGAACTTGAGTTGCCACAAGATTAGGCTGCCTACATCCCGTGTTTCATGTGTCCATGTTGAGGAAGTGTGTAGGAGACCCATCGCTGGTTGTTCCTGTTGATACTATAACAGTTAAGGATGGGTTGACTTATGAGGAGATCCCCGTAGCCATTCTTGACCGTCATGTTCGCAAGTTGAGGACTAAGGAAGTAGCCTCAGTGAAAGTCTTGTGGAGGAGCCAGAAGGTTGAGGAAGCTACATGGGAAGCCGAGGAGGATATGAAATCCAAGTACCCATTTTTGTTTGAACAGCAAGCAGAGAACCTTCAAGGTAACTTTCCGTAGCCCATGTCACGTTATGTCTCATGTTTCACGCTCATGTCATATATCCAGCACTCATGTTTCTTGTCTAATGCCAGAAGTATCTATATTTTCAAGTAATCACATCATTTCATGTCTCATGTTTCATGTCATGTTTTCTTTACGTTTATGTATTCAAGCCATGTCCATCCATATCCTTAACCATGACCCATCATTCGAGGACTAATGATCCCAAAGGGGAGATATTGTAACACCCCGTACCTTTAACGAAAGTTTTGACCACGATCCTAGACTTAGAACATCAGATAAAGAATGTGGGAATTGAAATTTTTCCGTTCAGTTGTGATATTATGGTTTACGCCCATGAACAGTGGTCGTATTTCAATTTACGACCATGAACAGTGCCCGTAAACTGAAACCAAGAATTTCTGAACATTCTGGAATTTGACATTTTGAGGTCATACGGTTAAATACGGACCGTATTTAACTTTACGGCCCGTATTTCAAAACGTGTTTGGAATTTGGGAAAACTTCCTTGACGAAAGTTGTAGAGCATTGAAATACCTTTCCAACGGTATCTTATGGGGGTCAAACGGATATCTGTGCAAAGAGTTATGGCCATTTTACGGAAGAGACGCAGTGCAGTCCATATCGCAAAATACGACCCGTATTGCAGTTTACGACCCGTAAACTGAAAATACGGCCAGCACAGTGTTGGACGTAAATTGCATTTTCCCAGGACAGTATATATTCGTCCATACCAGTTCAAATCATTATTTTTCATTCCTTCAAGCCCTAGAACGACTTCCTACCCTCTTCCATCATCAAGAACACCAAGGTAAGCCTACTCAAATTATTCCAACTCAATTCTAACACCTATCCTTGTAATCTAAACAAGAAATTATCATTCTAAAACTAGGATTTTCAAGAAAACCCATCTCAAGGTTCAAGAATTCAAGATTTTGGAAATCTTCTTCAAAGCTCAAGTCTTTAATTCAAGTTTTGGAGCAATTAAGGTATGTAGAACTTCCATCCACATGAGGGAAACTCTACGTTCTTCCCCATGCTCCGTTTCTTGATATCCATGAAGTTCAAACCCTAGGGCATCAAACCCAACATATTGGTAGCCCGTATTTATGTATTTATGTACATGAATTTTGTATCTATATACGTTATTGTATTCCTAATCTTCCATTACGGTTATTAGGAACCCTAGCTTAATCCATGAATCATGAATTCTTCCTCATGTATTCTCATTATGTTTATATGAAACTTTATGATTTTATGTAGCAAGTTACAAGTATGTTTTCAAGTCAATTATATATATATAATTATGAACTATTGTTATTACTCATGAATCAAGAACATGTTTGCAAGACTATGACAAGTTATCTCATGAAACCATATTACAAGATATTTCATGAAACCACGTTTACAAGTTATTTCGTGAAATCATGATTACAAGTTATTTACAAGTTATTTCACGAAAATCATGGGCTTCTTAGCCAACTATATTATGTTCATGTTTTGGGAATTGCTTAGTTAACCGAGAAGGCTCAGATAGCCTGAAATTACGTAGCCACCGTAGGATAAGGGTTTTCAGCAAGGAGGCAACACCTTCATTATGCAGTTTGGATCCTTACATGCTTATTATTACTTAAATCTCATATCCCTGGCAAGGTTGTGAGTGTTCTGCTGGTAGGACGCAAGTACCAGACCATGTTGTCGGTTATACTATAGCATTCCCCACGATACAAAGTAGTTTTACATACAAGTATTTCTATTGATTACTATTTTAAGACTTCACTCACGTTTCATGTTCATATTCAAGTTACATTCAGTTTCAGTTCATATCCTATATCTATGTTGTGCCATGTTCTTCATTTCAGCAGGTTTTACATACTAGTACTATTCACCATGTACTAACGTCCCTTTTGCCCGGGGCCTGCACTTCACGGTGCAGATACCGATTTTCAGGAGCATACATCTGCGTAGTAGGATCACTTCAGATATCAGCTTATTGGTAAGCCCCACTTCTCTCGGGGTTCAACATGGAGTCTGCATTAGTATTTAGTTTATGGTAGTCCAGGGCCATGTCCTGGTAGTTAGTATTCAGACATGTTTTAGAGGTTTCATAGACATATGTTAGTTCACAGAGTCAGTTATGCTTTTATGTTTGCAAACTATTGTGTTTCCATGATATTTCATGCTATGAGACAATTTCAAGACTTTATTCCGCAAATTACATTTTCATGATTTATTTAAATTGCATCATATAGATTGTATTGTTTTGATGCCCATGTTGACAAGCAAGCCATGAGGTTCGCTCGGACACATGCAAGCAAGGCCCGAGTGCCGTGTTACGCCCAGGCCATGGTTCGGGGCGTGACATCCATCCTCTGTTTATTGAGTTTCTGCTCTAGTAGACCTTTCTTCTGTTTGCGTCATTTTTGCCCTTCCTTCTCTATTTCCAACACGTCTCTTTTTTTTTTCTACTACACGCATCACACATACCAGACATTCATCATTTATCGTTCTTTTGTTTCGTTGATCCACCTTATTTTGGTTTCGCTTCCCTTCATATCAATAATAAAAACTCCTTTTATATAACCGTTCAAGCAAATTCCTTGATGCATAACTTAAGCTATAACACAGAACATAACTGCGATCATATGGTCAACCAAATGCTAGACAAGGAGCTTTTGTGAACACATATATCATATATATATATATATATATATATATATATATATATATATATTGCCGCAGAATGAACAGCCCGATCCATTAATCCATATATCCCGTGTCCGGGATGATATCATAATATACCAACTGATTAGGTGGTTATGCGTATATGATGCCTCACCTTTCCCCAGATATATATATAATATAAGTAGCGTGCATTAGAGCCCCAATAAAAGCTACGACTTTATCGGAGTGACGTAAGGTCGGTAACCTCCTATTTATATTATGGAACAATCATCATCGCTTTACCTCACCTTGAAGGAACAATGATTATAAGGTGATATCAACAACAATGAGTAGAATCAAGGCAATCATGAAATAAGCTCAATAATCTCATCTTAGCATTAAAATCATAAACTTTGAAATTTCTAGAAACAGAGTCATCATCATTATCATTATCATTATCATCATGAAAACATAATCATCTTTAACGTCATAAGAAACTTTAAGAATCATGAATCTCTAGCTTTTGGGAATAGGGACATCATGTAAAAGATATATGAGTTCACAAGAAAGGAGTCACTATTGTCATCATGCTCATCGTAGAAAACATTTTGTCTTTAACATCATAAAAACATTGAGAACCAGGAACTTCTAGCTGTTCGGGAACAAGAATGTTATGGAAGACATGTATGGAATCATAACATAGGAATCATGCCTTTAGAAAGAAAGGGACTAGCCTTACATACCTTTTCGGTGGCCTTAACTTTAACTATTTAATGCTTATCCTCCCAAGCTCGTAAATCTACATTCAAGAGAATTCATATTATCATTAGGCTTATCGTCATATGCTTGTCTTAGGCTCTCAAATTAATTCCTTTTAAAATCTGCCGAAATTCGGGCAGCATCTCCCCTGTTTATATCCTAGCCCGAAATCACAATACCAACAAAAAAACAGCAATAGCAATACTAATATAAACAACATCATCATTAATACCAAAAAACTCCATAAAACATCCCACACAATATTTTTCAGCATACAACAACAACATACACTTCCTTTATTCCCTAACAAGGAGCATAATCTCATCAACACACCAACAACATTAGATACCATCAATATACATGTAAATCAGCCCAACCACAGAGCCACAACATGCTCAAAACAGTCCATAAACACAACAACTACAACACAACACTTTATGACCTTTCCTCCATAACTATTTTCACTTTTAAGACTTGCTAAACATTAAAATCAATTCAACATAAGAGATAGGATGAAGAAAATACCTTATACGTGAATAAATTTAGCCACACCAACTTTCTTCAAGACCTAACTCACCACAACATCAAGTAGAAGCAAGAACAATCACCTTTCGTGGACGAGTTTGGTGTAATCTTATCGAATCCTTGATTTAATGGGCTATAAATGTTTGGGGGATGTGTTAGGAGATTTCTAGAACTCATGGGAGTGTAAAATGCTGGAAAATGGGGTTGATAGGGTTTTTATACCCCTTGAAAGTCAGTGGAACCGACTTTCCCAAGTGGGACCCGCGGAAGCCATTTGGCTATTTGAGGGGTTATCTTAAAATGTCCATAACTCCTTACTCCGATGTCGTTTTGATGAGCGTTTATTGCATTGGAAACTAGACTTGACGAACTTCATTTTAGGCTTTTGAAACACCTTAAAACTCCCTATATACCTGGAGATATACCCCTCCAAAGTTGACCCAAAATTCTACCAACTTTTTTACAAATTTTCGACAAACTTATTTTCTTCGATTTGCTTGGTCCTGAAATCTTCCAAAACTCTCCATACATGATAGTTATCATTAATCATACTTGATAATTGTTATGTACTTTCTGGTTACGACTTACGAGATCATAATTTCCTTTACTTCATTATTACGAACTTCCATGACTTGTACCTTCCAAAACTTCATGGGACACCTACCATACTCCATTAATACGGTAAAATACATGCCATCCCATGTATGGAGGATGAATTACGATCTCATGAGTTTTGGAAGGTACAATCCATTTGAAGTTTTGGAAGGTACAAGCCATTGTTACTTCATTGTTGGAAGTTTTGGAAGGTACAAGCCATTGTTATGAACTTCCTATGGCTTGTACCTTGGGATGTTAGAAAACGAGCTCTATCCGCTTATTTATTCCAAATGGAGGTTTACTAGAATGGCCCATTTCCCCCAAATCTCTCGAAATATATCAATCTTCAGACATTGGTAGAGAACCAAGCATTTTGACAATTGTTTTTTCATAGATAGCTTATGATTCTTTACAATTACTATGCCTATTTCAGCTCTAGATTCATCCTCATTCTTGGCTAATACCACGAAATTGTCTTACACAAGTTTACTCCTTATTATCTCCTACACTATCGCCTTTCACCATTATTTCCTTTACGTTTGAGTACTCTATGCTTGAAATGCTTGCATAATCCATAAACCTCCTCTTCTAAATGATCATACACATCTTTTCCTTTTCAATGTTGGTTGCTACCATCAAGTATTTACATGCTTCTAAATGGTTCATTTTCATTTCGATCCACTTCTATTGTTAACTCCGCATCCTTCTATTAACAAAGACATTATCTATTTCTGAGTCAAGTATTGCCTTTGAGGCTTTCCTTGTACAATGCTATCTCCATCAATATGAAATTTTGGAATCTTGCATCCATACAACTGGCTCGCAGTGGCTGTTTCACTTGACTCCTCATCGTGCCGCATGATTCAAAATTTCAATCACTTCCTAACTTCTTGTTACATTCCCACTTTGTCTTAGAATGTCCACAGGGTGTGGTTCTCTTCCATTGTAACACCCCGTACCTTTAACGAAAGTTTTGTCCACGATCCTAGACTTAGAACATCAGATAAAGAATGTGGGAATTGAAATTTTTCCGTTTAGTTGTGATATGGTGGTTTACGCCCATGAACAGTGGTCGTATTTCAATTTACGACCATGAACAGTGCCCGTAAACTGAAACCAAGAATTTCTGAACATTCTGGAATTTGACATTTTGAGGTCATATGGTTAAATACGGACCGTATTTCACTTTACGGCCCGTATTTCAAAACGTGTTTGGAATTTGGGAAAACGTTTTTGATGAAAGTTGTAGAGCATTGAAATACCTTTCCAACGGTATCTTACGGGGGTCAAACGGATATCTGTGCAAAGAGTTATGGTCATTTTACTGAAGAGACGCAGTGCAGTCCATATCGCAAAATACGACCCGTATTGCAGTTTACGACCCGTAAACTGAAAATACGGCCAGCACAGTGTTGGACGTAAATTGCATTTTCCCAGGACAGTATATATTCGTCCATACCAGTTCAAATCATTATTTTTCATTCCTTCAAGCCCTAGAACGACTTCCTACCCTCTTCCGTCATCAAGAACACCAAGGTAAGCCTACTCAAATTATTCCAACTCAATTCTAACACCTATCCTTGTAATCTAAACAAGAAATTATCATTCTAAAACTAGGGTTTTCAAGAAAACTCATCTCAAGGTTCAAGAATTCAAGATTTTGGAAATCTTCTTCAAAGCTCAAGTCTTTAATTCAAGTTTTGGAGCAATTAAGGTATGTAGAACTTCCATCCACATGAGGGAATCTCTACGTTCTTCCCCATGCTCCGTTTCTTGATATCCATGAAGTTCAAACCCTAGGGCATTAAACCCAACATATTGATAGCCCGTATTTATGTATTTATGTACATCAATTTGGTATCTACATTCGTTATTGTATTCCTAATCTTCCATTACGGTTATTAGGAACCTTAGCTTAATCCATGAATCATGAATTCTTCCTCATGTATTCTCATTATGTTTATATGAAACTTTATGATTTTATGTAGCAAGTTACAAGCATGTTTTCAAGTCAATTATATATATATAATTATGAACTATTGTTATTACTCATGAATCAAGAACATGTTTGCAAGACTATGACAAGTTATCTCATGAAACAATATTACAAGATATTTCATGAAACCACGTTTACAAGTTATTTCGTGAAATCATGATTACAAGTTATTTACAAGTTATTTCACGAAAATCATGGGCTTCTTAGCCAACTATATTATGTTCATGTTTTGGGAATTGCTTAGTTAACCGAGAAGGCTCAGATAGCCTGAAACTACGTAGCCACCGTAGGATAAGGGTTTTCAGCAAGGAGGCAACACCTTCATTATGCAGTTTGGATCCTTACATGCTTATTATTACTTAAATCTCATATCCCTGGCAAGGTTGTGAGTGTTCTGCTGGTAGGACGCAAGTACCAGACCATGTTGTCGGTTATACTATAGCATTCCCCACGATACAAAGTAGTTTTACATACAAGTATTTCTATTGATTACTATTTTAAGACTTCACTCACGTTTCATGTTCATATTCAAGTTACATTCAGTTTCAGTTCATATCCTATATCTATGTTGTGCCATGTTCTTCATTTCAGCAGGTTTTACATACTAGTACTATTCACCATGTACTAACGTCCCTTTTGCCCGGGGCCTGCACTTCACGGTGCAGATACCGGTTTTCAGGAGCATACATCTGCGCAGTAGGATCACTTCAGATATCAGCTTATTGGTGAGCCCCACTTCTCTCGGGGTTCAACATGGAGTCTGCATTAGTATTTAGTTTATGGTAGTCCAGGGCCATGTCCTGGTAGTTAGTATTCAGACATGTTTTAGAGGTTTCATAGACATATGTTAGTTCACAGAGTCAGTTATGCTTTTATGTTTGCAAACTATTGTGTTTCCATGATATTTCATGCTATGAGATAATTTCAAGACTTTATTCCGCAAATTACATTTTCATGATTTATTTAAATTGCATCATATAGATTGTATTATTTTGATGCCCATGTTGACAAGCAAGCCATGAGGTTCGCTCGGACACATGCAAGCAAGGCCCGAGTGCCGTGTTACGCCCAGGCCATGGTTCGGGGCGTGACATCCATCCTCTGTTTATTGAGTTTCTGCTCTAGTAGACCTTTCTTCTGTTGGCGTCATTTTTGCCCTTCCTTCTCTATTTCCAACACGTCTCTCTTTTTGTTTTTTCTACTACACGCATCACACATACCAGACATTCGTCATTTATCGTTCTTTTGTTTCGTTGATCCACCTTATTTTGGTTTCGCTTCCCTTCATATCAATAATAAAAACTCCTTTTATATAACCGTTCAAGCAAATTCCTTGATGCATAACTTAAGCTATAACACAGAACATAACTGCGATCATAAGGTCAACCAAATGCTAGACAAGGAGCTTTTGTGAACACATATATCATATATATATATATATATATATTGCCGCAGAATGAACAGCCCGATCCATTTATCCATATATCCCGTGTCCGGGATGATATCATAATATACCAACTGATTAGGTGGTTATGCGTATATGATGCCTCACCTTTCCCCAGATATATATATACACATATATACACACACACACACACACACACATATATATATATATATATATATATATATATATATATATATATATATATATATATATATATATATATATATATATATATATATATAGCGTGCATTAGAGCCCCAATAAAAGCTACGACTTTATCGGAGTGACGTAAGGTCGGTAACCTCCGATTTATATTATGGAACAATCATCATCGCTTTACCTCACCTTGAAAGAACAATGATTATAAGGTGATATCAACAACAATGAGTAGAATCAAGGAAATCATGAAATAAGCTCAATAATCTCATCTTAGCATTAAAATCATAAACTTTGAAATTTCTAGAAACAGAGTCATCATCATTATCATTATCATTATCATCATGAAAACATAATCAACTTTAACGTCATAAGAAACTTTAAGAATCATGAATCTCTAGCTTTTGGGAATAGGGACATCATGTAAAAGATATATGAGTTCACAAGAAAGGAGTCACTATTGTCATCATGCTCATCGTAGAAAACATTTTGTCTTTAACATCATAAAAACCTTGAGAACCAGGAACTTCTAGCTATACGGGAACAAGAATGTTATGGAAGACATGTATGGAATCATAACATAGGAATCATGCCTTTAGAAAGAAAGGGACTAGCCTTACATACCTTTTCGGTGGCCTTAACTTTAACTATTTAATGCTTATCCTCCCAAGCTCGTAAATCTACATTCAAGAGAATTCATATTATCATTAGGCTTATCGTCATATGCTTGTCTTAGGCCCTCAAATTAATTCCTTTTAAAATCTGCCGAAATTCGGGCAGCATCTCCCCTGTTTATATCCTAGCCCGAAATCACAATACCAACAAAAAAACAGCAATAGCAATACTAATATCAACAACATCATCATTAATACCAAAAAACTCCATAAAACATCCCACACAATATTTTTCAGCATACAACAACAACATACACTTCCTTTATTCCCGAACAAGGAGCATAATCTCATCAACACACCAACAACATTAGATACCATCAATATACATGTAAATCAGCCCAACCACACAGCCACAACATGCTCAAAACAGTCCATAAACATAACAACTACAACACAACACTTTATGACCTTTCCTCCATAACTATTTTCACTTTTAAGACTTGCTAAACATTAAAATCAACTCAACATAAGAGATAGGATGAAGAAAATACCTTATACTTGAATAAATTTAGCCACACCAACTTTCTTCAAGACCTAACTCACCACAACATCAAGTAGAAGCAAGAACAATCACCTTTCGTGGACGAGTTTGGTGTAATCTTGTCGAATCCTTGATTTAATGGGCTATAAATGTTTGGGGGATGTGTTAGGAGATTTCTAGAACTCATGGGAGTGTAAAATGCTGGAAAATGGGGTTGATAGGGTTTTTATACCCCTTGAAAGTCAGTGGAACCGACTTTCCCAAGTGGGACCCGCGGAAGCCATTTGGCTGTTTGAGGGGTTATCTTAAAATGTCCATAACTCCTTACTCCGATGTCGTTTTGACGAGCGTTTATTGCATTGGAAACTAGACTTGACGAACTTCATTTTAGGATTTTGAAACACCTTAAAACTCCCTATATACCTGGAGATATACCCCTCCAAAGTTGACCCAAAATTCTACCAACTTTTTTACAAATTTTCGACAAACTTATTTTCTTCGATTTGCTTGGTCCTGAAATCTTCCAAAACTCTCCACACATGATAATTATCATTAATCATACTTGATAATTGTTATGTACTTTCTGGTTACGACTTACGAGATCATAATTTCCTTTACTTCATTGTTACGAACTTCCATGACTTGTACCTTCCAAAACTTCATGGGACACCTACCATACTCCATTAATACGGTAAAATACATGCCATCCCATGTATGGAGGATGAATTGCGATCTCATGAGTTTTGGAAGGTACAAGCCATTTGAAGTTTTGGAAGGTACAAGCCATGGGAAGTTCGTAACAATGGCTTGGAAGGTACAAGCCATTGTTACTTCATTGTTGGAAGTTTTGGAAGGTACAAGCCATTGTTATGAACTTCCTATGGCTTGTACCTTGGGATGTTAGAAAACGAGTTCTATCCGCTTATTTATTCCAAATGGAGGTTTACTAGAATGGCCCATTTCCCCCAAATCTCTTGAAATATATCAATCTTCAGACATTGGTAGAGAACCAAGCATTTTGACAATTATTTTTCATAGATAGCTTATGATTCTTTACAATTACTATGCCTATTTCAGCTCTAGATTCATCCTCATTCTTGGCTAATACCACGGAATTGTCTTACACAAGTTTACTCCTTATTATCTCCTACACTATCGCCTTTCACCTTTATTTCCTTTACGTTTGAGTACTCTATGCTTGAAATGCTTGCATAATCCATAAACCTCATCTTCTAAATGATCATACACATCTTTTCCTTTTCAATGTTTGTTGCTACCATCAAGTATTTACATGTTTCTAAATGGTTCATTTTCATTTCGATCCACTTCTATTGTTAACTCCGCATCCTTCTATTAACAAAGACATTATCTATTTCTGAGTCAAGTATTGCCTTTAAGGGCTTTCCCTGTACAATGCTATCTCCACCAATTTGAAATTTTGGAACCTTGCATCCATACAACTGGCTCGCAGTGGCTGTTTCACTTGACTCCTCATCTTAGCCCATTATTCACTTCTCTCTCTAATCCAAGTCTAACACCCATCACCAGTATCTTCTCACTATGAAATCATTCACATGAGCCCTTGTTGTATAGAAATATCATTTTATTCTTGTCCATCTTACGTTTGACCAGAGATCCTAATACTCACGTGAGGTATCTTTTTAAAGTTAATACTGCTCTTCCGTTTTTATGCCTATCCTTTAACTCTACCTCATAATCCACCTTATTGTTGGATTATCTGCCCGTCGAATACTAATATATTTCCTCGGAAAGTCGAATACTACTCCTTTGATGGTCTCTTTTGGTTACCGTTTAGTTGGCACAACTATCAAACCATAAGGGAATTATCTTTACCCCAGTATTTCTGTCATTACCTCTATTAATACCCATAGACCATCTTGTATGTTTATCTTATATTCGCTCTATACTCCCTATACCACATCATCCACAAACTCGCCCTCTCTTGGCTCACCTTTCCTCAATAGTCATCCCTGGGACCTTTACCGTGTAACTCACTGGGGGTGCAATTCCATATGTTACTGTCTGGAGATACATATGAAGTCAGTCCATTGATCGTTCAAAATCAAACCTTGTTTCTTCTTCCGTCTTACCTGTCATCCTTTCCTTAGATGATTTCATCTACAGGACAATCGTTCTAAGCATATTTCAGAGTACCATTGACTACCCTTTCTCTACTCTGATCAGTTCACACCGCCATAGGAGCATTGTCCCCTGCCATCTCAACATTTTAATAACAAGGTAACACTTGGCCCTTTTAAAATTCTTTATATGGATGTCGCGTAAACTCGTTCCTCACGCATAAGATATCTTGCTCAACAAATGGTTCCATAATTCTCGTCATAACATAATTAGCCATACCATTCGTGCCGCATGATTCAAAATTTCAATCACTTCCTAACTTCTTGTTACATTCCCACTTTGTCTTAGAATGTCCACAGGGTGTGGTTCTCTTCCATCCTCTGTTTATTGAGTTTCTGCTCTAGTAGACCTTTCTTCTGTTTGCGCCATTTTTGCCCTTCCTTCTCTATTTCCAACACGTCTATTTTTTTTTTCTACTACACGCATCACACATACCAGACATTCGTCATTTATCGTTCTTTTGTTTCGTTGATCCACCTTATTTTGGTTTCGCTTCCCTTCATATCAATAATAAAAACTCCTTTTATATAACCGTTCAAGCAAATTCCTTGATGCATAACTTAAACTATAACACAGAACATAACTGCGATCATAAGGTCAACCAAATGCTAGGCAAGGAGCTTTTGTGAATACATCTCTTCTAATCTCTTTT
Source organism: Lycium barbarum (assembly GCF_019175385.1). Classification (NCBI taxonomy): domain Eukaryota; kingdom Viridiplantae; phylum Streptophyta; class Magnoliopsida; order Solanales; family Solanaceae; genus Lycium; species Lycium barbarum. The sequence goes on from NC_083337.1 coordinate 116,594,916, forward strand.
CTCAAGGTATCACCGAGGTCATTAAGGCTAGCTTATAGTGACATGAAAGTTTCTCCCACCATAATCCTCAGGTGAAGCCTAGCTTAATAATTTGATTCGGTGTTACATGCATCGGCCTATATGTATGCATCAAGCTCATTTTATGATTCGATCCTCCAAAGCATAAAAGGGCTAACCAAATTCTTCTAACTTACGACTTCTTTTGGATTGCCTATCTCTTTAATTCTCCTTAGTATACAAAAATTCTTTCTATTTCAAGCAAATCATTCTCCTTTCCCATGTTCTTTACTCCGTCCTAACTTATTCATCATTCCCTTAGTTTAATACATACTTGCTATGTTTATCCTGCATTTTAACTATTAGCTCCATCCTTAATCACTCGTTGCTGGTCCTCTCTTCTTCTCACGACAATTCTATCTACAGTTCCCACAATTTCCTTTAGATTCCTGGGAGAATTTTGGCAGAGTTTCCCTTGTAAACATAACAATCCCAACCCTGCATATAGCCCAGAAAACACATCCCATGCCTTAATAGGACACATATAATATGCAACTTAGCAGCACAAGACTGTTTACCATAAAAGGATATAAGTAATAAAGCTTGTCTCATAAATTGTACCTGCACACTCTTTCTAGAATTTCACTGCATATATTGTTTTCTACACACTATATCAATCAACTCCCTTCGGTGAGGTTTACTTACTCATAAATCATGATTATGGATATCACTGGGTCACTAACAAGCATAGACATCTCAAATCGTTTGATTGGCTCAAAATTTCACCTCAACACAATCAACAACATCAGTAGTAAAATATGACAGCGTAGAACCTGAATCAATCGATGCATACACATCATAAGAGGATACTGACAATATACCTGGGACAATATCAGGGGGAGACTTAAGATCCTGTCGTCCAGCTAACACATAGGTATGATGTTGGGATCCACTTGGACTGGGCATTCCTCTTTGGTCTCTGTCACTGCCTACTAACATATGCGGCCTTTGCCTCAGAGGGCGTACCGATGATGAAGAGCCATCTGCCACTCCCATAGATCGAACCTTATCTTTACCACGTAACGATGGACAATCGCGCCTGAAATAGCCTAGCCGAGCGCAGGCATAACAAACATCCAAGCCCAAGCGGCACAGTCTCCAATGTAACTTGCGACACTCAATACATCGTTGTACCAATGATCTCATCTGGCTTGGATTGCCCCTATATTGGGAACTGGGAACTCTAAAACTCTGGACTGGACCCATGCAAGTAGATCTATAGGCCCTGGGTCTAGGAAACTGTGGTGGCGAACTAGGTTTTGAATGAGCTGAGTGCCTAGAGAATTACTGCCTCGGGGAGCCTCCGGACTTGTGATTAAACGCTGAAGACCTAGTACTCTTCCTCCAACCCCTGCCATCAAGGCTCGCACCCTGCTACTGAACTTGCGCGGCTACTAACTGGGTCAGCAAAAGGATGGCTTGTCTCATCTCCTGGCCCGAGGCATCTTGTGGAGGATTTGGGGGTACTGGAGCTAAGGTTGAGACTACCCTTTGGCCCTCTAAAGCCGGCGAAGTATGGGTAAACCGAAATAAGGACTTACCCTAGGGTTCATTCTCCTTCATATCCATAGAAGACTCTCGTTCAATCCCCTCTTCAATCACTATCTTGCCCTTCTGGGCTGCTGTAGCATTTTCTTTCATCATCTTTGCTGAAAACATAACGCACGGTTAGGAAAAAGGGAATTCTTATATTATCCCTCTATCGCACGATCTATGAAGAAGAAAGACGGTCATTATTACTAAATGCCCCACAGCCTCATGTTTATAAGTGTGGCGTGCTTCACACTCATAAACAAGACTCTACTGGACACGGCTCGTAAACACACCCTAGGACGGAACTGCTCTGATGCCACTTTTGTCATGACCCAACTAGGGGCCATGACGGGTACCCGGAGCTACCCTACTGAGCACCACCCATCATACTTGTCATCAAACGCTTCCTAAATATATATTTCTCTCAGCACGGAACTTGTTATAATACAATCGTTATCATTTCCAAAATACATCTACCTTTGCACACATAAGCCTACCAGGCTATCAAAAATGATATACAAATATACACTGTATTAATCATGGGACATCTACTACCCACACATAAGTATCTACGATCCTCTACAAGAATACTGAGACATAAGGGTGGGACAGGGCCCCGCCATACCCAATACATGTACACAAAAGGATATACCCAAAATGTACAACTCCGAAGTAATAGAGTGCTCCTGTATATATATGCTGAACAGGCTCCTAGGAATCCGATCCGTCCCCCTGTCTACCTCTGGGAATGAACACAACGTCCAAAGAAGAAGGACGTCACTAAAAAAAATGTACTGAGTATGTAAGGCATGAATATTACTAGCATAATAAAGAAATAACGAAACATGAGGCGAAGATATAACCTGTACGTCAATTGCCTCTTAGGGCGAATACTATGCCTGCTTAACTTTTAAAGGAAGACACATGTTATGCATATCAAATATACCATCATCATTAACCCGCGTCCGGGTAATCATCGCACGCCGCCCACTAGTGGTGTCATGTCAGTCCATCTAGGCACGGTGTAATCATAAGCCGCCCGCCTTAGCTGTGTCATGTCCCGCCAAATAGGCACGGTGTAATCATAAGCCGCCCGCCTTAGCGGTGTCATGTCCGGCCAAATAGGCACGGTGTAATCATAAGCCGCCCGCCTTTGTGGTGTCATGTATGGCCATCTGTGCGCTGTGTAACCTCATCATTTTATACTTATCATAAAGCATGCATTAGAAATCAATTAAAAGCTACAACTCTATCAGGGTGACGTAAGGTCGAGAACCCCCGATTCCTTTATGGAGTAGTCATGATCACCATGTCTCACCTTGAAGGAAATAGCATTATAAGGTGAGTCTAGCAACAATGAATAATATCAAGGAATCATATAAGGATCATTAGCTCTATAAGAATATCGTATCATAAGCTTTGGAATCTCTAAACTTAGACTCATCATCATCATTGTCATATTCACAACGCATCTCTTCTCTTTATTTCATGAAAAGCTCTTAATAATCATAGACTGATAATTTCCGGAATATGGGAAAGTCATGGAAAGTTAAAGGAAGCCATATTATAGGAGTCATCCCTTAGTAAAAGAAGAGACTAGCCTCACATACCTTTGTGTCTCCTTAACCCTAAATGCTCTTCTTCCAAGCTTGCAATTCTACATTCAAGAGAGTTCGCACTATGATTAGATAATCAAAAACATACTTGAGCTTAAACTAGAGTGACTAAGAGTTAATGAAAATTGGACAACATTTCCTTTGTTTCTACAACTTTCTCCATATAATAACCAACTCCCAAACATTATTAATGTCACGACTCAACTGGAGGGCCATGACGAGTCCCCGGTGCTAACCCACCCGGGCACTTCTTATCGTACATTCACATTTACATCTATGCGAGCCACATATCTTAATCATACTTTCTATCCATCATTCATACTAATCTCATTGGCCAACAATACATTTATATCACCATCAACAACTATGCCCATATAAATGTAAATAAGCCGATGAGGCTATCAAAATGATATACAAAATATAAGACGACAAGGCTAAAGACATCTAACCATACACAATTGTCTACGAGCCTCTAAGAAGAGTAGGTGACATCATAGAGGCGGGACATGACCCAGTCGTGCCCATGTATGTACACAAAAGAATAATACAAAAAGTTGTAGCTCCGGATGAAATGGAGCTCCTCTATGTAGTACTCGAGTAAGAAAGATATGGATCAAGCCTGTCTCCCGGTCCACCAGTGGGCATCACGCAGCGTCCACAAACAAAAGGACGTCAGTACAAATAATGTACTGAGTATGTAAAGCATAATCAACGTCATAGTAAGAGCATAAGAAACAACATAAGGATTAGCATAAGAAATAACATAAGATGGGAGAATCGGGAGATAGTAGGGCCATAATCATAATCACTTACTTGTCTATCATAGGGACCTTCCGTTTCTATTGCGTGCTCGTCTACATACTTATATATATATACCCATATCCATATCCATATTCGTATTCGTATTCGTATTCATATCCATATTCATAGCATACCCGACTATTAAGGTTCGGCGGTTCACATACCAGGCCATGACAAGGCTCGGTGATTATACATACCTGGCCCTACCAAGGCTCAGTGTTATCTGTACTGCAGTGGTGTGCGCGCAATAGGTATCATACCTGGCCATATAAGCTCGGTGTTACATAAAGTCATACATACTTAAATCCGCACACGTAGGAGTTCATGAGTATCATCGTCGCCATTGACACCATCATTTTCTTTATATCTATCCTTAGAGGATCAACTATCATATAAAATAGGTAATAGAATAGTGAACGTATTGAGAATCGTAAGCTTTGGTAATCTTAGAGATAGAGTCATTTGGAAGACATTATGGAACTCAGGAAAGGATACATATAGCAAGGGAACCATGCCTTAATGAAAGAAGGGTTAGCCTTACTGTCACGACCCAAACCGATGAGCCGTGACTAGTGTCCAAATTGGACACTCGTATATGAACCTGTTAAATACAATCAGACTGATACTAAGGACAATGTGAAAATCTGCAAAAGCATGCTGTGAACTTATAATGCCATATATAATAAAGAACCTGTCTCATGAGTAGTCACATTTAACCCGATACAAGAAAATATGCAGGCCGGGAAGGCTGCCACTATACACGAGAATATCCAAAACGAACTATATCTGTATGGCTAATCATATTATATATACAACCCACATATGTCTACAGACCTCTAAGAGTATAGCAGAATCTAAATCAAAAGGATCTGTACCAAAATATCTCAAGCTCCGGAACAATGGAGCTCTCCATGCAGCTGGGCAGAAGTCCTAAGCTGGAGGATCACCAAATTGGGTGTCTGTACCTGGGGGCAAGAAATCCAGCCCCCGAAGAAAGGGGGTCAGTACGGAAAATGTACTGAGTATGTAAAGCATGAAGTATAATAAATAAGATCATGGGTGAGCAAAAAGTTGACAGGAGACGAGTATGATAATCAAAGATACCAATGCATCTGTGCCTTACAAGATGAGTCATGCATACATATATAATATATCATACCCGGCCCTCTAGTGAGGGACTCGGTGAAATATAATACGTACCCGGCCCTCTAGTGAGGGACTCGGTGAAATGTAACACGTACCTGACCCTCTAGTGAGGGACTCGATGAAACATATAATATACTTACCCGGCCCTCTAGTGAGGGACTCGGTGAGCAATGCAATGAAACTGTGCACGATTACGTACCCGGCCCGGGACTCGGTGAATGATATATTAACGGTATGCATGAGTAAAATATCACGAGCAACCATATGAAAACTAAATCATCATCTGAGACTCAATAGAATAATTAAAATGATCCAGCACTTGAGAATCAAAGACAACTATTATGTCAAGTACCACTGAGAAGTAGAATTCATTGGAGTCATGTATGTACGTCGTTCGCTTATGTAATTCATGACAAAAAGAGGGAAGGGATAACTTTACATACACCTTGGAGCCTTTAGAGGTAGATTCATCATCAATGAATAAAATTGAGAACATCTAGAAGTAGCTACACATTTTCATATTCGGTTTGAAATCATAAACACAAAATCATCATTATCGTTGTCACCATCATAAAATCATTCTTATCCTAGACATCATGAGAATCTTTAAGAACCATGGACTTTTGGCTTTTGAAGACAAGAAGGTTACGGAAACATTTATGAAATCATACCATAGGAATCATGCCTTTGAAAGAAAGGGACGAGCCTTAACATGCCTGTTCAACCTCCTATTGACTACGCTTATGTGTCCGAGCTCGTAAGTCTACATTTAAGAGGATTTATAATAATGTTAGCCTTTTCATCGTACACTTGTTCCAAGCTTCAAATTAAACTATTATATATTCTGCCGAAAATCGGGCAGTATCTCCCCTATTTATATGCCTAGCCCGAATTCTCAACAACCAACAACAACCAACAACAACCACAACAATACCAACATTAACCATAATTTTTCCAACACCAAAATACTTTATAAACATCCCATATGGTGTTTGTCCCATATTTCCATCACAAAATAATTTTATAACAATTTAACAACTCCTTCTCCGTAAATAAACCAAGATTAACATTAATAACAAGAGGTCCATACCTTTATCTAGATAATAATTCTATATCTTCACTCCCCCACCTTGAGCTTAAGCCACAACACTTTGATACACAATTTTGTAGTTGCAACTATACGCCGTCTGGACCGGGATATGGGAATTATACCTGGTTTCGGGCTAAAAAGTTGGTCTTTGGAGTGTTGGGGAAGTTTTTGGAATATTTGAGGAGTTTTTGGTGTGTTTGAGACGAAAATGAGAAGGTCTCCCCCTTTAAATAGCGGTCCAGGTTCTGCCTGGACCGACTTAAATTTCCTTCAGCACGTTCGCGCCCCCTTTGGGCGCGTTCGCGCTGGTTCAGATTTTCTGACTGCGCCTTCGTTTAGTAAAAAGGTCATAACTTTTGATCCCGATATCGTGTGAGGGCCACCGACCTATGGTTGGAAAGCTAATTCAATTATCTACAACTTTCATTCTTGGTGTTTTTTCAAATTCCAAACTTATAATATAGTTTTGGCCCCTCCAAGTCAGATCATCCGAAAATGTTTCCTTAAATCGTCCTTTTTGGAGGGCTTATGCCCATTTTTGGCTTAAGGGTCCTCCTTAGGACCTGCTCAACTGTCCATGTATTACTCATATATCTCTTCATATGTCCTTTATAATACTCCGGTGTGTGGGCCTCACTTAGCTTGCAGCAACGAGGGCTTTTCACCATGTGATATGAACCAATTCACCCCATATGGTCTCCAAATGTCATATATAGGTTATTATTACATTCTTATCATATAACCTTCATCCCGAACCCGGGCCTCAAAATTTTTCAGCGCGTTCACGCCTCGTGTTGGCGCTTTCGCGTTGTGTTGGCCCTTGGCCTTCTGCGCTTTCGCTACCTATATATGATGTAATGTGTTGGGACACCGTTGGGGAGGGGGCTTGGGAGAGCCGATTGTATTCGGCGTCTGTAAATGTGAGCAAAAGGTACCGTTACTGAAATGTATTGTTTTCTGTACACAAGAATAAGTAATATATAAATGTTAATTCCTATGCTTATGAAAAGAAACGTTTCAAAGATGAAAGGACAAGCCTACATGACAGCCGGCCTGAAAAAGGGCCTTCCTATGCACAGGTTACTTTCTCGCCTCGTTATATGCCCTGTGACTCCATGATATTATTAATCGTACTTTATGTTACTGCTTGTATTATTTTCTATGCCTTACATACTCGGTACGCTATTCGTACTGACATCCCTTTTTGTGGACGTTGCGTTCCATGCCGCGCAGGTCAGCAGACAGGTGGACTTGATCCTTAGGAGCTCTGCCAGCAGTACTCTACAGTGCTCCAGTCGTTCCGGAGCCTTATTTCAGTGGTACTATTTTGTGTATATATAATCTCGGGCACGATAGTACTCGGCCTTTTCTATGTATAAGTGTACTATGTCTAGAGGCTCGTAGGCAGATATGTACAGCCAGTCAAGTATAGTTAGATATATGGTGTTTTGGCATGTTAATGTTGTTGTATAAAGTGCTAACGAAGTTTATTAGCCTATGTTCAGAATGACGCTGCTAATGTTAATGTTAAAAAAAAATATGGCTCTGTTTGCACGGCTTGCTAAGAGGTAAAGGTAATATGATAGATAAGGAGTGCTCGGTACAAGTATCGGGTACTCGTCACGGCCCCTAGTCGGGTCGTGACAGAAATGGTATCAGAGCAGTTCGGTCCTAGGGGTTTGTCTACGAGCCGTGTCCAGTAGAGTTTTGTTTATGAGTGTGTAGCGTGCCACACTTATAAATAGGAGGCTACAGGGCATTTAGGAAATGTGACCTTCTATATATTCTAGATCGTGCGATAGAGCCATGCTACCAGGTTTCCATATTCCTTTCCTAATCCTATGTTATGGTTTCAGTAATGCCGATGAAGAGAAAGGCTACGGCGGCCCAGAAGGGCAAGAGGGTGGCTGGAAGTGGGGTTGAACGGGAGCTAGAAGAAGGCGAGTCTTATAATGAAACTCCCCCTCAGACTTCTCCTGCTTCCCCTGTATCAGCAGAGCAGGAAGGAGCTCCAGCTCCAGCCCCCGCACCTCCAGTCCCCCCGCCAGCAGCTCCGGGCCAGCAGATGGCAGAGGCCATCCAGTTATTGACCCAGCTCGTTGCCGAACAGGCTCAGCGGCAAGATGTAGACCAGGGAGACAGGGCGGTAAGTGCAAGAGCCCGTGACTTTATTACCCTAAAGCCGCCAGAGTTTTATGGATCGAAACCAGAGGAAAGACCCGCAGAGTTTCATAGATGAGATGTTGAGGACCCTGAGGATCATACATGCTTCGGATACGGAGTCCGTAGAGTTGGCTTCATACAGGCTGCGGGATGTGGCAGTTCTGTGGTACAACAGCTGGATATCTTCGAGGGGAGCAAATGCACCCCCTCCGGTTTGGCAGGAGTTCACTGAGGCGTTCCTGCGACATTTCCTACCGCCAGAGGTTCGACGGGCTCGAGCCGATATGTTCTTGAACCTGAGACAGGGAAATATGAGCGTTCGAGAATACAGCCTCCGTTTTAACTCATTAGCCAGGTATGCCCCAGCCATGATAGCTGATAGGGGAGATCATGTGCACCGATTTGTGAGTGGGCTAGGGCCACATTTGGTTAAGGAATGTTTGACGGCTTCACTCCAGGATGGGATGACTATTACCCGCATCCAGGCCCACGCTCAAAATCTGGAAGAACAGTACCAGTCACGGAGAGAGGAGCGTTATTCAGATAGGGGTCCCAGAAAAAGGGGCAGATCTTCTGGGGCTAGAAGCGAATATAGAGGGGGGCAGGCACAAGAGCAGTCTAGGTATTCAGGCCAATCAGTGGCCAGTGCACCACCTCGATTTGCAGATAGAAGATTTGACTGCTCCGCCTATTCGGGACCAGATCAGGGTACTAGAGCTTCAAGATCCCAGCACAGAGCTGATTTTAGCAGGACGGGGCTGCCCCCACCACGATGTGCTCGGTGTGGCAGGCCCCACTCTGGGCAGTGCTACCTAGACACCGGTGGTTGTTTTGCCTGTGGTCGAACTGACCATTTTGTACGTGACTGCCTACTAAAGGATGAAGGAGGCCGAACTCAGCCAACCGGATCAGCAATCGGTTCATCGTCGATCGTGCGCCCTCGTGGACAGACTTCCCAGGCTCCAGCGGGCCGCGGCCGAGGTAGAGGAGGGGCACCTAGTTCAGCTGGTCCTCCGCACCGCTTATATGCACTGACAGGACGACAGGACCCTGAACCTTCCACCGACGCGGCCACAGGTACACTTCCGGCATCTTTTCTATAATATATGGATGTTAAATTGAGTTGGACTTTACTTTATCTTGCACCGTCCCGTGTGTTGCGGAACATATAAGAAATTCGGGAAAATTTAGGATAAGGGTAGCCGTGCACACAGGAAAAAGGGTGAATAGTAGTGACCACGAAGGCTAAAATAGTCATTAAAGGAGAAATATGTGCTATGAGCGCGTTCGAACATTGCCGAGACCCCAACTTGCCCCACATTATGTGAAATAGGTAGTACGGGGAAGCGGAGGTAAAAATACTAACACCGAGACACTGAAATGCATTAAAGTTTCAAGGTTAAGCGTGCTCAGGTGGGGGTAATTCCATGATGGGTGACCCCCTGGGAAATATCCGGAAAATTTCGTAAATACGGAAATAAGAGACGAGTGTAAAAGTAGGTAGCCCAGAGTAAATTGGGGTGTGGAAAGTGGTTAGAAACACCGTACGAGTCATATAGGCCGAGACGGACTAAACTAACAAAAAGGGGGAAGCCATGACAACAGAAAGCTTTGAGGATGAAGGAGAAAAGTACAGGTGTCATAGGGTGAGACCGATATTGAGTCCACACTAGCTAAGGCAAGAAATCCCTGATATGACGATATACGGGAACATGTCTAGTGAGGGGATAGACGCAACGGACGCCACGAAGAAGGAATTTCAACCGTAAGGATCGTAAAAAGGGCAACCTAAGCTTTTAAGATGAATATGCTAAGCGACATGAGGTATTTACAAAGGAGACCTCCCCGAAATATTATACTACGCTATTAGGCAAGTTTAACATTCGAGGACGAATGTTCTAAAGGGGGGGAGGATGTTATATCCCGCATTTTATGCAATCGGATAATTCAAGACAATCGCGGGAAAACAGTAACCAAGGCCATATTTTTACCTTGCTTGGCATATAAGTTGTTATGAAAATTTTGAAGTGGAAATAATGAGGAAGGTCAAGGGCATAAAGGGAAATTTGCAATACGACTCATGGAATTATGGAGGAAGACGAAGGGCAAATTTGGAATTTGGAAAAATTTATTTTTTCTTGAAGTACAAAATAAGACACCAAAAAAAAAGAAGTGGGCTTATGTTTTGGGCCATGTTGGCCGACCCACTTGGAGTGGGCTTAGCCCACTTAGGAGTCTTAGGGATTAATAAAAGATGACCAAGTCATCTTTTCATACCACACTCTAGAAAATTCAAGACTTGGAAAGAAAAAGGGAGAGAGGAAACCCCTACAAGGCCATTTTCGCCAAGAGCAAAAATTGCCAAGAAAAATTGATAAAATTTCTCCAAAAATCATTTTCTACCAAGTAGGGGGTACACAACAAGGTGGAGTTGTTGTTGGAACAAGAAAGGTTCAAAATCATACAAGTTGCCAAGAGTTAGGCAAGTGAGAAGTTGAAGAAGAAAGGTAAATTACTAATCTTGTTATATGTGTTATACATGGTTTATATGTGTTGTAGTATGCTAAAATGGATGAAATTCATGAAGGAGAGGAAATTAGTATGTGGCCGTGCATGTTCATATATGAATAAGAATCATATTTCAATTATTTTGTTTAGTGTTTGGTTGTTATGGTTGTGAATGATATGTGGAAGATGGAAGTTGAATGAATTTGGAGAGAATGTAGTTGTGAATGCATGAAGTGTGGCCGTGAGTGTTGTGTGTGTGTGGCCGTGAGGTTGTGGTATAGTATGGAAGTGAATGAGTTAATTTTATGTAGTGTTTTGGTTGTTGTTATATTGTGAATCCTATGTTGCTAATGAATGTCTAGGAACCTTAGTTGAGTTGTGGAAGTTGGAGACTTATTTCAGAAATCATGCATATTGAATGTGATGTTCTTATGCGTATGAAAGACAATGATATTGGTATGGGGTCGTTGGAATATATATATATTAAAAGATTGCATTGTTTTATTGGAGTTGGAAGGTTTTGAAGAAAGTAGTAAATTGATATCATGTATCTGGAATTGAATGTATGGATCGCTAGTGTGATTGTTGAATTCATGTTGATAGTTTGGCCGGGTTTGAATTCCCGGATTGTGTTTGATGAGAATTTGACTAAATTGAATGTCGAGGATGGTATATTTACAGAGGAAATGCTGCCGAAATTTCGGTAGCCAAGTGTTTCCTTAAGATTCTAACTCTAAGTATGCTAATGAGAGTTTTGGGTAAAAATGACCAATTTGCAGATTTGGACGAAATTGTGACGTGAATTTGGAGTAGCTAAAGGAGCGGAAAGAGGTATGTAAGGCTTCACCCTTCTTTCTATGGCATGTCTTAGTTGTAATAAGTTGGGTACGAGCCTCGGGGACAACTCGGTTCCCCGGAATCCGCACCTAAAGTTTTCCACTTTTTGTTCAATAGAATTGAACTAGAAAGTGTGCCAATTGTTGGAAAAACCTCCTACACCCTTAGAACATGTATAAATGGGACCCGATTACCCTAAGACCCTCACAAGTAATGCTATGACACGTAACATACGTAAATCGTATACGCTACCTCATCCGGCCCGAGGTGGGCCCGTTACTCTCGGATTTTCCTATAATCGTGGTTGACTTACTTGAAGTAAATCCAAAGGGGACTTTTGATCCCAATCTCGTTACCGAATGATAAGTACTATGACTACTCTAACGAGAATGTTTCTATGAGGATAATGATAATTATAATGTTAGACAAAAGAATGTACCTTTGATAAGTACGACCGGAACGACTCTATGACAAAGATGACTAAGCTAAGTATCTTATGTAAACATGAAAGTGATACACTAATTTGTGAATCGTATTTATATTTCCTAGCTATATCTTTATTTTCTCTGACTCCAAAGCCTATGACGGTCATCTATGATGCCCACGATTTCATTCTACGGTCACTGTAATACTATTCTCTGTTGCTAGTCTCGCCTTAAAATACTTGTTCCTTCAAGGTGAGACAAAGATATAACTAGCATTCCATAACGTAATCGGAGGTCACCGACCTTACGTCACTCCGATGGATACATGATTTTCCTTGGCTCTTGTGTGCTTATATGATATATGTATATAAAACAGGTATATGCGTATGGATATGTATATATAAATAAGATAAGTAATTGTATATGAGATGTGTATATGTATAAAAGATAAGCAAACGCATATGTATATGTGTTTGGGGAAAGGGGAAGGGTCACTGTTATATAACCACCTGATTCAGCTGGATTCCATCCTGGACGCGGGATGCCCGGACGCGGGATATGGGAGAGTCGTACGCGGCGTCTGTATATATATAATGTATGCTACCTATATATGATGTAATGTGTTGGGACACCGTTGGGGAGGGGGCTTGGGAGAGCCGATTGTATTCAGCGTCTGTAAATGTGAGCAAAAGGTACCGTTACTGAAATGTATTGTTTTCTGTACACGAGAATAAGTAATATATAAATGTTAATTCCTATGCTTATGAAAAGAAACGTTTCAAAGACGAAAGGACAAGCCTACATGACAGCCGGCCTGAAAAGGGGCCTTCCTATGCACAGGTTACTTTCTCGCCTCGTTATATGCCCTGTGACTCCATGATATTATTAATCGTACTTTATGTTACTGCTTGTATTATTTTCTATGCCTTACATACTCGGTACGCTATTCGTACTGACGTCCCTTTTTGTGGACGCTGCGTTCCATGCCGCGCAGGTCAGCAAACAGGCGGACTTGATCCTTAGGAGCTCTGCCAGCAGTACTCTACAGTGCTCCAGTCGTTCCGGAGCCTTATTTCAGTGGTACTATTTTGTGTATATATAATCTCGGGCACGATAGTACTCGGCCTTTTCTATGTATAAGTGTACTATGTCTAGAGGCTCGTAGGCAGATATGTACAGCCAGTCAAGTATAGTTAGATATATGGTGTTTTGGCATGTTAATGTTGTTGTATAAAGTGCTAACGAAGTTTATTAGCCTATGTTCAGAATGACGCTGCTAATGTTAATGTTCAAAAAATAATATGGCTCTGTTTGCACGGCTTGCTAAGAGGTAAAGGTAATATGATAGATAAGGAGTGCTCAGTACAAGTATCGGGTACTCGTCACGGCCCCTAGTCGGGTCGTGACAGCTACGAACCTCTGTAGGGGTCGTGGGCCTTGGCCAAGTCTTCACGGCCTCAATCTTTTGGCTATCCACTGGTATACCGTCAGCTGCAACAATGTGGCCCAGAAATGCCACTGAGTTCAACCAAAACTCGCATTTGGAAAACTTCGCGAATAACTCTCGAGTTCGAAGAACTCCAAGGATAACACGCAAGTGATCCGCATGTTCTGCCTCGGATCTAGAATACACTAGGATATCATCGATGAATACAATCACGAATAAATCCAGAAAAGGCCTGAATACATTGTTCATTAAGTCCATAAACACTGCCGGTGCATTAGTTAGCCCAAACGACATTACTCGGAACTCGAAATGGCCATATCTTGTTCTGAAAGCTGTCTTAGGGATATCTTTCTCCCTAACTCTTACTTGGTGATACCCGGACCTCAAATCAATCTTTGAAAACCATTTGGCACCTTGCAATTGATCAAATAAATCATCAATCCTCAGGAGAGGATACTTGTTCTTAATTGTCACTTTATTCAATTACCGATAATCAATGTACATTCTCAAAGAGCCATCCTTCTTCCGGACGAACAATACGGGTGCTCCCCACGGGGATGAACTAGGCCTAATGAAGCCTTTTTCAAGCAAGTCTTTTAATTGCTCCTTCAACTCTTTCAATTTTGCGGGTGCCATCCTATAGGGAGGAATAGATATGGGATTAGTGTCTGGCAGAACATCAATCGCAAAATCGATCTCTCGCTCTGGAGGAAGGCCTGGAAGCTCTTCCGGGAACACATCCGGAAATTCGTTCACTACCGAAACTGACTGAAGAGTCGGCGACTCAGCTTCTACATCTTGAACTCGTACTAGGTGATAAATGCACCCCTTCGTGATCATTTTCCTTGCCTTTAGATAGGAAATAAACCTACCTTTTGGTGATGCCGCATTCCCTTTCCATTCTAAGACTGGTTCTCCCAGAAACTGAAAACGAACCATCTTCATTCGGCAATCAACATTGGCATAACAAGAAGCCAACCAATCCATGCCCATAATAACGTCAAAATCTACCATTTCTAGCTCATGCAAATCAATTATGGTACGACGATCACAAATCACAATCACACAATTCCTATATACTCGGCTAGCTATTACCGATTCACCCACGGGTGTAGACACCTCGAAAGGTTTGATAGACTCCGACTCAATTATAAATCGACCCGCAATATATGGAGTAACATTTGATAATGTGGAGCCCGGATCAATCAAAGCATATACATCATGAGAGAATACCGATAATATACCTGTGACCACATCAGGAGAAGACTCAAGATCTTGGCGTCCAGCCAAAGCATAAATACGGTGCTGAGGACCGCTAGTACTGGGAGCTCTGCCTCTACCTCTACCATGGCCGGCTGGCGCATGTGAACCTGGCTCGGTAGGGCGTATAGATGCTGATGATCCGGCAGCCGACCCTGCTGGCTGGGTCCTACCTCTACCCTGTACTGAGGGGCAATCACGCATGATATGGCCTGGTTGACCACATGAATAGCAACCATCCGAGCCCAATCGGCATCGACCCTAATGTTACTTCCCACACTGGGAACATCGTGTTACAGGTTGTTTTGACTGGCCTAAATCACCTCTAAACTGAGACCCCGAATAACCCTGACTCGGCTCGGAATGAGTAGATCTATCAAATCTCTGCCCCGTGAACTGTGGAGGTGTACTTGTCATAGAATAGCCTGAATGGCTGGGAAACTGTTGTCTGTGTCCGCCCCTGGACTCGCTCCTCGAGCCCGAAGGTCTGGTCCTCTTGTTATGGCCCCTTTCCTGCTCACGTTTATTTCTCCGCTGCTGTAGGTGTTCCTCTAATTCCTGAGCATGTGCCTGAATGCGTGCAATATCCATGCCATCCTGAAGGGACGTAGTCAAGCATTTATCCATCAAGTGGGGCCCTAGGCCTTTCACAAACTGGTGCACCCGATCGTCCATATCTGCTACCATGGCCGAAGCATACATAGCCAAGGAATTGAAGCGGAGACTATACTCTGTAGCACTCATGCTACCTTGCCTCAAATTCAATAATTTATCGGCCCTAGCTCGCCGAACTTCCGGAGGCATATAATGACAGAGAAAAGCATCAACAAACTCTTGCCATACCGGTGGAGGTGCATTGGCTCCCCGCGAAGCCATCCAAACCGTATACCACTAGATTGAGACATCCCTCAATCTATATGACGCTAGCTCCACCGATTCGGTGTCTGAAGCATGTATCAACCGGAGCGTCCTTAGCATACCATCAATAAAGTCCTAGGGATCCTCCTCCAGTTTCGACCCAAAGAATTCCGAGGGTTTCAAAGCAATGAAGTCACGGGCCCTTGCACTAACAGTCCTGTCACCTTGCCCTGCGCTTGGCCTCTGAGTCTGGGCCGCAACCAACTGAGTCAACAAATTAATGGCCTCTCTCACGTCTTGGCCCGAAGCATTCGGTGGAGGAGCTGGAGCTGGGGTTGAGGCTCCCACGTGCTCCTCAGTAATAGGCACTGTCTGGGAGGACTGAGATTGAGCCGTACTCTGGGACTCATCTTCCTCTACTACCGGTGGCGGTGCTCTTTCAGCCCGCTTTTCTGCCACCGTCTTGCCCTTTTGGGTTGCTGTAGCCTTTTTCTTTTTAGGCATATCTGAAATACACAACACACGATTTAGGAACAAGAATTTCTTACATCATAGCTCTATCGCACGATTCTTATGAAGAAAGAAGGTCATATATTCCTAAAATGTCTGCAGCTTCTCGTTTATAAGTGTGGCGCGCAACACACTCATAACCAAGACTCTACTAGACACGGCTCGTAGACACATCCTAGGACTGAACTGCTCTGATACCACTTTTGTCACGACCCGGCTAGGGGGCCGCGACGAGCACCCGGTGCTACCCCACCCGAGCACCCCCTTATCGTACATAACATAACATCTAGGTGAACCATAAGTCAATTCGTGCTTTTCTTATCGTTAATCATATTGATCCCATTAGACGACCATCATCATTTAACATATCATAGGCATTTGTGCCACATCATCAGTACAAGGCCGACGTGGCTAACAAAAGATATACAAAACATGGGCCGACATGGCCGAACATCTCTACCCACATACACATGACTATGAGCCTCTAACAGTATGACATATCGTATGAGCGGGACAGGACCCATCTATGCCCATAATTTTATATACACAAAAGAATAAGTACCCAAAAGCTACGGCTCCGAAAGAAATGGAGCTCTGCTATGCAATCTCTGAATAAGCAGCTATGGATCAAGTCTGTCTCCCTGTGCACCTGCGGGCATGACACAGCGTCCACAAACAAAAGGACGTCAGTACGAAGAATGTACTGAGTATGTAAAGCATGATCAACATCAATATAGAAGCATAATAGATATCATATGAAGATAGCATAGGAGGGGAGACAGTAATATCATCATCATCATGTCGCTTACTTGCATACATCGTCGTTCGTATCCCATAATAATACTCGTACCATACTTGTGCTCATATTCATATACATGTCATTATTCGTATTCTTATACATAGTCTTATCACATTCATATTCATATTATATACATAGCCATACACTTTTATACATACATAGCGTACCGGACCATAAGGTTCGGTGTTTCATACGTACTTGGCCAACCAAGGCTCAATGTTATTTCTACCTGGCCCTACAAAGGGTTCAGGTTTATTCGTACAATCTGCAGACGTGCGCGCGCGTTTCGTAATTGTATACATACTTCATACATATTCATATACATATATTCTACCCGACATTATAAGCTCGGGTTCATTATAGCCCTTCATAGGCACATATAAGTATAATAGCCCGTAGGCACCTTTTTCATCATTTTTGATATCATTATCATTACCATTCTCATCGTTATCGTTACATCTACATTATGGACTTACTCGTCATACGAGGAACATAGTATAATCATAGTATATATCAAGGGTCATGAGCTTATGAGCTCGGAATGTCAACCATGTGGAGACAACATACTCATATAGAGGAATTTAGGAATTTGGCCAAGAACCATGCCTTATGAAAGAAGGGTTAGCCTTACATACCTTTCCGTCGAACTATTCTACACTTGCACGTTCCCTTCCAATGCTAGCGTTTATACCTTCATTAATATCATAACAATGGCCATTAGTCATTCACATTAACCACATTATCTAGATTCCTCAATTTGCCTCTAATTCACCCACATTCATGATTATAACACCCATCTTGGTCCATTCGTCTAAAGTGTTTAGTTCATGATCTTAATACCATTTATAACACATTCATATCACAACACAACAACATTCATAACTCAATTCAAACTATTTCTCAAAATGTCACTATTCATCATTCATGACCTAGTTGACCACATTTTCTACAATCCATGTATTTTAATTCTCCAATACCTTAAACATCTTGTAAAAATCATGAATCTTACCTTAGAAGTTGTAGGAACAAGCTTTGGTTGATAATACTCTTCTTTGAGCCAAACCCTAGTTTTTCTCCATTTGGGTTTCTTGACTTGGATGATCCTTGATAATTCCCTTATCCTTGATTCACTTGTCTTAATGTTATGGATGACTTATAATCCTTGGAAACTCATATAATAAATGTAGAGAGAAGTTTTAGAGAGAAGTGGTGTAATGTTGTAATGAAATAAAATAAGTCTTGATCCTCATATTTAATGAATTGGAAAATATGTGTTGGGTGAACAATGGTCGTCCATGGAGGTTTACGGTCCGTATTTCAGTTTACGGACCGTCCCTCGTGGTCGTTCTTAAGCTTAAGCAGAACCAGAAACTTTGTCCTGCATGCATGGTGATTTACGACCATGGTTTAAGGGTCGTAAATCACTTTACGGTCCGTCCACCAGGTCGTATTTTAGCCATTTCCTCAGCTGGCAGAAAGTTGAAGTTGGACATGCCAGTTTACGACGTCAAGTTTACGGACCGTATTGCACTTTACGGTCCGTATTTTGCACTATTCGACCACTGGGTAGTTTTGCCAACTTTCAATTTTTTCTCATTTCTCGACTTTTCATTCTAATCATCCAATCCCTTTACATACATTTCCCATGAAACCTTATACACTCGTACTCCTCGCACACATCATTAGTTCATTTACTTGCGTACCAACGGGAAATTTTTCGTTGTGTAACATTGGCCCTCAGTACATGGTAGAGGTAGGACGCAACCATCAGGGTCGATAGCCGGATCTTCGACATCTATACGCCCTACGAGGCCAGGTACACATGCACCAGTCGGCCATGGTAGAGGTAGAGGCAGAGCTCCCAGTACTAGCGGTCCTCAGCACCGTATTTATGCTTTGGCTCGAGGCCAAGATCTTGAGTCTTCTCCGGATGTGGTCACAGGTATATTATCGGTATTCTCTCATGATGTATATGCTTTGATTGATCCGGGCTCCACATTATCATATGTTACTCCATATATTGCGGGTCGATTTATAATTGAGCCTGAGTCTATCAAACCTTTTGAGGTGTCTACACCCGTGGGTGAATCGGTAATAGCTAGCCGAGTATATAGGAATTGTGTGATTGTGATTTGTGATCGTCGTACTATGATTGATTTGCATGAGCTAGAAATGGTATAATTTGATGTTATTATGGGCATGGATTGGTTGTCTTCTTGTTATGCCAATGTTGATTGTCGAATGAAGATGGTTCGTTTCCAGTTTCCGGGAGAACCAGTCTTAGAATGGAAAGGGAATGCGGCTTCACCAAAAGGTAGGTTTATTTCCTATCTAAAGGCAAGGAAAATGATCACAAAAGGGTGGATTTATCATCTAGTACGAGTTCAAGATGTAGAAGCTGAGTCGCCGACTCTACAGTCAGTTTCAGTGGTGAACGAATTTCGGATGTGTTCCCGGAAGAGCTTCCAGGCCTTCCTCCCGAACGGGAGACTGATTTTACCATTGATGTGTTGCCTGGCACCACACCTATATCTATTCCTCCATATAGAATGGCACCCGCAGAATTGAAAGAGTTGAAGGAGCAATTGAGGGACTTGCTTGATAAAGGCTTCATTAGGCCTAGTTCATCCTCGTGGGGAGCACCCGTATTGTTCGTCCGAAAGAAAGATGGCTCCTTGAGAATGTGCATTGATTATCGGCAATTGAATAAAGTGACGATTAAAAACAAGTATCCTCTTCCGAGGATCGATGTTTTATTTGATCAATTGCAAGGTGTCAAATGGTTTTCAAAGATTGATTTGAGGTCCGGGTACCAACAAGTAAGAGTTAGGGAGAAAGTTATCCCTAAGACAGCTTTCAGAACAAGATATGGCCATTTCGAGTTCCGAGTAAAGTCGTTTGGGTTAACTAATGCACCGGCAGCATTTATGGACTTAATGAATAATGTATTCAGACCTTTTTTGGATCTATTCGTGATTGTATTCATCGACAATATCCTGGTGTATTCTAGATCTGAGGCAGATCATGCGTAGCATCTGCGTATAGTCCTTAGAGTTCTGTGAGCTCGAGAGTTGTTGCAAAATTCTCCAAGTGTGAGTTTTGGTTGAACTCAGTATCATTTCTGGGCCATATTGTTGCAGCTGATGGTATCCGGGTGGATAGCCAAAAGATTGAGGCCGTGAAGACTTGGCCAAGGCCCACGACTCCTACGGAGGTTCGTAGCTTTTTGGGCTTAGCAGGTTATTACAGAAGATTTGTTGAGGGTTTCTCTTCTATTTCTGCACCGTTCACAAAGTTGACTCAGAAGTCAGCTAAGTTTCAATGGACAGATGCCTGCGAGCATAGCTTCCAAGAGTTGAAAGATAGATTGACTTCTGCCCCAGTCTTGACACTTCCAGAGGGATTGGAAGGGTATGTTGTTTATTGCGATGCTTCAGGCGTCGGGCTAGGTTGTGTACTGATGCAACACGGCAAGGTGATTGCGTACGCTTCTAGGCAGTTGTGAAAACATGAACAGAATTACCCAACCCATGATTTAGAATTAGCCACAGTGGTCCATGCATTAAAGATATGGCGACATTATTTATATGGTGTCAATGTGGATGTTTATACAGATCATAAGAGCCTTCAGTATATCTTCAAGCAGAAAGAGTTGAATTTGTGGCAACGACGATGGTTGGAGTTGCTAAAGGATTATGATGTTGATATCTTGTATCACCCCGGAAAGGCTAACGTTGGGGCTGACACTCTTAGCCGCAGATCCATGGGAAGTCTAAGTGATGTACGACCAGAAAAGAAAGAGATGGCCCGTGAGCTTCAACAGTTAGCTAGCCTAGGAGTCCGAGTAGTGGACTCAGATAGCAGCGGAGCTACTATTCAGAATTCAGCAGTTTCATCGCTAGTAGCGAAAGTAAGAGAGCGACAATATGAGGATCCCATGCTAATGCAGTACAGAGAAACACTCCCTCAGAAAGAGGAGTCATCATTTGATATTTAAGGAGACGGAGTTCTCCGATGTCGAGGCAGGTTATGTGTTCCTGATGTGGTAGACCTACGTCACCAAATATTGAGGGAAGCTCATTGTTCCCGTTACTCCGTACACCCCAGAGCGACGAAAATGTATCATGATCTTAAGTCTATATATTGGTGGAATAAGATAAAGAAAGATATAGCGGAATTCGTAGCTCAGTGTCCTAATTGCCAACAAGTGAAGATTGAACACCAAAAGCCGGGTGGATTATTGCAAGCTATAGAAATCCCAATTTGGAAGTGGGAAGTGATTAATATGGATTTCATTACAGGGTTACCCCGTTCTCGACGTAAGTATGATTCCATATGGGTGATTGTGGATAGACTAACAATGTCAGCTCATTTCTTACCTGTCAGAACGACCTATGTGGCAGAAGATTATGCAAGGATTTATATTAAGGAGATAGTAAGACTCCATGGTGTTCCAGTATCGATTATCTCAGACAGAGGGACTCAGTTCACGGCTAATTTTTGGACGTCTTTCCAAGAGGGATTGGGGACCCGAGTGAGCCTTAGCACGACATTTCATCCACAGACGGATGGGCAAGCTGAACGCATCATTCTGACTCTTGATGATATGTTGCGGGCATGTATGATAGATTTTAGAGGTAGTTGGGATGACCATTTGCCACTCATTGAGTTTGCTTACAATAACAGTTATCATTCTAGCATTCAAATGGCACCGTATGAGGCTTTATATGGGCGAAAGTGTAGATCCCCAATTGGGTGGTTTGAAACCGGAGAGACTAAATTGATAGGACCAGACTTGGTCCAGCAAGATATAGAGACAGTTAAGCTCATACAAGATCGGTTGTTAACAGCACAGAGTCTTCAAAAATCCTATGCGGATAATCGTCGAAGGGACTTAGAGTTCGAAGTGAAAGATTGGGTATTCTTGAAAGTGTCGCCAATGAAGGGCGTAATGAGATTTGGCAAGAAGGGGAAGCTTAGTCCCGGGTATATAGGGCCTTATGAGATTGTGCGAAAAATAGGCAAGGTGGCCTATGCGTTAGATTTACCTCCCGATCTGGAGTCAGTTCATCCAGTTTTTCATGTCTCGATACTTCGGAAGTGTGTTGGACATCCTACGAGGATCGTCCCAGTAAACGATGTTCAAGTGACAGAAAGGTTAACTTATGATGAAATACCCATTGCCATATTAGATAGGCAAGTACAGAGGCTTAGAAACAAAGAGGTGGCCTCGGTTAAGGTTCTATGGAGAAGCAATAAACGAGAGGAGATGACATGGGAAGCGGAAGAGAATATGCGATCCAAGTACCCACATTTATTTCAGCCTTTGGACGAGGGCCAAGATGAGACGTCAAGATCACAAGGTATGTATGATTCCTTTTTATGCATTTAGGTCGTGTGTGGCCAAAATTTCTATTGCTATTGTGCAGTTTCCCTGTGAGGCATTGCTATTGTGGGTTGTTGTGACAGGATGGTAATGCCACATTACAATGGAAACTCTGGCGAAATTTTTGTAGAATTCCCTGAGACTTTAACATTCGAGGACGAATGTTCCTAAGGGGGGAGGAATGTTACACCTCGGAAAAATTTCCCGTTGGTACGCAAGTAAACGAACTAGTGATGTGTGCGAGGAGTGCGAGTGTATAATGTTTCATGAGCAATGTGCGTAAATGGACGAGAATGATTAGAATGAAAAGTCGAGAAATGTGAAAAGTTGAAAGTTGGCAAAACTGCCCAGTGGTCGTAAAGTGCAAAATACGGACCTTAAAATGGAATACGGTCCGTAAACTGGCAGTCGTAAATTGGCATGAAAAAACTTCAACTTTCTGCCAGTCGAGTAAATGGTTAAAAACGACCTGGTGGACGGACCGTAAAGTGATTTACGGCCCGTAAACCATGGTCGTAAATCACCATGCATGCAGCCAAAGTTTCTGGTCCTGCTTAGGGTTAAAGACGACCACGAGGGACGGTCCGTAAACTAGAATACGGACCGTAAACCTCCATGGACGACCACTGTTCAACTCAGCACAGATTTTTAATTCATTAAATATGAGGACCAAGACTTGTTTTATTTCATTTCTACATTACACCACTTCTCTCTAGAATCATCTCTCTAGATTTATTTCATAAGTTTTCAAGGATTATAAGTCACCAACAACATAAACAAGTGAATCAGGTGTAAGCAAGCCATTAAATACCATTCAAGTCAAGAAATGCAAATGGAGAAAAACTAGGGTTTTGCTCAAAGTGAAGTATTATCAACCAAAGCTTGTCCCTACATCATCTAAGGTAAGATTCATGATATTTATATGTTGGTTAACATATTGGGGAGTTGAAATACTTGGATGGTCGAAGTATATACTAAAATGGTCAATGGAGGGTAAAAATGAGGGATGTGGGTAATGTGAATGACTAATGGCTATTATTATTACATTAATGAAGGTAGAAACTTGAGCATCGAAGGAGTACGCGCAAGTGTAGAATAGTTCGACGAAGAGGTATGTAAGGCTAACCCTTCTTTCATAAGGCATGGTTCCTTGGCCAAACTCTTAAATCCTCTATATGAGTATGTTGCATTCAAATGATTGATACTCCGAGCTCATAAGCTCAAGATCCTCGATATGTGCTACGATTGTACTACGCACCCCATATAACGAGTAAGCATAAGATATAGATGTAGCGAAAATGATGATGATAGTGAAGACGATGATAATAATAATGATGCTAAAGGTGCCTACGGGCTATTATACTTACATGTGCCTATGAAGGGCTATAATGACACCCCGAGCTTATGACGCCAGGTAGGATATATGTATATGAATATGTATAAAGTATGTATACGATTACGAAACGCGCGCACACATCTGCAGATGGTACGGATAACCCTGAAGCCTTGGTAGGGCCAGGTATGAGTAACCTTGAGCCTTGGTTGGCCAAGTATGTATGAAACACCGATCCTATGAGGTCGGGTATGCTATGTAAATGCTATGTATATGAAATGACTATGTATATAATATGAATATGAATGTGATAAGACTATGTATAAGAATATGAATAAGGACATGTATATGAATATGAGCACAAGTATGGTACGAGTACGATTATGGAATACGGATGATGACGTAGGTGTACTAATACGTATGAAAAATGGAAAGTCCTACGAAAGGCAGGTAAGTACTATGACGATGATATTATTGTCTCCCCTCCTATGCTATTTCATAGGTTGTTCATTATGCTTGTATATCGATGTTGATCATGCCTTACATACTCAGTACATTCTTCGTACTGACGTCCTTTTGTTTGTGGACGCTGCGTCATGCCCGCAGGTGCACAGGGAGACAGACTTGATCCATAGCTGCCTATTCGGAGATTACATAGAGAGCTCCATTTCCTTCAGAGCCATATCTTTTGGGTACTCATTCTTTTGTGTATATAATTATGGGCATAGCGGGGTCCTGTCCCGCTAATGTGATATGTTATACTCTTAGAGGCTCGTAGACATGTATGTGTATGTGTGGGGGTAGATGTGTTTGGCCTTGTCGGCCTATCTTTTGTATATCATTTTGTCGGCCACGTCGGCCCATGTACATTGATGTGACATAGATGCCTACGATGATATAAATGTGTTGTTGTCCAAATGGGACTAGTTGACAAATGAATGGAAATGCATGTATAATTATGTGGCTCACCTAGATGAAAGCATAAGAGTAAGCTAAGAGGGTGCCCGGGTGGCCTAGCACCGGGTGCTCGTCGCGGCCCCGAGTCGGGTCGTGACACTATGACGACGATATTATTATCTCCCATGTTATGCTATTTCATATGTTGACTATTAAGCTTTCATATTGATATTTATCGTGCTTTACATACTCAGTACATTTTTTCGTACTGATATCCTTTTGTATGTGGACGCTGCGTCATGCCCGCAGGTGCACAGGGAGACAGGCTTGATCCATAGCTATATTTTCAGGGACTACATAGCGGAGCTCCATATCATTCAGAGCTATAGCTTTTGGGTACTTATTCTTTTGTGTACATAATTATGGGCATAGCGGGGTCCTGTCCTGCTCATATGATATATTATAACCTTCTTAAAGGCTCATAGACATGTGTATGTGGTTAGATGTGTTTGGCCTTGTCAGCCTATATTTTTGTATGTCATTTTGTTGGCCTTGTCGGCCCATGTACATTGATGTGGCATAGATGCCTATGATAATATAAGAAATGTTGTCGTCCAATTGGGTCTAGTATGATTGATGGCTAGAATGCCTGATTTTCTTTATGGCTCACCTAGACGTTATGTGAGAGTATGTTAAAGGGGTACCCGAGTGGGGTAGCGCCTGATGCTCGTCGCTGCCCTAGTCGCGCGTGACAAAAGCTGTATCAGAGCAGTTCAGTCCTAGGGTGTGCCTACGAGCCGTCTCTAGTAGAGTCTTGGTTATGGGTGTGTTGCGCGCCACACTTATAAATAGGAAGTTGCGGACATTTTAGGAATAAATGACCTTCTTTCTTCATAAGAATCATGCGATAGAGCTATGATGTAAGAAATTCTTGTTCCTTAATCGTGTGTTGTGTATTTCAGAGAATGCCTGTAAAGAGAAAGACTACATCAGCCCAAAAGGGCAAGACGGTGGCAGAAAAGCGGGCTGAAAGAGCACCGCCACCGGTAGTACAGGAAAGTGAGTCCCAGAGTGTGGCTCAATCTCAGTCCTCCCAGACAGTGCCTATTACTGAGGAGCGTGAGGGAGCTTCAGCCCCAGCTCCAGCACCTCAAGCTCCTCCACCAGATGCTTCGGGCCAAGATGTAAAAGAGGCCATACATTTGCTTACACAGTTGGTTGCTGCTCAGACTCAGTGGCAAAGTACAGGGCAGGGTGACAGCACTGTTAGTGCAAGGGCCCGTGACTTCATTACTTTAAACCCTCCGGAATTCTTTGGGTCAAAGCCGGGGGAGGACCCCCAGGAATTTATTGATGGTATGTTGAGGACGCTTCGATTGATACATGCTTCAGACACCGAGCCGGTGGAGTTAGCGTCATATAGATTGAGAGATGTGTCGATCCAGTGGTATACAGTCTGGATGGCTTCACGGGGAGCCAATGCACCTCCCCCGGTATGGCAAGAGTTTGTTAATGCTTTTCTCCGTCATTATATGCCTCTAGAAGTCCGGCGAGCTAGAGCTGATAAATTCTTAAATTTGAGGCAAGGTAGCATGAGTGCTCTAGAGTACAGTCTCCGCTTCAACTCCTTGGCTAGGTACGCTTCAGCCATGGTAGCGGATATGGGTGACCGGGTACACCGATTTGTTAAAGGCCTAGGGCCACATTTGATGGATAGGTGTTTGACTGCGTCCCTTCAGGACGGTATAGATATTGCACGCATTCAAGCCAACGCTCAGAACTTAGAAGAA
The DNA here is from genome assembly GCF_019175385.1 of Lycium barbarum. NCBI lineage: Eukaryota > Viridiplantae > Streptophyta > Magnoliopsida > Solanales > Solanaceae > Lycium > Lycium barbarum. Next base: position 116,621,372 of record NC_083337.1, read on the forward strand.
AGTTTACAACAGCAGAGGAGTGAACATGAGCAAGATCGGGACATAACAAGAGGGCTAGATCTTCGGGTCCGATGAGCGAGTTTATAGGTGGGCACCTGCAGCAGTTTCTCAGGCATTCAGGCTATTCTATGACCAGTGCACCTCCACGGTTTTCAGGCCAGAGATTTGATAGAGCTGCCCGTTCAGGGCCGAGTCCGAGTTTTTTAGGGTCCCAGTTTAGGGGTGAGTCAGGTCAGGCGAGGCCACCCATGCCACGATGTTCCCAGTGTGGGCAGTCGCATTGGGGCCTATGCCGATCAGGTTCAGATGTTTGCTATTCATGTGGCCGACCAGGCCATATCATGCGTGATTGCCCCTCAGTACATGGTAGATGTAGGACCCAACCATCAGGGTCGGTAGCCGGATCTTCAGCATCTGTACGCCCTACGGGGCCAGGTTCACGTGCGCCAGTCGGCCATGGTAGAGGCAGAGGCAGAGCTCCCAGTTCTAGCGGTCCTCAGCACCGTATTTATGCTTTGGCTGGACGCCAAGATCTTGAGTCTTCCCCTGACGTGGTCACAGGTATATTATCGGTATTCTCTCATGATGTATATGCTTTGATTGATCCGGGCTCCACATTGTCATATGTTACTCCATTTATTGCTGGTCGATTTAGAGTCGAGCCGGAGTCGATCAAACCTTTTGAGGTGTCTAGACCCGTGGGTGAATCGGTAATAGCTAGCCGAGTATATAGAAATTGTGTGATTGTGTTGTGATCGTCGTACCATGATTGACTTGCATGAGCTAGAAATGGTAGATTTTGATGTCATTATGGGCATGGATTGGTTGGCTTCTTGCCATGGCAATGTTGATTGTAGAATGAAAATGTTCCGTTTTCAATTTCCGGGAGAACTATTCTTAGAATGGAAAGGGAATACGGCGTCACCAAAAGGTAGGTTCATTTCCTAACTAAAGGCAAGGAAAATGATCACAAAAGGTTGTATTTATCATCTTGTGCGAGTTCAAGATATAGAAGCTGAATCGCCAACTATTCAGTCGGTACACGTAGTAAATGAATATCTGGATGTATTCCCGGAAGAGCTTCCAGGCCTTCCTCCCGAGCGGGAGATTGACTTTGCTATTGATGTGTTGCCAGGCACTAAGCCTATATCTATTCCCCCATATAGAATGGCACCCGCAGAACTGAAGGAATTGAAAGAGCAATTGAAAGACTTGCTTGAGAAAGGCTTTATTAGGCCTACTTCATCCCCGTGGGGAGCACCCGTATTGTTTGTCCGAAAGAAAGATGGCTCCTTGAGAATGTGCATTGATTATAGGCAATTAAATAAGGTGACGATTAAGAATAAATATCCTCTCCCAAGGATTGATGATTTATTTGATCAATTGCAAGGTGCCATATGGTTTTCAAAAATCGATTTGAGGTCCGGGTATCATCAAGTGAGAGTTAGGGAGAAAGATATCCCTAAGACAGCCTTCAGAACAAGATATGGTCATTTTGAATTCCGGGTAATGTCATTTGGGCTAATGAACGCGCCGACAGTATTTATGGATTTGATGAATAATGTGTTCAGACCCTTCCTGGATTTATTTGTGATCGTGTTTATCGACGACATCTTGGTGTATTCTAGATCCTAGGCAGAACATGCGGATCATTTGCGTACTGTCCTTGGAGTCCTTCGAACTCGAGAGTTGTTTGCAAAGTTTTCCAAATGTGAGTTTTGGTTGAATTATGTGGCATTTTTAGGGCATATTGTTGCAGCCGACGGTATTCGAGTGGATAGTCAAAAGATTGAGGCCGTGAAGACCTGGCCAAGGCCCACAACTCCTACGGAGGTTCGTAGTTTTCTGGGCTTAGCAGGTTATTACAGGAGGTTCGTTGAAGGTTTTTCTTCTATTTCGGCACCGCTCACAAAGTTGACCCAGAAATCGGCAAGGTTTCAATGGACAGATGCTTGCGAACGTAGTTTCCAAGAGTTAAAGGGTAGATTGACTTCCGCCCCAGTCTTGACACTTCCAGAGGGATTGGAAGGATATGTCATTTATTGCGATGCTTCAGGTGTTGGGCTAGGCTGTGTATTGGTGCAACATGGTAAGGTGATTGCGTATGCTTCATGGCAATTGCGGAAACATGAGCAGAATTATCCTACCCATGATCTAGAATTGGCCGCGGTGGTTCATGCATTAAAGATATGGAGACATTATTTATATGTTGTTCACGTGGATATTTACACAGATCATAAGAGCCTTCAGTATATCTTCAAGCAAAAAGAGTTAAATCTGCGGCAATGACGATGGTTAGAATTGCTAAAGCACTATGATGTTGATATTTTGTATCACCCCGAAAAGGCAAATGTTGTGGCTGATGCTCTTAGCCGTAGATCGATGGGAAGTCTATGTGATGTATGACCAGAGCAGAGAGAAATGGCCCGTGAGCTCCAACAGTTAGCTAGCCTAGGAGTCCGAGTAGTGGACTCATGTCATGACCCAACCCCGTAGGCCGTGACTAGTGCCCGAGCTGGACACTCGATGTACCAGTTAACTATAATCATCCACAACTAGCATAATACAGACTTATCAATACCAAGGCGAGACGTCGCCTCAAAACTTGTCGCATTATTTAGACGTATTACAACAACCTGTCTCCTGGGGAGGTACAACTTTCAACAGACAAAATAGTACATAAGCCGACAAGGCTTTCATAATATATAAGGGAACATCCCCGCCATAAACGAGCCGACAAGGCTAATATAACACATTACTTCTCAAAACATGTATATATATATATATATCTACGCAAGCCGACAAGGCTGCCACTACGAATGGGAACGTCCCAAAACATAAGCCATATAGACACAACTGAACAACATCGATACACAACCCACACATGTGTCTACAGACCTCTAAGAGTAACAACAGTATCATATGACGGGACAGGGCCCCGCCGTACCCCTGGATAAAATACACATACACCACAAACAGATTTTGTACCAAAATCTAGGCTCCGGAACAAGGGAGCTCTCCAAGATAGCTGAATAGGACTCCTAAGCTGACGGGTTACCAACGTGAGCATCTGTACCTGCGGGCATGAACGCAGCCCCCCGAAGAAAGGGGGTCAGTACGGAATATGTACTGAGCATGTAAAGCATAAATACAATAAATAGGATCATGCTGAAGTGAGGAGTATAGAAAACCAGTACAATAACCAGAAAACCACAAAGCTTACCTTTGAATCATAAATCATGGTGTCAATATCAAACTTAACTCGTTATGAAACTTAATGTCACCATTAGAGAATCATCCTGTTCATAGGCATATGTATAACGTGTCCCGGCCCTCTAGTGAGGGACCCAGTAAATAAAATCATATCATCATCATGTATATATATATATATAATGTGTCCTGGCCCTCTAGTGAGGGACTCGGTGAATAAGATCATCATGTGACATCCTGGCCGCCATCCCCATATCATCATATCATCATATCATCATATACATATATATAACGTGTCCCGGCCCTCTAGTGAGGGACTCGGTGAATAATGCAGTGGATCTGTGCACGAAAACATGTCCTGGCCCGGGACTCAGTGAAAGACATATTGAGGCATGCACGAGCAGAGTAGTGAGAAACTATATGCAATTTAAAAACATTTTCAAGGACTCAATAGAATAGTCAACACGAGTTACCATTTGAAAATCTGGACAATAGTCGTATCAAATACCTTTCGAATATCACTCGGAACATATCAAACATCCCTTAAATGTCATCATAAGTATATCACAAAGCTTTAAAGATCGTAGTCGTATGTCATTATAGTATGAAACACCTTATAGAAGTCCAGTCACTAGTTATCATAGAGTTCCTAAGAATAGGAACGGATATTTATCGACTATTAACCAACGTACAGAAAACTGAAGAGGGAGGCTCAATCACTTGAGAATTGTAATATCAAGAAGTGAATAAGAATCATAAATATCACTCAAAGCTTATGAATGGAATTACCCCAAAGTTCATATCAGTCATCACTTAAGTCTAAGTCATGCCAAAAGAAAGAAGGGACAACTTTACATACCTCACGTCGTTCAAGAGCTCAGTCCATCCAAGAACATCCATAACTAATATGATAAACCTATAATCGTAAGAATACGCACGTGACTTAAGAAGGCTTTCGTATATCATATATATTAATTGATGACTTAATTCTAAAACGAAACGGGCAGCATCTCCTCTATATCATTAGCATCTCCGAATTTGGTATATCAACCCAACAACAATTAAATCCCAAAAAACACAATATGCATGTCCATAACAACTTCATAGCACTCTATAACGAGCGACAAGCTCGAATTACAATCCATATACTCCATGGCACCTTTTCGTATGTTTTCTTTTTAACCTTAAAAATATTCTCAATATGATAAGGGCATCATTTACCACAAATCTCGGCTTTATATCATATATTTACAACAAGAAAAACAGCCCACAACTCCAACTATATCAATTGACAATTCTATTCGTAAATTCGCGCTTATTTCATCAATTCCTATATCGATACTTGTATATACTTCTTTATCTTCGTATATACATAGTATAACAACAAGCAGGATAGCAATAACTACAACAAATTTCACGATATTCCAGCTCACTAAATAATTTATAACAACCACCAAACAGTCCATATGATAACAATAACCATTTATCCGATTTCCGATATTATTTTCGTAATTCTTTCGCCTAGCAACGTAGATATGACTTGGATAAATCGAATACATCCAGGAGAGTGGATTTCTTACCTTATATGCCAAGAAATAATCTCCTTCCACCTTACTTCACTTTGAAGAAATCTATACTTTGCTATTATCCGGAGGAAACTAGCGTGTTTATGACCTATATGTCGTCTCCCCCATAATTTGCTTCCGCATGTAAATTTTGTTTATCCATGGCAGATCGTGTATATGCATATATATATGCGTTTGCTGCTGCTAATACCATAAGGAAACAACATAGAAATCTTTAGAAAATGTATGTGTTGCACACGTTGAAATTTACAAGAAAAGAAGCCTAGTACATTTTTCTTGTGAAATGTTTGGTTCACAAACATACTGCACACTACGTATATATGTATGTCTCTTGTGAAATGGGCTGTGGGGGTCCACCCCTTTATACACGTGCCACTACTCTAGCTTCCCCTTAGCAATTCATCACTTATATTTCCACCTCACCCATCAGTGCATGGAATGGGAATTTACTTGCTGCACACGTACACATAATATATATATATATATATATATATTTGTACATAACTTATTTATTAGGTAGATAATCACCTTCTTGTCCACATAAAAATATGACACACAATAATTTATACACCCTTCATTTACTCATTATCATGGTCATGTGATGTAGCACTAATTCGTAGCGTCTTTTGCCACACACAAAAATATTATTTCTATACTAAATAAAATTTACAAGCAATTCGTGTATTGATTAAAAAAATCGGTTTAAAAAAAATTGGGGATTTAAAATCCCTTGTCTCATATCCCAAAAATAATCTCGTCCTTAAACTTACGTCGATTAGCTTAGAATAATTCGACGTATGAAAATACGGGATATAACAACTCAGGTAGCAGCGGAGCTACTATTCAGAATTCTACAGTCTCGTCGCTAGTAGCAGAGGTGAAGGAGTGACAATATGAGGATCCCATGCTAATGCAGTACAGAGATACACTCCCTCAGAAAGAGGAGTCATCATTTGATATTTCAGGAGACGGAGTTCTCCAATGCCGAGGCAGATTATGTGTCTCAGATGTGGCAAGTTTACGCCACCAGATTTTGAGAGAAGCTCATTGTTCTCGTTATTCTGTTCACCCCGGAGCGACGAAAATGTATCATGATCTTAAGTCCACATACTGGTGGAATGGAATGAAGAAAGTTATAGCGGAATTCGTAGCTCAATGTCCAAATTGTCAACAAGTGAAAATCGAGCACCAAAAGTCGAGTGGATTGTTGCAAGCTATAGAAATCCCGACTTGGAAGTGGGAAGTGATTAACATAGACTTCATTTCAGGCTTACCCGTTCTCGATGTAAGTATGATTCCATATGGGTAATTGTGGATAGACTCACAAAGTCAGCTCATTTCTTACCGGTCAGAACGACCTATGTGGCAGAAGATTATGCAAGGCTTTACCTTAAAGAGATAGTGAGACTCCATGGCGTTCCGGTATCTATTATCTCCGATAGAGGGACTCAGTTTACGGCTAACTTTTGTAAGTCTTTCCAAGAGGGTCTAGGGACCCAGGTGCGCCTTAGCACGGCCTTTCATCCGCAGACCGATGGGCAAGCTGAACACACCATTCAGACTCTTGAGGATGTATTACGGGCATGCCTGATAGATTTTGGAGGAAACTGGGATGACCATTTGCCACTCATTGAGTTTGCTTACAATAACAGTTATCATTCTAGTATTCAAATGGCACCGTACGAAGCTTTATATGGGCGAAAGTGTAGATCCCCAATTGGGTGGTTTGAAACAGGGGAGACTAAATTGATAGGGCCAGACCTGGTCCAACAAGCTATAGAGAAAGTCAAGCTCATACAAGATCGGTTGTTAGCAGCCCAAAGTCATCAAAAGTCCTATGCGGATAATGGTCGAAGAGACTTGGAGTTCAAAGTGAAAGATTGGGTATTCTTGAAAGTGTCACCTATGAAGGGTGTAATGAGATTTGGAAAAAAGGGGAAGCTTAGTCCTCAGTATATTGGGCCATATGAAATTGTACGAAAGATAGGCAAAGTGGCCTGTGAGTTAGACCTACCACCAGAATTGGAGTCAGTCCATCCAGTATTTTATGTCTCGATGCTTCGAAAATGTGTTCGAGATCCCACTAGGATCTACCCAGTAAATGATGTTCAAGTGACAGAAAAGCTATCTTACGAAGAGGTACCCATTGCCATATTAGATAGGCAAGTACGGAGGCTTAGATACAAAGAAGTGGCCTCGGTTAAGGTTCTATGGAGAAGCAGTAAACGAGAAGAGATGACATGGGAAGCAGAAGAGAGTATGCGATCCAGATACCTGCATTTATTTCAGCCCTTGGAAGAAGTCCAAGATGAGACGTCGAGATCATAAGGTATGCATGTTTTCCTTTTATGCTTTTTGGGTCGTGTGTGGCCAAATTTTTATGCTATTATGTTGTGGCCCTGTGAGGCATCGATATTATGGGTTGTTGTGGCAGGATGGTAGTGCCATATTATAGGGGAAACTCTGGCAAAATTTTTATAGGATTCCCGAAGGCTTTAACATTCGAGGACGAATGTTCTTAAGGGGGAAGAATGTTACACCTCGGGAAAATCTTCCGTTGGTACACGGGTGAATGACCTAGTGATGAGCACGAGTGTATGATGTTTCCATGAGTAAGAAACGACATTTGATGACCCTAAATAAGATTCCAAAGGCAATCGCAATAAGAGAGAGGTTATGCTCCATAATGAATAATTATAGGTTTTGAAAATGTGAAAAGTTGCAAGTTTGCATTCTAGCCAGTGGTCGTAAAATTAAATACGGACCGTAAAGTGGTATACGGTCCGTAAACTGCCATGTCGTATTGTGGCTTCCAAAACTTCAAACTTTCTGCCAAATGATCAATGGTTAAATACGATGATCGTAAATCACTATGTCCCAGCCTGAGTTTCTGGTTCTGTTATGATTAAATACGACCACGAAGGACGGTCCATAAACTGGAATACGGACCGTAAACCAAGTTTACGACCACTGTGCACTTCAAATCAGATTTTTAAGTCATTAAATAAGGGGACCAAGGCTTATTTCATTTCACTTCTACATCACACCCCTTCTCTCTAATACATCTGTCTACATATATTCCAAGAGTTTTCAAGGGTTTTTAGTGATCAACAACACAAAATAAGTGAATCAAGTGTAAGCAAACCCATTAAAGATCATTCAAGTCAAGAAATCCAAATGGAGAAAAACTAGGGTTTTTGCTCAAGTGGAGTATTTCGACTAAGGCTTGTTCCTACAACATCTAAGGTAAGATTTATGGTATTTATATGTTTTTTAAGGTATTTGGAAGTTGAAATTCTTGGATTTTAGAAGAGTATAGCAAAATGGGTCATGAAAGATGAATAGTGACGCTTTGAGAAATAGTTTGAATTGAATCATGATTGTTGTTGTGTTGTGACATGAATGGGTTATAAATGACGTTAAGATCATGAAATAGGCATTTTATGTGAATGGACGAAATCGTGTGTTATGGTCTTGAATATGGAAAATTGGAAGTGAATTGAGAATATGGATAATGTAGATGACTAAAGGCTATTGTTATGATATTGTAAATGTATTGTTGCCGTTTGGGAATTGAATTACGATATGGAGGAATGTTGTATAAATAAAGGATATGTTGTCCAATTTTCCCTAACTTTAGCCATGTATGCTAGTTGTCAATTCTAACGATAGTATGACCTTGATGAAGGTATAAACGCAAGCGTGGAAGGGAACGTGCAAGTGTTATATAGTCGAATGAAAAGGTATGTAAGGCTAACCCTTCTTTCATAAGGCATGGTTCTTTGGCCAAACGTCTAAATCTCCTATAAGACTATGATTCCCTTCAAACGATTTGATTCTCCGAGCTAGTAAGCTCCCGATGCTCGATGTGCTACGATTGTACTAAGTTCCTTGTATGACGAGTAGGCCTATAAGGTAGATGTAACGATAATGATAATGATAGTAATGATGATGAGAATAAAATGATGCTAAAGATGCTTATGAGCTATCATATGTATGTGTGCCTATGAAGGGCTATAATAAGACCCCGAGCTTATGACGCCGGGTAAGCATTTATGTATATGAATATGTATAGAGTATGTATATGATTATGAAACGCGTGCGCACTTCTGCAGAAGGTACGGATAACCCTGATGCCTTGGTAAGGCCAGGTATGTATGACCTTGAGCCTTGGTTGGCCAAGTATGTATGAAACACCGAACCTTTATGGTCGGGCACGCTATAGCTATATATATATATATATATATGTGTGTGTGTGTGTGTGTGTGTGTGTGTGTGTGTGTGTGTGTGTGTGTATGACATCAATATGAGTACGAATATGTTATAAAAATGAATGTGAAGGTAAATAAATACGGATATGGATGTATGTACACGAATACGCAATGGAAATGGAATGTCCTTGTGGAAAGCAAGTAAGTGCTATGACGAAGATATTATTATCTCCCATGTTATGCTATTTCATATGTTGACTCTTAAGCTTTCATATTGATATTGATCATGCTTTACATACTCAGTACATTCTTCGTACTGACGTCCTTTTGTTTGTGGACGCTGCGTCATGCCCGCAGGTGCACAGGGAGACAGGTTTGATCCATAGCTATATTTTCAGGGACTACATAGCGGAGCTCCATTTCATTCGGAGCTATATCTTTTGGGTACTTATTCTTTTGTGTACATAAGTATGGACATAGTGGGGTCCTGTCCCGCTCATGTGATATGTTATAACCTTCTTAGAGGCTCGTAGACATACGTATGTGGTTAGATGTGTTTGGCCTTTGCAACACCCTAATCCCGCTACGGTGTGATGGGTACCCGACCCTTACTTAGAGCCGAGCGAATCCTCTGACTCTTAATACACACATAACCTCTTTGAACGTTTAAATCAAGTAAACATGAAATACATAGTAGGCTTTCAGAAATATTCTTTTTCTTTGTTCTTAAATTAACAAAATCTGTAATCATATGGAATTTATCACATAACACAAAATGACACATCGGCTGATGGAGCCTCTTACAAAACTGACATTCTATACCCACAACTCTGTCTGCAAAGTCTCTAACATTAATCAGACATCAGAGCACACACACTCTGACTCGGCAGCACTCCAGGAGCAAGTGGAGCTTGCCAACTCCGCTGGAACATCTTCTATAATAGCTTCAACTCATCTGGGTGTACCTGCGCGGCATGAAACGCAGCCCCCGAAGAAAGAGGGGTCAGTACAGAAAATGTACTGAGCATGTAAGGCATAGAATACAGAAAACGGAGCCATAATCGAAACAAGCAGTACAAAGGTAAGTACATCATTCAGAGTGCCAACATGCTTATTTTCCAAACGCAAATCGTATATGCCGAAGTCATATGTCAGAAGGAGTACAACAAGTAAGTAAATCATCCAGAGTGCCAAAATGCTTACTTTCCAAACACAGACTGTGCGTACCGACATCATATGTCATCACCTACATATCATCATATACAGATATACATATAACTGATAGTGCTGTGGAACGTACAGCCCGATCCATATGTATTATAATACGAGGAACGTACGGCCCGATCCATATATATATAACATATACTGCCGAGGAACGTTCGGCCCGATCCATAAATATAATATATACTGCCGAGGAACGTTCGGCCCGATCCATAAATATAATATATACTGTCGAGGAACGTTCGGCCCGATCCATAAATATAATATATACTACCGAGGAACGTTCGGCCCGATCCATAAATATAATATATACTGCCGAGGAACGTTCGACCCAATCCATAAATATATTATATTGCTGCGGAACGTGCAGCCCGATCCATACATATATTATATTGCTGCGGAACGTGCAGCCCGATCCATATATATATTATATTGCTGCGGAACGTGCAGCCCGATCCATATATATTATATTATTGCCGACATCATATATCAGAAGAAATACAGAGGGTAAGTAGCTTATCCAGAATATCAGAATGCTTACTTTTTGAAACACAAATGATGCATATCAAAGTCATGCATAGGGCATAGGAACATGGTCGCCACTCCTGTCTCTGGCACCATAACACATCATACTTCAGAAGATTTCATATCTCCGAACATCTCTGTCACATAACACATCATACTTCGTAACATATACATGGTACCCGGGGACCGGACATATATACACGGTACCCCGGAACCGGACACATCATACTCCGGAATATATATATGGAACCTGGCCCTCAAGCAAGGGACTCGGCGAACCATACGCACGATACATACCGGCCTGGGACTCGGTGAAGGAGGCAATGACACATGCACGAGCAGAGTAGTGAGAAACTATATGCATATAAATCAATTCTGAGACTTGATGGACAAGTATGCTTACCGACACCTGAAGGCTCAGAAACAGGTTTCGGATCAATCCGATTTAGTATAAGAAAGTTATGAGTGTTTGAAGTACAGAACTGTCTATGAACGTTTCAGAAGCCATTTTTGGAAAATCAAAGCAACAACCATATCAAGTACCTTTCGGATATCGTTATGAATCAAATCAAATATAACTTTTGGAACCATATGTACGTGAAAGTTACGGACATTTTTACCACAGAACTTTTACGAACATTTCAAAGCAAATCCGAGATCTTTTACGAAAGTTAGGGACATTAAAACTTACAGAACTCTTTTAGAAACACAATTCTTTATGCTTATCTCGTTATTCAATCATATAATAAGCTCGATCATATCAGACATACTTATATCAGAAGTGAATCAGAATCATAGACAACCTCGGAAACATATCAAACATAGCTTCGGAATCATGGATACATATCAAAACCATATGAAGTAGCTTATTTATTTATTAATCATACAATAGACTCAACCATAAGAAACATGCTCATGACAAAAGAGAATAAGCATCATAACCGAGCTCGGAATCAAAGAGTAGAGTTACCCTAAGGCGCGTGTCAGGTCATACCTTACTTAGCTCTAGGACATGCCAAAAGAAAGAAGGGGTAAGCCTTACATACCTGTTCGACCGCTTATAAGCTACGCTTATTCGTCCAAGCTTGTAAGTCTACATTTAAAAGGAATTTATGCTAATGTTAGCCTTTTCATCGCACATTTGTACCATATTTCAAATCATACTATTTTATATTCTGCCGAAAATCGGGCAGCATCTCCCCTGTTTATATGCCTAGCCTGAATTCTCAATTCAGCAACCAACAACAACAACAACAATACCAACATTAATCATAATATTTCCAATACCAACGTATGCCATAAAACAGCCCACACATTATTTTCTAAATTCCTCAACCAACCAAATTTACGATATAACTATTTAATAATTTTATTTCAGTAAGGGAGTCGAAATTAATACTAACAACATCAATAATGACATCCTCCACAGTCTACAAGTTGCATACATTTATTTTCATTCAAAATTCTCTTCAAATCTCATTCCATAATTCACAACACCAACAAATGAATTTATCACACTATTGTCTCCGTTCTAGTTCGGTAGAACTCTAAATAAACTTATTAGCAATGAAAAGGAACCTTAATCTTAATCTTAATATATAACCCAATGATATAAGGATTTCAAAACCTAGCCTTCTATAAGGTTGCAAAGAGTGGAAGGTAATGTCACGACCCAACCGGAGGGCCATGCCGGGCACCCAGAGCTAACCTACCTGGGCACCTCTCATCATACTTTCACAAACATAACTAGGTGAGCCGCATGGCTAACTCGCAATTCCTATGCATCAATAATACAATCTTATCGGGAAAGAACACCTTTATATCAACATCATCAACTATGCCCCTATACATATACACAAGCCGACGAGGCTAACAAAATGATATACAAAATACGAGCTGACAAGGCTAAGAGACATCTAGCTATGCACAACTGTCTATGAGCCTCTAAAAGAGTATGAAACATCACATGGACGGGACAGGGCCCCGCTATGCCCATATGTATATACAAAAAATAATAGTACCAACAACTGCAACTCCGGATCAAATGGAGCTCCTCTAAGTAGTCTTTGGGTAAGCAGCCTAATGATCAAGTATATCTCCCTATCTACCTATGGGTATGATGCAGCGTCCACAACAAAAAGAACATCGGTATGAACAATGTACTGAGTATGTAAGGTATAATCAATAACATAATAGAAACATGAAGGATAACATGAAATAGAAGGATCATAAGATAGGGGAACCATACCTATACCTTTGAGACATTCATCATACGTACTTACTATTTTCTTATGGATGTTTTTCTTACATACGTATACATATATCATAGTGCCATACCCGACCATAGAGGTTTGGTGTCTTACATACCCGACCATAACAAGGCTCGGTGTTATGCATACCCGGCCCTACCAAGGCTCAGTGTTATCTGTACCCAACTGCAGTGGTGCGCGCGCAATGAATGTCATAAATATATATATATATATATATATATATATATATATATATATATATATATATATATATATATATATATATATATATATAGGATTAGGGTCAACTATCATAGGGTGGACCAATGGTCTCATGAGCACATCAAGAATTATGAGCTTTTGTGATTCTAGGAATGAAATCATGATGGAAGACATTATGGATTTCACATGAAGGTATACGACAATGAGATCATGCCTTAAGAAGAAGGATTAGCCTTACATACCTTTATGTCTTCTTAACTACTTAACGTTCACCTCCAAAGCTTGAGAAATCTACATTTAAAAGGATTCATACCATGGTTATGCCTAAAAGACACTCTAAAATTCACACTAGAATAATTCATGAGCTAACGAAAATTGGGCAGTATTTCCCCTATTTCATCCACTTCTACAAAATTCCAAAACAACTCCCAGACAACAATGACATTACCAAAATCAAGAGGCTTCATTCAAGTTAAGTATAGTCCAATCCTCAAAACTCCCCTTTCGAGGTCATTCATAGCAATGGCTACAAAATAACATCATATTCACTTACATACAACACCTCTTCAATATCATTAGTACATCCCACAACAAGATTATACTCATAGCATACTAAGAATCATGACTCAAGTTAATTTACTAATCAAAAATATCATTAAATCTATATTTGAGCTTCATCTTCTACTTTTTTCCCTCACCCAAGTTATTCAACAACCAAGCATGCTTAATAGCATGAAAGAGACATGAAAACTAACCTTTTATCTCATAGGAATGAGCTTTGGATCAAGTTATCAACTTGAGTGAAACCCTAACTTCAACACCCAAGGTATTCTTGAATCCTACCAACCCTAATGATTCTCCTAACACTTGAATATCTTGATTTTTGCTATTTGATATTTGATTTCTCTTGGGTTTGTATGGAATATGCTTGGAGGAAGGTTCTAGAGATTTTAAGAGCTTGGGTAAAGTGGGTAATAAAAAAAAAAAAAACAAGGGTCGTCCATATATATTAAAAAAAAGAAAACCTGGCCCGACCCTATTATACGGCCATTTATATGGTCCATATAAATGGACCTTATAATCCTACTATGGATTCACCCCCTTCTAGAAATGTTCTACAGACCATTATACGGGCCGTATAAATTATACGGTCCGTATAAATGTCTGTACAATCCATATTTTCCCGAAATTTATTCTCGTCGATTCATTCAACCTCCAATGGAACTTGCATAAAAATTCATTAATAATCAAAGGGGCCCTATAGCTCCCCCTCAAGACATTACTAAACAAATTATAGCTCGATTGTTGCGAAACCTTCCCAAACATGACTTACATTTCACTTCCTTCGACGAACTTAGCTTCACCGATTCATATGACTCCAAAATCTTATGGTACACGCTTAAAGTTATCAAATACTATCCTTATTTTCCTAAGGGCTTCATGTTCACCTTAAGTTTGCGTTAGTCTACTCACAACACAACAAACTAAAATCTCTGAGATGTAACATTCTCCCCCTTCCCCCCCCCCCCCCCCCCCCCCCTTTTAGGAACATTCGTCCTCAAATGTTAGACGCTTGGGGATTCTACAAAACTTCTGCCAGAGTTTTCCCTATAATATGACACTACCAACCTGTCACAGTAACCCAAAATATATCGCCTCACGGGGCTACAACAATCGCATCAACAACCAAGGCCACAACAAAGTATAGAAAGCATGAGTAGGCCATGTGGCTCACCTAGATGTGAATATGAATGTACGATAAGAGGTGCCTGGGTGGGTTAGCACCGGCTGCCCGTCATGGCCCTCCGGTTGGGTCATGACAAAGTGGTATCAGAGCAGTTCCGTCCTAGAGTGTGTCTACGAGCCGTGTCCAGTAGAGTCTTGTTTATGGGTGTGTTGCGCCACACTTATAAACAGAAGGCTGCAGGCATTTTAGGAATGAATGACCTTCTTCCTTCATAAGATCGTGCAATGATATAAGGATTTCTTTTCCTTTAACCGTGTTTTATGTATTTCAGAAATGCTTGTAAAGAGGAATACTACGTCAGCCCAAAAGGGCTAGACAGTGGCAGAAAAGTGGGCTAAAAGAGTATCGCCAACAGTTATAGAGGGAGGTGAGTCCCAGAATATGGTTCAATCTCAATCCTCTCACTTGTTGCCTATTTCTGAGGAGCATGAGAGAGCCTCAGCCCCAGCTCCAGTAGCCCTAGCTCCTCCACCAGATGCTTCGGGCCAAGATGTGAAAGAGGCCATTCATTTACTTACTTAGTTGGTTGCCGCTCAAACCCAGCGGCAAGGTACAAGTCAAGGCGATAGAGATGTTAGTAAAAGAGCCCGAGATTTTATTTACTTAAACCCACAGAAATTCTTCAGGTCGAATCCAGATGAGGACCCCCAAATATTTATTGATGGGATGTTGAGGACACTTCGGTTAATGCATGCTTCAGACATTGAATCGGTAGAGCTAGCGTCCTACAGATTGCAGGATGTCGCAGTTCATTGGTATACGGTTTGGATGGCTTCAAGGGGAGTTAATGCACCTCCCCCGGTATGGCAAGAATTTGTTAATGCCTTCCTCCGACATTACTTGCCTCCAGAGGTTCAGCAGGCTAGGGCCGATAAGTTCTTAAATCTTCTGCAAGGAAGTATGAGTGCTTTAGAGTATAGTCTCCACTTCAATTCTATGGCTAGGTATGCTCCGGCCATGGTAGCAGACATGGATGATCAAGTGCACAGATTTGGAGTGAGAATGAGCATAATAGAGGGTATAGCAAGAGGGCTAGATCTTCGAGCCCGATTAGTGAGTTCAGAGGAGGGCAAAGACAACATTTTTCGAGGCATTCAGGCCATTCTATGACTAGTACGTATCCACAATTTACGGGCCAGAGATTTGATAGATCTACTCACTGCGGGCCGATTCAGAGTTTTAGGGCTTCAGGTTCTCATTTCAGAGGCGATTTGGGTCAGGCAAGGCCACCCGTGCCACTATGTTCCCAGTGCGGGAAGTTACATTGGGCCCAGTGTCGACTAGGCTTAGAGGTTTTCTATACATGTGGTCGGCCAGGCCATATCATGCGTGACTGCTCCTCGATTGGTGGAAGGGATAGAGTCCAGCCTTCAGGGTCGGCAGCGGGGTCTTCATCATCTATACGCCGTCCAGGGCAAGGCTTTCAGACATCAATTAGTCGCAGTAAAGGTAGAAAAGGAGCTCTCAGTTCTAGTGGTCCCTAGCATCGTATTTATACTTTGGTCGGGCGACAGGATCTTGAGTCCTCCTCTGATGTTATAACAGGTATATTATCGGTATTTTCCCTTGATGTATATACATTGATAGATCCGGGCTCCACACTGTCATATGTTACCCCATATGTTGCGGGTCAATTTGGGGTCAAACCGGAGTCAATCAAACCTTTCGAGGTATCGACACCCGTTGGGGAATCAGTAATAGCTAGTCGAGTATATAGAAATTGTATAGTTGTGATTTGTGACCATCGTACTATGGCCGATTTACATGAGTTAAAAATGGTGGACTTTGATGTTATCATGGGCATGGATTGGTTGGCTTCTTGCTACGCCAACATTGATTGTAGAATGAAAATGGTTCGCTTCCACTTTCTGGGAGAACCATCTTTAGAATGGAAGGGAAATACAACGTCCCCAAGAGGTAGGTTTATTTCCTATCTCAAGGCAAGGAAAATGATTGCTAAAGGGTGTATTTACCATCTAGTTCAGGTTCAAGATGTAGAAGCCGAATCGCCAACTCTTCAGTCTGTCCCCATGGTGAATGAGTTTCCGAATGTATTCCTGGATGAGCTTCCAGGCCTCTCTCCTGAGTGGGAGATTAATTTCGCTATCGATGTGCTACCGAATACAAAACCCATATTCATCCCTCCTTATAGGATGGCTCCTGCAGAATTAAAAGAGTTAAAGGAGCAATTGAAGGACTTGCTTGAAAATGGTTTTATTAGGCCTAGTTCTTCCCCGTGGGGAGCACCCATCTTGTTTGTGAGGAATAAAGATGGCTCATTGTGAATGTGCATCGACTATCAGCAACTGAATAAGGTAATGATCAAGAACAAATATCTGCTTCCAAGGATTGATGATTTATTTGATCAATTGCAGGGTTCCAGATGGTTTTCAAAAAAAAGATTTGAGATCCGGGTACCATCTGGTGAGAGTTAGGGAGGAAGTTATTCCTATGACGACCTTCAGAACAAGATATGGTCATTTCAAGTTCCGGGTAATATCATTTGGGCTGACTAATGCACTGACAGTATTCATGGATTTGATGAACAATGCGTTCAGGCCTTTCTTAAATTTATTTGTGATTGTGTTTGTTGACGATATCCTGGTGTATTATCGGTCCTAGGCAGAACATGCAGATCATTTACGTATTGTCCTTAGAGTTCTCTAAACTCGAGAGCTATTTGCAAAATTTTCAAAGTGCGAGTTTTGGTTGAATTCGGTGACCTTTTTGGGGCATATTATTTCAGCTGATGGTATTCGGGTAGATACCCAAAAGATTGAGGCTGTGAAGACTTGGCCAAGGCCTACAACGCCTACGGAGGTTCGTAGTTTTTTGGGCTTAGCAGGCTATTACAGGAGGTTTGTAGAAGCCTTTTCTTCTATCTCTGCACCACTCACGAAGTTAACCCAGAAATTAGCTGAATTTCAATGCACGGATGCTTGTGAACATAGTTTTCAAGAGTTAAAGAATAGATTAACTTCTGCCCCAGTCCTGACACTTCCAGAGGGATTGGAAGGCTATGTTGTCTATTGTGACGCTTCAGGCATTGGATTAGGGTGTGTGTTGATACAGCATGGTAAGGTGATTGCTTATGCTCCAAGGCGGTTGTGAAAACATGAGAAAAATTATCCAACCCACGATCTTGAGTTAGCTGCGGTGATTCATGCATTAAAGATATAGAGACATTATTTGTATGGTGTCCATGCTGATATTTACACGGATCACAAGAGCCTTTAGTATATCTTGAAGCAGAAAGAATTGAATTTACGGCAAAGGCGATGGTTAGAGTTATTGAAAGACTATGATGTTAACATCCTATACCATCTCGGGAAGGCGAACGTTGTGGCTGATGGTATAGGATGTTAACATCCTATACCATCTCAGAAGAAGAAGTCATCATTTGAGATTTCTGGAGATGGAGTTCTCCGATGCCGAAGCAGGTTATGTGTTCTAGATGTCGCAGGATTACGCCACAAAATATTAAGAGAAGCCCATTGTTCTCCTTATTCTGTTCACCCCGGGGCAACGAAAATGTATCATGATCTTAAATCCATATATTGGTGGAATGGAATGAAGAAAGACATAG
Organism: Lycium barbarum; assembly: GCF_019175385.1. Lineage (NCBI taxonomy): Eukaryota > Viridiplantae > Streptophyta > Magnoliopsida > Solanales > Solanaceae > Lycium > Lycium barbarum. The sequence continues at coordinate 116,639,929 of NC_083337.1, forward strand.
GGGAGTTCGTGGCCTAATGTCCTAACTGTCAGCAAGTGAAAATTGAACACCAAAAGTCCAGTGGATTGTTGCAAACTGTGGAAATTCTGACTTGGAAATGGGAAGTGATTAATATGGACTTCATTGCAGGCTTGCCTCGTTCTAGGCATAAATATGATTCTATATGGGTAATTGTGGATAGACTTATGAAGTCAGCTCATTTCCTACCAGTCAGGACTACATATGTAGCCGAAGATTATGCAAGGCTTTATGTCAAAAAGATAGTGCGACTCCATGGTGTTCCAGTATCTATTATTTCCGATAAAGGGACGCAGTTTACCGTAAATTTCTGGAAGTCTTTTCAAGAAGGTTTGGGGACTCAGGTGAGTCTTAGTACAACATTCCATCCACATACAGATGGGCAAGCTGAGCGTACCATCCAGACTCTAGAGGACATGCTACGGGTATATGTATTGGGATTTAGAGGTAGTTGGGATGATCACTTACCTCTTATTAAATTTGCGTATAACAATAGTTATCATTCTAGCATCCAAATGGCCCCGTATAAGGCTTTGTATGGGCGCAAATGCAGATCGACAATTGGGTGGTTTGAAGTAGTGGAGACTAAACTGATAGGGCCAGACTTGGTCCAACAAGCTATAGAGATAGTCAAGCTCATACATGATCGGTTATTAACAGCTTAGAGTCATCAGAAATCCTGTGCAGATAATCGTCGAAGGGACTTAGAGTTCCAAGTGAAAGATTGGGTATTCTTGAAGGTCACAGAATTTAACCAGAACTCATATTTTGAAAATTTTGCATATAATTCTTGAGTCCGAAGAATTCCAAGAATAATACATAAATGATCTACGTGTTCTGCTTCTGTTCAAGAGTACACCAGGATGTCATCAATTAACACAATTACGAATAGGTCTAAGAAAGGCCTAAATACATTATTCATCAAATTCATAAATACTGTCGGGGCGTTAGTCAACCCAAATGACATGACCCGAAATTCATAATGGCCATATCTGGTTCTGAAAGCTGTTTTGCGGGATATTTTCTTCTCTAACTCTCACCTGGTGATCCTGACCTCAGGTCTACGTTGGAAAACCACTTAGCACCTTGTCATTGATCAAACAAATTGTCGATTCTCGGAAACGGGTATTTATTTCTTTATTGTCACCTTGTTCAACTGCCTATAGTCAATGCACATTCGCAGAGAACCATCTTTCTTTATTACGAACAAGATAGGTGCTCCCCATGGCGATGAACTAGGTCTAATAAATCCCTTCTCAAGCAAATCCTTCAGTTGTGCCTTTAGCTCTTTCAATTCTATAGGAGCCATTCTGTAAGAAGGAATAGATATAGGTTTGGTGTCCGGTAGCACATCAATAGTAAAATAAATCTCCCGCTCCGGTGGAAGACCTGGAAGTTTATCTGAAAATACATCCGGAAACTCATTTACTATCGGGACGAATTGAAGAGTCAGCGGCTTTGCTTTGGAGTCATAAACCCGGACCAAATGGTAAATATAGCCTTTTGCAATCATCTTCCTCGCTTCGAGATAGGAAATAAACCTACCCCTTGGAGACGCTGTATTACCTTTCCATTCAAGCACTGGTTCTCCCCGGAATTGGAATCGAACCATTTTTGCTCTACAGTCCACATTAGCATAACAAGAAGCCAGTCAATCCATGCCCATAATCACATCAAAATCTAACATTTCCAGCCCAATCAAATCAGCTGTAGTCTGACGATAACATACCCCAATCGTACAATTTCTATACACTTGTCTAGCTATTACCGGGTCACCAACAGGAGTAGACACCTCAAAAGGTTTAATTGGCTCAAGTTTCACCCCAATACTATCAGCAATAAACGAAGTAATATACGACAAAGGAGAACCCTGATCAATCAATGGATAAACATCATGAGAGAATACTGATAGGATACCTGTGACAACGTCAGGGAAGGACTCAAGATCCTGTCGTCCGTCCAATGCGTAAACACGGGGTTGAGGGACACTCGAGCTGGAAACTACCCCTCTTCCCCTACCATGGCCTGCTGAAATCTGGGGAGTCTGCTCTACCGGGCGCACAGACGAAGAAGAGCCGGCTACTAATCCTGTGGGCTGGGCCCCAACTCTACCACTCATCGATGGACACTCACGCATCATATGCCCAGTCTGACCACAGGCATAACAAGCATCTGAGCCTCAGCGGCACTGACTCGAATGTAATCTACCGCACTGACTGCATCGCTGTACCGGTGGTCTCCTCTAACTAGGATCACCTCCAAACTAAGAACCTGAAACTCTAAAGCTCTGACCCGGTCTAGAAAAAATGGGGCGGTCAAATCTCCTGCCCGCAAATCGATGAGGTGCTCTAGCTGTAGACTAGCCTAAATATCTGGAATATTGTTGCCTCTGGCCCCCTCTATAATCACTACTAGCAAAGGCAGATCTGGCCCTCTTACTATGTCCTCTATCCATATCACGCTCACCTCTGTGAGGCTACTACTGCTCTTCCAAATTCTGAGCGCGGGCTTGAATACGGGAAATGCCCATCCCTTCCTTGAGGAAGGCTGTTAAGCAATCTTTGATCAAATGTGGCCCTAAGACACTCACAAATCAATGCACCCGATCTCCCATATCGGCTACCATGGTCGGAGCATACCTAGCCAATGAATTAAAACGGAGACTATACTCCCGAGCACTCATATATCCATGCTTAAATTTAGAAACCTGTCAGCTCGGGCCTGACGGACCTCAGGTGGAAAATAATGGCAGATGAAAGCATCTACGAATTCCTGCCATATCAGGGGAGGTGCATTTTCCTTCCTCGAATATATCCAAATATTATACCATAGAACAGCTACATCCCGCAACCTATAGGAAGCCAACTCCACTGACTCCGTATCGGAAGCAAGTATTATTCTCAGCTTCCTCAGCATCTCATCTATAAATCCCTGTGGGTCTTCATTAGGCTTTGACCCGAAAAATTCTGGAGGATTCAAACTCATAAAATCACGGGCTCTAGTAGTAGCCACTCTGTCACCTGGACCCACACTCTGCCGTTGATCTTGAGCAGCAACTAGCTAGGTCAATAATTGAATAGCCTTAGTCATCTGCTGGCCCGAAGCAATCGGTGGAGGGACTGGAGGCACTGGAGCTGGAGCTAAGGCCCCTTCACGCTCCTCTAAGACAGGCGGAGTGTGAGAAGTATGAGATGGAGCCTCATTATAGGACTCACCCTCTTCTATATTTATCGGTGGCTCCTGTTCAATCCGCCTTGATGTCGCAGTATTGCCCTTCTGGGCGGCTGTTGGCTTCCTCTTCATTCGCATCACTAAAATCATAACGCACAATTAGGAAAAAGAGAAGTCTTATTTTACAGCTCTATCCCACGATCTATAAAGAAGAAAGAAGGTCATTATTCCTAAATGCCCCGCAACCTCTTGTTTATAAGTGTGGCGTGCTTCACACCCATAAACAAGACTCTACTAGACACGGCTCGTAGACATACCCTAGGACGAAACTGCTCAGATACCACTTTTGTCACGACCCAACTAGAGGGCCATGACGGGTACTCGGAGCTAGCATACCGAGCACCATCTGCCAGACTTATCATCAAACTCAACCTGAGCATACACCATTCCCAACACAAGCTTACCATGAAACGAACTTCAGCTACTTCTCAAAATAAACATATATGTACAAGCCCACGAGGCTACAAAATGATATACACTAAGAAGATCATGACACATCTACTACCCACACATATGTATCTACGAGCCTCTAACTATAGTAATGAGATTATAGGGACGGGATAGGACCCCGCCATGCCCCAAAAATGTACACAAAAAAATCTACCAATAAGCGGCAACTCCGAAGTAGTGGAGTGCTCCTGTAATTCTACTGAATAAAGATCTTAAGCGTCTGTGCCGTCTCCCTATCTACCTGCGGGCATGAACGCAACGTCCATAAAAGAAAGGACGTCAGTACGAACAATGTACTAAGTATGTAAGGCATGTATAACAGCATAAGCAAGAAATAAGAGCACATAAAATGAAGAGATAACTTGTAACTGATTGCCTCTTAAGGCGGAGTCATGCATGCTCACTTTTACTTTAAACCAACATCGTAAACATATGCATATACATAAACTGCTCATCATCATCAGCCCACGTCCGGGCCTCCCCGTCTGGGGTAACCATCTCATGCCGCCCACTAGTGGTGACTGCCCGACCAACTAGGCACGGTGTTATCCATAAGCCACCCACTTACGCCCAGCGTAATGGTGTCTACCCGGCCAATAAGGCACGGTGTAATCATACACATACATAACATAAAGCATGCATGAGAGCTTAAGGAAAATCTATAACTCTATTGGAGTGATGTAAGGTTGGTACCCTTCGATTAAATTATAGGACAACCATCATAACTATGTCTCACCTTTAAGGAACTAGTGTCATGAGGTGAGATGGCCAATGATGAATAACATCAAGGAAATTATGAAATAAGATCATTAAGCTCAAAATAGCATCAATTCATAAGCTTTGGAATCTCTCGAAGTAAAATCATCATCATCATCATTATCATAGAACACATCTTATCTCTTTCTCATAAGAAGCTCTTAAGAATCTTTAACTTTCATCTTTTGGGATGTAAGAAGGTCATGGAAAAATAGAGAGGGAATCATAATATAGAAGTAATGCCTTTGAAAGAAAGGGGACTAGCCTTAACATGCCTTGACGTCTTCTTAACGACTAAATGTTCTCCTTCCAAGCTCACAACTCTACATTCAAGAGAATTCGTACTAAATTAGATCATTTAAAACATGCTTAAGTCTAAACTAAAGCGACTAAGAGCTAACGAAAATTGGGCAGCATTTCCTTTGTTTCGAAAACTTTCTCCATATACTAAAAAACTCCGAAACATCAATAGCAACATCCACAATATCATAATCAGTAGACTTCTTCAAGTTAAACATTATTCAACCCTTAAAACCCCTTTCCAAAGTCACTCATAACCATAATTGCAACACAACACCATATTCATTTACATATAATACTTCCTCAACATCTTTAGTATCATTCATAACAATATTATAATCGTAGCATACTAGGAATCATGACTCAAGTTAATTTACTACTCAAAATATCATTATTTCCATATGTGAGCTCATATTCAATTTTCTTCTCTCATCCAAGTCATTCAACCACTCAAATACTTTTAATAACATGGAAGGAATGTAAAACTCACCTTTGATCATGTAAGGATGAACTTTGGATGGATATACTTCACTTGAGAAAAACCCTAACTCCAATACCAAAAGAATTCTTGATTCTTGTAAACCCTATGAGCCTTCCTTCACTTGATCCTCTTGATTCTTGGTAATTAATCCTTGATTTCTATTAGATTAGTGTGGATATGGTGTGGGGAATGTTATAGAGCTTTCAAGAGTTGTGGAGAGCTTGGGTCATCTTTATATATATATAAAAAACTAAAGCTGCCCGATTGGATTATACGGACACTTATACGATCCGTATAAATTTATACGGTCTGTATAAGTGCCGTATAATATCACCAGTGATGACCCCTCACTGTTACTGTTATACGGACCATTATATGGACCGTATAAAGTTATACGGACCGTATAAGTGGTCGTATAACTCACCTTTTTCCAAAATTGTTTTCGTTGATTCGCTTGATCTCAAATCCTTATGGAGTCTTCTTGGCACTTGCTTAACACTTCATTAGCCATCTAAGGAGGCCTATAACTCCTTTCCAAGACATTACTAAATAATAGTTACCTCGATAATTCCAAAAACCTCCCCAATACGACTTATACTTTACTTCCTTCGACGAACTTAGTTTCTCCAATTCGTAATACTTCAAAAATCTTGTAGTATACACCTTTAAGCTACCAAATACCCTGCTTAAAGTCATATGAACTTCATGTTCACCTTAAGCTTGCGTTAGTCTATTCACAGCACAACGACATGAAATGTTCGAGGTGTAACAATACCCGGATCTCAAATCTATCTTTGAAAACCACTTTGCACCCTACAATTGATCAAATAAATCATCAATCCTTGGAAGCAGATATTTATTCTTGATCGTTACCTTATCCAGTTGCCTGTAATCAATACACATTCTCAAGGAGCCATCTTTATTTCTTACAAACAACACAGGTGCTCCCCACCGGGATGAACTAGGCCTAACGAAGCCTTTTTCGAGCAAGTCCTTCAAGTGGTCTTTCAACTCTTTCAATCCTACTGGAGCATTCTATAAGGAGGAATAGATGTGGGCTTGGTATCCGGTAGCACATCAATAGCAAAATCAATCTCCCGATCTAGGGGAAGGCCTAGAAGCTCATCCAGGAATACATCCAGAAACTCATTCACTACGGGGACAGACTGAAGAGTCGGCAATTCGGCTTCTATATCTTGAACCCGGACTAAATGATAAATACAACCTTTAGCAATAATTTTCCTGGCCTTGAGATAGGAAATAAACTACCTCTCAGAGATGCTGTATTTTCTTTCCATTCCAAAACTGGCTCCCCTAGAAACTAGAAGCGAACCATTTTTGTTCTGCAATCAACATTGGCATAGCAAGAAGCTAACCAATCTATGCCCATGATAACATCAAAATCCACCATTTTCAACTCATGTAAATCAACCATAGTACGATGATCACAAATCACCACTACATAATTTCTATATACTCGGCTAGCTATTACCGGATCACCAACAGGCGTTGATACCTCAAAAGGTTTGATTGATTTCGGTTTCACCCTAAATTGACCAGCAATATAAGGAGTAACATATGACAATGTGGAGCCCAGGTCTATCAATGCATATACATCAAGAGAAAATACCAATAATGTACCTGTAACAACATCAGGGAAGGACTCAAGATCCTGTAATCCTGCCAGAGCATAAATACGGTGCTGAGAACCACTAGAACTGGGAGCTCCTCCTTTACTTCTACCACGACTAACTGGTGTCTGTGAGTCTTGCCTCGGAGGGCGTATAGATGATGAAGACCCAGCTGATTACCCTGTGGCCTGAACCGTACCTCCAGTACCTTTTGAGGGGAAATCACGCATGATATGGCCTGGCTGACCGCATGCATAGCAAACATATGTGCCTAATCGACACTGGCCCCAATGTAACTTCCCAAACTGAGAACATCATGGAATGGGTGGCCTTGCCTAGCCCGAGCCACCTCTGTAATGAGAACCTAAAGCTCTAAGACTCTAACTCGATCCAAAGTGAATAGATCTATCAAATATCTAGCTCGTAAACTATGGAGGCACACTAGTCATGGAATGGCCTGAATGCCTAGAGAACTGTTGTCTTTGCCCTCCTCTAAACTCACTAGTCGGACTTGAAGATCTAGCCATATTGCTATAACCTCTATCAAGCTCACGCTCACTTCTTTGCTGTTGTTGGCTTTCCATCAAATTCTGGCATGGGCTTGAATGCGAGAAATGTCCATACCATCTTGAAGTAATGCAGTCAAGCACTTATCCATCAAATGTGGCCCTAAGCCACTCACAAACCGGTGTACTCGATCACCCATATTCGCTACCATAGCCGGAGCATACCTAGCTAGAGAATTGAAGCGGAGGCTATACTCTAAGGCACTCATACTTTCTTGCCTAAGATTCAAGAACTTATCGACTCTAGTCCACCGAACCTCGAGCAGAAAGTAATGCCAAAGAAAAGTATCAACAAATTCTTGCCATACCGGGAGAGGTGCATTGACTCCTCTAGAAGAAATCCAAACCGTATACGAATGAACCGCGACATCCCGTAATCTGTTGGAGGCCAATTCTACCGATTCGATGTTTGAAGCATGCATTAACCGAAGTGTCCTCAACATCCCATCAATAAAGCTTTGAGGATCCTCATCCTGCTTTGACCCGTAGAATTTCAGATGGTTCAAGCTAATAAAACCATAGGCCCTGACACTCATAGCCCTATCACCATGACCCGTACCATGTCGTTGGGCCTGAGCGGCGACTAGTTGAGTCAGCAAATGAATGGTCTCTTTCACGTCTTGCCCCGAAGAATCTGGTGGAGGAGCTGGGGGTGCTGGAGCTAGGGCTGAGGCTCCCTCATGCTCCTCTGAAACAAGCAATGAATGAGAGGACCAAGATGAAACCTCATTCTCGGACTCACCCTCCTCTATAACCGTCGGCGGTACTCTCTCAGTCCGACTCCCTGTCACTGTCTTGCACTTTTGGGCTACTGTAGCTTTTCTCTTCACAGGCATCTCTGAAATACATAACACACGGTTAAGGAAAGAGAAATCCTTATATCATGGTTCTATCGCACGTTCTATGAAGAAAGAAGGTCATTCATTCCTAAATGCCTGCAGCCTCCTTTTTATAAGTGTGGCATGTAACACACCCATAAATAAGACTCTACTGGACACGGCTCGTAGACATACCCTAGGACAGAACAGCTCTAGGGTGACGGAGACAGTACATAACACAGACCGACATTTCGGCTGACGGAGCCGCTTACAGACTGACAACCAATACCCACGACGCTGTCTGCAAAGTCTCTAACGTAATCCAGAAAGCATAACATACCAACTCTGACTCGGTAGCACTCCGGGAACAAATGGAGCTTGCCATCTGCACTGGAACATCTTCTATACTATCTTCAACTCACCTGGGAGTACCTGCGCGGCATGAAACGCAGCCCCCGAAGAAAGGGGGTCAGTACGAAATATGTACTGAGTATGCAAAGCATGAAGTACAGAAAACGAAGTCATAACCGAAGTAAAATGTACAGAAGGTGAGCACAATAACCAGAATACCAAAGTGTTGCATCTGATGTACAAATCATACATAAAAGGTTCCGGAAGACAAATACGGCAATCAAAATGCCAAAATACTTTGCTTTCTTTTGAAAAACATTTCCGTCTCATACACACAGAAAATCAAACACACAATTACCGCGGCCAAAAGTCCAGCGGTCACTATCACACATACCGCGACCAAGTGTCCAGTGGTTAGCATCCCAAACTCGACATACCGCGGTCAGGGGTCCAGCGGTCAATGTCGCAGATACCGCGGTCAGGGGTCCAACGGTCAACCTCACATAGTGCGGCATACCGCGGTCAGGGGTCCAGCGGTCAATGTCGCACACACCGCGGTCAGGGGTCCAGCGGTCAATACCACACAGTGCGCACAATAGTACAAGTGCCAACTTTATTACTTTCCAAACATAAGTCACACATGCCAGAATCATGCATCACACAAGAATCGTATATCAGGAAAAATACATAAGGTAAGTAGCTTATCTAGAATATCAGAATACCGACTTTTCAACCACAACTGATGCATACCAAAGTCATGCAAAGGGAACAGGAACATGGTCGCCACTCCCGTCTCTGGCGCCATAACACACCATACTCCAGAAGATTTCATAATATGTACACGGTATCTCGGGAACTGGACATATACCACGAGAACCCGAGAACCAGTCACATCATAATCCATATACACAGTAACTGGGGACGGACATATACCACAGTACCCCAGAACAGTACACGGTAACCGGAGACGGACATATACCACAGTACTCCGGAACCGAACACATCATACTCCATATACACGGCAACCGGGGACGGACATATACCACAGTACCCCGGAGCCGGACACCTCATACTTCAGAATTACATACATGGAACCCGACCCCTAGACAAAGGACTCGGCAAACCATACGCACGATACATACCGGCCCGGAACTCGGTGAAAGGGATCATAGCATATATACGAGCGGAGTAGTAAGAAACTAGGTGCACATAAGTTAAAAGCCGATGAAGGAATCGAATGTATTATTAGGATATTCGTAACGGATTATTTATAACCGAATACTTATTTCAGATACTTATATCAGATTACTCATAGCAGACTCCTCATATCGAATTACATGCTCACATCAGGATATTCGCATTAAGGAGCTTTCCAGTGACTTATGGAACGAATCAAACGGAGTCTTAGTTTCATAGACGAAAGTCTTATTTTTTTTATATCATAAAAAAATAGCTCAAGTGAGACAAGCGAGGGAAGTTTCGGAACTTGTGGGCCCACCTCGGGTCAAGTCGAGGTGGCGGATATAAATTACAAACATTGGACTCTATGGAGTCATCCAAGAAAGTTTCAAAGCAATCCAAATACGCTTGAGAAAGTTTTGGATGTTTAGACACTTTTCCAACAAAACATAAGAATTATAGTTCAATTACATTGAACGAATAGTATTCAAAATCAAACTCGGGTTTCGATGGGCAGAATTGTTCCCGAGGCTCAAGTCTTGACCTGGTATACATAGGACATGCCAACAGAAGGAAAGAGTGAGCTTTACATACCTTAGTTGCGCCTTACCCTCGTCCAAACTCAATCCCCGTTTCGTCCAAAATCTACAATTGGTCATAGTTGCCAAATATAAGTTCCAAGCTTTTATGAATTCAAACTTAAATTCATTGTGTCTACCGAAAATTCGGCAGCATTTCCCCTATACATATAGCATCCCCGAGACTTAGCTCGGCTCAATATATCAACAACAACAACCCAACAATCCAACAACACCAACAATTACCACAAAACGCACTATAACATAAATAGTCCTCTTTTCTTCATAGTTCAACGACTTCCATTCCAACTTCACACTATCAAACTAATATCAACATTTTCCATATCCATTAACTAATTCAAGATTATTCAAACATATTTCCATAGCATTCCAAACAATATTCATGAATTCAAGTGTTTCCGCCAATTCCATATTCCATCCGAAACTCCTACAAATGCGACAAAACCATCACAACACATTTTTCTACTTACAAATTCATAACCAACAACAATAATCCACACTTAGAATCTTACTTCCATAATTACATAAAATCTATATTAAAATCACATAATTTCCCATAACAACCCACAACCATTTTCAATACCAACTTGATTCACTAAACCCTTATTTACATTACAAACACCACAACAACACAACTAACAAACTAAATGGAATTTAATTCATCACTTTCCATCATCACCATGGCAGACGGCCATGCACCTACTCACACACATACACGGCTATGCCCACACACATCACAACTCCACAATTCTCATCCAATTCCAATCCTTACAACATATATACTTATTCCATATCACAAAAGAATAGAAATCTTACCTTTTTCTTCAAACTTCCACTTGCCAACACAAGCACTTCCTTGCCTTAAACATTATACCATGTTGAAGAGCATCCTTGAGTTAGTAATATTGCTAGGAAATCATGCTTTTTGGATCAAGATTGATGGAGTTAAAGATTTTTGTTTCTTTTTCTCTAAGGGCCGAAACCCCCTTGATTTCTTTTGCTTTTGCTCCATTTGGTTTTGTTTTCTTGAAACTTCTATGGATGAGCATGGATATATAATGGCTCCCTTATCTTAATCACATGACCATTTAAAGGGGTTTGGGCCAAGGCACATGGCCGGCCACCCCATTAAGACTTGGGCCTCATTTTTTTTTTTTTTTTTTTTTGGCCCAATTCATTGTGGAACTTATTTCATTTGTAATTCCCGAAACAAATTTCCAAAATTCCAAATTTTTCCCTTGGCCTTCCTCCGTATTTCCGCAACAATATTTCTCATAAATATCACACACATATGTTAGATAAAATAAACATAGCCTTATTTCTTTCAAGTCAAACTCATTTCTAATTTTTCGAATGCACAAAACACGGGATATAACATGTATATACATAAAATGTTAGTACCAACAACTATAGCTCTGGATCAAATGGAGCTTCTCTAAGTAGTCTCTGGGTAAGTAGCCTAAGGATCAAGTCTATCTCCCCGTCCACCAGCGAGCATGACGCATCGTCCACAACAAAAAGGACGTCAGTACGAACAATGTACTGAGTATGTAAGGCATAATCGATAACATAATAGAAGTATGAAGGATAACATGAAATAGAAGGATCATAAGATAAGGGAAACATACATATACCTTTGAGACATTCATCAAACTTACTTACTCTTTTCCTATGGAAGCTTTTCATACATACGCATACAAATATCATAGTGCCATACCCGGCCATAGAGGTTCGGTGTCTTACATACCTGACCATAACAAGGCTCGATGTTATGCATACCCAGCCCTACCAAGGCTCAGTGTTATCCGCACCCAACTGCAGTGGTGCGCACACAATGAATGTCATACTCGGTCATATAAGCTCGGTGTTACATAATGGCCATACATATATAGGAGTACATAAGTGTCATCAACATCGTCATCATCATCATTTTCATTATATCTTTCCTTAGAGGGTCAACTATCATAGGGTGGATCAATGGCCTCATGAGCACATCAAGAATTATGAGCTTTTGTGATTCTAGGAATGAAATCATTATAGAAGACATTATGGATTTCACATGAAGGTATACAATAATGGGATCATGCCTTAAGAAGAAGGGTTAGCCTTACATACCTTTATGTCTTCTTAACTACTTAATGTTCACCTCCAAAGCTTGAGAAATCTACATTTAAAAGGATTCATACCATGGTTAAGCCTTAAATACACTCTTAAATTCAAACTAGAATAATTCATAAGCTAACAAAAATTCGGCAGTGTTTTCCCTATTTCATCCACTTCTACCAAATTCCAAAACAACTCTCAAACAACAATGACATTACCAAAATCAAGAGGCTTCATTCAAGTTAAGTATCGTCCAATCCTCAAAACTCCCCTTTCGAGGTCATTCATAACAATGGCTACAACACAACATCATATTCACCCAACACAACATCATATTCACTTATATATAATACCTCCTCAACATCATTAGTACCACCCACAACAAGATGATACTCATAGCATACTAAGAATCATGACTCAAGTTAATTTACTACTCAAAAATATCATTAAATCTATATTTGAGCTTCATCTTCTACTTTCTTCCCTCACCCAAGTTATTCACAACCAAGCATGCTTAATAACATGAAATAGACATGAAAACAAACCTTTTATCTCATAGGAATGAGCTTTGGATCAAGTCATCAACTTGAGTGAAACCCTAACTTCAACACCCAAGGTATTTTGGAATCCTACCAACCCTAGTGAGTCTCCCAACACTTGAATGTCTTGATTCTTGCTATTTGATCTTTGATTTCTCTAGGGTTTGTGTGGAATATGCTTGAAGGAAGGTTCTAGAGCTTTTAAGAGTTTGAGGAAAGTGAGAAATGAAAAAAAAAGAACAAGGGTCGTCCATATATAATAAAAAATAAAACTGGCCTGACCCGATTATACGACCATTTATACGGTCCGTATAAATGGACCTCATAATCCCACCATGGATTCACCCCTTTCTGGAAATGTTCTACAGACTATTATACGGGCTGTGTAAATTATACGGTCCATATGGAACCTTATTCAACCTCCAATCCTTATGGAACCTTATTGGCACTTGCATACCACTTCATTAGTCATCTAAGGGGCCCTATATCTCCCCCTAAGGACATTACTAAACAAATTATAGCTCGATTATTGCGAAACCTTCCCAAACACGACTTACATTTCATTTCCTTCGACGAACTTAGCTTCTCCGATTCATATGACTCCAAAATCTTATGGTAAATGCTTAAAGTTATCAAATACTCTCCTTAATTTCCTAAGGACTTCATGTTCACCTTAAGCTTGAGTTAGTCTACTCACAACGTAACAAACCAAAATCTCCGAGATGTAACGGGTAAGTCCCTACAACGGAGTAAGTGAATTTACAAACCGTACTTAGTCAAACAAAACCAAGCCATATATTGGTTGGAAAGAGTGGAAGGTAAATTCCTATAGCTTATTAAATGAGCTTACAAACTTTACTTAGTCAAGCAAAATGTAGCCATCTACTGGCTGCAATGAATGGAAGATTATTAAGTCCGTAGACAAATTGAAGTGATCTTAACATCTTACTAATATTGAGGGTGAACTGAAGCAAGCTTAACATCTTGCTGAATGTTATCTAGATTGGAGTTGTATCAACATAAAGTTGTAGTGTTGAACAACATGGAGCTGGTTATTAGGAAAAGATTGTCAACATAAGAGTTATGCTCCAGGGGAAAGATGTTGATCATGAGCTTATGAAGATTGGTGAAGCTGATCAACTACAAATGAAGATGTATGAAGCTGTTATGAGTTTGTCATCATCAAAAAGAGGAAAATTGTTGAGATGATGTGGTCGCAATAATAGTTAGAGCTTAAATAAACTTTTGATTATTGAAAAAATATTTACAAGAGACAATTAATTAGAAGATAGCATGAAGGAAGATGGAGAAGAATTAGATCCTTAACGGATCTCCAAAAGAAACTAGTAAAGCAGTGACAACTGAAGAGGAACTAGTCCTTTGGTAGAACAACTGGAGACTATTTGAGAAAGCTATTTTATACAGATTTGGAGAATTGGAAATTTTGACTCATTCCTACTTGACAAGGAGCTGAAGTTCAATTATGAAAATATTACTATACATTGAACACATAGAATTAAGACAAGGTTTGCCGACTATGGGTGAAGAAGGATGCTACACCTCGGAAATTTCGTATGTGTTGCCTTGTGGATAGGCTAATGTGAGCTTAAGGTGATTATGAAATCCTTATGAGATTACGGGAAGTATTAGTTAGCTTAAGGTTAATACCATAAGATTTCGAAGTTATACGAATATGTGAAGTTTAGTATGTTGAAGGAAGCGAAATGTAACTCGTGTTCGGAAAGGTTTCCGCTACAATCGAGTTAATGTTTATTTAGTAATATCTTGAAAGGATGCTATAGGGCCTATTGTATGGTTAATGAAGTATTATATAAGTGCCAAGAAGGTTCCATGAGGATAGAAGTAAAACGAATCAACAAGAGAAAGTTCCGCACAACTGGAGTTATACGACCACTTATACGGTCCGTATAAGAGGGGTTCGTATAACTCAACCTTTACAGAAAGGGGTAATTCCATAGTGGTGTTATACGGTCCACTTATACGGAGCGTATAATATTGTACGGACCGTATAAGTGGTCCGTATAAAATCCACCGGGCAGATTTTTAAGTTTTGTATAAATAGATACCCTTGGTTCTTTTATTTCATTTTTCATCTTCTACAAGTATTGAGAGCTCAAAACCCTTCTCTAAACTTATTCCACCCCAATCCAAGAGAAAAAAAAGATCAAGAGGCAAGAATCAAAGTGTTCATACGTTACAAGGTTTCCTAGGATTTGTAGACTACAAGAGATTCTTGAGTATTGAAGCTAGGGTTTTCACATAAGTTCATAGCGGCTCAAAATCTCATCATCATAAGATAAAAGGTTAGTTTTCATGCTTATTTCATGCTATCATGAATTCTTAGTTGTTGAATAACTTGGGTTGAAGAAGAGAGTAGAAAATGAGGGCTAAATGTAACTTTTGTGATGTTTCTAAGTAGTGAGCTAACTTGAGTCATGATTACTAGTATAATATGGATATAATATTTTTATGGAAGGTAATAATGGAATGGACAAGCATTATATGAAAATGTGCTAAAATGGGTATGAAGTTGCTAGTATGAGTTGAACATGATGGTGAATATTGAAGGCCTATGTCACGACCCAGCTAGGGCCGCGACGGGTACCCGGAGCTAGTTACCGAGCACCGCTCACCCTACTACTTATCTTGCCCATCTAATATTCTTTTATCAATTTACATACCAGTTGTAGGAAAATCATAATTAAACAAACATAATTACTTTATATACAATTGCCTTTCGGCCATCAAAATAATATACACGCATATGAAAACATCTTGTGAGACCATCTAACCCACTGTCACGACCCAACTAGGGGCCGCGACGGATACCCGGAGCTAGTTACCGAGCACCGCTCACTCTACTACTTATCTTGCTCATTTAATATTCTTTTATCAATTTACATACCAGTTGTAGGAAAATCATAATTAAACAAACATAAATACTTTATATGCAATTGCCTTTCGGCCATCAAAATAATATACACGCATATGAAAACGTCTTGTGAGACCATCTAACCCACACTGCGTATCTACGAGCCTCTACTAACATACTGTATATACATGGACGGAACAAGACTCCGTCGTGCCCAAAATATACATATATACCAAAAGGATAATCCTAAGCACCTCCGGACAACGGAGTGCTTTCAACCAGCTGACTGCTACCGAGGATCTGGGCCAAGCTCTCCTCTCTGTCTACCTGTGGGCATGAACACAGCGTCCGAAGAAAGGATGTCAGTACGAATGTTGTACTGAGTATGAGAAGCATAAACAATGAAAGAAAACATCAACAACATAGTGATAACATCAACGTGAAATATTTGGATCTGTCTGATAATCATAAAGGAAATCATGCGTGCCATCTTACTCATACTCATCCTCATAACATATATGCATCATATGCAAGCTGCCCGTCCATGTCGGAACGGTGTGATAATCAATAATATTAGCCCGCGTCCAGGCCTCCCGCGTCCGGGGGTACCATCTCATGCCGCCCACTAGTGGTGTCTTCCCATGCCCGAAGGTCATGGTGTATCCGTATAGCTGCCCGCCTTGGCGGTGACTGCCCGGCCAACTAGGCACGATGTAAAATGCTCATGTCATGCTTATCATAAAATGCTCATAATAATAATATACTCATCATAAAATACTTATCTCATTGTAATACATGCTTAAGGCTCAAGATCAACTTTATTCTATCGGGGTGTTATATCCCGTATTTTCGTGTATTCGGAAAAATTCGAAATAACTTCGATTTGTAAGGAATGAGGGTATATGTTGATTTGAATTAATGTGTGTATGTTGTGTATGGAAAATATTATTGTGGAGGTGTTGAAGAAGGCCAAGGGCGAATTTGGAATTTTGAAAATTAGTTTCGGGAATTACGAAACGAGATTTCTAACGAATTGGGCTCAACAAGATTGATGAAAATTTAGGCCCAATTGGCTAGGGGTGGCCGGCCAAGGAAGGGCCCAAACCCAATTAATTGGTCATGTGATGACCATGTGACAACTTAATTAAGTAAGCATATTATATAAACATGCTTAGCCATTAGAAAGTTCAAGAAAAAAAATTATAAACCATTGAGAGCTCCAAGCCCCCCCTTCGGCCAAACCCTCCCCCTTCACCAACAAAAAAATTTCTAGCCTTTGATTTTAATCTAAAAATCTCGTTCTTCTTGTATTCGTAGTGTATGCGAGACGCTCTCCGACGTGATACAATTAGTTTGGCGAAAGAGCGACGTTTGCGGCAAATCGGAATTTCAAGAAAAAGGTGAGATTTCTATGTTTTTATGTTACGGAATGGGTATATATGTGTTAGTGATTAGAGTTGCATGAAGATTATGGAATTGTGTTGTGTTGTGAAGTAGCCGTGCATGTGTGTGAAGTGGTGTTTGGCCGTGTACCATGTAACGTGGAGATGGAGTGGATTAAAGTTTATTTAGATTGATTAGTTGTATTGTGGTGATCTCTTGTGATGCAAATGAAGGTTTGATGAATTGAAATGGCATTGAAATTGCTTGTATGTGATTATGAGAAATTATGTGAATTTTTATATGATTTTTGTATAAGTGTGGAAGTAAGATTCTAAATGTAAGTTATGGTTGTTAATGAGTTTGTAAGGAAGACAATGTGATTTGGGAAGTTTTGTTGCATTCGTAGAAGTTTTGGATAGAATATGGAAAGTGGCGGACTACTTGAATTCATGTATATCGTTTGGAATATTATTGGAATGTGTTTGAATAACCTTGAATAAAAACAATGAACACGATAATGTTGATATTAGTTCGACATTGTGAAGTTTGAATGGAAGTGTCTCTTTATGTAGAAAGGAAGAACGTTGATGTTGGAACCTATCTCGTTGTGAACTTTGATGTTGTTTGGTATTGTTGGGTTGTTGTTGTGATATTATGAGCCGAGCTAAGCCTCGGGGGTGTTATATATATAGGGGAAGTGCTGCCGAAATTTCGGTAGACAAATATGAAGTTAAATGAATCCTTAAAGTCTTGCAATTTCTAATTGCTAACTTTGACCATTTGTAGATTTTGGACGAAACGGCGTTTGATTTTACGCAAGCATAAGCCGCAAGAAAGGTATGTAAGGCTACCCTATTCCTTCTTTTGGCATGTCCGAGGTATACTAGGTCAGTATCGGAGCCCCGGGGGCAATTCTGTTCCTTAAAATCCGAATTAGAAATCGAGTACTATTCATTCAATTGAATTGAACCTCAAAGCTCTCATTTTTGGTTGAAAAGTAATCAAATGTCCGAAACTTATGCAAATGCAATCGAATCGCTTTGGAACCTCCATGTATGCTTCCGTAGACCCCAAATGTCCGTGATTCATGTCCCCCACCTCGACTTGACCCGAGGCGGGCCCACGGTTTTCGAAACTTAATCGTGTTGCCCTATTTGGTCCATTTTGTACGGTAATTAAGAAAACCTTTGGCTATCGTCCGCGCTTGATATGATTCGTATGTATCCTCTAAAATAAGCATCTAGGAACTTCGACATAAGTATTCTGATTCGACTTCGCTGATATAAATGGTCCGATACAAGTAACTCGATATAAATAATCTGTTAAGAGTATTTGATACAAGAATTTTAACATAAGTATTACGGTACAAATACTTGGATACCAGTATTTGATATAAGTATTCTAATATAATAATTTTGATATAAGTATTTTGACAAACGTATTTTGGTATACGTATTCCGATATAAGTATCCAGGTATGAACCTTATGACATGATTATGTCAGTAGGAGTGCCTAAATATAAGTACGAGCATTCTGATATGAATAATTTGACATAAGTATATCAAATAAATGCTCCGAAGTGAATGTTCTGATATGAGTACGGAACCTGATATAACTAATCCGTTATGAGCATTCCGCTATAGGTATTTTGATACAAGTATTCTGATGCAAGTAATCTGACATATGTATTGGGATAAAAGTATTCTGACAAAAGTGTTCCGCTAAAAGTAATTCTGACCTCTGTATGTAATCTGATATTGAAATTACGATGTGAATGATCTGTTATGAATAATTGACTACTAATATTCTGATAGGAACATCTTCTGTAATCTCTGATGTTTTGGTTATCATGCTACAGCACGCACGATTATTTTATTGAACCTTCGGGTATCGGTAAGTGTGTATGTACCGAGTTGTGACGTGTGTGCATATGGTTTCGCACTAGTTTGTTCGTGCAAGTCTGGATATGTCTATTCACTGAGCCCGGGCCAGGACATGTTATCGTGCGTACCTATCTGTATTATTCACCGAGTCCCTCTCACTTACGGGCCGGGACACGTTACTTATATATGATGTTATGATGATACGGGGATGGTGGCCAGGATAGCATATGATGACTTATTCACCGAGACTCGCAAGGGAGGGCCGGGACACGTTATATGAACCTACCGAGTCCCTCAATAAAGGGCCGAGACACGTTATGCATACATGATATATGATTCTGCTATGTATGATTCTATCCACCGAGTCCCTTACTAAAGGGCCGGGACACGATATATATGTATGCACTGTACATGATGTCGCCATACATGATCCTATCCACCGAGTCCCTTACTAGAGGGCCGGGACACGTCGTAAATATTCACAGGTATGTGTACATATACGGTTCAAGATTAGAAAAAAATAATTACTTCGTACCTAAAAGAAAATGTATGGATGATTTTATATAGTTTTATTGGTTCTGTAAAGCTTCCATTTTTTACTATGTTTCCTCGTTTTATATTTCCTGCCTTACATACTCGGTACAATTTCCGTACTGACCCCCTTTCTTCGGGGGCTGCGTTTCATGCCCGCAGGTACCGACGTCTATAGAAGTGATCCGCCGGTTTAGGGTGTACATTCTGCTGTTGGAGTGCTCCTTTGACCTGGAGCCCACACTTTTGGTACAGATCCTTCCGTTGTACATATCATTATGTTCATGACTATTTTGGGTACGGCGGAGCCCTGTCCCGTCATATGTTTCTGTTACATCTGTTAGAGGCCTGTAGACATAAATGTGGGTTGTGGGTTACTGACGTTCACTTACGTTTGGGATTTTCTATGATAGCCTCAACGGCTCGTATGTATTTATGCTTTAGCATGACATGTATGATATATGCTACAAAAAAAAAATCTGTGCTAAATTGTTATATGTTGAATGAGGACGAGATGTGACTATGTCGATAGGTGAACAGGTAAGTACGAGTGCCCAGCTCGGGCACCAGTCATGGCCTACGGGGTTGGGTCGTGACAGAAGTGGTATCAGAGTGGTTTGTCCTCGGAATGTCTACAGGTTGTGTCTAGTAGAGTCTTGTTTATCGGTGTGTTGTGCACCACATCTATAAACAGGAGGCTACCGGGCATTTAGGGTGTTCCCTTTCTTTGGATCTTAGATCGTGCGATAGAGATGTGCTATTAGGATGATTCTGATCTAATTCGTTATTGTGTTTACAGTGATGCCTCCGAAGAAGGCTACGATTGCCCAGAAGGGCAAAGGGATGGTCGGAGAGACCAGTCGGGCGCAGCGAGCTACCCGGGCTCGTGTTTATGATTTGCCCGGGGTTGTGCTCCATTCAGAGGGGTCCGCTACACCACCACCGGTAGAGCCCGGAGCAGGTCCTTCAGTAGCTCCAGGGGCCCGAGTACCCTTACCTGAGACTCCAGCTCCTCAGCCAGAGGCGGAGGATAGAACACTGAGGGAGGCTGTGCAGCTGTTGACTACGCTAGTAGCGGGGCAGGCTCGCAGACGCGGGCGGAGAGATGATGATGATGATGATAGGCGTGATAGCCTGAGGGTTTGAGAGTTTCTATTGTGTGGCCCCCCAGAGTTTTTCGGGTCTAAGCACGAGGAGGACCCCCATGACTTTATTCGGGGGATGCGGCGCTCATTAGACATGGTCAGGGCTTCGGAGACCGAGTCTGTTGAGTTGGCCTCGCATAGACTACGGGATGTTGCTGCTCACTAGTATGAGTCCTGGGAGCTGTCCAGAGGTGAGAGTGCTCCCCCAGCTGTATGGGACGAGTTTGTAGCCGCCTTTCTCAGCCACTTTTTGCCCCCAGAGTTGCGGCGGGCGAGAGTTGACAGATTTCTACTGCTGAGGCAGAATGGTAGGAGTGTCCGAGAGTACAGCTTAGAGTTTAATTCTCTTGCCAGATATGCACCTGTCATTGTAGCGGACATGGCCGACAGGATGCATCGGTACGTAATGGGGTTGGATGATTATCTGGTTGACAGTTGCCTGGCGATGGCATCCCAGTCCGGAATGGATATTGCCCGGGTGCAGGCATATGCCCAGGGAATGGAGGATAGATGCAGAAGACGTCAGTCTGAGGGAGATTACGACCGGGGCCGGCCTAAAAGGGCCAGATCAGTTGGTTATTATAGGGAGTTTCGAGACGGTCAGCCTCGACAGTATGCCAGACAGTCTTCTCAGCCAGCGCAAAGTGCGCCCCTACGGCCTACCGGTGAGAGATTTGATAGTGTCGGATATTCGGGAGTTGGTCAAAGCTCTAAGGCCTTTGATTCGCACCAGAGCGGAGAGTTTGGTCAGACGAGGTTGTCTATGCCGCAGTGTCCTCGGTGCGGCAAGCGTCACCCGGGGGAGTGTCGTCTCGTCACCGGTGCCTGTTTTTCATGTGGCCGCCAGGGCCATATTATGAGGGAGTGCCCATTCGGAGGTGGTCCGAGTGGTTCAGCTCAGCCCACTGGATCAGTTGCTGGGTCATCTTTTCCTTCTGTAGCTATGCGGCCGACACCGGCAAGTCGCGACAGAGTTCGTGGTGGGGCTCCCAATTCCAGTGGTCCTCCAAACCGTTTGTATGCGTTGGCTAGCCGGCAGGATCAGGAGGCGCCACCAGATGCAGTTACAGGTATATTATTAATTTCTTCCCGAAATGTATATGTATTGGCAGATATATTTTCCCCCCTTTGTTTACAAACAAATCTGGATAGAAACCCGAATTGATAGGACTGTTTGAGGTAGCTATATATATATGTATACGGATGAAAAGTAAACGCTGGGAATTTAAAAAGTCTAACTTGGGGATTGCATAATCAGAAGAATAAGCGACCCTCGCTAGATCGGAGTGGGACCCATTACGAGAACCTTCCGGAAATTGTTAAGACACCGACCTATCTTAAAATGTGTGACAAAGGTCGTGTGAAGTAGTCGACGCCATTATACCGACATTAATGCATTAAAATGCACGGAAATTTTGGGGTTAAGCGTGCTAGGGCCAGAGCAATTCTGGGATGGGTGACCCCTAGGAAGTACACCAAATTTTTTGTAAATGTAAATATAAAAAGCAGGTGGGAAACCAGGGGTAACCTAAAGGAAATGAGAATGTACCAAATGATTAAGGACCCTAGATAGGCCGGGTAGGCCAAAGCAGACTCGGCCGGTGAAGAAGGAGAAAACATAACACAGTTTTGGAATCAGGGTAAGTGTTATGTCCCGTGTTTTCGCATAATTGGAAATCGCGAAATAATTAAGACTTGTGTGTTATAAGGAAATATTTTGATTCTAGTTGATATGACCATGTTGGTTGTGAAATGAATGGTGTAAATACATTGGGGAAGGCCGAGGGTAAATTTGGAATTTCGGAAATTAGTTTCGGGAATTACAAAACGGGATTTCTAATGAATTGGGCCAAGAAACTTGAACAAAAATTTAGGCCCAAAGTCTATGGGGTGGCCGGCCATATGGCTAGGTCCAAGCCCATTTTTATTTTTTTTTGCAAGTCATGTGATATGCATGTGCCAACTTATTTGGATATATATCAATGAACCTTTGGAATTATCTAGACAAAAATCTCAACTTTGAGCTTATATTGCACCTCTCGGCCGAACCATTTAGAGAGAAAGAAAGAAAATTCTCTAGCTTTGTTTGTGGCTTAAAAATCTTGGTTTTCCCATATTTGTAGAGTACTCAAGACGCTCTTCAACGGGATACAATTAGTTTGGTGAAAGGAGTACGTTTGCGACAAGTCGGAAATTCAAGAAAAGGTATGAATTTTGTTACTTTAATGTTGTGGAATTGGTATGAATGTGTTAAGGATTGAGAATAGACGAGAATCCCGAAATTTTGATGTGTGTATGAAGCCGTGTGTGTATATGTGTTTAGTGAAGTGGCCGTGAGACACAAGGTGTGTAAGGCAAGGTGAAATTGATTTGTTAGTTCGTTAGTTGCGGCATTGTGACATTTATGACGTAAATGAATGTTTAACGAATTGAATTGGCGTTGGAAAATGGTTGCGGATGATTATGGGAAAGTATATATCTTTGGTATATTTGTGTATATTGTTGTATAATTATGATATTAAGACTTTAAATGTGACTTATGGTAGTGGTTAATGAATTTGGAATGAAACAATGTAAGTTAGTATGTTCGTCGGAATTGTTGATGTTTCGGATGAAATATGGAAAGTAATGAACTCCTTGAATTTGTGTACATTGGTTGGAATATAATTGGGATGTGCTTGAATAACCTTGAATGGGTGAATGAATACAATAAGGTGAACATTAGTTTGGTATTGTGAAGTTTGAATGAAAGTTGTCAACTTATAGGGTAAGGAAGAATATTGAAGTTAAAGTGCTTTAGTTGTGGTTTGTGTTGTTTGTGATGTTTGGATTGTTGTTGTTGATGTATTTTGAGCCGAGCTAAGTCTCAGGGGTGTTAGATATATAGGGGAAGTGCTGCCGAAATTTCGGTAGACAAAAATGAAGTTAATGGGACTTTTAAGCTTAAGAATTTCTAATAGGTAACTTTGACCATTTGCAGATTCTGGACGAAACGGGATTTGATTTTGGGGTGAGCATAAGACGTTTCTAAGGTATGTAAAGCTTCCCACTTCTTCTTTTGGCATGTCTTAGTATGTTAGGTTGATATCGGAACCCCGGGAGCATTTCCGCTCCTCGAAATCCGATCTATAGAATGGCTACTATTCATTCAATTCAATTGAAGCCTAATGTTTCTATTTTGGCTAGGAAGCAATCAAACGTCCGAAACTTATGAAAATGCACTCGGATTACTTTGAAATCTTTATGCATGATCTTATAGACCCGAAATGTTCATAAATTATGTTCGTCACTTCGACTTGACCCGAGGTGGGCCCGCTAACCTCGAGATGCCTTATTTGTCCTACTAGGCTCTCTTGTTTTGGATAAGCTTCGACAAAGAATCTTCGATTTTGAAATTGTCCTCTATGAAATAATGTTCGGAACACTATGATGTAACAAACTATGTTTTGAGCCATACGTACCACTTTGGAAACATTTTGTGAAATGAACTTTCGTACCAACTAATTATTTGACTATTTTGGTTAATGAACTGACTTATGAAGTAATCAAGTTTTGAAAGGCTATTTTGATATACAAATTGCATTGTTTGCTCACGACTCCGCTCGTGCCTTATTATAATTTCGTTCACCGGTTCCCGGGCCGGTTATGATTCGTGCGCTCTATGATGATTCGGCCGTATGCTGTGTTACTGTTCCTCGAGGCCTCGCCATAGGGCCGGGTTCCGTTTGGAGTTATGCTGTGATGTGGCTGTGATGTGACACGCATATGTGTGTGTTCGGGGATGTACGGAGATTTGAACCTTCTGGTGTTATGCTGTATGTGGCACCAGTGTCGGAGTGGTGACCACGTTCCTGAGCTTTGCATGATTTTGTTTGCATTATGTATATATGTTTTTGATAAACATTTGATATACTGTTCGGCATTTCTCTCCTTTGTATTCTGTTTGCTTTCAGTTGTGGCCTATATTTTTTGTACTCCATGCTTTACATACTCAGTACATCTTTTGTACTGACCCCCTTTCTTCGGGGGCTGCGTTTCATGCCCGCAGGTACAGACGTCGGTGATCCACCACTGTAGGCTCCACTTTTGCTATTTCGGAGTACTCCTTTGATTCGGAGTCCACTTTTGGTATATATATCTTTCGCCATGTATATATTTCTACATATCTGACTATTTGGGTACGGCGGGGCCCTGTCCCGTCATATGGTTCTGTCGGTCAGTTTAGAGGTCTGTGGACATGTTTGTGGGTTAGGGTCTTTCTGCATGGATATGTGTATATGTTGTTTGGGCGATCCCATATGCCGAGTCGGCCGGTCCGCATATGCTTACACGTTTCTTTGTTAGCCCTGTGTGGCCTTTGTTGGTGTTTGTTGTGTACAGGGTTATTTTGGATAGTCTGTAAAACAAAGGAAACTCTGCCGAAATTTTTCTGGAAATTATCTGAATTTGGAATATAGCCTTGTCGGCTTCTGCTATGTACGTGAATACATTGGATAGATGGGTTCGGGTGTCCAGGTAGGGCGCCAGTCGCGGCCCACGGGGTTGGGTCGTGACAAAAGTGGTATCAGAGCAGTTTGTCCTCGGAATGTCTACAGGCCGTGTCTCGTAGAGTCTTGTTTATCGATGTGTTGTGCACCACATCTATAAACAGGAGGCTACAGGGCATTTAGGGTGTTACTTTTCTTTGGAATCTTAGATCGTGCGATAGAGCTGTGCTATTAGGACGATTCTGATCTGATTCGTTATTGTGTTTGCAGTGATGCCTCCGAAGAAGGCAACGGCGGCCCAGAAGGGCAAGGCGAGGATGTGAGAGACCAGTCAGGCACAGCGAGCTACCCGGGCTCGTGTTTATGATTTGCCTGAGGTCGTGCCTCACTCAGAGGGGTCCGCTACACCACCAGTGGTACAGCCTGGAGCTTGTCCATCAGTAGCTCCAGAGGCCCGAGTACCCGCTCCCGAGACTCCGGCTCCTCAGCCGGGGGCGGAGGACAGGACCCTGAGGGAGGCTGTACAGTTGCTGACCACATTGGTAGCAGGGCAGGCTCGCAGACGCGGGCGGAGGGACGATGATGATGATGACAGGCGTGACAGCCTGCGGGTTCGAGAGTTCTTATTGTGTGGCCCTCCAGAGTTTTTTAGGTCTAAGCCCGATGAGGACCCCCATGACTTTATTCGGGGGATGCGGCGCTCACTAGACTTTGTCAGGGCTTCAGAGACCGAGTCTGTTGAGTTGGCTTCGCATAGACTACGGGATGTTGCTGCTCACTGGTATGAGTCCTGGGAGCTATCTATGGGCGAGGGTGCTCCTCCAGCTACTTGGGACGAGTTGGTGACTGCTTTCACCCGCCACTTTCTGCCCCCAGAGTTGTGACGGGCGCGGGCTAATCGATTTTTACATCTGCAGCAGAGGGGTCGGAGCGTTCGTGAGTATAATCTGGAGTTTGATTCCCTGGCCCGGTATGCACCTGCCGTAGTGGCAGATATGTCCGATCGGATGCACAGATATGTTATGGGTTTGGATCGCTATTTGATCGACGGTTGTATGGCAGTGTCATTGCAGACAAATATGGATATTGCCCGACTTCAGGCTTATGCGATGGGTACGGAGGACCGTCACAGGTCTGATTATTCTAGCAGAGATCGGGACAGGAGGCCGCCCAAGAGGGCTAGGTCCGCGGAATATTCTGGAGATTCTCGAGGCGGGCAGCCTCAGCAGCAGCAGACAGGCAGACAGCTTCCTCCGTCCGGCCGGAGTACTCAGTCTGGCGGCAGGAGGTTTGATAGCGCAGGACCGCCTGGGGCCGGTCAGAGCTCCAGGGCAGCAGGTTCACAGGTGTCTAGAGGCCCCAGCCAGGCCAGACCACCCAGACCCCGTTGTTCTCATTGCGGGAAGTCTCATCCTGGGGAGTGCTATCGAGCCACTGGAGCTTGTTTTTCGTACGGTGGTCAGGGCCATTTTATGCGAGATTGTCCGCTGGCTAGCGGTTCTAGTAGTGTGGCTCAGCCGACAGGGTCAGCCGCCGGTTCATCATCTGCTCCATCTGTTGCACGCCCTGCAGGGCGAGGTGCGCCGACACCGGCGGGACGCGGTCGAGGCCGCGGTGGCGGTGGCGTTTCAGGTTCTAGCGGTCCCTCGAACCGCATATATGCTTTGGCCAGCCGCCAGGATCAGGAGGCTTCGCCAAACGTCGTCACAAGTACATTACTGGTTTTCTCCAGATCTGTATATGCATTGATTGACCCTGGTTCTACCTTATCGTATATTTCCCCGCTTGTTGCTAGTAAAATCGGGATAGTGTCTGAGCCTATAGAGCCATTTGAGGTAGCCACACCGGTTGGGGATTTTGTTATAGCGAGGCAGGTCTATAGAGATTGTTCTGTGACTATATATGATCATTGCACCAGAGCTGATTTGATAGAATTAGATATGCTGGAATTCGACGTTATTATGGGTATGGACTGGTTATCTTCCTGTTATGCTAATGTTGACTGCCAGAAGAAGGTAGTCCGTTTTCAGTTTCCGGGGGAACCAGTTATAGAGTGGTTCGGGTCTACAGCATCGCCGAGGGGTAAGTTTATTTCATACCTCAAGGCTAAGAAGATGATCCAGAAAGGTTATATCTATCATTTGGTTCGTGTGCACGATACTGCAGCCGATACCCCTACCCTTCAGTCTGTTCCAGTCGTTAATGAATTCCCAGATGTATTTCCTGACGAGCTTCCTGGCCTTCCGCCTGAGCGGGAGATTGATTTTACTATAGAGTTGATGCCGGATACCCAGCCTATATCTATTCCTCCGTACAGGATGGCACCGGCTGAATTGAAGGAGTTGAAGGAGCAGCTAAAAGATTTGTTGGATAAGGGCTTTATTAGACCCAGCACATCACCCTGAGGAGCGCCGGTATTATTTGTAAGAAAGAAAGACGGGTCACTGCGCATGTGTATCGATTATCGGCAATTGACTAAGGTGACTATAAAGAACAAATATCCCCTTCCCCGGATTGATGATTTGTTTGATCAGTTGCAGGGTGCTAAATATTTTTCGAAGGTAGATCTGCGCTCAGGTTATCATCAGGTGCGAGTGCGAGAATCAGATATCCTGAAGACTGCTTTCAGGACCCGGTACGGGCATTATGAATTCAGAGTTATGTCTTTCGGGTTGACTAATGCTCCAGCGGTATTTATAGACCTGATGAATCGGGTATTTCGGCCTTTTCTGGATATGTTCGTTATTGCGTTTATTGATGATATTTTGATTTATTCGCGATCGGCCGAGGAGCATTCAGATCATTTGAGGACGGTGCTTGGTATTCTCCGTCAGCAGAAGTTATATGCTAAATTCTCCAAATGTGAATTCTGGTTAACTTCTGTGGCATTCTTGGGCCATATTGTCGGCGCAGACGGTATTCGGGTCGATACGCAGAAGATTGAGGCTGTACAGAATTGGCCCAGGCCTACTACACCGACAGACGTACGCAGTTTTCTGGGATTAGCCGGATATTATCGCAGGTTCGTGGAGGATTTTTCTTCTATGGCAGCACCACTGACGAAGCTTACTCAGAAAGCAGCAAAATTTCAGTGGACTGATGCCTGCGAGCGCAGCTTTCAGATGTTGAAAGAAAGACTAGTTACGGCCCCAGTTTTGGCTCTTCCCGAGGGATCAGACGGGTATGTTGTCTATTGTGACGCCTCTGGTATTGGGATAGGTTGTGTGTTGATGCAGCACGGTCGAGTTATAGCCTATGCTTCCTGGCAGCTCAGACCGCACGAGAAGAATTATCCCACTCATGATCTCGAGTTGGCCGCGGTGATTCATGCTTTGAAGATTTGGCGGCATTATTTATATGGGGTCCATGTCGATATTTATACGGACCATAAGAGTCTCCAGTATATTTTTAAGCAGAAAGAATTGAATTTGCGGCAGAGGAGATGGCTTGAGTTACTGAAGGATTATGACGTTGATATTCTGTATCATCCTGGAAAAGCCAATGTGGTAGCGGATGCACTTAGCCGCAAGTCCATGGGCAGTTTAGCTGATGTACCATCTGATAAGAAAGACTTGGTTCGTGAAATTCATCAGTTGGCCAGCCTTGGAGTTCGTTTGGCAGACTCTGGAGATTCTGGGATTTCTGTTCGTGCAGTTGCTGAATCATCTATTATAGAAGAGGTAAAGCAGCGTCAGTTTGAAGATCCCATTCTGATCCAGTACAGGGATGTGGCCCTTAATAAAGAAAAGACTCCGCTTGAAATTTCACCTGAAGGGGTATTATTATATGAAGGCAGATTCTGTGTTCCGGATGTTGCGGGCTTACGACGACAAATCATGGGCGAGGCGCATAATGCACGGTATTCTGTTCATCCTGGTTCCACTAAAATGTATCATGATCTCAGGTGTTTGTATTGGTGGGACGGTATGAAGAAAGATATTGCAGAGTTCGTTAGTCAGTGCCCGAATTGCCAACAGGTTAAAATTGAACACCAGAAGCCCGGTGGGTTATTACAGGAGATGGAAATTCCAGCCTGGAAATAGGAGATGATTAATATGGATTTCGTCGTTGGGTTACCGCGCACTCCACGCAGGTATGATTCTATTTGGGTTATTGTTGACAGATTGACGAAATCAGCCCATTTTCTTCCAGTCCGGACTACTTATTCGGCTGAGGACTACGCTAGATTGTACATCAGAGAGATAGTCAGACTTCACGGAGTCCCTGTATCTATTATTACTGACCGAGGTGCCCAGTTCACGGCAAATTTCTGGAGGTCATTTCAGGAGGGATTGGGGACTCAGGTGAGCCTCAGTACAGCTTTTCATCCTCAGTCCGACGGGCAGGCCGAGCGTACTATTCAGACGCTGGAAGATATGTTACGGTCCTGCGTTATTGATTTCAGGGGCAGCTGGGATGATCATTTGCCGCTTATTGAGTTTGCCTATAATAACAGTTATCACTCCAACATTCAGATGGCACCGTATGAAGCCCTTTATGGCAGAAAATGCAGATCTCCTATTGGTTGGTTCGACGTGGGCGAGACTAAGTTAATCGGGCCAGATGTGATCCAAGAAGCAGTAGATAAGGTAAAGCTTATTCGGGAGCGATTATTGGCTGCACAGAGTCGGCAGAAAGCATATGCAGACAGACGACGTCGACCACTAGAGTTCCAGATTGGCGACTGGGTATTTCTGAAGGTGTCGCCTATGAAGGGTGTTATGAGATTCGGTAGAAAGGGTAAGTTGAGCCCGCGGTATATTGGGCCGTATCAGATCGTTCGGAAGATAGGCGAGGTTGCCTATGAGCTAGACTTACCATCCGACTTGGAGGCCGTACACCCGGTATTTCATGTGTCTATGCTGCGGAAATGTATTGGTGACCCTTCCAGGATATTCCCAGTGGATGACATTCAGGTAACGGAGCAGTTGTCTTATGACGAGCAGCCTGTGACTATTCTGGATCGACAGGTGAGGAGACTACGCACTAAAGAAGTGCCCTCCGTTAAAGTCCTGTGGCGCAACAACAATCGGGAAGAGACGACTTGGGAGGCGGAGGACGAGATGAAGAAGAAATACCCCCACTTGTTTCCTGCACCCACAGGTAATTTAAACCTTCAAATTTGTTGTATTTATTGGCGAATGAATTGTGTGTGCTATAAAGGGCGACTCCCCCGTTATATTATAAGACTAATTTAACATTCGGGGACGAATGTTCTTAAGGGGGGGAGAATGTTATGTCCCGTGTTTTCGCATAATTGGAAATCGCGAAATAATTAAGACTTGTGTGTTATAAGGAAATATTTTGATTCTAGTTGATATGACCATGTTGGTTGTGAAATGAATGGTGTAAATACATTGGGGAAGGCCGAGGGTAAATTTGGAATTTCGGAAATTAGTTTCGGGAATTACAAAACGGGATTTCTAATGAATTGGGCCAAGAAACTTGAACAAAAATTTAGGCCCAAAGTCTATGGGGTGGCCGGCCATATGGCTAGGTCCAAGCCCATTTTTATTTTTTTTTGCAAGTCATGTGATATGCATGTGCCAACTTATTTGGATATATATCAATGAACCTTTGGAATTATCTAGACAAAAATCTCAACTTTGAGCTTATATTGCACCTCTCGGCCGAACCATTTAGAGAGAAAGAAAGAAAATTCTCTAGCTTTGTTTGTGGCTTAAAAATCTTGGTTTTCCCATATTTGTAGAGTACTCAAGACGCTCTTCAACGGGATACAATTAGTTTGGTGAAAGGAGTACGTTTGCGACAAGTCGGAAATTCAAGAAAAGGTATGAATTTTGTTACTTTAATGTTGTGGAATTGGTATGAATGTGTTAAGGATTGAGAATAGACGAGAATCCCGAAATTTTGATGTGTGTATGAAGCCGTGTGTGTATGTGTGTTTAGTGAAGTGGCCGTGAGCCACAAGGTGTGTAAGGCAAGGTGAAATTGATTTGTTAGTTCGTTAGTTGCGGCGTTGTGACATTTATGACGTAAATGAATGTTTAACGAATTGAATTGGCGTTGGAAAATGGTTGCGGATGATTATGGGAAAGTATATATCTTTGGTATATTTGTGTATATTGTTGTATAATTATGATATTAAGACTTTAAATGTGACTTATGGTAGTGGTTAATGAATTTGGAATGAAACAATGTAAGTTAGTATGTTCGTCGGAATTGTTGATGTTTCGGATGAAATATGGAAAGTAATGAACTCCTTGAATTTGTGTACATTGGTTGGAATATAATTGGGATGTGCTTGAATAACCTTGAATGGGTGAATGAATACAATAAGGTGAACATTAGTTTGGTATTGTGAAGTTTGAATGAAAGTTGTCAACTTATAGGGTAAGGAAGAATATTGAAGTTAAAGTGCTTTAGTTGTGGTTTGTGTTGTTTGTGATGTTTGGATTGTTGTTGTTGATGTATTTTGAGCCGAGCTAAGTCTCAGGGGTGTTAGATATATAGGGGAAGTGCTGCCGAAATTTCGGTAGACAAAAATGAAGTTAATGGGACTTTTAAGCTTAAGAATTTCTAATAGGTAACCTTTGACCATTTGCAGATTCTGGACGAAACGGGATTTGATTTTGGGGTGAGCATAAGACGTTTCTAAGGTATGTAAAGCTTCCCACTTCTTCTTTGGCATGTCTTAGTATGTTAGGTTGATATCGGAACCCCGGGAGCATTTCCGCTCCTCGAAATCCGATCTATAGAATGGCTACTATTCATTCAATTCAATTGAAGCCTAATGTTTCTATTTTGGCTAGGAAGCAATCAAACGTCCGAAACTTATGAAAATGCTATCGGATTACTTTGAAATCTTTATGCATGATCTTATAGACCCGAAATGTTCAAAAATTATGTTCGCCACTTCGACTTGACCCGAGGTGGGCCCGCTAACCCTGAGATGCCTTATTTGTCCTACTAGGCTCTCTTGTTTTGGATAAGCTTCGACAAAGAATCTTCGATTTTGAAATTGTCCTCTATGAAATAATGTTCGGAACACTATGATGTAACAAACTATGTTTTGAGCCATACGTACCACTTTGGAAACATTTTGTGAAATGAACTTTCGTACCAACTAATTATTTGACTATTTTGGTTAATGAACTGACTTATGAAGTAATCAAGTTTTGAAAGGCTATTTTGATATACAAATTGCATTGTTTGCTCACGACTCCGCTCGTGCCTTATTATGATTTCGTTCACCGGTTCCCGGGCCGGTTATGATTCGTGCGCTCTATGATGATTCGGCCGTATGCTGTGTTACGGTTCCCCGAGGCCTTGCTATAGGGCCGGGTTCCGTTTGGAGTTATGCTGTGATGTGGCTGTGATGTGATACGCTCATATGTGTGTGTTCGGGGATGTACGGAGATTTGAACCTTCTGGTGTTATGCTGTGTGTGGCACCAGTGTCGGAGTGGTGACCACGTTCCTGAGCTTTGCATGATTTTGTTTGCATTATGTATATATGTTTTTGATAAACATTTGATATACTGTTCGGCATTTCTCTCCTTTGTATTCTCTTTGCTTTCAGTTGTGGCCTATATTTTTTGTACTCCATGCTTTACATACTCAGTACATCTTTCGTATTGACCCCCTTTCTTCGGGGGCTGCGTTTCATGCCCGCAGGTACAGACGTCGGTCATCCACCACTGTAGGCTCCACATCTGCTATTTCGGAGTACTCCTTTGATTCGGAGTCCACTTTTGGTATATATATCTTTCGCCATGTATATATTTCTGCATATCTGACTATTTGGGTACGGCGGGGCCCTGTCCCGTCATATGGTTCTGTCGGTCAGTTTACAGGTCTTTGGACATGTTTGTGGGTTAGGGTCTTTCTGCATGGATATGTGTATATGTTGTTTGGGCGATCCCATATGCCGAGGCGGCCGGTCCGCATATGCTTACACGTTTCTTTGTTAGCCCTGTGTGGCCTTTGTTGGTGTTTGTTGTGTACAGGGTTATTTTGGATAGTCTGTAAAACAAAGGAAACTCTGCCGAAATTTTTCTGGAAATTATCTGAATTTGGAATATAGCCTTGTCGGCTTCTGCTATGTACGTGAATACATTGGATAGATGGGTTCGGGTGTCCAGGTAGGGCGCCAGTCGCGGCCCACGGGGTTGGGTCGTAACAAAAGTGGTATCAGAGCAGTTTGTCCTCGGAATGTTGTTTATGGAAAATATTATTGTGGGGGTGTTGAAGAAGGCCAAGGGCGAATTTGGAATTTTGAAAATTAGTTTCGGGAATTACGAAACGAGATTTCTAATAAATGGGCTCAACAAGATTGATGAAAATTTAGGCCCAATTGGCTAGGGGTGGCAGGCCAAGGAAGGGCCCAAACCCAATTAATTGGTCATGTGATGACCATGTGACAACTTAATTAAGTAAGCATATTATATAAACATGCTTAGCCATTATAAAGTTCAAGAAAAAAAATTATAAACCATTGAGATCTCCAAGCCCCCCCTTCGGCCGAACCCTCCCCCTTCACCAACAAAAAAATTTCTAGCCTTTGATTTTAATCTAAAAATCTCGTTCTTCTTGTATTCGTAGTGTATGGGAGGCGCTCTCCGACGTGATACAATTAGTTTGGCGAAAGAGCGATGTTTGCGGCAAATTGGAATTTCAAGAAAAAGTTGAGATTTCTATGTTTTTATGTTATGGAATGGGTATATATGTGTTAGTGATTAGAGTTGCATGAAGATTATGGAATTGTGTTGTGTTGTGAAGTAGCCGTGCATGTGTGTGAAGTGGTGTTTGGCCGTGTACCATGTAACGTGGAGATGGAGTGGATTAAAGTTTATTTAGATTGATTAGTTGTATTGTGGTGATCTCTTGTGATGCAAATGAAGGTTTGATGAATTGAAATGGCATTGAAATTGCTTGTATGTGATTATGAGAAATTATGTGAATTTTTATATGATTTTTGTATAAGTGTGGAAGTAAGATTCTAAATGTAAGTTATGGTTGTGAATGAGTTTGTAAGGAAGACAATGTGATTTGGAAAGTTTTGTTGCATTCGTAGAAGTTTTGGATAGAATATGGAAAGTGGCGGACTACTTGAATTCATGTATATCGTTTGGAATATTATTGGAATGTGTTTGAATAACCTTGAATAAAAAAAATGAACACGATAATGTTGATATTAGTTCGACATTGTGAAGTTTGAATGGAAGTGTCGCTTTATGTAGAACGGAAGAACATTGATGTTGGAACATATCTCGTTGTGAACTTTGATGTTGTTTGGTATTGTTGGGTTGTTGTTGTGATATTATGAGCCGAGCTAAGCCTCAGGGGTGTTATATATATAGGGGAAGTGCTGCCGAAATTTCGGTAGACAAATATGAAGTTAAATGAATCCTTAAAGTCTTGCAATTTCTAATTGCTAACTTTGACCATTTGTAGATTTTGGACGAAACGGCGTTTGATTTTACGCAAGCATAAGCCGCAAGAAAGGTATGTAAGGCTACCCTATTCCTTCTTTTGGCATGTCCTAGGTATACTAGGTCGGTATCGGAGCCCCGGGGGCAATTCTGTTCCTTAAAATCCGAATTAGAAATCGAGTACTATTCATTCAATTGAATTGAACCTCAAAGCTCTCATTTTTGGTTGAAAAGTAATCAAATGTGCGAAACTTATGCAAATGCAATCGAATCGCTTTGGAACCTCCATGTATGCTTCCGTAGACCCCAAATGTCCGTGATTCATGTCCCCCACCTCGACTTGACCCGGGGTGGGCCCACGGTTTCCGAAACTTAATCGTGTTGCCCTATTTGGTCCATTTTGTATGGTAATTAAGAAAACCTTTGGCTATCGTCCGCGCTTGATATGATTCGTATGTATCCTCTAAAATAAGCATCTAGGAACTTCGACATAAGTATTCTGATTCGACTTCGCTGATATAAATGGTCCGATACAAGTAACTCGATATAAATAATCTGTTAAGAGTATTTGATACAAGAATTTTAACATAAGTATTACGGTACAAATACTTGGATACCAGTATTTGATATAAGTATTCTAATATAAGAATTTTGATATAAGTATTTTGACAAACGTATTTTGGTATACGTATTCCGATATAAGTATCCTGGTATGAACCTTATGACATGATTACGTCAGTACGAGTGCCTAAATATAAGTACGAGCATTCTGATATGAATAATTTGACATAAGTATTTGAAATAAATGCTCCGAAGTGAATGTTATGATATGAGTACGGAACCTGATATAACTAATCTGTTATGAGCATTCCACTATAGGTATTTTGATACAAGTATTCTGATGCAAGTAATCTGACATATGTATTGGGATAAAAGTATTCTGACAAAAGTGTTCCGGTAAAAGTAATTCTAACCTCTGTATGTAATCTGATATTGAAATTACGATGTGAATGATCTGTTATGAATAATTGACTACTAATATTCTGATAGGAACATCTTCTGTAATCTCTGATGTTTTGGTTATCATGCTACAGCACGCACGATTATTTTATTGAACCTTCGGGTATCGGTAAGTGTGTATGTACCGAGTTGTGACGTGTGTGCATATGGTTTCGCACTAGTTTGTTCGTGCAAGTCTGGTTATGTCTATTCACTGAGCCCGGGCCAGGACATGTTATCGTGCGTACCTATCTGTATTATTCACCGAGTCCCTCTCACTTGGGGGCCGGGACACGTTACTTATATATGATGTTATGATGATACGGGGATGGTGGCCAGGATAGCATATGATGACTTATTCACCGAGACCCGCAAGGGAGGGCCGGGACACGTTATATGTACCTACCGAGTCCCTCAATAAAGGGCCGGGACATGTTATGCATACATGATATATAATTCTGCTATGTATGATTCTATCCACCGAGTCCCTTACTAAAGGGCCGGGACACGATATATATGCATGCACTGTACATGATGTCGCCATACATGATCCTATCCACCGAGTCCCTTACTAGAGGGCCGGGACACGTCATAAATATTCACAGGTATGTGTACGTATACGGTTCAAGATTAGAAAAAAATAATTACTTCGTACCTAAAAGAAAATGTATGGATGATTTTATATAGTTTTATTGGTTCTGTAAAGCTTCCATTTTTTACTATGTTTCCTCGTTTTATATTTCCTGCCTTACATACTCGGTACAATTTCCGTACTGACCCCCTTTCTTCGGGGGCTGCGTTTCATGCCCGCAGGTACCGACGTCTATAGAAGTGATCCGCCGGTTTAGGGTGTACATTCTGCTGTTGGAGTGCTCCTTTGACCTGGAGCCCACACTTTTGGTACAGATCCTTCCGTTGTACATATCGTTATGTTCATGACTATTTTGGGTACGGCGGAGCCCTGTCCCGTCATATGTTTCTATTAAATCTGTTAGAGTCCTGTAGACATAAATGTGGGTTGTGGGTTACTGACGTTCACTTACGTTTGGGATTTACTATGATAGCCTCAACGGCTCGTATGTATTTATGCTTTAGCATGACATGTATGATATATACTACAAAAAAAAAAATCTGTGCTAAATTGTTATATGTTGAATGAGGACGAGATGTGACTATGTCGATAGGTAAACAGGTAAGTACGGGTGCCCAGCTCGGGCACCAGTCATGGCCTACGGGGTTGGGTCGTGACACGGGGTGACGTAAGGTCGTGATCCCCCGATTCCATTATGGAACAACTATTGATACTCTGTCTCACCTTGAAGGAACTAGTACATAAGGTGAGTGTAAGCGATAATTAACATCATCATTATACTAGCATCATCATATCGTATTCCTCATCTTATATAGACACTAAGGTGTTAGACTCTTAGCCTTTCGGACTATAAGAACTCATGAAGAGAATAGGAATTTCGTGCTACAAGATTCATGCCATCAGGAAGAAGGGACTAGCCTCACATACCTTGATCGTTTAGCTAAGATATCGCTCACTCGTTCTCCTTCAATATCGCGTCGTTACCATCATAAATAATTCACATCAACATTAGCATACTAACTACCAGAACGCGTCGCTAATTCTAAGAGAAATCGGACAACGCTTCTCTTGTTTATACTATTTTTCCCATGTTTTATATTAACTCCCAACATTCATAGCATTACTCACAATATCGAAATCAATAATCGTCGTTTACGTACATTTAGCAAAATCCACCATTTTCCTCCAATTAGCCTTATGACTCGTCCTTGCATTTTCATGCGTTTAACGCTTGTTTCATGATATAAACATCATTTATAACGTATTTGTATTCACAACACTTCAACATTCATAATTCAATCCCACTATCATTCATTTATGGCACTACTCACTCAATAATGGTCCATTTCTATGTTCTTCTACATTTCAAGTGTCTAGGCTTTTCAATACTTCAAACAACATAGAATGATCATGAAACTTACCTTGGATAGTAGTTGAACAACCCTTGAGTTGAAATTCGTCACTTAAACAAAACCTTAGTTCACCTTCTTGGGAATTACCTGACTTAGATGATCCCTTGATGGGTTCTTGCACTTGATTTCATAGGTTTTGTGTTGTTGATCTTTAGCTTTCCCTTGATTCTCTTGGATTCTTATAGAGGAAGTATTTGGAATGTTCTAGAGGCTTCTTGGGTTGTGTTGATGAATAATGGACTGAATTGTAGTCCAAGCCCCTTTTAATAATCCCAAAATTTGATCTTTAATGAATTCTCGTC
The DNA here is from genome assembly GCF_019175385.1 of Lycium barbarum. NCBI lineage: Eukaryota > Viridiplantae > Streptophyta > Magnoliopsida > Solanales > Solanaceae > Lycium > Lycium barbarum. The sequence goes on from NC_083337.1 coordinate 116,677,972, forward strand.
GGGTGAACAGTGGTCATAAATTGCAGTTTACGGACCGTATTGTGGTTTACGGTCCATCTTCCATGATCGTGTTTAAGCAATTCAAGAACAAAAGGTTTGGCTGAGTGTCATGGCACTTTACGACTGAGGTTTACGGTCCGTAAACCAGTTTACGGGCCGTCCTCCAAGTCGTTTTTAATAATTCTCACCATTTACAGGAAGTCTTGGCTGAGGGACAAGGTAGTTTACGACCTGGTTTACGGTCCGTAAACCAGTTTACAGGCCTTATTCTGGGTCGTCTTTAACCATTTCAACACTTAACAGAAACTTGAGATTTTTGACGCAATGAAAGACGATTGCACTATATGGTCCTTAAATCACTTTACGGGCCGTATAGTGCCATATACGACCACTGGGTGAAAAAAAAATTCTGCAACTTTATTATTTCCAAAAATGCAAAATTAGCCATTCCCGACTTAGTAAAACACCATACACTCAAGTCCTTCATTGTTCTACTCATCAAACAAGTACGGAAAAATTTTCGAGGTGTAACATTCTCCCCCCCTTTTAGAACATTCGTCCTCGAATGTTCGACACTCGGGGATTCTAGAAAAAAATTTCCAGAGTTCCCTTTGTAATTTGACACTACCAATTTACCACAACGACCCATAATATCATCGCCTCACAGGGCTATATCACAATATCAACACATTTATGGCCACACACGACCAAAAACATAAAATTAAAACATTCATACCCCATATCGTCGACGTCTCATTTTGAATCTCTTCTGGGGATTGGAACAAATGGGGGTACATAGATTTCATCTTTTCCTCCGCTTCCCAAGTCATTTCTTCCCGATTATTGTTCCGCCATAGCACTTTGACTGAAGCAACCTTTTTATTTCGAAGCCTTCGCACTTGTCTATCCAAAATAGCAATGGGCACTTCTTCGTATGTCAACTTCTCTTTCACTTGTACATCATCAATCGGAACAATCCTCGTGGGGTCTCCAATACACTTGCGGAGCATCGAAACATGGAATACTGGGTGTACAGATTCGAACTCTGAAGGCAAGTCCAACTCATTGGCTACTCTTCCCACCTTGCGGATGATTCGATAAGGTCCAATGTATCTTGGACTCAATTTCCCCTTTTTGCCGAACCTCATTACTCCCTTCATTGGTGAAACTTTCAGGAATACCCAATCATTAGCTTGAAATTCTAAATCCCGTCGGCGGTTGTCCGCATAAGACTTTTGGCGACTTTGAGCTGTTAACAGTCGGTCTCGAATCATTTTAACCTTTTCATCTGCTTGTTGGACCAAGTCGGGGCCTATCAATTGTACTTCTCCGGTTTCAAACCATCCAATTGGAGATCTGCATTTTCTTCCATATAAGGCTTCATACGGGGTCATTTGGATACTGGAATGATAGCTGTTATTATAGGCAAATTCAATAAGAGGCAAATGCTCGTCCCAACTACCACCGAAGTCCAGCACACATGCTCGTAGCATATCTTCTAAGGTCTGAATAGTGCGCTCGGCTTGCCCGTCGGTCTGTGGGTGGAACGCCTTGCTGAGCTTAACTTGAGTACCTAGACCTTCTTGAAAGGACTTCCAGAACTTGGCTGTGAACTGCGCCCCTCTATCCGTGATAATGGCCAAAGGAATACCATGAAGTCGTACAATCTCCTTGAGATACAATTTAGCATAGTCTTCCGCTGAATACGTAGTCCTGACGGGGAGAAAATGAGCTGCTTTTGTGAGCCTGTCCACGATCGCCCATATAGAATCATACTTCCCTCGAGTACGGGGTAATCCTACCATAAAATCCATATTAATTTCTTCCCATTTCCACGTAGGAATTTCCATTGCTTGCAATAAACCTCCTGGCTTTTGATGTTCGGCTTTCACTTGCTGACAATTTGGACATTGGGCTACAAACCCTGTTATGTCTCGCTTCATGCCATCCCACCAATATAGCAACTTAAGGTCGTGGTACATCTTGGTTGCACCTGGATGAATAGAATACCGGGAATAATGTGCTTCCTCTAAAATCCGTTGGCGTAAGTTTACCACATCCGGTACGCATAACCTGCCCCGATATCTAAGGACCCCTTCTATGGAAACTTCGAATGGAGACGTTTCTTTTTCGTGAGCTAGATCTCGATAAGGGCTTAGCTGGGAATCTTCATATTGTCGTTCCTTCACCTCTAGATTCAATGATGAAACTGTGGGGTCATTGATGCTAATACTTGCATCTCCTGCATCAGTCGCACGTACGCCGAGACTTGCTAGTTGATGGAGCTCACGAACCATTTCCTGCTTTTCTGAAGGAACTCCACATAAACTACCCATCGATCGGCGGCTAAGTGCATCTGCCACTACATTCGCCTTCCCTGGATGATATAGAATGTTCACATCGTAATCCTTTAGTAATTCTAACAATCGCCGTTGCCGCAGGTTCTACTCCTTCTGTTTGAAAATATATTGGAGGCTTTTGTGATCCGTATAGATGTCAACACGTACACCATACAAGTAGTGCCTCCATATTTTTAAGGCATGGATAACCGCGGCCAATTCGAGATCATGAGTCGGATAATTCTGTTCATGCCTTCGCAACTGTCTCGAGGCATATGCAATGACTCTCCCATGCTGCATTAATACGCATCCTATTCCCACACCGGAGGCATCACAATATACGACATAGCCATCGGACCCTTCTGGAAGTGTTAGCACTGGCGCTGAGGTCAACCTGTTTTTCAACTCTTGGAAACTACGCTCACAGGAATCATTCCACTGGAATTTAGCCAACTTCTAAGTTAACCTCGTCAATGGGGCTGAAATAGATGAGAAGCCCTCTACAAATCTCCTGTAATACCCTGCTAACCCAAGAAAACTACGAACTTCCGTAGGTGTCGTAGGCCTTGGCCAAGTCTTCATAGCTTCTATTTTCTGAGTGTCGACTCGGATACCATCATCTGAAATAACATGACCTAGAAATTCCACGGATTTTAGCCAAAACTCGCACTTCGAAAACTTTGCATACAATTACCGATATCGAAGAACGCCAAGAACAATTCTTAGATGATCTGCATGTTCTGACTCTGTGCGAGAATATACCAGGATATCGTCGATAAACACTATCACAAAAAGATCCAAGAATGACCTAAACACACTATTCATTAAATTCATGAACACCGCCGGGGCGTTTGTCAACCCAAACGACATCACTCGGAACTCGTAATGGTCGTACCTCGTTCTGAAGGATGTCTTGGGAATGTCTTCTTCCCTGATCCTCACTTGATGATAACCCGATCTTAGATCTATCTTTGAAAACCACTTTGCACCTTGTAATTGATCGAACAAGTCATCGATTCTGGGAAGGGGATATCTGTTCTTCACAGTCACCTTGTTCAACTGTCTATAATCGATACACATTCGTAGCGACCCATCTTTCTTTCGCACGAACAAGACCGGTGCTCCCCATGGTGATGAACTGGGTCTAATAAAACCCTTCTCGAGTAAGTCTTTCAACTGTGCCTTTAGCTCTTTCAACTCTGCTAGAGCCATTCGAAAGGGAGGAATAGAAATAGGCTCGGTGTTGGGTACTACATCAATAGCAAAATCGATTTCCCTTTCTAGAGGAAGGCCTGGTAACTCGTCAGGAAACACATCTGGGAATTCATTCACTATCGGGACAGACTGGAAAGTTGGCACTTCCGCTTCCGTGTCATGAACCCGAACTAGATGACAAATATAACCCTTGGCTATCATCTTTCTCGCCTTAAGGTAGGAAATAAACCTACACTTTGGGGAAACTGTATTGCCCTTCCACTCGAGTATGGGCTCTCCCGGAAATTTGAATCGAACTACCTTTGTCCGGCAACAAACATTAGCATAGCATGACGCCAACCAGTCCATACCCATAATTACGTCAAAATCTATCATCTCAAGTTCAATCAAATCAGCCTTTGTCTGACGATCACGTATGATGATGACACAGTTCTTATATACTTGCCTCGCTATTACAGGATCACCGACCGGAGTGAATACTTCGAAAGGTTTAATTGGCTCAGGTCTCACCCCAACACAATCAGCGATATACGGAGTAATATATCAGAAGGTAGAACCTGGATCAATCAGAGCATGTACGTCACGGGAAAATATAGTCAGGGTACCTGTGACAACATCTGGGTAAGACTCGAGATCCTGTCGCCCAGCTAAAGCATACACACGGGGCCGAACAGCACCTAAAGTAGATGCTCCCCCTCTGCCTCTGCCTCTACCTGCTGTAGTCTGAGGAGTTTGTGCTGTCGGGCGTGCTGAAGAAGAACCCGCTGCTGAACCTGTAGGCTGAGTCCCAGCTCTATCCCTCGCTGAGGGGCAATTTCTCATCATGTGACCAACTTGCCCGCAAGCATAACAATCATCCGAACCCTGACGACACCGTGGAATGTAATTTGCTACATTGGCTACACCGCGGTACTGGAGGTCTCCTCTGACTAACATCCCCCTGATACTGAGAACTTGGGGCCCTCGAACTCTGACCCTGCCCTGACTGGAAAGAGCGATCGAACCTTCCGTCTGGGAGGCGCACTAGTCGCGGACTGACCTGAGTGCCTGGGATGTGTCTGTCTCGATCCCTCTCTATACTCACTGCTCTCTCCCATAGATCTAGCCCTCTTACCTTGTCTTCTGTCACCATCACGATCACTTCTTTGCTGTCGTTGTCGTTCCTCGAGATTCTGAGCATGGGCCTGTATCCGGGAAATATCCATCCCGTCTTGCAAGGAGGCCGTCAAACAATCTCTGTACAAATGTGGCCCTAGACCACTCACAAATCTATAGATTTTGTCTCCCATGTCGGCCACCATAGTCGGAGCATATCGAGCCAATGAGTTGAATTGCATGCTATACTCTCGGGCACCCATACCCCTTTGCTTTAAATTCTGGAACTTGTCCGCTCTAGCTCGGCGGACTTCGGGTGGCAAGTAGTGACAAATAAAGGCATCTACAAACTCTTGCCACACGGGAGGTGGAACATTTTCTCCTCTGGTTATCACCCAATTCTTATACCATAACACCGCCACATCGCGGAGTCTATAAGAAGCCAACTCCACGGATTCGGTCTCGGAAGCATGGATAATCTCTAAAGTCCTCAACATCTCATCGATAAAATTTTGCGGATCTTCATCTGGCTTTGACCCAAAGAATTTTGGAGGATTTAAGGCCATAAAGTCACGGGCTCTCGTGCTAGCTGAACGATCCCTTGGACCCGCATCCTGTCGTTGTGCCTGAGCGGCAACCAATTGTGTCAATAAATGGATGGCCTCGGACACTTGTTGACCTGAAGCACCCGGTGGAGGAATCGGAGCTGAGGCTCCTCCCTGCTCTTCTACATTGGGCGCGGCCTCACTTTGCGATTCGTTTTCCTCTACATTTGCCGGAGGCTCTCTTTCCGCCTGCCTCTTTGTCGTAGCTTTGCCCTTCTGGGCAGCTGTAGCTTTTCCTTTTGGCGGCATTTTCTGAAACCATAACGCACTTTTAGGAATAACATAATCCTAAGCATGACTCTATCGCACGATTTCATGAGAAGAAGGATGGTATTTTTCCTAAATGCCCTGTAGCCTCTTGTTTATTAGCGTGGCGCGCAACACACCATAAACAAGACCCTACTAAACACGGCTCGTAGACACTTCCTAGGACGAACTGCTTTGATACCACTTCTGTCACGACCCAACTAGGGGCCGCGACGGAAACCCGGAGCTAGTTACCGAGCACCGCTCACTCTACTACTTATCTTGCTCATTTAATATTTTTTTATCAATTTACATACCAGTTGTAGGAAAATCATAATTAAACAAACATAAATACTTTATATACAATTGCCTTTCGGCCATCAAAATAATATACACGCATATGAAAACGTCTTGTGAGACCATCTAACCCACACTGCGTATCTACGAGCCTCTACTAACATACTGTATATACATGGATGGAACAAGACTCCGTCGTGCCCAAAATATACATATATACCAAAAGGATAATCCTAAGCACCTCCGGACAATGGAGTGTTTTCAACCAGCTGACTGCTACTGAGGATCTGGGCCAAGCTCTCCTCTCTGTCTACCTGTGGGCATGAACACAGCGTCCGAAGAAAGGACGTCAGTACGAATGTTGTACTGAGTATGAGAAGCATAAACAATGAAAGAAAACATCAACAACATAGTGATAACATCAACATGAAATATCTGGATCTGTCTGATAATCATAAAGAAAATCATGCGTGCCATCTTACTCATACTCATCCTCATAACATATATGCATCATATGCAAGCTTCCCGTCCATGTCGGAATGGTGTGATAATCGATAATATTAGCCCACGTCCAGGCCTCCAGCGTCCGGGGTACCATCTCATGCCGCCCACTAGTGGTGTCTGCCCATGCCCGAAGGTCATGGTGTATCCGTATAGCTGCCCGCCTTGGCGGTGACTGCCCGGCCAACTATGCACGGTGTGAAATGCTCATGTCATGCTTATCATAAAATGCTCATAATAATAATACACTCATCATAAAATACTTATCTCATTGTAATACATGCATAAGGCTCAAGATCAACTTTACTCTATCGGGGTGACGTAAGGTCGTGATCCCCCGATTCCATTATGGAACAACTATTGATACCCTGCCTCACCTTGAAGGAACTAGTACATAAGGTGAGTGTAAGCGATAATTAACATCATCATTATACTAGCATCATCATATCGTATTCCTCATCTTATATACACATTAAGGAGTTAGACTCTTACCCTTTCGGACTATAGGAACTCCTGAAGAGAATAGGAATTTCGTGCTACAAGATTCATGACATCAGAAAGAAGGGACTAGCCTCACATACCTTGGTCGTTTAGCTAGGATATCGCTCGCTTGTTCTCCGTCGATATCACGTCGTTACCTTCATAAGAGAATTCGTATCAACATTAGTAAACTAACTATAAGATCGCGTCGCTAATTCTAGGAGAAGTCAGAAAACGCTTCCTTCGCTCATACCACTTTCCATGTTGTATATTAACTCCCAACATTCATAACATTACTCACAATATCGCAATCAACAATCGTTGTTTACGTACATTTAGCAAAGTCCACAATTTTCCTCCAATTTCCCTCCTAATTAGCCTTATGACTCGTCCTTGCATTTTCATGCGTTTAACGCTTGTTTCATGATATAAACATCATTTATAACGTATTTGTATTCACAACACTTCAACATTCATAATTCAATCCCACTATCATTCATTTATGGCACTACTCACTCAATAATGGTCCATTTCTATGTTCTTCTACATTTCAAGTGTCTAAGCTTTTCAATACTTCAAACAACATAGAATGATCATGAAACTTACCTTGGATAGTGATTGAACAACCTTTGAGTTGAAATTCTTCAGTTAAACAAAACCCTAGTTCACCTTCTTGGGAATTACCTGACTTAGATGATCCCTTGATGGGTTCTTGCACTTGATTTCATAGGTTTTGTGTTGTTGATCTTTAGATTTCCTTTGATTCTATTGGATTCTTATGGAGGAAGTATTTGGAATGTTCTAGAGGCTTCTTGGGTTGTGTTGATGAATAATGGACTGAATTGTAGTCCAAGCCCCTTTTAATAATCCCAAAATTTGATCTTTAATGAATTCTCGTCGGGTGAACAGTGGTCGTAAATTGCAGTTTACGGACCGTATTGTGGTTTACGGTCCGTCTTCCATGATCGTGTTTAAGAAATTCAAGAATAGAAGGTTTGGCTGAGTGTCATGGGACTTTACGACTGAGGTTTACGGTCCGTAAACCAGTTTACGGGCCGTCCTCCAAGTCGTTTTTAATCATTCTCACCATTTACAGGAAGTCTTGGCTGAGGGACATGGTACTTTACGACCTGGTTTACGGTCCGTAAACCAGTTTACGGGCCGTATTCTGGGTCGTATTTAACCATTTCAACACTTAACAGAAACTTGAGATTTTTGACGCAATGAAAGACGATTGCACTATACAGTCCGTAAATCACATTACGGGCCGTATAGTGCCATATACGACCACTGGGTGAAAAAAAAATTTCTGCAACTTTATTATTTCCAAAAATGCAAAATTAGCCATTCCCGACTTAGTAAAACACCATACAATCAAGTCCTTCATTGTTCTACTCATCACACAAGTACGGAAAAATTTCCGAGGTGTAACACCCACACTGCGTATCTACGAGCCTCTACTAACATACTGTATATACATGGATGGAACAAGACTCCGTCGTGCCCAAAATATGCATACATGAATGTACATCAAAAGGATAGTCATAAGCACCTCCGGACGATGGAGTGCTTTCAACCAGCTGACTGCTACTGAGGATCAGGGCCAAGCTCTTCTCTCTATCTACCTGTGGGCATGAACACAACGTCCGAAGAAAGGACGTCAGTACGAATGTTGTACTGAGTATGAGAAGCATAAACAATGAAAGAAAACATCAACAATATAGTGATAACATCAACATGAAATATCTGGATCTGTCTGATAATCATAAAGGAAATCATGCGTGTCATCTTACTCATACTCATCCTCATAACATATATGCATCGTATGCAAGCTGCCCGTCCATGTCGGAACGGTGTGATAATCGATAATATTAGCCCGCGTCCAGGCCTCCAGCGTCCGGGGTACCATCTCATGCCGCCCACTAGTGGTGTCTGCCCATGCCCGAAGGTCATGGTGTATCCGTATAGCTGCCCGCCTTGGCGGTGACTGCCCGGCCAACTAGGCACGGTGTGAAATGCTCATGTCATGCTTATCATAAAATGCTCATAATAATAATACACTCATCATAAAATACTTATCTCATTGTAATACATGCATAAGGCTCAAGATCAACTTTACTCTATCGGGGTGACGTAAGGTCGTGATCCCCCGATTCCATTATGGAACAACTATTGATACCCCGCCTCACCTAGAAGGAACTAGTACATAAGGTGAGTGTAAGCGATAATTAACATCATCATTATACTAGCATCATCATATCGTATTCCTCATCTTATATAGACATTAAGGAGTTAGACTCTTAGCCTTTCGGACTATAGAAACTCCTGAAGAGAATAGGAATTTCGTGCTACAAGATTCATGCCATCAGAAAGAAGGGACTATCCTCACATACCTTGGTCGTTTAGCTAGGATATCGCTCGCTTGTTCTCCGTCGATATCACGTCGTTACCTTCATAAGAGAATTCGTATCAACATTAGTAAACTAACTATAAGATCGCGTCGCTAATTCTAGGAGAAGTCAGACAACAATTCTTTCGCTCATACCACTTTCCATGTTGTATATTAACTCCCAACATTCATAACATTACTCACAATATCGCAATGAACAATTGTTGTTTACGTACATTTAGCAAAGTCCACCATTTTCCTCCAATTTCCCTCATAATTATCCTTATGACTCGTCCTTGCATTTTCATGCGTTTAACGCTTGTTTCATGATATAAACATCATGTATAACGTATTTGTACTCACAACACTCCGATATTCGTAGTTCAAGTCCACTATCATTCATTCATGTCACTATTCATTCAATAATGACCTATTTCTATGTTCTTCTACATCTCAAGTGTCTAAGCTTTCCAATACTTCAAACAACATGGAATAATCATGAAACTTACCTTGGATAGTGGTTGAACAATCCTTAAGTTGAATTGCTTCACTTAGACAAAACCCTAGTTTCACCTTCTTGGGAATTACTTGACTTAGATGATCCCTTCATGTGTTCTTGCACTTGATTTCATAGGTTTTGTGTTGTTGATCTTTAGCTTTCCCTTGATTCTCTTAGATTCTTATGGAGGAAGTATTTGGAGAGTTCTAAAGTGTTCTTGAGTTGTATGAATGAAGAATGAAATAAAATGAGGCCTAAGCTCCTTTTAATAACTCAAAAGCTGATGTTTAATGAATTTTTGTCGGGATGAACAGTGGTCGTAAACTGCAGTTTACGGACCGTATTGTTATTTACGGGTCGTCCACTGTGGTCGTATTTAAGCATTCCAAAAACAGAGAGTTTGGCTGGTGGACATGGCAGTTTACGACCTGGTTTACGGTCCGTAAACCAGTTTACGGGCCGTATGCTGGGTCGTCTTTAGCCATTTCAACACTTAACAGAATCTTGAGATTTTTGACGCAGTGAAAGACGATTGCACTATACGGTCCGTAAATCACTTTACGGGCCGTATAGTGCCATATACGACCACTGGGTGAAAATTTTTCTGCAACTTTATTATTTCCAAAAATGCAAAATTAGCCATTCCCGACTTAGTAAAACACCATACACTCAAGTCCTTCATTGTTCTACTCATCACACAAGTACGGAAAAATTTCCGAGGTGTAACATTCTTCCCCCCTTTTGGAACATTCGTCCTCGAATGTTCGACACTCGGGGATTCTAGAAAAATTTTGCCAGAGTTCCCTTTGTAATTTGGCACTACCAATTTACCACAACGACCCATAATATCATCGCCTCACAGGGCTATATCACAATATCAGCATATTTATGGCCACACACGACCAAAAACATAAAACTAAAACATTCATACCTCATATCGTCGACGTCTCATCTTGAATCTCTTCTGGGGATTGGAACAAATGGGGGTACATAGATTTCATCTTCTCCTCCGCTTCCCAAGTCATTTCTTCCAGATTATTGTTCCGCCATAGTACTTTGACTGAGGCAACCTTTTTATTCCGAAGCCTTCGCACTTGTCTATCAAAAATAGCAATGGGCACTTCTTCGTATGTCAACTTCTCTATCACTTGTACATCATCAATCGGAACAATCCTCGTGGGGTCTCCAATACACTTGCGGAGCATTGAAACATGGAATACTGGGTGTACAGATTCGAGCTCTGAAGGCAAGTCCAATTCATAGGCTACTCGACCCACCTTGCGGATGATTCGATAAGGTCCAATGTATCTTGGACTCAATTTCCCCTTATTGCCAAACCTCATTACTCCCTTCATTGGTGAAACTATTAGGAATACCCAATCATTAGCTTGAAATTCTAAATCCCATCGGCGGTTGTCCGCATAAGACTTTTGGCGACTTTGAGCTGTTAACAGTCGATCTCGAATCACTTTAACCTTTTCAACTGCTTGTTGGACCAAGTCGGGGCCTATCAATTGTACTTCTCCGGTTTCAAACCATCCAATAGGAGATCTGCATTTTCTTCCATATAAGGATTCATACGGGGCCATTTGGATACTGGAATGATAGCTATTATTATAGGCAAATTCAATAAGATGCAAATGCTCATCCCAACTACCGCCAAAGTCCAATACACATGCCCGTAGCATGTCCTCTAAGGTCTGAATAGTGCGCTCGGCTTGCCCGTCGGTCTGTGGGTGGAACGCCGTGCTGAGCTTAACTTGAGTACCTAGACCTTCTTGAAAGGACTTCCAGAACTTGGCTGTGAACTGCGCCCCTCTATCCGTGATAATGGCCAAAGGAATACCGTGAAGTCGTGCAATCTCCTTGAGATACAATTTAGCATAGTCTTCCGCTGAATACGTAGTCCTGGCGGGGAGAAAATGAGCTGCTTTTGTGAGCCTGTCCACGATCTCCCATATAGAATCATACTTCCCTCGCGTACGGGGTAATCCTACCACAAAATCCATATTAATTTCTTCCCATTTTCATGTAGGAATTTCCATTGCTTGCAATAAACCTCCTGGCTTTTGATGTTCGGCTTTCACTTGCTGACAATTTGGACATTGGGCTACAAACCCTGCTATGTCTCGCTTCATGCCATCCCACCAATATAGCAACTTAAGGTCGTGGTACATCTTGGTTGCACCTGGATGAATAGAATACCGGGAATAATGTGCTTCCTCTAAAATCTGTTGGTGTAAGTTTGCCACATCCGGTACGCATAACCTGCCCCGATATCTAAGGACCCCTTCTATGGAAACTTTGAATGGAGACTTTTCTTTTTCGTGAGCTAGATCTCGATAATGGCTTAGCTGGGAGTCCTCATATTGTCGTTCCTTCACTTCTAGATTCAATGATGAAACAGTGGGGTCATTGATGCTAATACTTGCATCTCCTGAATCAATCGCACGTATGCCGAGACTTGCTAGTTGATGGAGCTCACGAACCATTTCCTGCTTTTCCGAAGGAACTCCACATAAACTACCCATCGATCGGCGGCTAAGTGCATCTGCCACTACATTCGCCTTCCCTGGATGATATAGAATGTTCACATCGTAATCCTTTAGTAATTCTAACCATCGCCTTTGCCGCAGGTTCAACTCCTTCTGTTTGAAAATATATTGGAGGCTTTTGTGGTCCGTATAGATGTCAACACGTACACCATACAAGTAGTGCCTCTATATTTTTAAGGCATGGATAACCGCGGCCAATTCGAGATCGTGAGTCGGATAATTCTGTTCGTGCCTTCGCAACTGTCTCGAGGCATATGCAATGACTCTCCGATGCTGCATCAATACGCATCCTATTCCCACACCGGAGGCATCACAATATATGACATAGCCATCGGACCCTTTTGGAAGTGTTAGCACTGGCGCTGAGGTCAACCTGTTTTTCAACTCATGGAAGCTACGCTCAGAGGCATCATTCCACTGGAATTTAGCCAACTTCTGAGTTAACTTCGTCAATGGGGCCGAAATAGATGAGAAGCCCTCTACAAATCTCCTGTAATATCCTGCTAACCCAAGAAAACTACGAACTTCCGTAGGTGTCGTAGGCCTTGGCCAAGTCTTCATAGCTTCTATTTTCTGAGTGTCGACTCGGATACCATCATCTGAAATAACGTGACCTAGAAATGCCACTGAGTTTAGCCAGAACTCGCACTTCGAAAACTTTGCATACAATTCCCGATCTCGAAGAACGCCAATAACAATTCTTAGATGATCTGCATGTTCTGACTCTGTGCGAGAATATACCAGGATATCGTCGATAAACACTATCAAAAAAAGATCCAAGAACGGCCTGAACACGTTATTAATTAAATTCATGAACACCGCCGGGGCGTTTGTCAACACAAATGACATCACTCGGAACTCGTAATGGCCGTACCTCGTTCTGAAGGTTGTCTTGGGAATGTCTTCTTCTCTGATCCTCACTTGATGATAACCCGATCTTAGGTCTATCTTAGAAAACCACTTAGCACCTTGTAATTGATCGAACAAGTCGTCGATTCTGGGAAGGGGATATTTGTTCCTCACAGTCACCTTGTTCAACTGTCTATAATCGATACACATTCGTAGTGACCCATCTTTCTTTCGTACGAACAAGACCGGTGCTCCCCATGGTGATGAACTGGGTCTAATAAAACCCTTCTCGAGTAAGTCTTTCAACTGTGCCTTTAGCTCTTTCAACGCTGCTGGATCCATTCGATAGGGAGGAATAGAAATAGGCTCGGTGTTGGGTACTACATCAATAGCAAAATCGACTTCCCTTTCTGGAGGAAGGCCTGATAACTCGTCGGGAAACACATCTGGGAATTCATTCACTACCGAGACAGACTGGAAAGTTGGCACTTCCGCTTCCGTGTCATGAACCCGAACTAGATGACAAATATAACCCTTGGCTATCATCTTTCTCGCCTTAAGGTAGGAAATAAACCTACCCTTTGGGGAAACTGTATTACCCTTCCACTCGAGTATGGGCTCTCCCGGAAATTTGAATCGAACTACCTTTGTCCGGCAACAAACATTAGCATAGCATGACGCCAACCAGTCCATACCCATAATTACGTCAAAATCTATCATCTCAAGTTCAATCAAGTCAGCCTTTGTCTGACGATCACGTATAATGACTACACAGTTCTTATATACTTGTCTCGCTATTACAGGATCACCAAACAGAGTGAATACTTCGAAAGGTTTAATTGGCTCGGGTCTCACCCCAACACAATCAGCGATATACGGAGTAATATATGAGAAGGTAGAACCTGGATCAATCAGAGCATAGACGTCACGGGAAAATATAGTCAGGGTACCTGTGACAACATCTGGGGAAGACTCGAGATCCTGTCGCCCAGCTAAAGCATACACACGGGGCTGAACGGCACCTGAAGTAGATGCTGCCCCTCTACCTCTGCCTCTACCTGCTGTAGTCTGAGGAGTCTGTGCTGTCGGGCGTGCTGAAGAAGAACCCGCTGCTGAACCTGTAGGCTGAGTCCCAGCTCTATCTCTCACTGAGGGGCAATCTCTCATCATGTGACCAACTTGCCCGCAAGCATAACAAGCATCCGAACCCTGACGACACCATCCAGAATGTAATTTTCCACACTGGCTACACCGCGGTACTGGAGGTCTCCTCTGACTAAAATCTCCCTGATACTGAGAACTTGGGGCCCTCGAACTCTGACCCTGCCCTGACTGGAAAGAGCGATCGAACCTCCTGTCTGAGAATCTGGGAGGCGCACTAGTCGCGGACTGACCTGAGTGCCTGGGATGTGTCTGTCTCGGTCCCTCTCTATACTCACTGCTCTCTCCTATAGATCTAGCCCTCTTACTTTGTCTTCTGTCACCATCACGATCACTTCTTTGTTGTCGTTGTCGTTCCTCGAGATGCTGAGCATGGGCCTGTATCCGGGAAATATCCATCCCGTCTTGCAAGGAGGCCGTCAAACAATCTTTGTACAAATGTGGCCCCAGACCACTCACAAATCTATAGATTCTGTCTCCCATGTCGGCCACCATAGTCGGAGCATATCGGGCCAATGAGTTGAATTACATGCTGTACTCTCGGGCACTCATACCCCTTTGCTTTAAATTCAGAAACTTGTCCGCTCTAGCTCGGCTGACTTCGGGTGGCAAGAAGTGACGAATAAAGGCATCTACAAACTCTTGCCACACGGGAGGTGGAACATTTTCTCCTCTTGTTATCACCCAATTCTTATACCATAACACCGCCACATCGCGGAGTCTATAAGAAGCCAACTCCACGGATTCGGTCTCGGAAGCATGGATAATCTCTAAAGTCCTCAACATCTAATCAATAAAATTTTGCGGATCTTCATCTGGCTTTGACCCAAAGAATTCCGGATCTTCATAAAGTTACGGGCTCTCGTACTAGCTGAACGATCCCTTGGACCCGCATCCTGTCGTTGTGCCTAAGCAGCAACCAATTGTGTCAATAAATGGATGGCCTCGGACACTTGTTGACCCGAAGCACCCGGTGGAGGAATCGGAGCTGAGGCTCCTCCCTGCTCTTCTACATTGGGCGCGGCCTCACTTTGCGATTCGTTTTCCTCTACATTTGCCGGAGGCTCTCTTTCTGCCTGCCTCTTTGTCGTAGTTTTGCCCTTCTGGGCAGCTGTACCTTTTCCTTTTGGCGGCATTTTCTGAAACCATAACGCACTTTTAGGAATAACATAATCCTAAGCATGGCTCTATCGCACGATTTCATGAGAAGAAGGATGGTCATTTCCCTAAATGCCCTGTAGCCTCTTGTTTATTAGCGTGGCGCGCAACACACCATAAACAAGACTCTACTAGACACGGCTCGTAGACACTTCCTAGGACGAACTGCTCTGATACCACTTCTGTCACGACCCAGTTAGGGCCGCGACGGGTACCCGGAGCTAGTTACCGAGCACCGCTCACCCTACTACTTATCTTGCCCATCTAATATTCTTTTATCAATTTGCATACCAGTTGTAGGAAAATCATAATTAAACAAACATAATTACTTTATATACAATTGCCTTTCGGCCATCAAAATAATATACACGCATATGAAAACGTCTTGTGAGACCATCTAACCCACACTGCGTATCTACGAGCCTCTACTAACATAATGAATACATGGACGGAACAAGACTCTGTCATGCCCAAAATATGCATACATGAATGTACATCAAAAGGATAGTCAAAAGCACATCCGGACGATGGAGTGCTTTCAACCAGCTGACTGCTACTGAGAATCTGGGCCAAGCTCTTCTCTCTGTCTACCTGTGGGCATGAACACAGCGTCCGAAGAAAGGACGTCAGTACGAATGTTGTACTGAGTATGAGAAGCATAAACAATGAAAGAAAACATCAACAATATAGTGATAACATCAACATGAAATATCTGGATCTGTCTGATAATCATAAAGGAAATTATGCGTGCCATCTTACTCATACTCATCCTCATAACATATATGCATCGTATGCAAGCAGCCCGTCCATGTCGGAACGGTCTGATAATCAATAATATTAGCTCGCGTCCAGGCCTCCCGCGTCCGGGGTACCATCTCATGCCGCCCACTAGTGGTGTCTGCCCATGCCCGAAGGTCATGGTGTATCCGTATAGCTGCCCGCCTTGGTGGTGACTGCCCGGCCAACTAGGCACGGTGTGAAATGCTCATGTCATGCTTATCATAAAATGCTCATAATAATAATACACTCATCATAAAATACTTATCTCATTGTAATACATGCATAAGGCTCAAGATCAACTTTACTCTATCGGGGTGACGTAAGGTCGTGATCCCCCGATTCCATTATGGAACTACTATTGATACCCTGCCTCACCTTGAAGGAACTAGTACATAAGGTGAGTGTAAGCGATAATTAACATCATCATTATACTAGCATCATCATATCGTATTCCTCATCTTATATAGACATTAAGGAGTTAGACTCTTAGCCTTTCGGACTATAGGAACTCCTGAAGAGAATAGGAATTTCGTGCTACAAGATTCATGACATCAGAAAGAAGGGACTAGCCTCACATACCTTGGTCGTTTAGCTAGGATATCGCTCGCTTGTTCTCCGTCGATATCACGTCGTTACCTTCATAAGAGAATTCGTATCAACATTAGTAAACTAACTATAAGATCGCGTCGCTAATTCTAGGAGAAGTCAGAAAACGCTTCCTTCGCTCATACCACTTTCCATGTTGTATATTAACTCCCAACATTCATAACATTACTCACAATATCGCAATCAACAATCGTTGTTTACGTACATTTAGCAAAGTCCACAATTTTCCTCCAATTTCCCTCCTAATTAGCCTTATGACTCGTCCTTGCATTTTCATGCGTTTAACGCTTGTTTCATGATATAAACATCATTTATAACGTATTTGTACTCACAACACTCCAATATTCGTAGTTCAATTCCACTATCATTCATTCATGTCACTATTCATTCAATAATGACCTATTTCTATGTTCTTCTACATCTCAAGTGTCTAAGCTTTCCAATACTTCAAACAACATGGAATAATCATGAAACTTACCTTGGATAGTGGTTGAACAATCCTTAAGTTAAATTTCTTCACTTAGACAAAACCCTAGTTTCACCTTCTTGGGAATTACTTGACTTAGATGATCCCTTCATGTGTTCTTGCACTTGATTTCATAGGTTTTGTGTTGTTGATCTTTAGCTTTCCCTTGATTCTCTTGGATTCTTATGGAGAAAGTATTTGGAGAGTTCTAGAGTGTTCTTGAGTTGTATGAATGAAGAATGAAATAAAATGAGGCCTAAGTTCCTTTTAATAACTCAAAAGCTGATGTTTAATGAATTTTTGTCGGGATGAACAGTGGTCGTAAACTGCAGTTTACGGACCGTATTTTGATTTACGGTTCGTCCACTATGGTCGTATTTAAGCATTCCAAAAATAGAGAGTTTGGCTGGTGGACATGGCAGTTTACGACCTGGTTTACAACCGTAAACCAGTTTACGGGCCGTATTCTGGGTCGTCTTTAGCCATTTCAACACTTAACAGAATCTTGAGATTTTTGACGCAATGAAAGACGATTGCACTATACGGTCCGTAAATCACTTTACGGGCCGTATAGTGCCATATACGACCACTGGGTGAAAACTTTTCTACAACTTTATTATTTCCAAAAATGCAAAATTAGCCATTCCCGACTTAGTAAAACACCATACACTCAAGTCCTTCATTGTTCTACTCATCACACAAGTACGGAAAAATTTCCGAGGTGTAACAGCCTAGTGTAATGTGATTACTTGATTTTGATATTATGAGTGTATTATGGATGTTATTGTGGTTGTTGGGAGTTGTTTTGTGATATGGTGGAAGTTGACGAAATAGGGGAAATGCTACCCAATTTTCATTAGACTATGAATTATTCTAGTTTGAATTTAAGAGTATCATTAAGGCTTAACCATGGTATGAATCCTTCTCAATGTAGATTATTCAAGCTTCAACAGTGAACGTTAGATAGTTAAAAAGACAAAGAGGTAAGTAAGGCTAACCCTTCTTTCAATAAAGCAAGTTTCCTCGGCTATATATATATATATATATATATATATATATATATATATCCTTTCATGAGTTCTATAATGCCTCCAAATGATTCTATCTTTCTATCTCTAAAGCTACTAAAGCTCATGATCATCGATACTTTCATGATTCCATTGCATCCATCATATAATAGTTGATCCTCCAAGGACAGACATAACAAAAACGATAATGGTAATGATGTTGATGATACTCATGGACTCTTAAGTATATGTGTCTAAGTATGTATGACTATTATGTAACACCGAGCTTATATGGCCGGGTGTGATATCTATTGAGCGCACCACTGCAGTTGGGTACAGATGACACTAAGCCTTGGTAGGGCCAGGTATGTATAATAACCGAGCCTTGTCATGGCCGGTTATGTGAAACCACAAAACCTCCATGGTCGGGTATACTATGGATATGAATATGTATATGAATATGGATACGAATATGGATACAGATTTAGATAAATGTATATGTTTATATGTATGTACACAAGCACGCATTAGAAATGAAAGGTCCCTATGAAAGACAAGTAAGTAATTATGATGATGGCTATACTATCTTCCGATTCTCCCATCTTATGCTATTTCTCATGCTGTCTCTTATGCTCCTATTATGATGTTGATTATGCTTTACATACTCAGTACATTATTCGTACTGACGTCCTTTTGTTTGTGGATGCTGCGTCATTCCCGCAGGTGGCCAGGGAGGCTTGATCCATACCTTTCTTATTCATGGACTACATAGAGGAGCTCCATTTCATCCAGAGCTACAGCTTTTCGTATTATTCTTTTGTGTACATATATGGGCATGACGGGGTACTATCCCGCCTATATGATGTTACCCACCTGTCTTAGAGGCTCATTGTCACACCCCAGTCCTGATAGGGCATGACGGGCACCCGACTCTCATCAGAGTCAAGCGAACTCTTGGACATTCGCTCTATCAAAACCTGTCATTTCAAAAACTTTTTAAAAACATGAAACGTTTCACATAAAGATCATTATCCTTATAACGATCATGAAAACTTTCCATCAAATAAGTACTTTAACCCAATTGAAATCATCTAAAATACATGCTCTTTTAACGTAGACAAATGGTTCAGCTGACATCACTCTGTCTACATCTCGACAAACGTACCACAGGACGCTGTCTGTAAAGTCTCTAATATAGACGATATACCATAACGTAAGTACTCTGACTCGGCAACACTCCGGAAGGAAATGGAGCTCACCAATTCAGCTGGAACATCTTCTAGCAATATCCTCTACTCAGCTGTATGCACCTGCGCGGCATGAAACGCAGCCTCCGAAGAAAGGGGGTCAGTACGGAATATGTACTGAATATGTAAAGCGTTACTGAATCATAGCACAAGGAAGGTGCAGCAGTAAACAAGTTTAGAAATCAAACTGTAAGTAACCTGAAACAGCATTCTGAACCAAGTCCTGTGGCCTTTACCCAAATTCTAGCATGCACAATATAATTACCGCATACGCAAATTCTAGAATACACAATATAAATTTGGTATCACAATAGTCCCTTCGGACGGCCGGTTCCGGCATAATAATGATGATGGCCCCTTCGAGCATGCCGCATCCGACATAATAATAACGGTGGCCCCTTCGGGCATGCCGCTTCCGACATAATAATAATAATGATGGCACCTTCGGGCATGCCGGTCCCGACATAATAATAATGATGGTCCCTTCGGGCATGCCGGTTCCGACATAATAATAATGATGGCCCCTTCGGGCATGCCGGTCCCGACATAATAATAAGGATGGCCCCTTCGGGCATGCCGGTCCCGACATAATAATAAGGATGGCCCCTTTCGGGCATGCCGGTCCCGACATAATAATAAGGATGGCCCCTTCGGGCATGCCGCTTCCGGCATAATAATGCTAATGGTGTCAACACAACTTAATCCACGAATATCAATATAAAGAAATGATGCTATGGAGTGTAAATATAACTCGTAAATGAAACGAAATAGTAAAATCTCGCAGCCCCTTCGGAGTGGTTTTGAAAATCTAAATAGTAAAGTCTCGCACCCCCTTCGGAGTGGTTTTGAAAATCTAAATAGTAAAATCTTGCACCCCCTTCGGAGTGGTTTTAAAAATCTAAATAGTAAAATCTCGCTCGCACCCCTTCGGAGTGGTTTTGAAAATCTAACTTTATGTTTCCTTTAGCATAAAACTAATTTTCTCGAAATCATTAGTAAAACCATATGCATATAAATCAATTTATTTTTTGGACTCAACAGATAAGTACACTAACCGACACTTGAAGGATCATGAACACGTTTCGAGTCAATCCGAGTTAGCACAAGAAAGTTATGGACATTACTCATTATAGAAACCTCTACGAACATTTCCAAAACAATCCGAGACCATCCACGAAAGTTAGGGACATTACTACTTACAGAACTCTTTTAAAAGAAAACAAGAACTCTTTATGCTTTGCTTGTTATTCAATCGTACAATAAGCTCGACTATACTAGGTACACTCATATCAAGAAGTGAATAAGAATCATTAACAAGCTCGGAATCAAGAATAGAGTTACCCCAAGGTACGTATCATAACTTACTTAGCTCTAGGACATGCCAAAAGAAAGAAAGGGTAAGCCTTACATACCTGTTCAACCTCCTATTAGCTACGCTTATTCGTCCGAGCTCGTAAATCTACATTCGAGAGGATTAGCACTACATTAGTCTCCATATCACACGCTTATTCCGAGTTTCAAATTTTTACTATTCTATATTCTGCCGAAAATCGGGCAGCTTCTTCCCTGTTTATATGCCTAGCCCGAGATTACAATTCAGCAATCAATCAACAACAACAATAATACCAACATCAACAACACTATTATTCGTACCAACATATTCCATAAACATCCCACACGACGTTTTTCAACATACAACAACAATATGCACTTTCTTCCGTCCCAATCAAGGAGTATAGTCCCATCAACACACCAACAATGTTAGATACCGTTTTTATATGCATAAATCAGTCCATCCACACGGCCACAACATGTTCAAAACAGCCCATAAACACGACAACTACAATACAACACTTTATGACCTTTTCTCCATAACTATTTTTATTTTTAAGGCTTGCTAGACCTTCAAATAAACTCAACATAAAAGATGGGATAAATAACATACCTTATACTTGAAAAAAAACTCAGCCACGTCAACCTTTTCCAACACAAAGCTTAAGTAGAAGCAAGAACAATCACTTTTCACGGACTAGTTTGGCGTAATCTTATCAATTTCTTGATTTATCGGACTATAATGTTTGGGAGATGTTTTGAGAGAATTCTAGGAACTTTTGGAATGTTAATTTGCTGAAAATAACGAGTGGATGGGGTATTTATAGCCCCCCTAGGTCGGCTCCACCGACCTTCCCATGTGGGGCCCGCGGATCCACTTAGGCAGCTTAGGGTTGTGTTCTTAAAATGGCCATAACTCTTGATTCCGACATCGTGTGAGGTCCCACGACCTATGGTTGGAAAGCTCTTGCAATTATCTACAACTTTTATTTCGGGGAGTTTTCCCAAATTCCAAACTTATAATGCCGTTTTGTCCCCTCCAAGTTAGATCATCCGAAAACGTTTCCTTAAATCGTCCTTTTGGAGGGCTTATGTCCATATTTGGCTTATGGGTCCTTCTTAGGACTTGCTCAACTTCACATGTACTACCCATATGTCTTTTATAAAATCCCGACATGTGGGCCCCACCTTAACTTATGGTTACGAGGGCTATTATCAGGTAACTTGTTAACTGATTTATTCCATACGATCTTCAAATGTCACATGAATACTCTTATACGAAGATAATACAATCTTCATCCCTAATTATTGTATAACTCTGCTCTCCCTTGAGCTCATACTAAGCCGCCGACAGTCTTGGTGACGCAAACTTTCCGGGGTGTAACACTCGTAGACAGTTGTATATGGTTAGATGTCTTGAAGCCTTGTCGGCTTATATTTTGTATATCATTTTGATAGCCTCGTCGGCTTATGTACGTTGATATGGGTATTATTGTTAATGATGTTATGAATGTATCGTTTCCCAATAAGATTAGCATGAACGACGGATAAAAATTATGATTAAGCTATGTGGCCTACCTAGATGTAAATATGGATGTACAGTAAGAGGTGCTCGGGTGGGTTAGCATCGGGTGCCCGTCATGGCCCTCCGGTTGAGTCGTGAAAAAAATGGTATCAGAGTTGTTTGTCCTAGGGTGTGTCTACGAGCCGTGTCCAGTAGAGTCTTGTTTATGGGTTTATTGCGCGCCACGCTTATAAACAGGAGGCTGCAGGCATTTTAGGAATGAATGACCTTCTTTCTTCATAAGATCGTGCGATAGAGCCATGATATAAGGATTTCTCTTTCCTTAACTGTGTATTGTGTATTTCAGAGATGCCTGTAAAGAGAAAAGCTACGGCAGCCCAAAAGGGCAAGACAGTGGCAGAAAAGCGAGCTGAAAGAGCACCGCCAACGGATATAGAGGAGGGTGAGTCCCAGAATGCGGCTTAATCTCAGTCCTCTCATTCAGTGCCTATTTCTGAGGAGCGCGAGGGAGCCTCAGCCCCAGCTCCAGCACCTCCAGCCCTTCCACCGGATGCTCCGAGCCAAGATGTAAAAGAGGCTATTCATTTACTTACTCAGTTGGTTGCTGCCTAGACTCAGCGACAAGGTATAGGTCAAGGTGATAGGGCTGTTAGTGCAAGGGCTCGTGATTTTATTAGCTTGAACCCTTCGAAATTCTTCGGGTCAAAGCCGGATGAGGACCCTCGGAATTTTCTTGATGGGATGTTGAGAACCCTTCAGTTAATACATGCTTCAGATATTGAATCGGTGGAGTTAGCATCCTATAGATTGAGGGATGTCGCAGTTCATTGGTATACGGTTTGAATGGCTTCACGGGGAGCCAATGCACCTCCCCCGGTATGGAAAGAATTTGTGGATGCCTTCCTCCGACATTACTTGCCTCTAGAGTTTTGGCGAGCTAAAGTCGATAAGTTCTTGAATCTTAAGCAAGGAAGTATAAGTGCCTTAGAGTATAGCCTCCGCTTCAATTATTTGACTAGGTATGCTTCGGCCATGGTAGCGGATATGGGCGACCGAGTGCACCGATTTGTGAGAGGCCTAGGGCCACATTTGATGGATAGGTGCTTGACTGCGTCCCTTTCGGACAATATGGATATCTCACGCATTCAAGCCCATGCCCGAAATTTGGAAGAAAGCTAACAGCAGTAAAGAAATAAGCGTGAGCATGATAGAGGGTATAACAAGAGAGCTAGATCTTCGGGTCCGCCGAGTGAGTTTAGAGGAGGGCAAAGACAACAGTTTTCTAGGCATTCGGGCCATTCTATGACTAGTGCGCCTCCACGGTTTACAGGCCAGAGATTTGTTAGATCTACTTATTCTGGATCGAGTTAGAGTTTCAGGGCTTCAGGTTCTCAGTTCAAGGGTGACTCGGGTCAGGCGAGGCCACCCATGCCACGATGTTCCTAGTGTGGGAAGTTACATTGTAGCCAGTGTTGACTAGGTTCAGAGGTTTGCTATGCATGCGGTCGGCCAGGCCATATTATGCGCGATTGCCCCTCGGTTGGTAGTAGGGGTAGGACCCAGCCATCGGGATCGGTAGCCGGGTCTTTATCATCTGTACGCCCTATGGGTCCCGGTCTACATGAGCCAGTCAGCCATGGTAGAGGCAGAGGGAGAGCCCCCAGTTCTAGCGGTCCTCATCACCGTATTTACGCTTTGGCTGGACGCCAAGATCTAGAGTCTTCTCTTGATGTTGTTACAGGTATATTATCGGTATTTTCTCATGATGTATATGCCTTGATAGATCCGGGCTCCATATTGTCATATTTCACTCCATATATTGCGGGTCGATTTGGGGTCAAACCGGAGTCGATCAAACCTTTTAAGGTATCTACACCCGTTGGTGAATCGGTAATAGCTAATCGAGTATATATAAATTGTGTAGTTGTGATTTGTGACCATCGTACTACGGTTGATTTACATGAGTTAAAATGGTGGATTTCGATGTTATCATGGGCATGGATTGGTTGGCTTCTTGCTATGCCAATGTTGATTACAGAATGAAAATGGTTCGCTTCCAGTTTCCGGAAGAACCAGTTTTAGAATGGAAAGGGAATATTGCGTCACCAAAGGTAGGTTTATTTCCTATCTCAAGGCAAGGAAAATGATCACAAAAGGTTTTATTTACCATCTAGTTCGGGTTCAAGATGTAGAGGCTAAACCGCCAACTCTTCAGTTTGTCCCGTAGTGAATGAGTTTCCGGATGTGTTCCTGGAAGAGCTTCCAGGCCTCCCTCCAGAGCGGGAGATTGATTTTGCTATAGATGTGCTACCGAATACAAAACCCATATCTATCCCTCCTTATAGAATAGCTCCCGCAGAGTTGAAAGAGTTGAAGGAGCAATTGAAGGACTTGCTTGAGAAAGGCTTTATTAGGCCTAGTTCATCCCCATGGGGAGCACCTGTGTTGTTTGTGCGAAAGAAAGATGGCTCCTTGCAAATGTGTATTGATTATCGGCAACTGAATAAGGTGACGATCAAGAATAAATATCCGCTCCCGAGGATTGATGATTTATTTGATCAATTACAAGGCGCCAAATGGTTTTCAAAGATAGATTTGAGATCCAAGAATCATCAAGTGCGAGTTAGGGAGAAAGATATTCCTAAGAAAGCCTTCAGAACAAGATATGGCCATTTTGAGTTCCGGGTAATGTCGTTTGGGCTAACTAATGCACCAGTAGTATTTATGGATTTGATGAATAATGTGTTCAGGCCGTTCCTAGATTTATTTTTTATTGTGTTCATCGATGATATCCTAGTATATTCTAGGACCGAGGCAGAACATACGGATCATTTGCGTACTGTTCTTAGAATTCTTCAGACTCGAGAGTTATTTGCCAAATTTTCTAAGTGTGAGTTTTGGTTGAACTCAGTGACCTTTTTGGGGCATATTATTTCAGTCGATGGTGTTCGGGTAGACACCTAGAAGATTGAGGCCGTGAAGACTTGGCCAAGGCCCACAACACCTACGGAGGTTCGTAGTTTTCTGGGCTTAGCAGGTTACTACAGGAGATTTGTAGAAGGTTTTTCTTCTATTTTTGCACCACTCACGAAGTTAACCCAGAAATCACCTAAGTTTCAATGGACAGATGCTTGTGAGCGTGGTTTCCAAGAGCTAAAGGATAGATTAACTTCTGCCCCAGTCCTGACACTTCCAGAGCGATTGGAATGTTATGTTGTTTATTGTGACGCTTCAGGCGTTGGGCTATGCTGTGTGTTTGTCACACCCCGATCTTACTAGGGTGTGATGGGCACCCAACCCCATACCCGGAGCCGAGCGAACCCACTGACTCTTATTACATACTTAATCTCTGTAGACTCTTACATCAATAAGAAATGAAGAACATAATAAAGTTTTCAGAATTTTTTTTTTTCATTGTACTCAATTCAAGTAAAATCTATTATCACATGAAACTCATGACATGAAACATAATAACATATCGGCTGATGGAGCCGCTTACAATACCAACACTCTATACCCATGACTCTGCCTGCAAAGTCTCTAACTTCGAACAAAACATCATAGCATAGTACTCTGACCCGGCGACACTCCATAACATATAGAGCTCGCCACTCCGCTGGAACATCTTCTATAATAACTTCTACTCATCTGGGTGTACCTGCGAGGCATGAAACGCAGCCCCCGAAGAAAGGGGGTCAGTACGGAATATGTACTGAGTATGTAAGGCATGAATCACAGAAAACAGAACCATAACCGGAACAGACAGTACAAAGAAATTGAGTACGTTAACTAGAATATCAAAATGCTTACTTTCCAGACACAAATCATATATACCGATGTCATCTGTCAGAAGGAATACAGAAAGTACAGAATACCCAGAAGGCTTACTTTCCAAACACAGATGGTATCATATATCGGAAGGGACTCAGAACGTACAGATTGCCAAAACGCTTACTTTCCAAACATAGATCTTGCATGTCAGAATCACATCTCATCCGTGCATATAACGTGTCCCGGCCCTTTTTCGAGGGACTCGGTGGATCATATAGCATGCGTGCACATAACGTGTCCCGGCCCTTTTTCGAGGGACTCGGTAGAATAGATCATGTATGTCAAAGTCATAAATCATGTATACATATAACGTGTCCCGGCCCTCTATTGAGGGACTCGGTGGATACATACAACGTGTCCCGGCCCGCAAGTGAGAGGGACTCGGTGAACAATGCAGTGGAGTACGCACGAGAACATGTCCTGGCCCGGGCTCAGTGAAATCCAAACTGAAGCTTGCACGAACAGAGTAGTGCGAAACTATATGCACACAAATCAAGACCCGATAGATACATACACCTACCGACATCTGACGGCTCAGAAACAAGTTTCGGGTCAATCCGACGTCGTATGAGAAAGTTACAAACGTTTAAGATACAGAACATTCTATAAGCATTTTAGAGCAATTCTGAGATCTTTTCCGAAGGTTAGGAACATTATGACCTACAAAATTCTTTCAGAAACAAAACTCTTTATACTTATCTCGTTACTCAATCGTATAACAAACTGGATCATATCAGGCATACTTATATCAGAAACAAATCAGAATCGAATCAGAATCGTAGGCAGACTCGGAAACATATTCAATAAGTGAATAAGAATCATGAACTTATATCAAGAAGGGGATTAGGATCATAATCAAATTCGGAATCACAGAACAGATTTACCCCAAAGAGCATATCGCATCATACCTTACTTGGCTCTAGGACATGCCAAAGGAAGAAAGGGTAAGCCTTACATACCTGTGCCACGACCAACTAGGTACGCTTATTTGTCCGAGCTCGTAAGTCTACATTTAAGATGATTCACACTAATGTTAGCCTTTTCATCGTACATTTGTACCATACTTCCAATTATACTATTTTATATTCTGCCGAAAATCGGGCAGCATCTCCCCTGTTTATATGCCTATCCCAAATTCTCAATCCAGCAACCAACAACAACAACAACAATTCCAACATCAATTATAATGTTTCCAATTCCAAAATATCTCATAAAACAGCCCACACGCTGTTTTCCAACTTTACAACTAATTAACTCAGTATACAATCATTTAATCGCGCTTTTTTCGTAAATAATCCCATATTAATACAAGTAGAAAGAGATTCATACCTTTCTCCCTTTAATATTGTTGTATCTTCCCTTTTTCACCTTAGTTTTATGCCACAACGCACCGCCATACGATTTTGCAGCCAAAACTATACGCTATCCGGACCGGAATTGGGAAATTATACCTGGTTTGGGCTAAAAAGTGGGCGTGGAAATGTTGGGGAATTTTCCAGAAACTTTGGGAGGTTGTTGAATGTATTTTCTGGAAAAACAAATGGGGGTTTACCCCTTTTTATAAGGTTCTGGGTTCGGCCCAGAACCGACATAAAATGCTTCTGCGCGTTCGCGCACCCTTTGGGCGCGTTCGCGCAGAGTTAAATTTCCTGACTGGACGTTCGTTCAGTAAAAAGGTCATAACTCTTGATCCCGATATCGTGTGAGGGCCCACGACCTATGGTTGGAAAGATAATTCAATTATCTAAAACCTTTATTTCTAGAGGGTTTCCCAAATTCCAAACATATAAAGCCGTTTTTGCCCCTCCAAGTCGGATCACCCAGAAACGTTTTCTTGAATCGACCCTTTCGAGGGTCTATACTCATTTTTGGCTTATGGGTCCTTCTTAAGACTTACTCAACTTTCCATATAATACTCACATGTCCCTTCTCACGTCTTTCATAAAACTCCGACATGTGGGTCCCACTTAGCTCGCGGCAACGAGGGCTATTCGTCAATTAACATATGAACTAATTTACACCATGTGGCTCCCGAATGTCATATATATGCTATTATTACCTTCTTATAACACAACCTTCATTCCAAACTTGATTTTCAATTTTTGTTCAGCGTGTTCGCGCCACGTGGGGGCGCGTTCGCGCTGTATTGGCCCTTTGGCCCATACGAAGCCGTCTACAGTTTTGGTAACGTGAAATTTTTCCGGGGTGTAACAGTGTTGATGCAACATGGTAAGGTGATTGCGTATGCTTCAAGGCATTTACGGAAACATGAAAAGAATTATCCGACCCATGACCTTGAATTGGCTGCAGTGACTCATCCATTAAAGATGTGGAGACATTATTTGTACGGTGTCCATGTGGATATTTATACAGATCATAAGAGCCTTTAGTATATCTTCTGTCACGACCCAGCTAGGGCCGCGACGGGTACCCGGAGCTAGTTACCGAGCACCGCTCACTCTACTACTTATCTTGCCCATCTAATATTCTTTTATCAATTTACATGTCAGTTGTAGGAAAATCATAATTAAACAAACATAAATACTTTATATACAATTGCCTTTCGGCCCTCAAAATAATATACATGCATATGAAAACGTCTTGTGAGACCATCTAACCCACACTGCGTATCTACGAGCCTCTACTAACATACTGTATATTCATGGACGGAACAAGACTCCGTCGTGCCCAAAAATATACATATATACCAAAAGGGTAATCCTAAGGACCTTCCGGACAATGGAGTGCTTTCAACCAGCTGACTGCTACTGAGGATCTGGGCCAAGCTCTCCTCCTTGTCTACCTGTGGGCATGAACACAGCGTCCGAAGAAAGGACGTCAGTACGAATGTTGTACTGAGTATAAGAAGCATAAACAGGGAAGGAAAACATCAACAACATAGTAATAATATCAACAGGAAATATCTGGATCTGTCTGATAATCATAAAGGAAATCATGCGTGCCATCTTACTCATACTCATCCTCATAACATGTATGCATCATATGCAAGCTGCTCGTCCATGTCGGAACGGTGTGATAATCAATAATATTAGCCCGCGTCCAGGCCTCCCGCGTCCGGGGTACCATCTCATGCCGCCCACTAGTGGTGTCTGCCCATGCCCGAAGGTCATGGTGTATCCGTATAGCTGCCCGCCTTGGCGGTGACTGCCCGGCCAACTAGGCACGGTGTGAAATGTTCATGTCATGCTTATCATAAAATGCTCATAATAATAATATACTCATCATAAAATACTTATCTCATTGTAATACATGCATAAAGCTCAAGATCAACCTTACTCTATCGGGTGGACGTAAGGTCGTGATCCCCCGATTCCATTATGGAACAACTATTAATACTCTGCCTCACCTTGAAGGAACTAGTACATAAGGTGAGTGTAAGCGATAATTAACATCATCATTATACTAGCATCATCATATCGTATAACTTATCTCATATGGACATTCATAAGTGTAGGCTTTTAACTTCTTAGAAAGTGAGAGCTCATGAAGGGAATAGGAAGTTACATCAAAGATTCATGCCATTAGGAAGAAAGACTAGCCTCACATACCTTGGTCGCTTAGCTAAGATGTCGCTCACTTATTCTTCGTCGATATCACGTCGTTACCTTCATAAGAGAATCCGTATCACCATTAATAAACGAACTACAAGAACGTATCGCAATTTCTAGGGAAAAGTCGTACAACGCTTCCATCGTTCGTACCATTTTTCTCATGTTTCATATCACTCCCAACATTTATAATTCTACTGTCAAAATCGTACTCAACATTCATCATTTACATACAATTGGCAAAATTCAACATTTTCCTCAAATTTTCCCCTTATTTCTACTTCTAGCTTATCCTTGCGTTTTCATACATTAATTGCTTGTTTCATGATATAAACATCATTTGTAACGTATTTGTATTCATGACACTTCAATGTTCATAGTTCAATTCTACTATCATTCATTTATGTCACTATTCACTCAACAATGACCCATTTCTATGTCCTTCTACATTTCAAGTGTCTATGCTTTCCAATACCTCAAACAACACGGAATAATCATGAAACTTACCTTGGATAGTGGTTGAACAACCCTTGAGTTGAAATTCTTCACTTAGCCAAAACCCTAATTCCACCTTCTTGGGAATTTCTTGACTTAGATGATGCCTTGATGTGTTCTTGCACTTGGTTTCATAGATTTTGTGTTGTTGGACTTGATATCCCCTTTGATTCTCTTGGGTTCTTGTGGATGGAGTGTTTGGAAAGTTCTGGAGGTTTCCTGAGTTGCATGAATGATGAATGAAATAAAATGAGGCCAAATGTTCCTTTTAATAACTCAAAGATAATGTTTAATGATTTTTTGTCGGGATGAACAGTGACCGTAATGTGCAGTTTACAGACCGTATTTTGATTTACGGTCCGTCCCAGTGAACGTATTTAAGCATTCTCTCAAAAGCAGAGAGTTTGGCTGGTGGACAGGGCATTTTACGACCTGGTTTACGGTCCGTAAACCAGTTTACGGGCCGTAAACTGGGTCGTATTTAACCATATGCAACAATTTCCAGAAAGTTGAGATTTTTGGCAGGTTGAAGGACGAGTGCACTATACGGTCCGTAAACCACTATACCGTCCGTATAGTGCCATATACGACCACTGGCAGTGAATTTCTCTGCAACTTTATTATTTTTCCGAGATTTCATAATTAGCCATTCCCGACTTAGTGAAACACCATACACTCATCATACCAGTACGGGAAAACTTCCGAGGTGTAACATTCTTCCCCCCTTTTGGAACATTCGTCCTCGAATGTTCGACACTCGGGGATTCTAGAAAAATTTTGCCAGAGTTTCCTTTGTAATTTGGCAATACCAATTTACCACAACGACCCATAATATCATCGCCTCACAGGGCTATGTCATAATATCAACACATTTATGGCCACACACGACCAAAAACATAAAATTAAACATTCATACCTCATATTGTCGACGTCTCATCTTGAATCTCTTCTGGGGATTGGAACAAATGGGGGTACATAGATTTCATCTTCTCCTCCGCTTCCCAAGTCATTTCTTCCCGATTATCGTTCCGCCACAGAACTTTGACTGAAGCAACCTTTTTATTCCGAAGCCTTCGCACTTGTCTATCCAAAATAGCAATGGGCACTTCTTCGTATGTCAACTTCTCTTTCACTTGTACATCATCAATCGAAACAATCCTCGTGGGGTCTCCAATACACTTGGGGAGCATCGAAAC
This sequence comes from Lycium barbarum, assembly GCF_019175385.1. Lineage (NCBI taxonomy): Eukaryota > Viridiplantae > Streptophyta > Magnoliopsida > Solanales > Solanaceae > Lycium > Lycium barbarum. The sequence goes on from NC_083337.1 coordinate 116,709,415, forward strand.
ATGGAATACTGGGTGTACAGATTCGAGCTCTGAAGGCAAGTCCAACTCATAGGCTACTCTTCCCACCTTGCGGATGATTCGATAAGGTACAATGTATCTTGGGCTCAATTTCCCCTTTTTGCCAAACCTCATTACTCCCTTCATTGGTGAAAACTTTCAAGAATACCCAATCATTAGCTTGAAATTCTAAATCCCGTCGGCGGTTGTCCGCATAAGACTTTTGGCGACTTTGAGCTGTTAATAGTCGGTCTTGAATCACTTTAACCTTTTCAACCGCTTGTTGGATTAAGTCGGGGCCTATCAATTGTACTTCTCCGGTTTCAAACCATCCAATTGGAGATCTGCATTTTCTTCCATATAAGGCTTCATACGGGGCCATTTGAATGCTGGAATGATAGCTGTTATTATAGGCAAATTCAATAAGAGGCAAATGCTCATCCCAACTACCACCGAAGTCCAGCACACATGCTCGTAGCATATCTTCTAAGGTCTGAATAGTGCGCTCGGCTTGCCCGTCGGTCTGTGGGTGGAACGTCGTGCTGAGCTTAACTCGAGTACCTAGACCTTCTTGAAAGGACTTCCAGAACTTGGTTGTGAACTGCGCCCCTCTATCCGTGATAATGGCCAAAGGAATACCATGAAGTCGTACAATCTCCTTGAGATACAATTTAGCATAGTCTTCCGCTGAATATGTAGTCCTGACGGGGAGAAAATGAGCTGCTTTTGTGAGCCTGTCCATGATCGCCCATATAGAATCATACTTCCCTCGCGTACGGGGTAATCCTACCATAAAATCCATGTTAATTTCTTCCCATTTCCACATAGGAATTTCCATTGCTTGCAATAAACCTCCTGGTTTTTGATGTTCGACTTTCACTTGCTGACAATTTGGACATTGGGCTACAAACCCTGCTATGTCTCGCTTCATGCCATCCCACCAATATAGCAACTTAAGGTCGTGGTACATCTTGGTTGCACCTGGATGAATAGAATACCAGGTATGATGTGCTTCCTCTAAAATCCGTTGGCGTAAGTTTTCCACATCCGGTACGCATAACCTGCCCCGATATCTACGGACCCCTTCTATGGAAACTTCGAATGGAGACTTTTCTTTTTCGTGAGCTAGATCTCGATAATGGCTTAACTGAGGATCTTCATATTGTCGTTCTTTCACTTCTAGATTCAATGATGAAACTATGGGGTTATTAACGTTAATACCTGCATCTCCTGAATCAATTGGTCGTACGCCAAGACTTGATAACCGATGGACCTCACGAACCATTTCTCGCTTTTCCGAAGGAACTCCACATAAACTACCCATCGATCAGCGGCTAAGTGCATCTGCCACTACATTCGCCTTTCCTGGGTGATATAGAATGTTCACATCGTAATCCTTCAGTAATTCTAACCATCGCCTTTGCCGCAGGTTCAACTCCTTCTGTTTAAAAATATATTGAAGGCTTTTGTGATCCGTATAGATGTCCACATGCACACCGTATAAGTAGTGTCTCCATATTTTCAATGCATGAATGACCGCGGCTAATTCAAGATCATGAGTGGGATAATTCTGTTCATGCTTTCGCAACTGTCTTGAGGCATATGCAATGACTTTCCCATGTTGCATCAATACACAGCCTAATCCCACACCGGAGGCATCACAATATACTACGTAGCCATTTGATCCCTCTGGAAGTGTTAGCACTGGTGCTGAGGTCAACCTGTTTTTAAACTCTTGAAAACTACGCTCACAGGCATCATTCCCCTGGAATTTAGCCAACTTCTGAGTTAACTTCGTCAATGGGGCTGAAATAGATGAGAAGCCCTCTACAAATCTCCTGTAATACCCTGATAACCCAAGAAAACTACGAACTTCCGTAGGTGTCGTAGGCCTTGGCCAAGTCTTCACAACTTCTATTTTCTGAGTGTCGACTCGGATACCATCATCTGAAATAACATGACCTAGAAATGCCACCGAGTTTAGCCAAAACTCGCACTTCGAAAACTTTGCATACAATTCCCGATCTCGAAGAACGCCAAAAACAATTCTTAGATGATCTGCATGTTCTGACTCTGTGCGAGAATATACCAGGATATCGTCGATATACACTATCACAAAAAGATCCAAGAACGGCCTGAACACATTATTCATTAAATTCATGAACACCGCCGGGGCGTTCGTCAACCCAAATGACATTACTCGGAACTCGTAATGGTCGTACCTCGTTCTGAAGGCTGTCTTAGGAATGTCTTCTTCTCTGATCTTCACTTGATGATAACCCGATCTTAGGTCTATCTTAGAAAACCACTTAGCACCTTGTAATTGATCGAACAAGTCGTCGATTCTGGGAAGGGGATATCTGTTCTTCACAGTCACCCTGTTCAACTGTCTATAATCGATACACATTCGTAGCGACCCATCTTTCTTTCGCATGAACAAGATCGGTGCTCCCCACGGTGATGAACTGGGTCTAATAAAACCCTTCTCGAGTAAGTCTTTCAACTGTGCCTTTAGCTCTTTCAACTCTGCCGGAGCCATTCGATAGGGAGGAATAGAAATAGGCTCGGTGTCCGGCAATACATCGATGGCAAAATCAATTTCCCTTTCTGGAGAAAGACCTGGTAACTCGTCGGGAAACACATCTGGGAATTCATTCACTACCGGAACCGACTGGAAAGTTGGCACTTCCGTTTCCGTGTCCTGAACCCGAACAAGATGACAAACATAACCCTTGGCTATCATCTTTCTCGCCTTAAGGTAGGAAATAAACCTACCATTTGGGGAAACTGTATTACCCTTCCACTCGAGTATGGGCTCTCCCGGAAATTTGAATCGAACTACCTTTGTCCGGCAACAAACATTAGCATAGCATGACGCCAACCAGTCCATACCCATAATTACATCAAAATCTATCATCTCAAGTTCAATCAAATCAGCCTTTGTCTGACTATCACGTATAATGACTACACAGTTCTTATATACTTGCCTCGCTATTACAGGATCACCAACCGGAGTGAATACTTCGAAAGGTTTAATTGGCTCGGGTCTCACCCCAACACAATCAGTAAATATACGGAGTAATATATGAGAAGGTAGAACCTAGATCAATCAGAGCATATACGTCACGGGAAAATATAGTCAGGGTACCTGTGACAACATCTGGGGAAGACTCGAGATCCTGTCGCCCAGCTAAAGTATACACACGGGGCTGAACAGCACCTGAAGTAGATGCTCCCCCTCTACCTCTGCCTCTACCTGCTGTAGTCTGGGGAGTCTGTGCTGTCGGGCGTGCTGAAGAAGAACCCGCTGCTGAACCTGTAGGCTGAGTCCCAGCTCTATCCCACGCTGAGGGGCAATTTCTCATCATGTGACCAACTTGCCCGCAAGCATAACAAGCATCCGAACCCTGACGACACCGTCCGGAATGTAATTTGCCACACTGGCTACACCGCGGTACTGGAGGTCTCCTCTGACTAACATCTCCCTGATACTGAGAACTTGGGGCCCTCGAACTTTGACCCTGCCCTGACTGGAAAGAGCGATCGAACCTTCCGTCTGAGAATCTGGGAGGCGCACTAGTCGCGGACTGACCTGAGTGTCTGGGATGTGTCTGTCTTGATCCCTCTCTATACTCACTGTTCTCTCCCATAGATCTAGCCCTCTTACCTTGTCTTCTGTCACCATCACGATCACTTCTTTGCTGTCGTTGTCGTTCCTCGAGATTCTGAGCATGGGCCTGTATCCGGGAAATATCCATCCCGTCTTGCAAGGAGGCCATCAAACAATCTCTGTACAAATGTGGCCCCAGACCACTCACAAATCTATAAATTCTGTCTCCCATGTCGGCCACCATAGTCGGAGCATATCGAACCAATGAGTTGAATTGCATGCTATACTCTCGGGCACTCATACCCCTTTGCTTTAAATTCAGGAACTTGTCCGCTCTAGCTCGGCGGACTTCGGGTGGCAAGTAGTGACGAATAAAGGCATCTACAAACTCTTGCCACACGGGAGGTGGAACATTTTCTCCTCTTGTTATCACCCAATTCTTATACCATAACACCGCCACATCGCGGAGTCTATAGGAAGCCAACTCCACGAATTCGGTCTCGGAAGCATGGATAATCTCTAAAGTCCTCAACATCTCATCGATAAAATTTTGCGGATCTTCATCTGGCTTCGACCCAAAGAATTCAGGAGGATTTAAGGCCATAAAGTCACGGGCTCTCGTGCTAGCTGAAAGATCCCTTGGACCCGCATCCTGTCGTTGTCCCTGAGCGGCAACCAATTGTGTCAATAAATGGATGGCCTCGGACACTTGGTGACCCGAAACACCCGGTGGAGGAATCGGAGCTGAGGCTCCTCCCTGCTCTCCTACATTGGGCGCGGCCTCACTTTGCGATTCGCTTTCCTCTACATTTGCCGGAGGCTCTCTTTCCGCCTGCCTCTTTGTCGTAGCTTTGCCCTTCTGGGCAGCTGTAGCTTTTCCCTTTGGCGGCATTTTCTGAAACCATAACGCACTTTTAGGAATAACATAATCCTAAGCATGGCTCTATCGCACGATTTCATGAGAAGAAGGATGGTCATTTTCCTAAATGCCCTGTAGCCTCTTGTTTAATAGCGTGGCGTGCAACACACCATGAACAAGACTCTACTAGACACCGCTCGCAGACACTTCCTAGGACGAACTGCTCTGATACCACTTCTGTCACGATCCAGCTAGGGCCGCGACAGGTACCCGGAGCTAGTTACCGAGCACCGCTCACTCTACTACTTATCTTGCCCATCTAATATTCTTTTATCAATTTACATGCCAGTTGTAGGAAAATCATAATTAAACAAACATAAATACTTTATATACAATTGCCTTTCGGCCCTCAAAATAATATACATGCATATGAAAATGTCTTGTGAGACCATCTAACTCACACTGCGTATCTACGAGCCTCTACTAACATAATGTATATTCATGGACGGAACAAGACTCCGTCGTGCCCAAAAATATACATATATACCAAAAGGGTAATCCTAAGCACCTCCGGACAATGGAGTGCTTTCAACCAGCTGACTGCTACTGAGGATCTGGGCCAAGCTCTCCTCCCTGTCTACCTGTGGGCATGAACACAGCGTCCGAAGAAAGGACGCCAGTACGAATGTTGTACTGAGTATGAGAAGCATAAACAAGGAAGGAAAACATCAACAACATAGTAATAACATCAACATGAAATATCTGGATCTGTCTGATAATCATAAAGGAAATCATGCGTGCCATCTTACTCATACTCATCCTCATAACATGTATGCATCATATGCAAGCTGCCCGTCCATGTCGGAACGGTGTGATAATCAATAATATTAGCCCGCGTCCAGGCCTCCCGCGTCCGGGGTACCATCTCATGCCGCCCACTAGTGGTGTCTGCCCATGCCCGAAGGTCATGGTGTATCCGTATAGCTGCCCGTCTTGGCGGTGACTGCCCGGCCAACTAGGCACGGTGTGAAATTCTCATGTCATGCTTATCATAAAATGCTAATAATAATAATATACTCATCATAAAATACTTATCTCATTGTAATACATGCATAAAGCTCAAGATCAACCTTACTCTATCGGGGTGACGTAAGGTCGTGATCCCCCGATTCCATTATGGAACAACTATTAATACTCTGCCTCACCTTGAAGGAACTAGTACATAAGGTGAGTGTAAGCGATAATTAACATCATCATTATACTAGCATCATCATATCGTATAACTTATCTCATATGGACATTCATAAGTGTAGGCTTTTAACTTCTTAGAAAGTGAGAGCTCATGAAGGGAATAGGAAGTTACATCAAAGATTCATGCCATTAGGAAGAAAGACTAGCCTCACATACCTTGGTCGCTTAGCTAAGATGTCGCTCACTTATTCTTCGTCGATATCACGTCGTTACCTTCATAAGAGAATCCGTATCACCATTAATAAACTAACTACAAGAACGTATCGCAATTTCTAGGGAAAAGTCGTACAACGCTTCCATCGTTCGTACCATTTTTCTCATGTTTCATATCACTCCCAACATTTATAATTCTACTGTCAAAATCGTACTCAACATTCATCATTTACATACAATTGGCAAAATTCACCATTTTCCTCAAATTTTCCCCTTATTTCTACTTCTAGCTTATCCTTGCGTTTTCATACATTAATTGCTTGTTTCATAATATAAACATCATTTATAACGTATTTGTATTCATGACACTTCAATGTTCATAGTTCAATTCTACTATCATTCATTTATGTCACTATTCACTCAACAATGACCCATTTCTATGTCCTTCTACATTTCAAGTGTCTATGCTTTCCAATACCTCAAACAACACGGAATAATCATGAAACTTACCTTGGATAGTGGTTGAACAACCCTTGAGTTGAAATTCTTCACTTAGCCAAAACCCTAGTTCCACCTTCTTGGGAATTTCTTGACTTAGATGATGCCTTGATGTGTTCTTGCACTTGGTTTCATAGATTTTGTGTTGTTGGACTTGATATCCCCTTTGATTCTCTTGGGTTCTTGTGGATGGAGTGTTTGGAAAGTTCTGGAGGTTTCCTGAGTTGCATGAATGATGAATGAAATAAAATGAGGCCAAATGTTCCTTTTAATAACTCAAAGATAATGTTTAATGATTTTTTGTCGGGATGAACATTGACCGTAATGTGCAGTTTACGGACCGTATTTTGATTTACGGTCCGTCCCAGTGAACGTATTTAAGCATTCTCTCAAAAGCAGAGAGTTTGGCTGGTGGACAAGGCAGTTTACGACCTGGTTTACGGTCCGTAAACCAGTTTACAGGCCGTAAACTGGGTCGTATTTAACCATATTCAACAATTTCCAGAAAGTTGAGATTTTTGGCAGGTTGAAGGACGAGTGCACTATACGGTCCGTAAACCACTATACGGTCCGTATAGTGCCATATACGACCACTGGCAGTGAATTTCTCTGCAACTTTATTATTTTTCCGAGATTTCATAATTAGCCATTCCCGACTTAGTGAAACACCATACACTCATCATACCAGTACGGGAAAACTTCCTAGGTGTAACATCTTCAAGCAGAAAGAATTAAATTTGCGGCAACGGCGGTGGTTGGAATTATTGAAAGACTATGATGTTGACATCCTGTATCATCCCGGAAAAGCAAATGTGGTAGCTAATGCTCTTAGCCGTATATCCATGGGAAAATTATGTGATGTGCAGCCATAGAAAAGTGAAATGGCTTGTGAGCTCCAGCAATTAGCTAGCCTAGGAGTTCGAGCAGTGGACTCAGGTAGCATGGGAGTTACCATTCAGAATTCAGCGGTCTCGTCGCTAGTAGTGGAAGTGAAAGAGCGACAATACGAAGATCCCATGCTAACTCATTGCAGAGATACACTCCCTCAGAAGTAGAAGTCGTCATTTGAAATTTCTGGAGATGGAGTTCTCCGATGCCGAGGCATATTATGTGTTCCTGACGTGGTAGGATTACGCCACCAAATAATGAGAGAAGCCCATTGTTCCCGTTATTCTGTTCACCCTGGAACAACGAAAATGTATCATGATCTTAAATCTATATATTGGTGGGATGGGATGAAGAAAGATACAGCGGAATTCGTAGCTCAATGTCCCAACTATTAGCAAGTGAAAGTTGAGCACCAAAAGCCGGGCGGATTGTTGCAAGCTATAGAAATTCCAACTTGGAAATGGGAAGTAATTAACATGGACTTCATTACAGGTTTACCCCGTTCCCGACGTAAGTATGATTCCATATGGGTAATTGTGGATAGACTCACGAAGCCAGCCCATTTTCTTCCAGTCAGAACTACATATTCAGTAGAAGATTATGCAAAGTTGTATGTTAAAAAGATAGTATGACTTCACGATGTCTCAGTATCTATTATCTCCGATAGAAGGACTCAGTTTACAGCCAAGTTTTGGAAGTCTTTCCAAGAAGGTTTGGGGACTCAGGTGAGTCTTAGCACGACATTCCACCCACAGACTGATGGACAAGCAGAGGGTACCATTCAGACTCTGGAAGATATGCTACGGGCATGTGTATTGGATTTTGAAGGTAGTTGGAATGATCACTTACCACTTATCGAATTTGCTTATAATAATAGTTATCATTCTAGCATCCAAATGGCACCGTATGAGGCTTTATATGGGCGAAAGTGTAGATCCCCAATTGGGTGGTTTGAAGTTGGGGAGACCAAATTGATAGGGCCAGACTTGGTCCAACAAGCTATAGAGAAGTCAAGCTTATACAGAATCGATTATTAACAGCTCAGAGTCATCAAAAGTCCTATACGGATAATCGTCAAAGGGACTTAGAGTTCGAAGTGAAAGATTGGATATTCTTAAAGGTGTCGCCGATGAAGTGCGTAATGAGATTTGGCAAAAAGGGGAAGCTTAATCCCCAGTACATTGGACCTTATGAGATTATACGCAAGGTAGGAAAAGTGGCTTACAAATTAGATCTACCTCCTGATTTGGAGTCAGTTCACCCAGTTTTCCATGTATCGATGCTTCGTAAGTGCATTGGAGATCCGTCTAGAGTAGTACCAATAGATGATGTCCAAATTACTAAGCAATTGTCATATGAAGAAGTCCCCATTGCCATTTTAGATAGGCAAGTACGAAAGCTCAGAACCAAAGAGGTAGCTTCGGTTAAGGTTTTATGGAAGAATAATAATAGAGAGGAAATGACTTGGGAAGCCGAAGAAGACATGAAATTCCGGTACCCACATTTATTTTCACCTTCAGAGGAAACTCAGGCAGAGACGCCATTATCCTCAGGTATGTAATGCTTTTCTTGATGTTCTCTTGGTCGTGTGTAGCCACAGTTATTGTTGTTGTTGTAGCCCTGTAAGGCGATGTATTTTGGGTTGTTGTGCAGGATGGTAGTACCATATTATAGGGAAACTCTGGCGGCGAATTTTTTATAGAATTCCCAAGAACCTAACATTCGTGGACGAATGTTCTTAAGAGGGGAGAATGTTACACCTCGAAAATTCCGTATGTGTTGCCTTGTGGATAGGATAATGTCAGATTAAGGCGATTATGAAATCCTTATGAGATTACGGGAAGTATTAGATAGCTTAAGGTTCATACCATAAGATTTCGAAGTTATACGAATATGTGAAATTTAGTATGTTGAAGGAAGTGAAATGTAAGTTGTGTTCGGAAAGGTTTTCGCTACAATCGATTTAATGTTTATTTAGTACTATCTTGAAGGGCTGATATAGGTCATATTGTATGGTTAATGAAGTATTATATAAGTGCCAAGAAGGTTCCACGAGGATTAGAAGTCAAACGAATCAACGAGAGAAAGTTCCGCACAACTGGAGTTATACGACCACTTATACGGTCCGTATAACTTTATACGGTCCATATAAGAGGGGTCTGTATAGCTCAACCTTTACAGAAAGGGGTAATTCCATTGTGGTGTTATACGGTACACTTATACAGACCGTATAATATTGTACGGACCGTATAAGTGGTCTGTATAAAATCCACCAGGCAGATTTTTAAGTTTTGTATAAATAGATGCCCTTGGTTCTTTTATTTCATTTTTCATCTTCTACAAGTATTGAGAGCTCAAAACCCTTCTCTAAACTTATTCCACCCCAATCCAAGAGAAAACAAAGATCAAGAGGCAAGAATCAGAGTGTTCATACATTAGAAGGTTTCCTAGGGTTTGTAGACTACAAGAGATTCTTGAGTATTGAAGCTAGGGTTTTCACATAATTTCATAGCTGCTCAAAAGCTCATTCTCATGAGATAAAAGGTTAGTTTTCATGCTTATTTCATGCTATCATGAATGCTTAGTTGTTGAAGAACTTGGTTGAAGAAGAGAGTAGAAAATGAGGGCTAAATGTAACTTTTGTGATGTTTTTAAGTAGTGAGCTAACTTGAGTCATGATTACTAGTATAATATGGATATAATCTTGTTATGGAAGGTAATAATGGTGATGGACAAGAATTATATGAAAATGTGCTAAAATGGGTATGAAGTTGCTAGTATGAGTCGAACATGAGGGTGAATACTGAAGGCCTAGTGTAATGTGATTACTTGATTTGGATATTATGAGTGTATTATGGATGTTATTATGGTTGTTGGGAGTTGTTTTGTGATATGGTGGAAGTTGACGAAATAGGGGAAATGTCACGACCCAGCTAGGGGCCGTGACGGGTACCCGGGGCTGACCACCGAGCACCGCTCGTTCTACTACTCATCATACTCATTAAGCCTCCTTTTTCGTTCGTAAACTCATAATCATAAGAAAATCATTTTCATTGAAGAACATAAATACTTTTATATACATAAGCCCTTTGGCTATCAAAAGATAATGTACACATATCTACGTATATACAGTAGTGACCTTATGAGACCATATAACCCACACATGCGTATCTACGACTCTCTACTAGAGTACTAGACATATGGACGGGACAAGACCCCGTCATGCCTAAAATACTTATACATATATATATATACACAAAAGTATAACCCGATTAGCACCTCCGGAATAATGGAATGCTTCTGCAAATCTGCTGGTAGCTCCTAAAGGTCTGCGCTGTCTCCCTGTCTACCTGTGGGCATGAACACAGCGTCCAAAGAGACGTCAGTACGAATATTGTACTCAGTATGTAAGTGTCATGACCCAACCCCGTGGGCCGCGACTGGTATCCTAACTGGATACCCATACGTACCTACTTAACAGAATGTCGTACCATGCTGATTTTTTTTTTCAAACAGTTGTGTACAGAATTAGGCCAATACAGATGCGGCGCACGCGAACATATACATACCTGAACACAGAAATCTACAGACAAGCCGATGAGGCTAACATACAGACGGAGTCACAAAAATCACTCGTACTTACCTAAACAGATGAAACCCGTAACCCACATATCTATCTACAGGCCTCTATAGACATACAGAATCAGATGACGGGACAGGGCCCCGCCGTAGCCCAAAATACCATACATATAGAGTCTACAGATGACAGAAGATATGTACCAAAAGTATTTGCTCCGGATTAAAGGAGCTCTTCCAATATAGCAGAATCGATGCCCTAAACTGGCGGTGTATCTCCAGGTGTGTCTGTACCTGCGGGCATGTAACGCAGCCCCCGAAGAACCGGGGGTCAGTACGAAAAATGTACCGAGTATGTAAAGCAGAAACATAACAAACATAATCATAGTCTGAACCGGAAGCATATATATATATATATATATATATAGCGGACAGAACCATAAGTCAAACGGACGGACGGAATCATAATCCCGACAGACGGACAGAATCATGGTTCAGACAGACAGATAGAATCGTAAACCATACGGACAAAGAGAATCAGAATCCATACGGACATAAAGACAAAATCGTAATCCAGACGGATGGACAGAATTATGCATGCAGAGTCAGACAGAGTTATACAGAATCATACAGAGTCATACAGAATCATACAGAGGCATGTGCTTATATAAACGCTGATGGCACATGCATACATACATACAGATCCCGGCCCTGTCTGGGGGCACGGTAACAGAACCCGACCCTCTTAGTACGGGACGTGGTGGACAGACAGAATCAGATCAGATCATATGCCATCCTGGCCGCCATCCCCATACACAGATCATAATATCATATAGATATAAACAGATCCCGGCCCGCACACCGAGGGAAGCGGTGAACAATGCAGAGGAATATGCACGATAACAGAACCTGACACGGGACGCAGTGAAGGAATGCATTGAGACAGCCACGAACATATTAATGAGAAACCACATACATACAGACTCAACATACAGACTCAATCAAACTGAAGGGTGCCAAACGGCGAGTCAAGTCAGAATATCCGGATAGTATGCATAATACGCGCCTATGTCCTACTTGGGAAGACACGACAGATTATTATCAGGATCAGATTCTCAGATGTCCAGAAATCATTTTGTAAGATTTGCATAAAAATCGTCATTTCATAATCAAAATAATAGTTCAGATGTTTTCTGAGAGAATCGGACAGAACCAAAGTAATTAAGGTTATACAGAAGACATCAATTAAGGTTATACAGAAGGCATCGGGCCTTGTGGGCCCGCCTCGGACCAACTCGAGGTGACATATGTAAATTACTGATAATATACCTTGTGAGGTCATTCATAATCATTTGGAAGTGTTCCGACTCCGTTTGGGAAGGTTTCGTGCAAAAGTTCACTTTGAACGCGTTTTATAAGGAAATGGTTTCAATTGTACTGAAGGAATCAAAACGGATTTCCATCTCGAATTTCGAGAAACGGAGTCGTACTTAAGGCTCGCGGCCGAGCCTATCACATCCGGAACATGCCTAAGAATAAAGGGGAAGGCTTTACATACCTCGATAGCGCCTTACGCTCGCTTGGCGTCGATTCCAATTTCGTCCAAAATCTAGAAATGGTCAAGTTTACCAATTTCGGCAGCATTTCCTCTGTCTACATGACCTCCCCAAAAGTTAAACACAGCCAAACAATCAACACAACCCAACAACAATATTCATAATAACGACAAGTAGCTCAAAATACATAATAGGGCACAATTTGCCAACTTTCCGTTCCGACCTTACACTTTCAAACCAATCTTATTATTTTCATATTCATCACCCATCAAAGTCATTACAACACGATTCGGGGGCATATCATATCATTTTCACAAGATATACATAAGATATACAAACATACAAACTTTCCATCAAGCCACAATGTATCCAATTTTCCTAACCTTCAACATACAGGTTCATAACACATTTCCATCTTCCAAATTCATCAACATTAATCATAATTTGCCTCTTGATACTTTCATTTCCATTTTTACATAAACCATAACAAGGTTGCATAATTTCCTTCAACAACTTAGTAACCATTTTTCCATGACAACAAAGACTATTATCTTTCCATTCATTTCACCATAACACACTTACATACTAACAAGATTAAATTCATATTCCATAACCAACATAGTACCACACGGCCACATACTATATTCTCCAACTTTCACTAATTCATTTCACTTTCATTTCTAATACAATTTCCACCATACTACAACTAAATTACAACATGAATTCAAATCATCAAAGACATGTAATATATGTACATGCATTCGGCCAACATGCATAAATCTCAACACACAAAATTTTCATGTTTTTCATTCATTTCAACTTACTACAACATACATACACCTCTCATAACATGATAGAGGCATGAAATCTTTACCTTTCTTCCAAGTTCTTCACTTGGTACCAAAATCACTTTCTTGCCAAAATGATTATATCACTTTGTAGAGGACCTTGAGCTTAGTACTAATCTCACAAGAACTTAATTTTTGAACCAAGGATTAGCTCCAAGAATTTTTTCTTTCTTTCTTTTCCTTTTTTTTTTCTCTTCTCTCACCCAAAACCCCTTGTTCTTTTTGTTCTTGATTTTTCTTGCTTTGTCTTGAACATTCTATAGATATGGATAGCCATATATAATATTACTTAATTAACTTGTGGACTTGGGCCATTTTCCATACCATGGCCGGTTGGGCTCCCTTGTTGGGCCTCATTTTATTACCTTTTTTTTTTTAAAGTCCACTTGGCTAATTTTTTGTAATTCATGGAACAAGTTTTCAAAATTTCCAATTTTGCCCTTGGCCTCCTTTCGCAATTCCACACCAACATATTCATAACCGACACATTCGTACCAAGCAAGGTCCAAATGTGGCCTTGTCCATTACAAGCCAAATTGTTTCGAATTTTTCGAATAAGCAAAAATGTCGGATGTAACATCCTCCCCCCCCCCCCCCCCCTTTTTAAAACATTCGTCCTCGAATGTTAAATTGACCTCATGGGGCGTCACACCACTTCGGGAGGGTTATTTTTATAATTGTCCTTTGTTGACTTTCCGACATAGCTTTTTCACCAACGTGATGGGGTAATTCTTCACGTCACTGATTCATATGCTTTCATAGTGTATTTTCTCATACCCCACATGATCACCGGACCATAAGATATATTCTCGTAACAGATGAATGCTTTTCAGACATTATAATCAATATCATTTCTTGTTACACTCCTCGGGTCTTTGCCACATTATCATAATCCCACTTCATACCAAACACTTCACACCAAACGGATTCATAACTGGGATCAGACGCATAGAAGCGTATTGAACAGATTCATAATCGGAGGCAAACGTACTAAACTGTGGCGGACGGATTCGTAGTCAAAGTCAGATGTGCGGGAGTGTATCAGGCAGATCTGAGATCAGAATCAGACGTGCAGAGATTTATCAGACGGATTCGTAGTTAGAAGCAGACATATAGAAATGTATCGGACAGATTCATAGTCGAAGCCAGATGTACGGAAGTATGTCAGACAAATATGAGATCGGAGTCAGACGTACAAAGAGGTATCAGCCAGATTCGAAATCAGAATCAGAAGTACAGAAATGTATCAGACAGAGTCGTAATCAGAATCAGACATACGGAGATGTATCAGACAGACGCGTGATCAAAATCAGACGTACAGAGATGTATCAGACGGATTCATATCCAGAATCAGACACACAGAGGAGTGTCAGACAGATTCGTAATCAGAGTCAATCGTACAGAGGTATGTCAAACAGAAACGTATTCAGAATCAGACATACAAAGATTCATCAGACGGGAACATAATCGAATTCAGGAGTACAGAGGCGTAATAGGCAGAGCCTTATCAGAATCGGAAGTGCAGAAGTATAACATATAGAATCTGGATTAGAATCAGATCACTCCTATTAAGGCTCCAGTGATTTATGGAAATTTCCCTTATTTGTAAATTTGTTCGCCAAGTTGTCATACAAATCGTCTTACGTGTCGCTTACCGACTCTTTCACAGATTTCCGCTTATTCACACTTCTTATCCTTCGTCTTTCCTACTATCCATACTCATTTTCTTTTTCCAGACATCGTCATACCAGACTGAGTTATAATGTAATAGGGGTTTTTCTATTCCTTGACAACATTCACGTCCTCACCCCCCCCCCCCCCCCCCCCCGCTTCGTTTTATCTATTCGGTTTAGTAAAACCTTTCGTCAATCACAATTTTAGTCGCCGAGACTCGGCTCTTGACCCATATGGGTACCAGACGAAAAACATACACATATGCATACATATACATTTTCTAGTATCTTACTGGCGTACACCTCCGACCGTTATTCAAATTCGCTCAATTTCCGAGCGGTGTTGCGCTTTTTTTTTTCCGCCCATTTAGTCCGCATCGGTCTGCGCGGCTCCTGTAAGGGCACTAGTTACTCCACACATTCTCTTTTCCCTTAGGTTACCCTAAATTTCCATTTATATCCATCATACTTACACTTGTGAAAAATTTTGCATTACTTCCCGGGGGGGTCACCCATCCCAGAATTGCCCTGGTCTTAGCACGCTTAACATCGAGACTTTCATGCATTTTGACGTGTTAGGGCTAATATAATTTCGCCGATTGCCCCGCACGACCTTTGTCACATAATTTTAGGGCAGATCGGGGTCTTAGTGATTTTTTTTGAATTTTTTTTTGTAGCGGGTCCCACCCCGGTCTAACCATACAATTACCATGCTGCCCTTCTAAATCTTCAATATTCACTGGGGCGGGGACATCTCAGTCGCCCTCACTATTATCCACTGGGTCTTTAATCCTTTTAAACTTCCCGTTTGTCGTTATTGAATAATATTTTACAGAAATCATATACGCACAGGAAATTCTAGGAAACTCATATACTCATAAATAATCAATCTCGGATCTGACCTGGGGAGCTGCCGTGAGAAGTGTGTCCGTCATCATCCTCATCTGTCAGGCCCCCACCTATCTGGCTCCCGCCGTCACTCGCGTCTGAGTCGGAGGAGTATAGAGAACTAGATGATTCCTGGCTCACTGGTGACCAGGGCAAAGGACAAGAGAAATCCATAGTACTCTCCGAGGTAGCCGGGCTGACATGGTGCTCACTCTCAGAAACAACTGGCGTACCCCAGGAAGTCCTCTCCTCCGTGGTCCTAGAAGAACGATCCGATGGGCCTGTGCCATAACTATCCTCCTCCCTAGAGGTAAGATGCTCTGGAGGAGTCATCGTCGGATCTTCCGAGGGATCTGTATCGTAGCCGCCCTACGCGGAATCCTCTGCTCTGGGGGTCAACATCTCCGGAGGAATTGTTGCTGGGTCCTCCGAAGGATCGGTATCATAGCTATCCCCCGTAGAGTCCTCGGACGGATCAGTCTCAATCGAGTAGCTGGGGCTCCGTCTACTCGGTCCTAGAGACATCCTAGGGGCCTTCTTAGCGCCCTCATCCCCCTCATCAGAAGCCGTCCTCTTCATCCTTTCTCAATCTACAATCACCTGCAGGCAGAGGGTCAGAAACATTTCCCCCAAATACTGACACTTCTGCTCTTTTGGAGCCTCGCTGTAGATACAGCAGTTCGTAAGGGAGAATCATCCTAATCGTACAGCTTTATCGCACGATCTAAGAATCCAAAGAAGGGTAACATCCTAGATGTCCTGTAGCCTCCTGTTTATAGATGTGGTGCACAACACACCGATAAACAAGACTCTACTAGACACGGCCTGTAGACATACCGAGGACTAACCGCTCTGATACCACTTCTGTCACGACCCAACCCCGTGGGCCGCGACTGGTATCCTAACTGGATACCCATACGTACCTACTTAACAGAATGTCGTACCATGCTGATTTTTTTTTCAAACAGTTGTGTACAGAATCAGGCCGATACAGATGCGGCGCACGCGAACATATACATACCTGAACATACAGAAATTTACAGACAAACCGATGAGGCTAACATACAGACGGAGTCACAAAATCACTCGTACTTACCTAAACAGATGAAACCCGTAACCCACATATCTATCTACAGGCCTCTACAGACATACAGAATCAGATGACGGGACAGGGCCCCGCCGTACCCCAAAATACCATACATACAGAGTCTACAGATGACAGAAGATATGTACCAAAAGTATTTGCTCCGGATTAAAGGAGCTCTTCCAAAATAGCAGAATCGATGCCCTAAACTGGCGGTGTATCTCCAGGTGCGTCTGTACCTGCGGGCATGTAACGCAGCCCCCGAAGAACCGAGGGTCAGTACGAAAAATGTACCGAGTATGTAAAGCAGAAACATAACAAACATAATCATAGTCTGAACCGGAAGCATATATATATATATATAGCGGACAGAACCATAAGTCAAACGGACGGACGGAATCATAATACCGACAGACGGACAGAATCATGGTTCAGACAGACAGATAGAATCGTAAACCATACAGACATACAGAATCAGAATCCATACGGACATACAAACAAAATCGTAATCCAGACGGATGGACAGAATTATGCATGCAGAGTCATACAGAGTTATACAGAATCATACAGAGTCATACAGAATCATACACAGGCATGTGCTTATATAAACGCTGATGGCACATGCATACATACATACAGATCCCGGCCCTGTCTGGGGGCACGGTAACAGAACCCGACCCTCTTAGTACGGGACGCGGTGGACAGACAGAATCAGATCAGATCATATGCCATCCTGGCCGCCATCCCCATACATAGATCATAATATCATATAGATATAAACAGATCCCGGCCCGCACACCGAGGGACGCGGTGAACAATGCAGAGGAATATGCACGATAACAGAACCTGGCCCGGGACGCAGTGAAGGAATGCATTGAGACAGCCACGAACAGATTAATGAGAAACCACATACATACAGACTCAACATACAGACTCAATCAAACTGAAGGGTGCCAAACGGCGAGTCAAGTCAGAAAATCCGGATAGTATGCATAATACGCGCCTATGTCCTACTTGGGAAGGCACGACAGATTATTATCAGGATCAGATTCTCAGATGTCCAGAAATCATTTTGTAAGATTTGCATAAAAATCGTCATTTCATAATCAAAATAATAGTTCAGATGTTTCTGAGAGAATCGGACAGAACCAAAGTAATTAAGGTTATACAGAAGACATCAATTAAGGTTATACAGAAGGCATCGGGCCTTGTGGGCCCGCCTCGGACCAACTCGAGGCGACATATGTAAATTACTGATAATATACCTTGTGAGGTCATCCATAATCATTTGGAAGTGTTCCGACTCCGTTTGGGAAGGTTTCGTGCAAAAGTTCACTTTGAAGGCGTTTTATAAGGAAATGGTTTCAATTGTACTGAAGGAATCGGAACGGATTTCCATCTCGAATTCCGAGAAACGGAGTCGTACTTAAGGCTCGCGGCCGAGCCTATCACATCCGGAACGTGCCTAAGAATAAAGGGGAAGGCTTTACATACCTCGATAGCGCCTTACGCTCGCTTGGCGTCGATTCCAATTTCGTCCAAAATTTAGAAATGGTCAAGTTTACCATTTGTTAGTTTCAACTTTTCAATAGTCCAAACTTAACACATACTTGCCTACCGAAATTTCAGCAGCATTTCCTCTGTATACATGACCTCCCCAAAAGTTAAACACAACCAAACAATCAACACAACCCAACAACAATATTCATAATAACGACAAGTAGCTCAAAATACATAATAGGGCACAATTTTCCAACTTTCCGTTCCGACCTTACACTTTCAAACCAATCTTATTATTTTCATATTCATCACCCATCAAAGTCATTACAACACGATTCGAGGGCATATCATATCATTTTCACAAGATATACATAAGATATACAAACATACAAACTTTCCATCAAGCCACAATGTATCCAATTTTCCTAACCTTCAACATACAAGTTCATAACACATTTCCATCTTCCAAATTCATCAACATTAATCATAATTTGCCTCTTGATACTTTCATTTCCATTTTTACATAAATCATAACAAGGTTGCATAATTTCCTTCAACAACTTAGTAACCATTTTTCCATGACAACAAAGACTATTATCTTTCCATTCATTTCACCATAACACACTTACATACTAACAAGATTAAATTCATATTCCATAACCAACATAGTACCACACGGCCACATACTATATTCTCCAACTTTCACTAATTCATTCCACTTTCATTTCTAATACAATTTCGACCATACTACAACTAAATTACAACATGAATTCAAATCATCAAAGACATGTAATATATGTACATGCATTCGGCCAACATGCATAAATCTCAACACACAAAATTTCCATGTTTTTCATTCATTTCAACTTACTACAACATACATACACCTCTCATAACATGATAGAGGCATGAAATCTTTACCTTTCTTCCAAGTTCTTCACTTGGTACCAAAATTACTTTCTTGCCAAAATGATTATATCACTTTGTAGAGGACCTTGAGCTTAGTACTAATCTCACAAGAACTTAATTTTTGAACCAAGGATTAGCTCCAAGAATTTTTTTTTTCTTTCTTTTCCTTTTTTTTTCTCTTCTCTCACCCGAAACCCCTTGTTCTTTTTGTTCTTGATTTTTCTTGCTTTGTCTTGAACATTCTATAGATATGGATAGCCATATATAATATTACTTAATTAACTTGTGGACTTGGGCCATTTTCCATACCATGGCCGGTTGGGCTCCCTTGTTGGGCCTCATTTTATTACCTCTTTTTTTTTTAAGTCCACTTGGCTAATTTTTTGTAATTCATGGAACAAGTTTTCAAAATTTCCAGTTTTGCCCTTGGCCTCCTTTCGCAATTCCACACCAACATATTCATAACTGACACATTCGTACCAAGCAAGGTCCAAATGTGGCCTTGTCCATTACAAGCCAAATTGTTTCGAATTTTTCGAATAAGCAAAAATGTCGGATGTAACAATAAGGCATGAATGAAACAAACATAATAGAGAAATCATAAGTCATGAGGTGAAGGCAAAACCTGTGCGACCTTTAAGGATGAATACATTTCACACATATATCACATATACATAATCGTCGTACATGAACCATCATAGCGTACACATCATCATGTCATATAATTCATCATCGTAGTGCCGTAGCTTCTCATACACGTAAAACATTATCCGTATTCGGCCACGTAGGGCTCGACAATATCCGTATTCGGCCACGTGGTGGCTCGACAGTATCCGTATTCGGCCACGTAATGGCTCGACAATATCACATGCATATCTTCCATATTCGGCCACGTAGTGGCTCGACCATATCACATGCATCATACAAGGATCAATATATCTCATCTTTATCTTTGCCATCACATACATCTTATAAGCTTATCGTAACCTTTCATTAATGCACACATTTAAATTTAAAGACAATCTATAAAAATCACATCATATTCGTAGCATGAATTTCGTATAAATATCGCAAACAACAATCATCATTCATCTACATTTCCCACAACTCACCATTTTCCTTCAATTTCTTCACAATTATGACTATAGCTCACTATTGCGTTTTATCATATATAATGATTATTTCCTGGTCTAAACTTCATTTACAACATATTCATAATCATGGCACATCAACGTTTACGGTTCCATTCAACTACTATTCAATTATGACACTATTCTCCCATTTAAGACCCATTTTCCATGTCTTTCTACAACTCAAAAATCTTAGCTTTCCAATACCTTAAACAACATGCTAAAGTCATAAAACTTACCTTAGATGCTGGTGGAACAAGCCTAGAGTGGAGTTCTTCCTCCTTCCTCAAAACCCTATTTTTCCTTCCTTGGAATTTCTTGGTTTGGATGAACTTCACTTGAGTTTCACACACTTTGTTTCATGGATTTGGTGTTGTTGATCTTGATCTCCCTTTGATTCTCTTAAATTTTGTGGATGAAATGTTTGGATAAGTTCTAGAGGGTTCTTGAAGGTTTTAGATGAAATATGAATGAAAATGAATGAGAAAGTCACTTATAATAATCACAAAATCTGATTTTTAATGAACAGTCGTCGGGGTGTACAGTGGTCGTAAACCACAGTTTACGGACCGTATACTAGTTTACGGGCCGTATAACGTGGTCGTATTTAAGCATATCAAAAACAGAAAGGTTTGCTGGAGGTCATGATGGTTTACGGCCACAGTTTACGCCGTATTTCAGTTTACGGTCCGTAAACTGGGTCGTATTTTACCATTTAAACTTTGGACAGAAAGTTGAAATTTTTGGAACGTTGGAGGACGATAACAGTATACGGTCCGTAAATCACTTTACGGGCCGTATTCTGTTTTACGACCACTGGCTGAATTGAAATTCTACAACTTTCTTATTTCCAAAAATTCATGAATCGTCATTCCCTACTTAGTAAAACATCATACACTCATACTCTTCGTTGGTCTATTCATTGTACGTTCACGGAGAAATTTCTGAGGTGTAACAGGAAATGCTGCCCAATTTTCATTAGACTATGAATTATTCTAGCTTGAATTTAAGAGTATCATTAAGGCTTAACCATGGTATGAATCCTTATAAACATAGATTATTCAAGCTTCAACGGTGAACGTTAGATAGTTAAGAAGACAAAGAGGTATGTAAGGCTAACTCTTCTTTCAATAAGGCATGGTTCCTTGGCTATATATATATATCCTTTCATGAGTTCTATAATGTCCTCCAAATGATTCTATCTCTAAAGCTACTAAAGCTCATAATCCTCGATACTTTCATGATTCCATTGCATCCATTATATGATAGTTGATCCTCCAAGGACAGACGTAACAAAAACAATAATGGTAAAGATGTTGATGATACTCATGGACTCTTAAGTATACGTGTCTAAGTATGTATGACTATTATGTAACACCGAGCTTATATGG
Organism: Lycium barbarum; assembly: GCF_019175385.1. NCBI lineage: Eukaryota > Viridiplantae > Streptophyta > Magnoliopsida > Solanales > Solanaceae > Lycium > Lycium barbarum. The sequence goes on from NC_083337.1 coordinate 116,731,226, forward strand.
CCGGGTATGATATCTATTGCGCGCGCACCACTGCAGTTGGGTACGGATGACACTGAGCCTTGGTAGGACCAGGTATGTATAATCACCGAGCCTTGTGATGGCCGGTTATGTGAAACCACCGAACCTCCATGGTCGGGTATGCTATGGATATGAATATGAATATGTATATGAACATGGATACGAATATGGATACGAATATGGATACAGATGTAGATATATGTATATGTTTATATGTATGTACACGAGCACGCATTAGAAATGGAAGGTCTCTATGAAAGACAAGTAAGTAATTATGATGATGGCTATACTATCTCCCGATTCTCCCATCTTATGCTATTTCTCATGCTGTCTCTTATGCTCCTATTATGATGTTGATTATGCTTTACATACTCAGTACATTATTCGTACTGACGTCCTTTTGTTTGTGGATGCTGCGTCAAGCCCGCAGGTGGCCAGGGAGGCTTGATCCATAGCTTTCTTATTTAGGGACTACATAGAGGAGCTCCATTTCATCCGGAGCTACAACTTTTGGTATTATTCTTTTGTGTACATACATGGGCACGACGGGGTCCTGTCCTGCCTATATGATATTACCTACTCTTCTTAGAGGCTCGTAGACAGTTGTATATGGTTAGATGTCTTGAAGCCTTGTCGGCTTATATTTTTTATATCATTTTGATAGCCTCGTCGGCTTAAGTACGTTGATATGGGTATTATTGTTAATGATGTTATGAATGTATCGTTTCCCAATAAGATTAGCATGAACGACGGATAGAAATTATGATTAAGCTATGTGGCCTACCTAGATGTAAATGTGGATGTACGATAAGAGGTGCTTGGGTGGATTAGCACCGGGTGCCCGTCATGGCCTTCTGGTTGGGTCGTGACAAAGGAAATCCATATCGAACAAGGATTGGTTTCAGACAATTAATGGAACCAAGTCTTAGATAGCTTTGGAGAATTGAACCTGACCATTCATTCCTATAAATACATCATAAAAAAGTTTTGGAGCTTAACCACAACCTAAAGAGAGAGACATCTAGAGTGAGAGAAGAGTCAACGCAGAGTCTCGAAAGAACCAACTAGAATAACAGTAAATAATCTGTTCCTATCAGGACTTATCGTACTGTTATTGAATTGTAATAGTTAGCTTGTTGTGGTTCCATCAATTTAAATTCCTAGTAATTGTAATAAATGTTTATTGAGTTTTAAGGGACTTCATTGATAGGGTAGAGTAATTAAAGAGAGTAGAAAGAGAGCCAACAAGTGTGAGAATTGTTGAGGAAGAGAGAGTTGAGGAAGAGATTGTTTGGAACAATTCCTTAGGTGTACAAGTCGTTGTAACCGTACAAGTTGCTCGAGTTTTAATGAAGAGTTTGGAAGATTCCTACAGAGGTATGCCATTAATTTTTCCTCCCTTGAGTAAGGAGCTTTTCACACTAAAATACTTGTTGATTTACATGTTCTGCACTTTACCTTCTCATATAGCTGCTGGTTCTTTGAATGCATAGGTCGTAGCCAAACTAACATGCCGGAAAATAGTGTAAGGAGTGGACCAGTATAGCGCACGAATTCCATGTGTCATATTAGTCAAACCTGATCAAATATCCGTTAAGCTGAGACGTTTGCCAGACCCACATAACGCATGAAATTCATGAGTCAAATTTTTTTGAGAAATCCCCCCCCAGCTTGTCTCAAAAATTTAGTTTATCACTTTAACATTATGGGCGTTTATGTACCCCTATTTTAGTCTGAAGTGAAATTAGGGCACTTTAACTTGTCTCGAAAACTTAGTTTGCCAAAACATATTAGTTTGGTTCCTTTGGGGGAAAAAAAGACCTCATTTGGGTTCGGAAGTCCCTTAATTTCCACCCAGCCACTTGTTGTCCAACGTTTAAAGGGTAAATGTTAATTTCAGCAAAGCAGCCAAAGTCGCACCTGTTACACCCTCGGCATTTCGACACTTTCAAAGCTGCCCAACGGCCATAACTTAGTTTTCATCGAAGCCCATCGAAGACCCTCTCTTCCCATATACACACACACACTCTTTTATAGCCCTAAAATTCCTTTCATTCCCTTGTCAAGCCTCCATCTTTCCTCACAGGTGACTGACTTCTCTTGAAAACTTTAATGTACATTCATCAAAGGGTAGATCACCCATTTCTGAGTTTTAACCCTTGAAGTTGCATTTAAGTGCGTAAAACTAGTGTTTCATTTGCACTATTATCCTCTGGGATCTTGAAATGTTGTCAAAATCACTAGTATGTTTTCTTGTCTGATTTGATGTGTCCCTTCTTCTATATCACTCGTGAGTTACTTGAACTATGCTTGTTTAGATTTCTCTTTTGGGTTTTAGTTTAAGTTAATCTTGTTTTGAGCTTCATGGAACTTGTTTTAGTGTTCCTTGAGTATAGGCTTCTTTTATTTGGAAATACCAATGAAGGGGACAGAATACAACTACAAATTCTAAGCTATACGTCTAGTTGCAATTGTAAGTAGAATTTTCAAAGCCCATCCTTTTCTGAGAAATATGAATCTTTACAGATTTCCTAAAGTACAAGTTTGTATGCATTTGGTTATTGTCCACTGTATTGCATAAATCAGATCTTTTAGTGGTTAAACATTTCACCTAAAATATTAGTAACATTATTTTAATAGAGAAATTTTCTGTCTTTTCAATCATACAATTTGGAAGCTTCTTTATTTTATGTTATACATCCAGTACAGTATGTTCTTCAGACTTTGAATCAAATGTTTTAGAGAAAAAGTACTTATTCAAAAAGAGATCTTGTACAAAAAATGGCTGTCTTGCATGATGACTTAGATTTAACAAGCAAATATCTGCTATTTCATATAAACCCAAGTATTAGCCTTAGACGAGTAAAATATAACTCAAGAACGATAGCAGTAGTCTCCTTTCCGGTCATCTATGGGTCTTAGTACTTATTAACTGAGATATGGCAGTTCAAGTTGAGGAATGATATCAATGGCACTTGAATAACATGATGATACATTACATAGAATAAAGGAGACACTAGCTCATGGTTTGGTTCTTTTAGTTCCATTTTCTTTATTAAATTTTTTTAAAAGCGAGTAGTGTTTGTTTGGATCAAACCTGTGTAATTTCTTATCTCAGTTCTAGTCTGTATCCGTATTTTCGTGAAACCGTTTAGTTGGTAAACTCCGCCTATTGGGGCATCGCCAACCAGAACCGGTTCCAAGCCTGGATAAAGGAGCAGGGTTGCAGCAAGTTGACGACCAGCATAATAGTCTTCTAACTAATATGATTTCCAACTCCAACTACTTTAAAATTGAGGAGTAGTTGATTGATTGAACCATTTTTATTGATACACAGCTGTTTAATTTTACTAATGAATTATTGGCACAATGTCTGTCAGACTCTTCATTATTCTCAAGTGAATTTCTCGAAATGGCTGCAAATGCAACTCCTGGCCTGCAAATTACAGCAGTCAAACAATGCACTTCTGCTTCTCGACGTTTTTCAAAGTTGAGCAATGTGAATTTTGGTTTTGAAAGTAAAAGCAGATCCTGTACTGAGCTTAAAAGTTCATCTTATGTCTCATTAACAAAGCTGAATCAGAGCTATAAGTCAGTTTCCGCAAAATATGAGAGGATGGTTCCAAAAGCAATGTCCGGAGCAAGTGATAATGACCCTGCTTCAGGGTTGCCTATCGACTTAAGAGGTCGACCAAAAGTCCATTACAATTGTTCTTTGAGTTTTAGACTTTGTACTGGACTCGCATCTAACTGTCAGACAGTTTATTGTGTTTTCCCATAATCACAGGTAAGAGGGCGTTTATTGCTGGTATAGCAGATGATAATGGGTATGGTTGGGCAATAGCAAAGGCTCTTGCAGCTGCAGGTGCTGAAATTCTTGTTGGTACATGGGTGCCTGTAAGTAAATTTATGACTTATTGCATATATACACAGTTAGCCATAGCATGTCCAGGATATAATCAAAATAAATTTGTATTTTAGGCACTGAACATCTTCGAGACAAGTCTACGACGGGGAAAATTTGACGAATCGCGAGTGTAAGGATGGAGCTATTCTAGTGTATTCCTCATTCCTTTCATCAACTGATGTATGCTGCAATGTTTTGTTATAGGTTGCCAGATGGTTCATTGATGGAAATTGCTAAAGTTTACCCACTGGATGCAGTGTATGACAGTCCTGAAGATGTTCCTGAGGATGTAAGATTATCTTTTCTCTGTACCCTTCTCAACCAGTTAAATATTTAAGCAAGTCTGGTTATCTAGATGAAGTTGGTGTCTTGCAGGTGAAAGCAAACAAACGCTATGCAGGATCCTCAAATTGGACAGTCAAGGTACCAAAGTTTGCCATTTTCAAGTTATTTGTCCAATTTGTCAGCGGGACAAGACCCCACTACCTATATTCACATGCATTGGGGCTCATCCTGAAGAAAACTTTCTGTAACTGAAGTCATTATCAATTAAGAGAATCTAACATAAATCAAGTGCGTCTCAGCACTCTCAACTATGACTTTGTTCATGGTTTAAAATTGAACTCCACATACTCTAGGTTCGATGCTTGTATGAGATCTGACATGGTTCCAAGAAGGTAAATTTGTATTAATACTATTACCTTTCTAAAAAACAAAGATAGGTTTGTATTAATCCAACAGTATATATTCAAGAAGTTCGGTAACTAAATATACTTTTAATATGTGCTATGTCTTTTTTTTTTATTTTTTTATAAAAAAAGTACAATGTCTTTTATTACTGATTCTTGTTATGACCAACCTATCTAATTGAATCATTCTGTTCCTCCTCTAGCACGTGCTATTTATATGCTACTGAATTATATCAAAGTAGGATGATAACTTGGTCAAGTAACTCTGGAATTTGGTGATATTGTAGGAAGCTGCTGAATGCGTAAAACAAGATTTTGGTACTATTGATATCCTTGTTCATTCACTTGCAAATGGTCCAGAGGTATACTCTTTGCCATTATCTGCTAAACTTTATTATTGGAACCTTATGTCATCTGAAATGGTTAAAGCGTTAATATAGGTTAGCAAACCTCTGCTAGAGACATCAAGAAAAGGGTACCTTGCAGCAGTTTCTGCCTCAGGTTATTCATTTGTTTCACTATTGAGGCATTTTCTTCCAATAATAAATCCAGGTAAAGCACTGCTTACCTTTTTCTTGTTTTCAGTTAATTCTGTCAAATGAACCCTTTCTGAGATATTTTCTTACCTTGTAGGTGGTGCCTCGATCTCTCTGACATACATTGCTTCTGAAAGGATTATTCCTGGGTATGATTTCTCTTCACCGAAACTCAATCTTCCTTAATTTCTGATGGTAAATGACATGTCCTCACGGAATTTATAGATATGGAGGTGGTATGAGTTCGGCAAAAGCTGCTTTGGAGAGTGACACAAAAGTAAGTTGTCTGCTTCTAATAATTTGAACTTTATTCACTTTAGCTTCAAATGCGAGCATTGCTCAAGAATGGTGTTCCGTTGCTGAAGGTCCTGGCCTTTGAAGCTGGAAGGAAACAAAAAGTCAGAATCAACACAATATCTGCAGGTATGCCCTAACCATAGTATTTACATGTATTTGTGCTTATAGCCATACTGATCCAAAAGGGAAATCTGGAATTTCACTGCAAAACAAATATGAAGGCAAGGTTTAAGGTAAAACTTTATAACAAATTGACGCGTCAGGCGTTCATATTGTAATATTAGAACTTGTGTCAGCATAGCTTAAGTTTTAGTTCCTTTAACATAAAACTTAGCCTGTTTTCACAATGCGTTGTGTTGTTACATAGCCAGTGTCATTTCTGATAGACAATAAACATGAACCTGTACTTCAAAATTTTTTGCTTACTTATCAAGAAAATATAAACATGAATGTACTTTGACAACAAGAATTTGCTGAAACAGCATAAATGTTGAACAGAAAATATAAAGGGTTCTGAGGGAAAAAACAAAAAGATTAGTTTACAGCTTATAATTGTGTTAAATATTGAATTGGTCGATTACATATTGCAGTCACGTCAAACCTTTTTTGTTTTTTTCTGTTAAATGTTCTCATAATCAAAATTTCCTTTCCAGGTCCACTGGGAAGTCGTGCCGCAAAAGCTATCGGATTCATTGATATGATGATAAATTACTCATTAGAGAATGCTCCATTGCAAAAGGAGTTGTATGCAGGTGATTCATATTCTATTCTTTATGTAATTCTTATAATTTACCCCGGAAGAATCCTCAAAACTATCTCATGTCTTTGTAGTATTTCTTTTCCATTAAGAACCTCGAGAACTATTCCATCATGCCTCCACGGGGGTGAATAATTTTTTCTCAAACGCCCGCTGGCATGGTTCGAAACTCGGTGGATAATGGGCTTGTCCCTCTATCCTTTTCCACTTAAGTACCAGGCTTTTGTATGCTACTGGTTTTGAACTCGTGATGTGCACCTAACGCACAATCACTAGATCAAAGCTTATGTGTGTGTGTGGTGGTTTGTTGGGGGGGGGGGGGGGGGGGTTGTTGGTATTGAAATGTTTTTTATTCATATTGATGAAATATGTATGGGGTTTGGGAGGAGTTGAAACAGGATGTTAATATGGATGAGTCTGTCTTATTGTTTCTTGGCATTGCTGTTTGTGTCAGTACTGAAAACTGAAATTGGATGATAACAGAGGAGGTAGGAAATGCTGCTGCTTTTCTGGTGTCTCCTTTAGCTTCAGCGATCACTGGTGCAACCATATATGTCGACAACGGTCTCAACGCAATGGGGGTTGGAGTTGATAGTCCAGCTTTTGAAGGTCTTGACATTCCAAAAGACAATAAGAGCTAGAGTGGAGGCACTATACATTATGATTTGGGAGAAAATTTTGATAATTGGAATAATTGTTTAGCTCTCCTTTTGTTGTCATTTTTCTTGCTACCGTAGGTAGGCCATATCACTTGGATGAGTGGATATGCTTTGCATTTGTTGTGACCATTAGTATTTGATGGTTACATCGCATGTTGTAACAAATGGAAACTTCATCTTCGCGGATAAAAACTAGCCTCTCATTGATCAAGTCTTTAGTCTGACCCTTTATGCCAGACTAAAGCTGCCTTGTTGACTATGAAATGCGAGAAAAATTGATAAATAGCCATTTTTCAGATTGTTAATTAAAACTCAGCCACCGTTTTAGAACTAATCAAAATACGTAAATAATATTTGGACAATGGCATCCTTCATAGATCAATGCACATAACTGCTTCCTTTCCATCACTTAGAACTCAAGGAAACAAAATGTACACTTGCAACATTTCACAAAATCAAGGGAAAATCTGTGGTGTTTCATTCGTATTAGTCTGAACTCAAAGAAAATCCAGTTTCACTTGCATTATTTTGACCTCAAACGAAATATTCTAGAGTTCCCTTGTTTCAGGTTATCACCATCTTCTGCCCAAGTTTGCCTCACGCTTCTTACTCCATAAATCCACTATAGCTCCACCTCCAATTCACCTGGCAACCTACAAAAAACAAAATAACATTCCTTCACATATGTGTTGCCTCTTGTTGGATATTTAATCTGGGCGGGTTGCCCAACCAATTGGAAGAAAAGGAAGTTACTTGCAGAAAAACTAACGCATATTTATTCATTTTTTCTCTTAGTTGTGGGATAGTAATATCTTCTCACGTAATTCCTCCTCTTCACACATTGTAGGCATTGAAATTTAGTCGGACTTAAATCCATAAATTAATTTGTGGATCATATTCTAAATTCAAGATGTATTGGTCCAAACAAATATTATGAGCTAACATAATCGGATTTATTGCTTAAGTCCAACATGTATGGATTTAATTGAAAGACCAATTCCATTGGGCTAGTCTATCTTGTCGGACTTCACATAATAAGCCCACTCTATTAGCCCAAGGTCCATGCCACGTGTCAAATGATGTGGCAATTCAAGTCAAGGACCACTAAAATCATGTCACGTGCATTAGTGACGCAGCATGTCAAGTCAATAGAAGAACCAATCAAATGTCGCCAAGTGTTCAAATGACATGGTTCAACCAATCATATACAAACCCTAGCTCTCCCCTGCAACTATAAATAGGGGTCTTCACAAAGCCAAAAGAAGAAGAAATATACATAGAGAAGCTCTCAGCCGCAAGTCTTCCACATACTAAGAAGTCTTCGCTCCAAGTGGTGAGCCGCAAGTTTCCATACCTCTATGTTTGTGATTAAAGCTCGGCTCCGCATTCGTAGTGAAATATCAACAACAAGTGATTCGTCCATTCAAGAACAAGCAAAAGCCCTTGATTGACGGTCGTATCGTGAGGAGAAGAATCAGAGGATTACATCTTTTTATTTAAGATTTCATAAAGATTGTAACCCCCGCGCAAATTCTTGAAATCAAATATTATTCTTTGTCGCTATTTTTCTTGTCTTGATTATTATTTTCAGGAACGAAAGATTAGTCGCTACAAATTTGGCACGCCCAGTGGGACAATCTTTACCTCTCATCTCTTCTCTCCAATAGTCGAACTTCAAAAACACTAAGATGGTTTCCAAGAAGGTCAACTCGAAATCCGCATCCGCAAAAACTACCGGATCCAAATTCTCCGTTGCTGTTAAAAACATCCTAGATGTTACTGAGGGGAGCACTGGACCTGTCACAAGGAACCAAGCCAAATTGCTAGGGCAACGAGTTCCGCAAGCACAGCCTGAATCTGCTGTCGTCTTTGGTTCGTCTTCCGCAAACACCACAGAAGAAGGGGAGAATGTCGCCAAAATGGTGGAGAGGGTTCTTGCCCAACTTAGTTTATCTAAGCCCAAGAAATCCATCAGGCAAGCTGATGATGACGTCTTGAGCATTGGATCTACTCCACATAACATGTCCGCATCCTATGTTCGTGAAAATCTGTGTTATTCTTCTTCATCTATGATGGTGATGCATGCGATGATGACCAATGCTTCAACTGTTGAAGAACAACTCGCGAGCTTGACAAAGGCAATTGGAGACTTGACCAAATATGTGCAAGATCAAGATAATCGAATTGTCAAGTTGACAGACAGGTTTGATAGTGTGATGGAGGGGGATTCGAGTCATGCCCCTGGAAAACGTCCGCAAGCACAAGAAAGGATTGAATCTCCCGCAAAACAAGTGGAACATGCTTCAGAAATCCAAGTTTCCTCTGAAGGGATGATTCCAATCAATCAAATAAAGGAGTTCATCATGGGGACCATCAAGGATAAATATGATGTTTCCGCAAAATAATCCCTTATATATGCGAAGCTGTACACTGCAAGGATTGATAGCTTGAAGATGCCTGCCGGTTATCAACCCCCAAAATTTCAGCAGTTTGATGGCAAGGGAAATCCGAAACAACATGTGGCACACTTCATTGAAACATGCAACAACGCTGGAACATATGGTGATTACCTTGCCAAACAGTTTGTTCGTTCCCTTAAAGGTTATGCTTTTGATTGGTACACAGACCTTAAGTCTGGTTCCATTGATAGTTGGGAGAAAATGGAGCAGGAGTTTCTCAACCGCTTCTATAGCACAAGACGCGCACCGTAAGCATGGTGGAACTTAGAAACACTCGCCAGCGAAAGGAAGAACTAGTTATTGACTTCATCAATCGATGGAGGCATGCAAGTCTAAACTGCAAAGATAGACTTAGCGAAGCTTCGGGAATAGAGATGTGCATTCAAGGTATGCACTGGGGTCTCACCTATATCTTGCAATGCATAAAGCCTAAGACTTTTGAAGAATTGGCCACTCGTGCTCATGACATGGAGTTAAGCATGGCGTCAGTCGGAAGTGAAGCGCCGCCGGTCTACGAATCCCGCAAAGGTAAAGACAAGTAAGAAGTAAAGAAAGTGGGGAGATATTTTTCCAAGACCGAAAATAAAGAATCCATGAACGATAATGTTGCGCCTGTGAAGTTCACCACTAAAGTAAGCAAGAAGCAGGGCGTGAAGTCAACTTCTTTAGAGGATAGAGCGAATAGAAAACCAACTTTGAAGGAGATGCAAGAGAAGGATTATCCATTCCTTGATTCAGACGTTTCTGCAATCTTTGATGAACTTCTTGGGCTGAAACTTTTTGAGTTACCCGAGATGAAGCGGCCGAATGAAGCAGGGAGAACTGATGAACCGAATTATTGCAAGTACCACCGGTTGATCGGCCACCCTATCGAGAAATGCTTTATCTTCAAGGATAAAGTTATGGAGCTAGCCCGCGAAGGAAAGATTTCACTTGAAGATGAGAAAGAAAGTGCAAACCAAGTTGGTGTCACAATTAGCTCACTCGATCCAGTCATGACCTGCAACATATGTCTGGCAGGAATGATTAAGTTTGGAGACTTTGAACCAGTTAATATGAATGAAATGTTTTCTCTTCTTACACCGAGCGATATTGTGTCAGTAGAAGGAGGACCGTTTGAAGAATACGAAGACCAAATTGGTCATCTTGATGATGGGGGTTGGACTCTCGTAACTCATCGCAAGCACCGCAAAATAGGTTCGCGAAAGGATTCAGTGAAATGACAAACTAAGGGAAAGAAGGTGAGTAAACCTGAAACAAAAAATCCAGCTAAGCACCCAAAGAAGGAGAAAATAGAAGGGCGCTACTACCAAGAACCACGTCGGCCAATAACATTAGGAGAATACTTGCCGAGTTGGTTTCACATCAAATTCGTTATTGATAATGTAAAAGCTTCATGTTGTACCGTTGATGAGAAGGAAGCAAAAAACGTGACCTCGTCATGTCCATCATCAGAAGACTCTGCAAAGTCATCTCCTGAAGTCATAGATGCGTGCATGGCCAAAATCACATTCACCGATGATGACGTTCTACTCGGCGACATACCTCATAATCGCCCTTTATTAATGATTGGGTTTGCACGTGAGAAAAAGGTGAACAGAATCCTAATCGATGGTGGATCTGGAGTTAACATCCTTCCTATTCACACAATGAAGTAGCTTGGAATCGCAATGGAGGATCTTTCCGCAAGTCGTTTGATGATCCAAGGATTCAACCAAGGGGGACAAAGAGCCATATGAGCTATCAAAGTAGACCTCACCATCGGCGAGCTGCAATCTAGCGCGTGGTTGCATGTGATCGATGCAAGGACTTCGTATAACATCTTGCTCGGTAGGCCTTGGGTACATGAGAACAAGGTGATCCCCTCTACCTACCACCAGTGTTTGAAGTATCATGAAGATGGAGTTGAAAAGAAGATTATGGCCGATGATAATCCCTTCACTGAAGCCGAAGCGCACTTCGCCGATGCCAAGTTCTACTTAAAGAAATATGCCGCAAAAGTTGATGAAGTTGCGATAATCAATAATGCTGAGGTTATGAACAAAAATGCAAAGGTGGCTGCTTGTAAGGAGAAGGCAGCAGTTAAGGAAGATCAAAGGTCCTTCGATGTCAATAAGTTGCCCAACACAAATGGCGCTTCTTCGAGTAAGAAAGTGACTTCTGTTCTTCGTTATGCTCCAAAGGCCAAAAAGGACGAGGGAAACATGTTGGGAGGACTAACCCTTCCTGTCAAGCAGATCGACACAATAATGTCATCTACGAAATTACTCGGACAATTTGTGGCTAGCAGCTCGCTACAAAATGAAGCACTCCCTACGAGGCGTACAGGTGAAGGTTTCGATCCAAATGCTTACAAACTACTCGCAAAGGCTGGATACAATCCTAGCGAACCATCAAAATTAGGGAAGCTTTCGATGGAACCTGCGGCGAGGCAAAAACGTGAAGGTTTGGGGTATAAACAACCCCCACCAGTTCGCATCTCCATAAGAAGGGAAAGTAATAACTACATCACTGCAGAAGAGGAACCTCTTGCTTCTAACAAAAGGCCGTCTGTCTTCGACCGACTGGGAAAGTCGACCGCAAGAGTTTCTGTATTTGAGAGGTTAGGACCAATGAAGAATGGAAGCAAGATTCGGAGAAACCACAAACGTATGAAATCATCAGTTTTTCCCAAATCTCAAAATATCTCCAAAGACTTCCGAAGTCTGATCCCTTCTAGGATGAGGCGGCAAACGAGTCTTGTGGTCTCATGTGGAGAAGTGCTAAAAGCAAAGTCTCATGTTGTGGTCTACACCAAGGAGCGGGATGAAGATAAAGAAAGTGTTGGCTCTTCATATCACGTTACTGTACAAGATGAAAGGGATACTTTATCTCCAATAAGGGTTGGTGAAGAGTTGGAGGATGTTTCTTCGTGTTACCATATATCTGTCGATGATGGCGAACCTCAAGAAGATGAAGACGCTAAGGATGCTCCGCCCGAATTTGAAGAAGGGGTAAAACGTCAGTCGACGCATTGAAAGAAATCAACCTTGGCACTGATGAAGATCCAAGGCCTACTTAAGTAAATTCTTTACTTGCAGTCGATGAAGAGAGTGCTTATGTTGAATTACTTAAAGAGTATAAGGATGTATTTTCCTGGGGTTACAAAGAGATGCCTGGCTTAGACCCTAAAGTTGCGGTCCATCATCTCGCTGTCAAGAACGACACACGTCCTGTTAAACAAGCACAGCGACGTTTCAGGCCAGAATTGGTTCCCTTGATCGAAAATGAAGTTAACAAGCTTATTGAGGCTGGTTTCATTCGCGAAGTTAAGTTCCCCACATGGATTTCGAGCATTGTCCCTGTGAGAAAGAAGAATGGACAAATTCGAGTATGTGTTGACTTTAGGGATCTCAACAATGCATGCCCTAAGGATGAATTTCCACTTCCCATTGCTGAGCTTATGATTGATGCTACTATTGGATACGAGGTGATGTCCTTCATGGACGGCTCATCCGGCTATAACCAGATTCGCATGTCACCTAAGGATGAAGAGCTTACCGCATTCCGCACTCCTAAAGGTATTTATTGCTACAAAGTAATGCCTTTTGGCTTGAAGAATGCTGGAGCAACATACCAAAGAGCTATGCAAAATATCTTCGATAACATGCTACACAAAAACGTCGAATGTTATGTTGACGATCTGGTGGTAAAATCAAGAAAAAAAAGTGATCACTTGCAAGACCTGAGAATGGTGTTTGACCTACTACGAAGGCACTAACTCAAAATGAATCCTTTGAAGTGTGCATTTGGGGTTAGCCTCCGGAAAATTCCTTGGCTTTGTCGTTCGACATCGGGGGATAGAAATTGATCAAGCCAAAGTAGATTCAATCGTGAAGATGGCCGAGCCAAGAAACATCCATGAGTTGAAAAGTTTGTAAGGGAAGCTGGCGTATCTTAGGAGATTCATCTCAAATCTAGCAGGGAAGTGTCGGCCGTTCAGTCGTCTCATGAAGAAAGGTGCTCCTTTCGAATGGGACCAAGCTTGTGCCAACGCCTTTGACAGCATCAAAATTTACTTGAACAAACCTCCAGTTCTAGCGGCTCCTGTGCCTGGAAAGCCATTGATAGTATACATATCGGCACAAGAAAGTTCAGTTAGAGCACTCTTAGCCCAAGAGAATAGCAAAGGGAAAGAAAATGCCCTTTACTACTTGAGTAGGATGATGACGCCAAATGAGTTGAAGTATTCGCCGATTGAAAAGTTGTGTCTGGCCTTAGTCTTCTCGATTCAGAAGAGAAACACTACTTTCAAGCTCATGTAGTTCGTCTTATTTCCAAAGCAAACCCCATCAAATTTGTGATGTCGAAACCTGTCCTTAGCGACCGACTAGCAAGGTGGTATCTCCAATTTCAACAATTTGAGATTGTGTACGTTCCTCAAAAAGCTGTGAAAGGGCAAGCATTGGCGGATTTTCTAGCAGACCATCTGATACCCGATGACTGGAAATTAACTGATGAACTACTCGATGAGGATGCGATGGTCATTGAGATTCAACAGCCTTGGAAGATGTATTTTGATGGTGCTGCACATCGCGAAGGAGCTGGCGCTGGTGTGATATTTGTCACTTCTCAGGAGGAGGTCTTACCGTATTCCTTCACTTTAACACAATGTTGCTCCAACAATGTTGCAGAATATCAGGCACTCATTCTTGGGCTTGAAATGGCTGTTGATATGAAGCAGTTACAATTACAAGTCTTTGGAGATTCTGAATTGGTAATCAATCAATTGTTGGGTATCTACGAGGTCAAAAAGCCAGAATTGCGTCCCTATCATCACTATGCACAAAAATTAATTGGGTGGCTCGGCAACGTAACTCTCCAGCACGTGCCAAGAAAGGAAAATAAGAAGGCTGATGCTTTGGCTACTTTGGCTTCAACATTGACTTTTCCTGACCAAGCGCGAATCACTATCTGCCAGAAATGGATAGTACCGCCGGAGGACGATGAGGATGAAGAAAGAAAACTCAAGCTTCTTGTGGCCGTTACTGAAGTTGAGAAAGTCGATTGGCGACAAACCATGATCGATTACTTGTGTTATAGCATTCTTCCAGAAGATCCAAAAAGAAAGACCGAAATTCATCGTCGTGCCCCTCGCTTCCTTTACTACAAAGATACTTTGTATCGTAGATCGTTCGAGGGAGTTCTCTTGCGTTGTCTGGGGGAAGAAGAAGCAACTCAAGCTATGCAAGAAGCCCACTCTGGAGTTTGTGGAGCACATCAATCTGGGCCAAAACTGCACTTTCATATAAAAAGGATGGGGTATTATTGGCCAACAATGGTGAAAGATTGTTTGGACTATACGCGAAGTTGCAAAGCATGCCAATTTCATGCAAATTTTATACACCAACCTCCTGAGGTGTTACATCCAACTGTTGCATCTTGGCCATTTGACGCTTGGGGGCTAGACGTGGTTGGACCGCTACCAAAATCTTCTGGTGGCCACTTGTACATCTTAGCTGCAACGGATTACTTCTCAAAATGGGCTGAGGCTGTCGCCTTCAAAGAAGTAAAAAAGGAGAATGTGGCAAACTTCATTCGAGTAAACATCATCTATCGTTTTGGAATTCCTAGTTATATCATAATAGATAATGGCAAGCCGTTCTCCAACAAATTGATGACTAAGATTTGCGAGCTTTTTGGCTTCAAGCAACGAAACTCGTCTATGTATTATGCTGCTGCAAATGGACTAGCTGAAGCATTTAACAAGACCTTGTGCAACTTGCTAAAGAAGGTCGTCTCCAAGTCTAAAAGAGATTGGCATGATAGAATGGAAGAAGCTCTTTGGGCATACCGAACGACTCATCGCACACCGACTCAAGCCACTCCTTATTCTCTTGTTTACGGAGCTGAAGCGGTCCTTCCACTTGAACGACAAATACCTTCATTGCGGCTCGCTATCCAAGAAGGGCTTACTGAAGAAGAAAATGCTCGTCTACGCCTTGAAGAGTTAGAGGCCCTTGATGAGAAAAGGCTGGAAGCTCAGCAAAGCCTTGAATGTTATCAAGCTTGTCTTTCCCGTGCTTTCAATAAAAAGGTTCGCCTGAGGTCCTTCCAAGTTGGTGATCAAGTCCTGGCGGTAAGAAGACCTATTATCATATCTCATAAATCTAGAAGCAAGTTCACTTCAAAGTGGGATGGGCCATATGTTGTCCAAGAAGCCTATACAAGTGGTGCTTACAAGCTTATAGATGCAGATGGCTTGCGGATCGGTCCCATCAACGGGAAATTCTTGAAGATGTACTATCCTTGAAGCAAGATGATACTCCTGGCCCGCATGAGTTTAAACTGTGTACGGCCCAAAAAAAAAAAAGTCCGCTAGGTTGAAAACCTCGAAAGAGGCGGCCTAGGCAAAATTTAGGACAAACAAAAAATGTCCGCTAGGTTGAAAACCTCGAAAGGGGCGGCCTAGGGAAAAGTTAGGACAAAAAAAAATAAAAAAAATTCGGAACTACGAAATGACTTGATCCTCTTCACCGAGGTACGTAGGCGCTTAGAGTTTCATTCTAAGTTCAGTCGCACAAAAAAAAAATCCTTCTTTCTTGTTCGGAACTACGAAATGACTTGATCCTCTTCACCGAGGTGCGTAGGCGCTTAGAGTTTCATTCTAAGTTCAGTCGCACCAAAAAAAAAATCCTTCTTTCTTGTTCGGAACTACGAAATGATTTGATCCTCTTTACCGAGCGAGGAGACAAACATAACTGGAAAGAAGAAGACAATTCACAGCAAGTGAGAACATTTTATAGGTTCATGCTTGAAAGAATTTGATACATCAATGATTTGAAATAAAGGATGGAAATATCTATACAACATCCCTTGCAAAATATCTAAGCTATTCGTGATGGCAGTTGAAGCCGAAGATGATTGCAGTTTGTTTTAAACGCTTCTGTCAAGTAGGCACTATTTCTTCAAAGAATGATGCCACTAAATAATCTGATGGATGCTTCAAGTAGTCGCTCGCCAAAGCTAGAATGTCGCTCCTATGACGAGTTGAGATTTCTTTTACCACAAATGCGCAAAGCTGAAGATTCGAACAAGATAGATTCTAAGCTGAACTTGGAGAATTATCTGTACAGATGTAGAAAGCATTTGGCCGTAATTTTTATAAATATTGTAGATCAATGAGTCGTCTTTCCATAGAAATTGGAATCTCGTCATTTCGGCACGCGTACCCCGAGTTATGAATTTTCTCCCACCGAAGCGCAAAGCTGAAAAATAGAACAAGGTAGCATCGGAGTTGAAAGTTGGAGAATTATCTGTACAAATATAAGAGGAATTTGGCCGTGATTTTTATATATATTATAGATCAATGAGTCCTCTTTCCATATAAATTGTAATCTCGTCATTTCGGCACTCGTACCCCGAGTTATGAATTTTCTCCCACCGAAGCGCAAAGCTGAAAAATAGAACAAGGCAGCATCGGAGTTGAAATTTGGAGAATTATCTGTACAAATCTAAAAGGAATTTGGCCGCGATTTTTATATATATTGTAGATCAATGAGTCCTCTTTCCATATAAATTGGAATATTGTGATTCCAACGCTCGTACTCCATGTTATGAATTTTCTCCCGCTGAAGCGCGAAGCTGAAAAGTCGAACAAGGCAGAATTCGAGCTAAATTTCGAGAGAGAGAAAAAAAACGATTCTTCAGCTATCTTCAAAAAAAGGTGGAGAGAAAATTGATCCAAATAACAAGATGAAATAATTCATGTTAAAATAAAGGCGACTACTTTTATTGCTTCAAGAAGGAAATGTCACTACATCATAACAAGCAATTAAAAAGTAAAAATCCTAAGCAAGAATCTAAGTCACGGAAAAAGCTTGAAGCATAGGATTTGTTGACGACTCTTCTCAACCGCCTCTTCAAGCTTGGATAGTCTCTCTGCTTCTTCATCAGATAGCACATGATTAGCTTCAATAGTATAAATCTCGCCCTCTGTAATGGTGATTTTCTCTTGATTTTTGGACAACTCCTCTTGGTGTTTGTCAAGGAATGCAATAAGTTGCTCCTTCCTAGAGTTCAAGGCTGCTAAGTCTTTCTCCACATTCGCAAGATTTGCCTGAAGATCCTTCATGGACCCATCTAGCTTTCCATGTTCTTGTTTAGCATCATCGAGGCGTTGTTGTGCATCTGAAAGTGATTCTTGGTGTAATTCTTTAGTCATCTTCGACGATTTCAAAGAGTCATACTCTGCATACGCCTTGAAGAAGTTCTCGACAAGACCCTCCAAAGCAGAAACATCGATAATATTGATTTTCCTAAGTTCCTCAAGAGTCGAAGCAATACTTGCCTCCAACACCATAAAGCTGTCTAAGGAACCTAAAGAAAATTGTGTAATCCATCCGCACAATGCACCCCATATCTCAGAGACGAAGGTTGATTTGAAGCGAAAAATAGTCCCTTGTGGATCAAAGCTCGACGCGCTAGGTTGCAATGGCTGTGAGGAAGGTCTGAAGGTCTTCGGATGTGTAATCTGATCAATGAAAACTTCAGCTGCGTTCATCGCGTCTAGTTTCTGGAAACCCAACTACAAAACAAAACAAAAAAAATCAGATTTAAAAACAAAAAGTGTAAATGCAGAAAATATGGAGAGAAGAAATATTACTTGTTCTACTACTTCTTCCAAGCCCATCATCGAGTTTGGATCCCCATCCAGATGGATATCAGATCCAATGCTAATAGCGTCCAAATCAGCGAATTCATTATGGTGATCGTCGGACTCCTTCGATTTCCTTTCTAAACAATTCCAATGCCGATCTCCACTTGTATTACTCTCCGTCGAACTAGAGGATGCGATGGTATTTCCAACATCGATAGGAAGAGAGGAGGGACGAGACTTTTTGTTGCAAGATGGTGCGAGACTTGATGTTTCTTTGGCGCCCTTGTCCAATGAACTCGAAGGCTCCCTTCTTTTGGAAGTATTGTTGGTCACCTTAGGAGCCGTAGCACTTGTCTTGGAGACTAGTCAGACGCGTTTAACTCCTTTGTCCATAGGGATTTCAACATCCTTCAAGGTTTTGGATTTAGAAGAAGTTTCATGAGCTTGCGGAGTATCATTAAGTTGCACCTCGGACTTAGAAGAAGGATGCAATTTTTCTTTCATTCGAGTCGGACCTCTTTTGGAAAACATAGGTGTATGATCTTGCTTTGATTTCTGTGAAATAATTCGAGGACTCATTTCTGATGGATTTGTCCGATTGGCTAGCCACCATTCCATGTACTCACGAGTCATTAAAGGCGAACTACCTTCTGATGGGCGCACCAGAATTATGACTTTTGAAGAGGTTCCAAGGCGAATTGAAGAATTCCAAAGTTGTGCTAGTGTTAGCAATGTGCCATCGTATGGTCGCTCCATGAGGTCTCCAGGGATGTCTTGACAAAAACCAAATTGTCTGCTAAACCTATAAGGGCTATAGGACTTCACGATGAGATCCGCATCATGCCTAAGTGTAACATAGCTCGAACGAAGGCTTATGATAGTATCGTTCCATGAATCTGAGAGATCGCCAGTATCGGTGAAGTATAATTCCCTACCTTGTGGCAACGCCAAATGATGGAGGTGGCGGGCATCATCTTGTTGAAATAACTTTCGGGCGTCAGAAAAATTGAATTATTTGGCCATCTTCTCGCCAGAAATCTTGCATAAAGGTATACTCCGATGTGAGTGATTGGCACGATGATGGGTCTTAAAATATTCTCCTAGCCAGCCATATACATAGTGTATGGGGAAAATTATATTCCCCTGCTTCAAGTCTGGACAAGTAGAGATCTCTCTCAAGCCACGATATATGCTCGCAAGGACTGGGACTGCCAAAGAGAATTTCTCTCCATGAGCCATCAAGCTCGCTACTTTAAGAACGCTAGCACACACATAGTCAATTTTCTTATGGGGGAGAACAAACTTGCAGAGCCAACATGTTAGGAAAGCCGACAAATTCGTCTCATCTCTAAGTGATCTTCCACTCCTAGCTCGACGAAGGGGGCATGCTCCTCATCGGTTCGTGGTAAGTAATTCATGTCAATATACCCAGAAGGATTGTGATTCAATCTTGGCTTCGTTGCACGACCCTTCGACGCCTTTTGTGGAGGCTCCACATACCTGCTTGGTCCTCTAAACCAAAATTTCACCCAATCATGGATGGACACCTCATGACGGTGACCTTCGGCAAGTTTGTAAAAGGCTGAAAACAAGTATAGGCAGCTCTTGGGGAGCCATGGTTTCCCCTGATTGTCCATTTGCGTCAATTCTTTCGCCGAAGGAATAACTTCGTCATAAAAAGATCCGTGAATGGGAAGTCCTGCAATTGTTCGTAAGTCCCAAAGCGAGATAGACATCTCCCCGACAAAAGTGGAAAGCGTGTTGGTAGACGGACGCCAAAGCTCACAAAAAGCATGCAGTACGTTGTCATCGTAATCATATGTGAACAAAGAAGCGTAGTGTTATATCCCGTACTTTCGCGCGTTCGGGAAAATTTGAAATGACTTTGATTTGTAAGGAATAAGGTCATATGTTGATTGGAATTCACATATGTGTGTGTTGATCATGAAAAGTATTGGTGTGGAAATACGGAGGAAGGCCAAGGGCAAAAATTGGAATTTTGGAAATTAGTTTCGGGAATTACAAAATACGGACTACATCAATTGGGCTAAAAAGAATATATAGGAAAAGAGGCCCAAATGGCATGGGGTGGCCGGCCATATGCTTGGCCCAAGCCCCAAATATTAAGTCATGTGTTTAAATTAATAAAAAGGGGCCAATTATTCATTAAAATCCCCTAGAACTTTCAAGAGATAATGAGAGAAGTAAAGAAACAAAGAAGAAGAGAAACAAAGGGGAGCATTTCGGCCAACCCATGGGAATTTGACCATGAGAAATCTTGTTCTAAAAATCATTTTCTTGTGGTATTCCTACTAATTCAAGGGTCCTCTACAACATGGTATAATTATTTCGGAAGATAAGTCATCCGTTTCGTCGTTTCCGCGTTCTAGTCAAGTGAAGAAGTTGAAGAGCAAAGGTGAGAATTCATACCCTTTTATGTATTATGAAGGGTTATTCTATGTTGTAGTATGTGGAAATAAGTGAAATTCATTAAATATGTATGGGTGAAGGGTGGCCGAAAATGGTGGTGTGGTATAGAATGTGATGAATAAATTTTTAGTTAGTATTTTGATTGTTGTTGATATTATGGGTGATTTGTATATGTTGTAGGATGAAGAAATGGATGGAATATATGGAATGATAGATGTAGTGATATGGCTGTGAGTTGCTATGTGGTATAGAAGTGAATGAATCAATTTTTATCTAAGTATTTTGGTTGTTGTGTTGCGGTTTCTATGATGTTAAATGAAGAATAAATGACTTGAAATGAAGTTGTAATTTGTTGGTGGATTATAAAAGAAGTTAATGCGATATTAGCATGGTTTCTTGCGATTATAAGAATGAAGGATATTGTTGAAGTATAGATTATTAATGTCCTTGTGGAATTTGGAAGGTCTTGGGTGAAGAAGTAGGTCGTTTGGGTTGTTTGGTATACTATGTGAATTGTTTGAAATATTCTTGAAATGATTGATGATGTTGTTGCCATAATTGTTGGTGTTATTGTTGATAATGTGGCCGAGTTCCATTCACGGGCTTGTTGTTGTTGAATTAGCCGAGTTGTACCCTCGGGGATGGTGTATTTACAGGGGAAATGCTGCCGGAATTTCGGTAGACAAATATGAATCTAAGTTGAATTCCTAAGAGTTTACAACTCATATTTGGCACTTATGACCAATTGCAGATTTTGGGCGAAACGGGGTTTGATTTTGCGCGAGCATAAGCCGCGAGAAAGGTATGTAAGGCTACCCTATTCCTTCTTTTGGCATGTCCTAGGTATACTAGGTCGATACTTGAGCCTCGGGGGCAATTCTGTTCATTGAAATCTGAAATTGAATTTTAGCACTATTCATTCAATCTAATTGAACTATAAATCTCATGTTTTGGTCGAAAGGAAATCAAACGTCCGAAACTTTTGTAAATGTAATCAAGTCGACTTGAAACTTCCTTGGATGACTCTATAGACCCTAATGTCCATGATTCATGTCCGTTGCCTCGACTTGATCCGAGGTGGACCCACTACTCCCGAAATCTTCCCCTATTGTTCTATCTGGCTTAATTCCGTACAATAATTAAAGGAAACTCTTGGTTGTTTTACTATCCCATTGAGTCCATAATCTATATCTTGATATGTGCACGCGATCTTATAAGTTATATTTGGTCCGATCCGTAAGATATCCGGAAGGAATTCGCTTCTAAAGTGCTATCTAATATGTTCCGAGTCTGCCTATGATTCTGACCTATATGAGTAGAAGTATGTTTGACATGACCCATTTTACGACATGATCGAGTAACGAAATAAGTATAAAGAATTTGTGTCGGAAAGAATATTATGAGTACATTGATTCGACTATTCTGATATAAATATTCCGGTACAAGTAATCCGATATGAGTGCTTCCAATTCTGATATAAGTGTTCAGATATGTACATTCCGATTTGAGCGTTTTGATATAAGCATTTGGGTATAAGTATGTTGACATGAATATTTCGACATAAGTATTCCGATATAAGCACTCTGATGTGAAAATTCTGATGTGAGTATGTAATTTGATATAAGAAATCTGTTATGAATAATCTGATATAAGTATGTTGATAAAAGTACTCTTCTATAAGTATTATGATATATGTACTTTGACATGAGTATTCTGATAATAGTATCCGATAAGAGTATTCTGATCTCGGTATCTAATCTGATATGAGAATTATAATATGAGTAATCTGTTATGGATAATTCGCTACGAACATTTTGATAGGAATATCTTCTGTAAACTCTGATGTTTTGGTTGTCAGAAGACAGCACGTACGATTATTCTATTGAATCTCCGGATTGTCGGTAAGTGTATATATATACTGAGTCCTGATTTGTATGCATATGGTTTCGCACTACTCTGTTCGTGCAAGTTTTGGATATGTCTATTCACTGAGCCCGGGCCAGGACATGTTCTCGTGCATACTCCACTGCATTGTTCACCGAGACCCACCAGTAGAGGGCCGGGACCCGTATATGATGATGGCGCCAGATCCGGACCGGATCCCCTCTACCGAGTCCCTTAATGAAGGGCCGGGACATGTTATCCACCGAGTCCCTCACTGGCGGGCCGGGACACGTTACATGCATACATGACATTTGATGTGACATATACGATTCTATTCACCGAGTCCCTCATTCGAGGGCCAGGACACGTTATGTATATATGGTATATGATTTTGCTATACATGATCCTATCCACCGAGTCCCTTAATAAAGGGCCGGGACACGTTATATGCATATGCTATACATGATATTGATATACGTAATTCCATTTACCGAGTCCCTCACAAGAGGGCCGGGACACGTCATAGGTATATATGGTATGTGATACTGATATGTCTGACCTTATTCACCGTGTCCCTCACTAAAGGGCCGGGACACGTTATGTGCATAAATATGTATATGTATCTGAATTATGATTTGAGACCTACTACTTTATTATACAAAGAAAACGTATTGATGACTCTTCACAGTTTTATTGGCTCTGTAGAGTTTCCATTTTTGGCTATGATTCTCTGTTCTGTATTTCATGCCTTACATACTCGGTACATTTTCCGTACTGACCCCCTTTCTTCGGGGGCTGCGTTTCATGCCACACAGGTACTCCCAGATGAGTTGAAGACATTATAGAAGATGTTCCAGCGAAGATGGCAAACTCCATTTGCTCCTGGGGGACTGCCGAGTCAGAAGTATATGTGATATGGTTTCTGGTTAATGTTAGAGACTTTGCAGACAGAGTCGTGGGTATGGTATGTCGGTTCAGTAAGCGGCTCCATCAGCCGATGTGTTAGTTTGTATTATAATGTGAATTCTATATAATTACAGATTTTGTTGAATTTGATAAGCAAAAGAAAAAAAAATCTGGGAGCCTTAATATGTATGTCATGCTTATTTGACTTAACAAGTCCGGAAAGATCATGCATGAAATAAGAGTCTGTGGGTTCGCTCGGCTCCGGATATGGGGTCGGGTGCCCATCACACCCTAGGGGAATCAGGGTGTGACAAAGTGGTATCAAAGCAGGTCTGTCCTAGGAGTTGTCTGCAAAGTCGTGTCCGGTAGAGTTCTGTTTATGGTGTGTAGCGCGCCACATTTATAAACAGGAGGCTACGGGGCATTTAGGGATTGTTGACCTTCTTTCTGTCTCAGATCGTGCGATAGAGCCAAATCATAGGTGAATGAAATTCCATCTGTAAGCCTTACCTACGACGGTAAAAGGCAAATGACGATATGGAAAGGTCAGAAGGGCAAGTCTTGAAATATTCGTTCTGTTACCTGAAATCGAATCCTGGGCGGCTAGGATGTGACATATAGCCGTATGCTCTATAAAGTACTGTTGGTATGTTCTGCGTACAGATTTCGAATGATAAGAATTTATAAAGGTGGTGCGAAAGACCGAAAAGGGTAAAATAGTAATTGCACGAGAAAGCACGTGTTACGAATATGTCTCGGAATCTATAAAACTTTGACTTGCTCTAGACTATGTGGTAAAGGACATACGAGGAAGTGGACGCGATTATATCAGCGTTAAGGCACCGAAACGCACCAAGGTTTCGAGGTTAAACGTGCTCAGGTGGGAGCAATTTCAGGATGGGTGACCCCCCTGGGAAGTATGTCAGAATTTTATATATTCCGATATAAGATACGAATGGAAAGCTAAAATGGCCTGAGTGGAATTAGAATATACGAGATGGTTGGAGACCATAAAAGGGCCACACAACACGCAATCAGTTAGATTAGAGAAGAAACAGAAAGAACGCTACAACTTTGGAATCAGAATAGGCTTGAACGATGTTTGGAGGTAATGTGTGGCCTAGCTGAAAATAATTATGTATGCACATATGAATGTGTATGATGCCTTATCTGTGATTTTACTAATGAATACGTGTGTCCCCGCGACCGGTGCTAGAATGCGAAAGGCACCAATCGAATAAGGGTGCCGGACTCCAAGTAACAATAGCAAGGGTAAATGGTGCGAATGTTATGAGGTAGGCTGCTGTTATTTTCTCTATTTGTTAAGACTGGAAGGTTCCAGTACAATGATATATGGAAAGGAAAGAGAGTAAGTAAAGGAAAAGCGAAAGGGTCAAACATTGGAAGGAAGCGAAAGGTAGGAAACATGACCGAGCAGAGCCTCCAGAAAAGGAACGACGGGTAAAGCACGAAACTATTTGGACAAACTGTAAGTATGGACACGTGAAGAAGGATAAAAAAAATGTGGTTATATGAACGAGGGAAAAGTGTGTGAGGTTTGAAAATTGACTTAAGCAAGCGAGACCAAAGGAATCGTGACCACGACAAGAAATATGAAGTGAGAAATGGAATGGAAAGGCTCTGTGACAATGATGGGAGAATTAAACTCCCGAAAGGTATATAAGGAAATAGATGGCGTGGTTAAGAAGAATCACGATTAAGTGAGTCAAATAAGTGAAAAGGTTAATAGTGGGTGAAAAGGTGTAGGAATATTGATAAGAACGGTGGGGGTAGAAAAAAACCTATGGTAGGAAGTTTCGGTATGTTATGCGTAGAGTTCGGAAGTAAGACGAGAAATGAAATATAATCGAAAACGAGGATACTCGAAGATTGTGACATATAAAGGACCCCTTAACATGTCGGCATACAAAAAGGATAATGGAGAGAATGATAAGGACTAAAAGGATATTTCGGACGATGACGACTATTGTATCTATGTTTGGTTTGAAATTTCTTGAAAAAAGAAGGAACACAGCGTCTGTGAAAGAGCGAAAAGGATTAATCGGTTACTAGAAGATAGTTCATGTCCCAATGACTGTGTGGGATATGAGAAAATACGCTATGAAAGTATATGAATCAGTGAAGTGAATAATTACTCAATCATATTTGTAAAGAACCCACATTGGAGAGTTAACAAAGGATAACTATAGAGAGAAACCACCCCGAAGTGGCACGAGACCCCCCTAAGGTCAGTTGAACATTCGAGGACGAATGTTCTAAAGGGGGGGAGGATGTTATATCCCGTACTTTCGCGCGTTCGGGAAAATTTGAAATGACTTTGATTTGTAAGGAATAAGGTCATATGTTGATTGGAATTCACATATGTGTGTGTTGATCATGACAAGTATTGGTGTGGAAATACGGAGGAAGGCCAAGGGCAAAAATTGGAATTTTGGAAATTAGTTTCGGGAATTACAAAATACGGACTACATCAATTGGGCTAAAAAGAATATATAGGAAAAGAGGCCCAAATGGCATGGGGTGGCCGGCCATATGCTTGGCCCAAGCCCCAAATATTAAGTCATGTGTTTAAATTAATAAAAAGGGGCCAATTATTCATTAAAATCCCCTAGAACTTTCAAGAGATAATGAGAGAAGTAAAGAAACAAAGAAGAAGAGAAACAAAGGGGAGCATTTCGGCCAACCCATGGGAATTTGACCATGAGAAATCTTGTTCTAAAAATCATTTTCTTGTGGTATTCCTACTAATTCAAGGGTCCTCTACAACATGGTATAATTATTTCGGAAGATAAGTCATCCGTTTCGTCGTTTCCGCGTTCTAGTCAAGTGAAGAAGTTGAAGAGCAAAGGTGAGAATTCATACCCTTTTATGTATTATGAAGGGTTATTCTATGTTGTAGTATGTGGAAATAAGTGAAATTCATTAAATATGTATGGGTGAAGGGTGACCGAAAATGGTGGTGTGGTATAGAATGTGATGAATAAATTTTTAGTTAGTATTTTGATTGTTGTTGATATTATGGGTGATTTGTATATGTTGTAGGATGAAGAAATGGATGGAATATATGGAATCATAGATGTAGTGATATGGCCGTGAGTTGCTATGTGGTATAGAAGTGAATGAATCAATTTTTATCTAAGTATTTTGGTTGTTGTGTTGCGGTTTCTATGATGTTAAATGAAGAATAAATGACTTGAAATGAAGTTGTAATTTGTTGGTGGATTATAAAAGAAGTTAATGCGATATTAGCATGGTTTCTTGCGATTATAAGAATGAAGGATATTGTTGAAGTATAGATTATTAATGTCCTTGTGGAATTTGGAAGGTCTTGGGTGAAGAAGTAGGTCGTTTGGGTTGTTTGGTATACTATGTGAATTGTTTGAAATATTCTTGAAATGATTGATGATGTTGTTGCCATAATTGTTGGTGTTATTGTTGATAATGTGGCCGAGTTCCATTCTCGGGCTTGTTGTTGTTGAATTAGCCGAGTTGTACCCTCGGGGATGGTGTATTTACAGGGGAAATGCTGCCGTGTCACGCCCCAAAACCCACCCTAGACGTGACCGGCATCCGACGTCACGAACAACATCGGAAGAACCTAAACAACACAATAATGATACTTGAACCCGCCAGGTTCAACATTCGCCTCCAACAATTTATAAATTAAATGCAACACATCATGAACCCATGAATTAAATCAGCGGAAGTCTTTATAAGTAATAGCCATCAACGTGGTAAACACCCATTAAGTCGTACGAGACTTTTGACAATCTACCCACAATTCTGACAACTATCTATGGAGCTTCTAAGAGACATAACAATCATCAAACTTCGGGACGCAGCCCGGAAATCTAGAATAATAAATTAAACAGGAAGTGTCCCACGAACAAGGATGTGGGCTCACCGAATCCACAGCAGTAGCAAGTCCTCTTAAGCGTCGAAAGTATCACGAACCTGCTCTTCTTCGTTACCTAACATACCATCAAAAACAACAATGGTATGCCTGAGTACTTTCGTACTCAGTGAGTGCCTCGGGACAACAAGTGTTATGAAAATAAAATATAATGATATATAAAGAAATCAGTTCTGAAAAGATAGCATAAAAACAGTCATTCCACTTTGTGATTCTCAATATCATTTGTTAAACAGTTTACAAAGTCATTTATCAATATAGAAACAAGTATTCAACATGTGTATCTCCATAAGAATTATCAAAACCGATTATGAAGTCTTTTGTTAAGTTACAACTTTTAATTATGCCTTTCAAATTGATCATGATTGTCAACAACAGTTCTATGAGAGATTACGAATATTACACACACCAACACAAGCCCAAGAATCAATCACATCGAGGGGATGACCGTAGGGTTCCCTTGTCACAACGCACCACACCAAATTACAAAGTCTCGATGACCACTCATCCTCCCGAATGGCTAGGCATAAACACATCGGAATATGAAATCCCCGGTGACCACTCATCCTCCTGAATGGCTAGGCGTAAGCACACCGGAATATAAACCTCGGTGACCACTCATCCTCCCGAATGGCTAGGCGTAAGCACATCGGAATATGAAATTCCCGATGACCACTCATCCTCCCGAATGGCTAGGCATAAGCACACCGGAATATGAAATTCCCGGTGACCACTCATCCTCCCGAATGGCTAGGAATAAATACATCAACAGAGTTCATAGCTTAAAAGCCGAATTACAATTCATCTTAAAGCAGTCACATCACCATTTACCATTAAGGTTCGTTATGCCATATCGTAAAGATAAATCATTCCAATCAATGTTTTGAAAACATACAACTTCTTTACAAAGATTTCCATGTCCTAATTCACCAATGGGAATGTCATTACCAACTCTTAACTAGCATTACTAAGCATCTCTCATAGAGGAAAACATTCATAATATCTTATACATAAATAGAGTTTATTACAATCTAGGTTTAATGTGGGTTTGTCCCCTCACACACATTAACCACCATTTAAAACATGAATTAGGGTTCAAGGAACATGAAAAGATTGCTTTTCATTTGATTCATTAAAGGATCTTGAAATTAAATCCATCCTTAAATTACTTCCAAAACAGCCCACTATACCTTCGGATGCCAATGCTTGTATACACTTCTTTATTTCCGTATATCCATAGTATAACAACAACAAAATATAAAACAGCCCCAAAATACACGAAAATCATATCAAACAGCCCCAAAATACACGAAAATCATATCAAACAGCCCCAAAATATTGTCACAAAACAGCCACGAAATCATATAAACAGCCCCCAAATATATCGTCACAAAACAGCCCGGTATACGCTTTGTATACAATATATTCATACACTTTATTCTCTCAATTAAAAAAACAACAACTTATCAACAACATCAATAACAATATCAACAATTATTTTATATCAATATCCAACTAATCCTATCCATTTAATCATACCAAAACAGCCCACAAATCATTTGATATCCAAAAATTATAACCGAACTTCCAATGTCATTTTCTCTATTCTAACTCTTCAAATCTATCGATGGTAAGGATAAAAATATCATTAAAATCTTAGGCATACCTTATATGAGCAGATACCACGAAAACAACATCCCCCAAGTTCAATTTTTAGCTTAGAACGACGGCAACAACTTGTTCTACACTTTATCCTTCACGAGCCTCGGGATTCGGGGCCTTGAACTTGATCGATTCTCCACTTTCTCTCTCTAAATATCCTCTCTCTCTCTCTAAAAATTCTGAACCTTTGGTAGGGGAAATGTGGCTGCTAGGGCTGAACATTTCCCTTAAATACCAAGGGAAATGGGCCTGACCCGATTTTGAATTGGGTTGGGCCAACAGCTTGACCTTTCTGTCTTAAAACGTTCATATCTCCTTATCCCGATATCACATGGAGTCCCACGACCTATGGTTGGAAAGGTATTTCGATTATCTACAACTTTCGTTCTTTGAGTATTCCCAAATTCTCAATAAATAATGGGGTTATGGCCTCCCGAAGTCAGATCAGCCAAAAACGTACTTGACGGGCCAAGTTACGGCCCAAAGGGACGGTCCGTAACACGTGTTACGGCCCGTAACTTGGCACCGTAACTTGGTGAAAATTTCCAGTGAGTTTCTGGAAATTTTTGGGACGTTACGGCCCCAAGGGACGGTCCGTAACTTGTGTTACGGCCCCAAGGGACGGTCCGTAACGCAGACCAAAATTCCAGTGCGGACAGGCTTCAGTAAAACGGTCATAACTTTTTGTACATAGCTCCGTTCAAGGCCCATAATATACCGTTGGAAAGCTCTTTCAAAGATCTACAACTTGTATTTGAGGAACATTTTCCAAATTCTTAATAGAGTTTCACGAAAATCGCCTAGAAGGCAGACCTATCAAAACTTAGGCCAATTTAAGAGCCCTTAAGAACCTCGATTGTTGGTTTGACTTCAAAACGACCATTTTCCACCCGAAATCATCAAGAATAGGTTCACATAGATAAAATATCATATTGACACTAGATATTTACATACTCACACCTAGTTCAAGTTTACGGGGTGTTACATGCCAGAATTTCGGTAGACAAATAAGAATCTAAGTTGAATTCTTAAGAGTTTCCAACTCATATTTGGCACTTATGACCAATTGCAGATTTTGGGCGAAACGGGGTTTGATTTTGCGCGAGCATAAGCCGCGAGAAAGGTATGTAAGGCTACCCTATTCCTTCTTTTGGCATGTCCTAGGTATACTAGGTCGATACTTGAGCCTCGGGGGCAATTCTATTCATTGAAATCCGAAATTGAATTTGAGCACTATTCATTCAATTTAATTGAACTATAAATCTCATGTTTTGGTCGAAAGGAAATCAAACGTCCGAAACTTTTGTAAATGTAATCAAGTCGACTTGAAACTTCCTTGGATGACTCTATAGACCCTAATGTCCATGCTTCATGTCCGTTGCCTCGACTTGATCCGAGGTGGACCCACTACTCCCGAAATCTTCCCCTATTGTTCTATCTGGCTTAATTCCGTACAATAATTAAAGGAAACTCTTGGTTGTTTTACTATCCCATTGAGTCCTTAATCTATATCTTGATATGTGCACGCGATCTTATAAGTTATATTTGGTCCGATCCGTAAGATATCCGGAAGGAATTCGCTTCTAAAGTGCTATCTAATATGTTCCGAGTCTGCCTATGATTCTGACCTATATGAGTAGAAGTATGTTTGACATGACCCATTTTACGACATGATCGAGTAACGAAATAAGTATAAAGAATTTGTGTCGGAAAGAATATTATGAGTACATTGATTCGACTATTCTGATATAACTATTCCGGTACAACTAATCCGATATGAGTGCTTCCAATTCTGATATAAGTGTTCAGATATGAACATTCCGATTTGAGCATTTTGATATAAGCATTTGGGTATAAGTATGTTGACATGAATATTTCGACATAAGTATTCCGATATAAGCACTCTGATGTGAAAATTCTGATGTGAGTATGTAATTTGATATAAGTGTGTTGATAAAAGTACTCTTCTATAAGTATTATGATATATGTACTTTGACATGAGTATTCTGATAAAAGTATCCGATAAGAGTATTCTGATCTCGGTATCTAATCTGATATGAGAATTATAATATGAGTAATCTGTTATGGATAATTCGCTACGAACATTTTGATAGGAATATCTTCTGTAAACTCTGATGTTTTGGTTGTCAGAAGACAGCACGTACGATTATTATATTGAATCTCCGGATTGTCGGTAAGTGTGTATATATACTGAGTCCTGATTTGTATGCATATGGTTTTGCACTACTCTGTTCGTGCAAGTTTTGGATATGTCTATTCACTGAGCCCGGGCCAGGACATGTTCTCGTGCGTACTCCACTGCATTGTTCACCGAGACCCACCAGTAGAGGGCCGGGACACGTATATGATGATGGCGCCAGATCCGGACCGGATCCCCTCTACCGAGTCCCTTAATGAAGGGCCGGGACATGTTATCCACCGAGTCCCTCACTGGCGGGCCGGGACACGTTATATGCATACATGACATTTGATGTGACATATACGATTCTATTCACCGAGTCCCTCATTCGAGGGCCAGGACACGTTATGTATATATGGTATATGATTTTGCTATACATGATCCTATCCACCGAGTCCCTTAATAAAGGGTCGGGACACGTTATATGCATATGCTATACATGATATTGATATTCGTAATTCCATTTACCGAGTCCGTCACAAGAGGGCCGGGACACGTCATAGGTATATATGGTATGTGATACTGATATGTCTGACCTTATTCACCGAGTCCCTCACTAAAGGGCCGGGACACGTAATGTGCATAAATATGTATATGTATCTGAATTATGATTTGAGACCTACTACTTTATTATACAAAGAAAACGTATTGATGACTCTTCACAGTTTTATTGGCTCTGTAGAGTTTCCATTTTTGGCTATGATTCTCTGTTCTGTATTTCATGCCTTACATACTCGGTACATTTTCCGTACTGACCCCCTTTCTTCGGGGGCTGCGTTTCATGCCACACAGGTACTCCCAGATGAGTTGAAGACATTATAGAAGATGTTCCAGCGAAGATGGCAAACTCCATTTGCTCCTGGGGGACTGCCGAGTCAGAAGTATATGTGATATGGTTTCTGGTTAATGTTAGAGACTTTGCAGACAGAGTCGTGGGTATGGTATGTCGGTTCAGTAAGCGGCTCCATCAGCCGATGTGTTAGTTTGTATTATAATGTGAATTCTATATAATTACAGATTTTGTTGAATTTGATAAGCAAAAGAAAAAAAAATCTGGGAGCCTTAATATGTATGTCATGCTTATTTGACTTAACAAGTCCGGAAAGATCATGCATGAAATAAGAGTCTGTGGGTTCGCTCGGCTCCGGATATGGGGTCGGGTGCCCATCACACCCTAGGGGAATCAGGGTGTGACACGTAGATGGCATCATAAACTTTGACACGCTCCAAGACTTCCTTATAGCGAGGAAGCACATCTTCCACCCACTCTCAGTAGCCGGGTGTGTAGCAAACTTTGCCGAAACCAGAAGGAGGGACACTCCAGTTGTTGAAACATCCATGGGGATGAGAAGATTCGGTGGGCGCGACTTCTCGATGAATTGCGGACTTCAACAGAGGGACGTCCATAACAGTGGCTTTGCCTGAGAAGTTTCTCATGACGTCTTTGGTCTTTTTTTTAGACCATTCAGCAAGATGAAGCGTAGAAAGCTCTCCGTGAAGCGAGAAGGCACCGATCACTGGAGGTTGAACCTCCAAGGCAAGGACTTTGGCGTTCGGATTTCGTTTGTCGCTCACTATCTCTAGATGAGGACGCGGCGTATCGCGATCACGAAAGTGCATCATAATTGTTTAAATTTAAATCCGTACAGATGCGCCCAAAGACCTGCAAAAGAAATAAAAAAAAAGGGACAGGTAAGTTTCGTAGAGCATGTCCAAAGCCAAGAAAGCAAAATCAGATTCTGTGGCTGATTAAAAAAAATATACCTGAGCCAATATAGAAGCAATTTAATTGTGATTTTCGTATATGACGTAGCTCTATGAGTCTTCTTTCCGACGCCACAAACCGTTCATCATTGCGATGTTCCTAAGTCAAGATATAAGATTTTTCGTCAGGACGCACAAAACTAATGAACCAGTGAACCAGAACTGAAGGTTTGATTCTCGATCAATATCTGAGTAAATATATAAGCAATTTGGTCATGGTTTCCATGTTTGACGTAGCTCTACGAGTCTAGTTTCCGAAACATCAAGCAAATCATGATTTCGACGTTCCTACATCGAGATATGGATTTTCTACCACAGACATGCAAAGCTGTGAATAAAGTGACGAAAATTCATATTGACGAAGAGAATTACCTGAAAGAGATGCGTTCGAACCAACTCGATGATTCTTCAAATTGACGTCAAACCACCATGATAATACAGATGCGCCCAAATACCTGCAAAAGAAATAAAAAAGGGACAGGTAAGTTTCGTAGAGCATGTCCAAAGCCAAGAAAGCAAAATCAGATTCTGTGGCTGATTAAAAAAACATACCTGAGCCAATATAGAAGCAATTTGATTGTGGTTTTCGTATATGACGTAGCTCTATGAGTCTGCTTTCCGACGCCACAAACCGTTCGTGATTGCGATGTTCCTAAGTCAAGATATAAGATTTTTCGTCAGGACGCACAAAACTAATGAACCAGTGAACCAGAACTGAAGGTCTGATTCTCGATCAATATCTGAGTAAATATATAAGCAATTTGGTCATGGTTTCCACGTATGACGTAGCTCTACGAGTCTAGTTTCCGAAACATCAAGCGGATCATGATTTCGATGTTCCTACATCGAGATATGGATTTTCTACCACAGACATGCAAAGCTGTGATAAAGTGACGAAAATTCATATTGAAGAAGAGAATTACCTGAAAGAGATGCGTTCGAACCAACTCGATGATTCTGCAAATTGACGTCAAACCACCATGATAATGCGGGGTATTTATAGATGTCAAAATCTGGTTCCTACATGGACTACACAAAGAAATCCTCGCCCTAGTAGGAATCAAATTATGGAAGGTTTAGACTTATATATGGAAAGTCACTATTCTGTCCTAATATGGGAAAGGGCTTATATATGGAAGATCTAAAGCCTATGAAAAGTCCATGTTCTCTCGTAAAATAGGGAAATGAATACCATGCAAATTATGGGAAGTTTGGGATATATGTGGCGATTAAGCTTATTTATGGAAAGTGACCACTTTGCAACATGAAATATGAGGCTAACTCGTGCAATACTAGCAGCAGCCTTACCTAGTTTAATGAATATCAAGGTCAAGGGCTGTGTATTTCCTAGGGTGCAGCAAACAAAAAATTAAAGAAAAAGGAAAAAGGATGCTTCCGTTCTTGTTGCACATTTTCTGTTATATATGGAAAGTATTTGTGTATGGAAAGTGTTTATGTATGAAAAGTCAGGTTAGGCTTATATACGGATGTCGTAAAGTCTGCGTGGTGACTCAAAGAAGCAAAAGGGTCTGTCAGAATTATCGTCGATTATTAGACACATCATCAAGTTGAGCTTGTGGATGCAATGTTAAAAAAAAACATTTGCTTCATGAATACTTCAAGTCTCGTCTTTAAAGGTTCGACAAGTCATGCACCTCGACAAGCCTTGAAGCTGGGGGCATTTGTAGGCACTGAAATTTAGTCGGACTTAAATCCATAAATTAATTTGTGGATCATATTCTAAATTCAAGATGTATTGGTCCAAACAAATATTATGAGCTAACATAATCAGATTTATTGCTTAAGTCCAACATGTATGGATTTAATTGAAAGACCAATTCAATTGGGCTAGTCTATCTTGTCGGACTTCACATAATAAGCCCACTCTATTAGCCCAAGGTCCATGCCACGTGTCAAATGATGTGACAATTCAAGTCAAGGACCACTAAAATCATGCCACGTGCATAAGTGACGCAGCATGTCAAGTCAATAGAAGAACCAATCAAATGTCGCCAAGTGTTCAAATGACATGGTTCAACCAATCATATACAAACCCTAGCTCTCCCCTGCAACTATAAATAGGGGTCTTCACAAAGCCAAAAGAAGAAGAAATATACATAGAGAAGCTCTCAGCCGCAAGTCTTCCACATACTAAGAAGTCTTCGCTCCAAGTGGTGAGCCGCAAGTTTCCATACCTCTACGTTTGTGATTAAAGCTCGGCTCCGCATTCGTAGTGAAATATCAACAACAAGTGATTCGTCCATTCAAGAACAAGCAAAAGCCCTTGATTGACGGCCGTATCATGAGGAGAAGAATCAGAGGATTACATCTTTTTATTTAAGATTTCATAAAGATTGTAACCCCCGCGCAAATTCTTGAAATCAAATATTATTCTTTGTCGCTATTTTTCTTGTCTTGATTATTATTTTCAGGAACGAAAGATTAGTCGCTACACACATAACTCCTCTTTTATAAAGGAGCAGAGGCTCTCTTTGGAGTAATTGTCTCTCTTCGCAGACAGAGAATTGAATGCATAAAATTCTCTCCAACAAACACACAAGAACAGAAGAGGACGTCTAGTTTGTGGATTATAACTTTGTTTCCTACAGAATTAAGGTTTAGACTTGGGGAAAATATTTGGTGGTGATGTTATTTCATTGTTGTCAACAGGTATACGATTCTTGTTATTGGTATCAGAGACACATTCTTTGTGCTAGTCTACATCATTGTCTTCTTAAAGTGTCGTTTGGACTAGAGATTTCCTAAATTGAGTAGTCAAAATTCTCTCATTTATTTATTCCTTTATTGGGGAATTGACACATAGGTACAAGTCATACATAAAATTGGCATTCTTTTGACCCAAAACGTATTTAGCAAAAGTAGGCCTAAAAATAATGGCATTGTGTAGCCAATCTGGTATCTAACCCCTAAAATCATGCTAAGTGGAATATCCTTTCTCCTAAAATCACTCTGAGCATAATATTTTCCCCTTAAATTCACGCTATATTAGGCATTCTTAAAAATTAATATAACGTAATAATAGGGGCAGAATCCAAAGTTAGTTCACCTTCTTATGTGTGAAATTAATACATTGTATACATTCCATGAATTCACAATATATATAACAATGTATACATAGTACTTCACAATACATATCAGAACTTATACATGGTACTTCACAATATATAGCAGAATGCATAGATGGTACTTTAAAATATATATATTAGAGAATGTATACATCGTACGTCATATGTATTAATATACATGATACTTTAAAATATATAATCAATGTATACATTGTACTTTAAAATATATATATCTGAATGTATACATGGTATTTTAAAATATATATATCTGAATGTATACATAGTATTTTTCACAATATAAATCTGAATGTATACATAGTATTTCATAATATATATCAGAACTTATACATGATACTTTAAAATATATATCTGAAAGTATATATGGTACTTCTCAATAAAACAAATTAAAAGACTAAAAACTCGCCAAAGCCTATATCAAATCCACTGGAAATTTTGGAGAATATAGCAATTAAGGGGGAAGAATAAATAACTGTAGAGATTTTCATGGAGAGGTTAACGTGTAACGAGGCTTATTTAAGGATAAATACATTAAAGATGAGAGAGAAAATGATCTATTTTTCCGGTGAAGGAATTAACTAGAAAATGTCAAACATTTTATAAGAGATGTATATTTGGTTATCAGATGCCAATTTTCTAAAACGTAGGCTTTTTTATGCCAATTAGTCTCCCACGGTGTCATACCATGCCAAATTCCCAATTGGAGTCCTTTCAAAATAAAAATTATATTTATTTAAAATAGACATTTATTATTCACCTAATATTTAGGACTTCAAAACCATTAAATCTTGGTTATTAAATTCTAGAAAATCGTTCGTGACATTTTTCAAAATAATTTCCATGTAACTTAAGATTTTTCCTAATATTTAGCCTTTCTTTTAGGTATCCTATAAACTATTGAAGTCCAAAAAAAAAAAAAACTCTAAAAAATCAACGTGCAATTATATTTTTGTTATTTTGAATTCAACTAAAAATATGCCACTCTGACATTCCATTTATATAATTTCAAAAATTTAAATCAAAAAAAGAAAAATAAAAGGAAAAATTGCTTTCAATTACTTTCCATCCTAGACTCCTATTCCTATAATTTTGTTGGCAAGTTTGTGTAAATAAAGTAATAAGTTAAAGCTAGGCGTGCTAATACAATGTGAAGGACTGAAGGTAATTTTTTGGTATTTTCATATATTTATTTTAAGGAATAGAATTGTTATTGAGTACTATTTTCATATTTTGATGGCAAATAAAATCTTATTAGGGCTAGAAAAGTGTATCTGCAAATAAAATTCTATTAGAGTTAGAAAAGTGCATCTGTATAACTATAAAAGAATTTTATCAATGGGTGAAATAATAGAGAAAGAAAACCTCCTTAAGACTATGATCGACAACTTCTTCTTTTTCTTTTTTCTTTTCTTAAATAGTGTTCTTTTCAATTATACAATCTTTTTATAATTTACATGCGTTAATATTGTATATGGTGGATAGATGTTTAATTAATAATTTGACTGTTTTCTTATTTTTCCATAGATTGGTTGATTCATGTCACAGCCTGCTGATTCCGTCTACCTTGCTACCTAGCTCGAAGGCAGAAAAGGTTAGAGTTTTTATGTAGTGTAGTTTTTTTGTAGTGTATTCTTTTTCATTGTTACCTTATTTAAATAATTTACACTAGGTTATAGTTGTATGGTTGGTTCCATAAAAGAATAAACCGTCTGCAAACATCGCACATCCAATCATCATACTTCTTCTAACCGTCGCTACCATTCGAGTCTACGCTATTGTCGTTAATCTCTTTGCCAAATTTTTTATTAGAACAAGGATTGGAAAGGTCATGGAATTTTAAGGTATCCCTATATCTCCATATTTGTCAATGAAACTGTTTAGAGATTTTCACGGATCACTTTGTTATTTTTGTTTAGATATTTGTAGTATATACACCTCTAGGACAGTGCTTTTTGTTGAGTTGTCTTCTTTTCTCATTTTTTCTTCATTAACCTCTATACACTTTTATATCTTCGCATAGTATAGTTTTTTTTAAAATTCCGAACGTTGGCTTCTATTTATGCCTTTTTGTTTTACAGGTTATAAAGCTTCTACTTCTATTTGATTCCTTCATATTTTTGTCCTTTTAGTGAATGATTATTTGATTATTTTTTGTTTATTTTAGCTTATACAGATTTTTTCAGTGATTTGGTTAAATCATGCCACAAAGTTAATGCTACAGTATATTTACTGATTGAGGAACAAATCGAGGAGAATTGGAGATCGGAAAAAGGAAATGGTGGGCAGAGAGGTAAAAAATAATTGTTTCTATTTAACCATAATTTAAGCTAATAGTTACCCTTTTTCCTATTATTGCAATCTCTGTAATCTTGGGGTTTTAAGACTTATTTTCTTAGTAATTTATCTTGGTTAAGTGTCACGACCCAACCCCGTGGGCCGCGACTGGTATCCTAGCTGGGTACCCGTACATACCTACCCGACCGAATTTCGTATCGTACAGATTTTTTTTTTGAAACAGAAATTACCAAAAGTAGGCCGATACAACTACGGCACGCGCGCAACATATATATATCTGAACATACAGAAACATACGGATAAGCCAACAAGGCTAACATACAGACGAAACCCGTAACCCACACATCTATCTACAGGCCTCTACAGACATACAGAGTCATATGACGGGACAGGGCCCCGCCGTACCCAGAATATCCATACATACAGAGTATACAGAAGACAGGAGATATATACCAAAAATATACGCTCCGGATCAAAGGAGCTCTTCAAAACAGCTGAATCAGAAACCTACGCTGGCGGCGTATCACCTGGTGCGTCGGTACCTGCGGGCATGTAGCGCAGCCCCCGAAGAACGGGGGTCAGTACGAAAAATGTACCGAGTATGTAAAGCAGAACATAACAGATATAAACATAGTCCGAACCGGAGTCACAGAAATATAACGAACAGAACCATAAATCAGATTGACGGACAGAGTCATGATCCAGACAGACATACAGAATCGTTTTCTTTACAGATAAACAGAATCATGGTTCGGACAGACAGACGGAATCATAATACGGACAGATGAGCAGCATCAGAATCCATATGGACATACAGACATAGTCGTAATTCAGACGGACAGACAGAAGTATATCGGACAGAATTATGCATGCAGAGTAGTACAGAGTCATACAGAATCATACAGAGGCATGTGCTTATATAAATATAGATGGCACACGCACACATTCATACAGATCCCGACCCTGTCTGGGGGCGCGGTAACAGAACCCGACCCTCTTAGTACGGGACGCGGTGGACAGACAGAATCAGATCAGATCATATGCCATCCTGGCCGGCATCCCCATACACAAATCATCATGTCATACAGACATACAGATCCCGGCCCGTACGCCGAGGGACGCGGTGAACAATGCAGAGAAATATGCACGATAACAGAACCTGGCCCGGGTCGCAGTGAAAGAATGCATTGAGACAGACACGAACCGATAAATGAGAAACTACTTATATACAGACTCAACATACAGACTCAATCAAACTGAAGGGTGTCAAACGGCGAGCCAAAATCAGAATATCCAGATAGTATGCATAATACGCGCCTATATCCTAGTTGGGAAGGCACGACAGATTATTATCAGAATCGGATTCTCAGATGTTCAGAAATCATTTTGTATAAATTACACAAAAATAGCCATATCATACACGAAATAATAGTCCAGAAGTTTTTAGAGAAAATCCGACCAAAACGGAAGTATTTAAAATTTTACAGAAAGTATCGGGCCTTGTGGGCCCGCCTCGGACCAACTCGAGGCTGCATACGTAGATTATTGATAATAGACCTTATGAGGTCATCCATAGTCGTTTGGAAGTGTTCCGACTCCGTTTAGGGAAGTTTTGTACAAAAATTCACTTTAAAGGCAATTTGTAAGAAAATAGCTTCAATTGAATTGAAGGAATTGGAGCGGTTTTCCGTCTCGAATTCCGGGGAACGGAGTCGTACTTAAGGCTCGCGGCCGAGCCTACCACATCCTGAACATGCCTAGGAACATAGGGGAATGCTTCACATACCTCGATGACGCGTTACGCTCGCTTGGCGTCAATCCAAATTTCGTCCAAAATCTGGAAATGGTCAAGTTTACCATTTGGTTAGTTTCAAACTTTTCAATAATCCAACTTAACACATACTTGCCTACCGAAATTTCGGCAGCATTTCCTCTATATATAAGACATCCCCGAGACTTAGCTCGGCTCAATTCATCAACACAACAACCCAGAAATGACATCCAAACAACAACAAACATCAAGACATACACTAAGGCATCATTAGCCATCTTTCGTCATAACGAAACATTTTTCGTTTCAAACTTGTATTTCCAAACCAAACTTATTATTTTCATATCCATTATCCATCAAAATCATTACGACATACATCGGGGGCATCCATACCATTTTCACATAATATTCATAAGATACACAACATTCAAACTTTCCATTAAGCCACTACTTTTTTTTTCAATTTTTCCTAACCTTCCACATACAAGTTCATTATGCAATTCCATCTCCCAAATTCATCAACAATGATCATAATTTGCCTCTTGATACTTTCATTTCCATTGTTACATAAATCCTAACAAAGTTGCATATTCTCCTACAACAACTTAATAACCATTTTTCCAAGACAATAAGAATCATTAACCTTCCACTCACATCATATGGCCACAACAACATAAGTATTACATTAAATAACTTCAATTCATCCACTTTCATGAAAGGCACCACACGGCCAACATGCAATACCTTCCAACTTCCATTAATTCATCCCACTTTCATTCCTAATACAATTTCTACCATAACATACTAGATTCTAACATGAATTCAAACCATCCAAGACATGTAATTCATACACATACATTCGGCCAACACACCCTTAGTTCCAACACACAAAATTTTCATATTTTTCATTCATTCACACATACTACAACATACATATACCATTTATAACATAACAAAAGCATGAAATCCTCACCTTTCTTCAAGTTCTTCACTTGTGGGATAAGATTGCTTTCTTGCCACAATACTTGTACCAACTTGTAGAGGGCTTTGCACTTGGTAATAATTTCACAAAAGATGAACTTTTGAACCAAGGAATTGGCTCCAAATTTGTTTTTCCTTTTCTTTCTTTCTTTCCTCTCAAACCCGAAACCCCTATCTTTTTTTCTTTGTTCTTGCTTTGC
Source organism: Lycium barbarum (assembly GCF_019175385.1). Taxonomy (NCBI): domain Eukaryota; kingdom Viridiplantae; phylum Streptophyta; class Magnoliopsida; order Solanales; family Solanaceae; genus Lycium; species Lycium barbarum. Next base: position 116,772,317 of record NC_083337.1, read on the forward strand.
TTTTTCTTGAATGTTCTTAGGATAAATATGGCTTATATTACCACTTAATTTAATTGTGGACTTGGGCCATTTTCCACATGGCATTGCCGGTTGGGCCCCCTTAAATTGGGCCTTACTTCACTTATTTTTTTTTTTGAGCCCAAAATGGTTGGTTACATATTGTAGTTCATGGGCAAGTTTTCAAAATTCCAATTTTTGCCCTTGGCCACCTTTCGTAATTCCACCCCATTGAATTCATAACCTACACATTCATACCAAGTAAGGTCCAATTGTGGCCTTATTAATCACAAATCAATTTATCTTGAATCTTTCGAATAAACAAAAATGTCGGATGTAACATCCTCCCCCCCTTTAGAAACATTCGTCCTCGAATGTTAAATTGACCTTATGGGGCGTCATACTACTTCGGGAGGGTCCTCTTTATAATTGTCCTTCGTGGACTTTCCGACATGATTTCTTCACCTACATGAGGGGGTAATTCTTCTCGTCACTGATTCAAATAACTTCATAATCTATATTTTTTTCATACCCCACATAATTATTGGACCATAAACTATATTCTCGTAACAAACGGATGCTTTTCAGACATCATAGTCCATATAATTTCTTGTTACACTCCTGAGTTCCCTACCACATTATCGTAATCCCACTTCATACCAGACACTTCATACCAACGGATCCAGAACTAGAACCAGACGCGTAGAAGCATATCGGACGGATTCGTAATCGGAGGTAGACGTACTCAACCATGGCGAACGGATTCGTAGTCAAAGTCAGGGGCACGAAAATATGTCAGACAGATCTGAGATCGGAGTCAGACGTACAGAAATGTATCATACAAAATCATGATCAAAGTCAGACGGACAGAAATGTATTAGATAGAGTCATAGTCAAGATCAGACATACGGAGATGTATCGGACAGGCGTGCAGTTTAAATCGGACGTACAGAGGCATATCAGACGGAGTCAGACATACAGAGGTGTGTCAGACAGATTCGTAATCAGAGTTAATCGTACAGAGATATGTCAGACAGAGACGTATTCAGAATCAATCATACAGAGGTATGTCAACCAGGAACATATTCAGAATCAGACATACAAAAATTTATCAGATTGGAAACATGATCAAGTTCAGAAGTACAGAGACGTAATAGGCAGAGCTTTAGCAGAATCGAAGTGTAGAAGTATAACGGATAGAATCTGAAGCCGAATCAGATCACTCTTAGTAAGGCTCCAGTGATATTTGGAAAATTCCCTTATTGGTAACCTGGTTAGCCAAGTTGTCATACAAATCGTCTCGCGTCGCTTATCGACTCTTACAAAGATTCCGCTTATTCGCACTTCTTATCCTTCATCTTTCCTACCATCCATACTCATTATCTTTTTTTTTTTTTTTTTTGTTTGAGACATCGTCATACCAGACTGAGTTATAATGGAATAGGGGTTGTTCTAGTCCTTGACATCATTTGTGCCCTCACCCCCGCTTCGTTTCACGTATTCGGTTTAGTAAAACCTTTCGCCGATCACAATATTAGTTGCCGGGACTCGGCTTTCAATCCATATGGGCACTAGACGAAAATTATACATACACACATACACATACACATATATTTACTACTATCTTACTGGCGAACGTCTCTGACTGTTATTCGAATTCGCTCAATTTCCCGAGCGGTATCGCACCTTTCCTTTTTGCCCATTTAATCCGCGTCGGTCTGTGTGGCTTTTGTAAAGGCACTAATTACTCCACACGTTCTCTTTTCCTATAGATTACCCCAAATTTCCATTTATATCTATCATACTTACTCTTATGAGAAATTTTTATGTCACTTCCCAGGGGGGTCACCCATCCCAGAATTGCTCTGGCTTGAGCACGCTTAACTCCGAAACATTCATGCATTCCGACGCGTTAGGGCTGATATAATTTCGTCGATCGCCCCGCACGACCTCTGTCACGTAATTTTTGGGCAAATCGGGGTCTTAACAATTTTTCGGAAAATTTTTGTAGCGGGTCCCACCCCCGGCTAAATCGTACCCTTACCATGTCGCCTTTCTGAATCTTAAACATTCACTTTCATACACATATACATATGATTACGGATAACCCACAGATTTAAGTCTTCATCCCACGAATTCCGCCTCCAAATAGTCGGTGGAATCTGATAAAATATCATCGTGGTGTTCTCCGGCCACCGACAGAAGAAAACTAAAGTCGGACAAGTATCGCGGGACCTTTTTGAACTTAGTCTACATATTTACTTCCATATTTCTGGAAAAATTTGGGCAGAGGTTCCTCTGTTTTTCTTACTACCCAAAACCTGTACACCAGAAATACCAATCATGCCTCACAGGGCCAACACATATACACACACATACATATCATATCATGTCGTATCGCAGCCACACGGGCTGACAACTTCAAATAAGAACTATAACGTCGTCGACACTTACCACACGTGCCCAACTCAAACAGCATCGGAGGCACTTTCCTGTTTACTTTCATCCGGGATTTCTAGACTCACATTGACGGTGGGGACATCTCAGTCGCCCTTGCCTTTGGTCACTAGGTCTCTAATCCTTTTAAATTTCCGTCGTCTTCATAGAACAACGTTTTATAGATATCATACACATATCGAAATTTCTAGGAAACTTACGTACTCATAACTGATCAACTCGGGTCTAACCTGGGGAGCTGTCGTGGGAGCTGTGTCCCTCATCATCGTCGTCGGTCTAGCCCCCACTGTTACCTGCATCTGAATCGGAGGAGTGTAGCTAGCCTGGCAATTCCTGGTTCACCGACGGCCAGGACAAAGGGCTGGAATAGGGCGTGACACTCTCTGGGGAAGCCTGTCTAACATACTGCTCCACTACCGGAGCTGCTGGCACATCCTCGGGAATCTCCTCCTCCGGCATCCTAGAGGAGTGCTCTAGTGGCTCAGCCTCGGGGCTATCCTCCTCCCTGGGAGTAAGAAACTCTGGAGGTATCGTCGCTGGGTCCTCCGAAGGGTCGGTGTCATAACTGTCTTCCCTGGGAGCCTCTGCTCTGGGGATCAAAAACTCTGGAGGAATTGTCTCTGGATCCTCCGAAGGGTCTGTCTCAATCGAGTAGCTGGGGATCTGCCTACTCGGTCCTGGTGATGTCCTAGGGGCCTTATTAGCACCCCCATCCCCATCATCCGAAGCGCTCCTCTTCATTATTTATCAACCTACGATCACCTGCAGGAAGAGGGTCAGAAACATTTTCCCCAAATACAGACACTTCTGCTCTTCTGGAGCCTCGCTGTAGATACAGCAATTCGTAGGGGAGAATCATCCTAATCATATAGCTTTATCGCACGATCTAAGAATCCAAAGAAGGGTAACATCCTAAATGCCCTGTAGCTTCCTGTTTATAGGTGTGGTAAACAACACATCGATAAACAAGACTCTACTAGACACGACCTGTAGACATTCCGAGGACTAACCGCTCTGATACCACTTTTGTCACGACCCAACCCCGTGGGCCGCGACTGGTACCCTAGCTGGGTACCCGTACATACCTACCCGACCGAATTTCGTATCGTACAGATTTTTTTTTGAAACAGAAATTACCAAAAGTAGGCCGATACAACTACGGCACGCGCGCAACATATATATATCTGAACATACAGAAACATACGGATAAGCCGACAAGGCTAACATACAGACGAAACCCGTAACCCACACATCTATCTACAGGCCTCTACAGACATACAGAGTCATATGACGGGATAGGGCCCCGCCGTACCCAGAATATCCATACATACAGAGTATACAGAAGACAGGAGATATATACCAAAAATATACGCTCCGGATCAAAGGAGCTCTTCAAAACAGCTGAATCAGAAACCTACGCTGGCGGCGTATCACCTGGTGCGTCGGTACCAGCGGGCATGTAGCGCAGCCCCCGAAGAACGGGGGTCAGTACGAAAAATGTACCGAGTATGTAAAGCAGAACATAACAGATATAAACATAGTCCGAACCGGAGTCACAGAAATATAACGAACAGAACCATAAATCAGACTGACGGACAGAGTCATGATCCAGACAGACATACAGAATCGTTTTCTTTACAGATAAACAGAATCATGGTTCGGACAGACAGACGGAATCATAATACGGACAGATGAGCAGCATCAGAATCCATACGGACATACAGACATAGTCGTAATTCAGACGGACAGACAGAAGTATATTGGACAGAATTATGCATGCAGAGTAGTACAGAGTCATACAGAATCATACAGAGGCATGTGCTTATATAAATATAGATGGCACACACACACATTCATACAGATCCCGACCCTGTCTGGGGGCGCGGTAACAGAACCCGGCCCTCTTAGTACGGGACGCGGTGGACAGACAGAATCAGATCAGATCATATGCCATCCTGGCCGCCATCCCCATACACAAATCATCATGTTATACATACATACAGATCCCGGCCCGTACGCCGAGGGACGCAGTGAACAATGCAGAGAAATATGCACGATAACAGAACCTGGCCCGGGTCGCAGTGAAAGAATGCATTGAGACAGACACGAACCGATAAATGAGAAACTACTTACATACAGACTCAACATACAGACTCAATCAAACTGAAGGGTGTCAAACGGCGAGCCAAAATCAGAATATCCAGATAGTATGCATAATACGCGCCTATATCCTAGTTGGGAAGGCACGACAGATTATTATCAGAATCGGATTCTCAGATGTTCAGAAATCATTTTGTATAAATTACACAAAAATAGCCATATCATACACGAAATAATAGTCCAGAAGTTTTTAGAGAAAATCCGACCAAAACGGAAGTATTTAAAATTTTACAGAAAGTATCGGGCCTTGTGGGCCCGCCTCGGACCAACTCGAGGCTGCATACGTAGATTATTGATAATAGACCTTATGAGGTCATCCATAGTCGTTTGGAAGTGTTCCGACTCCGTTTAGGGAAGTTTTGTACAAAAATTCACTTTAAAGGCAATTTGTAAGAAAATAGCTTCAATTGAATTGAAGGAATTGGAGCGGTTTTCCGTCTCGAATTCCGGGGAACGGAGTCGTACTTAAGGCTCGCGGCCGAGCCTACCACATCCTGAACATGCCTAGGAACATAGGGGAATGCTTCACATACCTCGATGACGCGTTACGCTCGCTTGGCGTCAATCCAAATTTCGTCCAAAATCTGGAAATGGTCAAGTTTACCATTTGGTTAGTTTCAAACTTTTCAATAATCCAACTTAACACATACTTGCCTACCGAAATTTCGGCAGCATTTCCTCTATATATAAGACATCCCCGAGACTTAGCTCGGCTCAATTCATCAACACAACAACCCAGAAATGACATCCAAACAACAACAAACATCAAGACATACACTAAGGCATCATTAGCCATCTTTCGTCATAACGAAACATTTTTCGTTTCAAACTTGCATTTCCAAACCAAACTTATTATTTTCATATCCATTATCCATCAAAATCATTACGACATACATCGGGGGCATCCATACCATTTTCACATAATATTCATAAGATACACAACATTCAAACTTTCCATTAAGCCACTACTTGTTTTTTTCAATTTTTCCTAACCTTCCACATACAAGTTCATTATGCAATTCCATCTCCCAAATTCATCAACAATGATCATAATTTGCCTCTTGATACTTTTATTTCCATTGTTACATAAATCCTAACAAAGTTGCATATTCTCCTACAACAACTTAATAACCATTTTTCCAAGACAATAAGAATCATTAACCTTCCACTCACATCATATGGCCACAACAACATAAGTATTACATTAAATAACTTCAATTCATCCACTTTCATGAAAGGCACCACACGACCAACATGCAATACCTTCCAACTTCCATTAATTCATCCCACTTTCATTCCTAATACAATTTCTACCATAACATACTAGATTCTAACATGAATTCAAACCATCCAAGACATGTAATTCATACACATACATTCGGCCAACACACCCTTAGTTCCAACACACAAAATTTCCATATTTTTCATTCATTCACACATACTACAACATACATATACCATTTATAACATAACAAAAGCATGAAATCCTCACCTTTCTTCAAGTTCTTCACTTGTGGGATAAGATTGCTTTCTTGCCACAATACTTGTACCAACTTGTAGAGGGCTTTGCACTTGGTAATAATTTCACAAAAGATGAACTTTTGAACCAAGGAATTGGCTCCAAATTTTTTTTTTCCTTTTCTTTCTTTCTTTCCTCTCAAACCCGAAACCCCTATCTTTTATTCTTTGTTCTTGCTTTGCTTTTTCTTGAATGTTCTTAGGATAAATATGGCTTATATTACCACTTAATTTAATTGTGGACCTGGGCCATTTTCCACATGGCATTGCCGGTTGGGCCCCCTTAAATTGGGCCTTACTTCACTTTTTTTTTTTGAGCCCAAAATGGTTGGTTACATATTGTAGTTCATGGGCAAGTTTTCAAAATTCCAATTTTTGCCCTTGGCCACCTTTCGTAATTCCACCCCATTGAATTCATAACCTACACATTCATACCAAGTAAGGTCCAATTGTGGCCTTATTCATCACAAATCAATTTATCTTGAATCTTTCGAATAAACAAAAATGTCGGATGTAACATTAAGGTATCATACTTCATCTTATAATAAGTTCAATCTTTTCGCTCTCTGCCCTATATTCATTCTAATTGTTGCTTTTATTTTTTGGATAATTTTAATGATAGATCTTTTTAGAAGTGTAATGATATGCCTAAAATTGTATTTGATCTAGGATGAATGTGATAAAGAGGGTGTAAATAAGTGGACCAAGATGTCAACTTAACTTACCTATAATTTTGATGTACTTTGAATGAACAAACAAGAATTCTATGCACCATAGGTTACAATGAACAAATTTCTTCACCATGTTAAGAATAGACATAAATATCAAAAGAAAAAAACAATAATAAGAACCAACCCGAGAGAAAAAAATAAAAGAAATATTCTAACCAAGACATGTTTCTTTAATTGAACTTCTTTTTTGATGTTTGACGTGATTAATAGAACACTCTCAACTTTTATGTTTTTGTTCATGTTATTAATTTGATGTATTGTGCACTAACCCATTATTATTTTTATCAAGATTCTAATTATATGGATAATTAAATTGCAGAATTTAATAGATTAAATTTTCAAGAAATAAATAGTTAGAGATATCACAGTGTATATACGAATAAACAAAAAAATAATATATTTATATCCAGAAGTTAATTTTTATACTTTGATGAAATAACCAATTACATAAATTCTAGCATAATGTGAAAATCGTTGGTCAAATTATTATTGGTACGACATCTAATACTTACACAAAGTACTATTTTTTAGGATAAATATTTTTATTCTCATTTTCTCAAAATGTATCTAACCTTAGAGAAGAAGAAATATATTATTTAAGATTATAATTTTATCATATCAAAGGACTCAAGGAAAAATCTAAATACTTATTATAATTACCGGTAATTCAGCAACTAAGTCAATGTAATAATATTATTATGTCATTTAAGTGAATGTTGCATCATTTTAACATTCATTGTTATTTCACTTAATTTATTCTTTTCGTATAGAATTTGTAAGTTATTGACACGTGCAACGCACGCACGCTAATACTAATGAGAAGAAAAAGGCAGAGAGGCCTAGACATGTGAGACATCTTCTATTTTATTGCAAATAATAATGCCTTTTATGTATTTGCTAAAAGTCCTCTTCACTGATTTAGAATAATAGCTCTCTGCATTGGTTTACGTATTTTCGTGCCATTTTTTTAAAAAAAAAATTCAAATGACAAGTGGAATTTTATTTGAGATTAATTGTTTCAGCCATTCCTCCCACTAACTGGACATGTATGTAATGATGTTAAAAGTAAAAAATTTACTTTGATACAGTAGTTTGTCAAAAAATTTTAAGCAATGGCTTTGATTTAACACCATTTATTGTTCAATAATCAAGTAGATGAAAGATTGATTTCTGATCCAAGTGGGAGCTATGAATCCAAAAACCCTCTTGATGAATCTAACTTCATTTTACGTAAGAGTGCTAAAAAAGGTACATCTAAACGATCTTACCAGATTGAGGATTACATTATCTTAGTATCACCCACAGAATTAGATGAGCCTAATTCTGTGATTGAGGCTTTGACGAGCCTTGAAAAAGATAAGTGCATGAAAGTAATGAATGAAGAATTAGAGTTCATGAGAACCTACAAAGTTTGGGATCTAGTTGACTTTCCTCTTGGGTGTAGAGCTATTGAGAATTCATGAGTTCTCAAAGTTAAACACAAAGCAGATGGATCAATTAAAAGATATAAGACACGATTGGTGGCAAAATATTTTACTCAAGAAGCTGGAATAGATTATGAGGAAACCTTTTGCACCAGTTGTGAAGTTTACCTCAATTTGCTTACTTTTGGCTATTGTTGCACCTTTGGGTCTAGAATTACACTAAATGGACGTGAAGACATCTTTTCTCAATGGAGAACTAAACGATAAAATCTACATTGAACAACATGTAGGTTTCATCATTAAAGGCCAAAAATAGAAAGTTTGTAAATTTGAAAAGATTTATTTATGGCCAGAAGCAGTGTTCAAGGCAATGGTATCTCAGATTTCATAAGGAGGTGATTTTATATGATTTCACGATGATCGAGGAACACCATTGCATCCATGTTAGGTTGCACGACCTACTTCCTATCCTATGTAGTATCCAATTCTCGCCTATAGGATGGAACATGTTACTCTACCTGTTCTATGCTAGCTTCTTGCAGAATATAAGTTACAGTTAAGTAAAGAACATAATGATTTTTACGTGGAAACCACCCGGCTCACATGGACGATAAAAATCACGACCTACACCTCTGTAGGATTTAGCCCAAACTTCACTACAATGGTGAGCCTCTGCAAATTAAAGTTACAGACTCTGTAACCTAGGAACTAACCTCTATTTCCTATCTCACTAATCTCCCTATACTAGTAAGCAACCTTCAAGTCGATCCCCAACTTGAAGTTGATTTTACAACGTTTTGTATCTAATTGTAATGCTTCTAATAAAGCGAATAAAGATACAACTCGATAAACAACCTAATAAAAGTTTTCTAGAATCAAGAACTGTAAAACATCACCATATTCTACAGCTTCTTCAATCTTCTTCCCGTACTAGGGACGCACACCTTGATTCTGAATATTCTTGATATCTTCGTTGATCGCTCAATATTATGAAATCTCTCTTTGTGGGAGCGTAAACCTTCTTCTTGGTAAGACTTTGTTATATATAGCATTGAGTGCACAACAGGTCTACAAACACAAAACCCACTTCGAGTAGGCCTATGAGATATATTAGGGGGTGTGTTGAATTTGGATTCTTGCCTTTTGGATTGACTTCATTGTCCTTGTAGGATTCTGAAGAACCTTGTTTAATTATGACAAGGAATCCTGTTATGCTCAAATTACGCCTACTTAATGGTGTAAATAGGAAGTTGTCAAATATAGTAACCAACTAGGTTGGGGTCGAATCCCACAGGGAATAGGATTGATATGGTTACTAAGTAGTTGAGTACTTAGTAGTGGTCTAATTTTGTATTTCGGTGAGTTTGTAAAAGAGTGTTTTGTTTACTAACTATTTTGCTTTGATTGTAACTAATTGGAATAAAGAAACCAAGGTTGTGTCCCCTTTTAGATGAAGTGTAATGCTACAGATGTCGATATGATACAAGTCCAATGGATTGTTGTAGGAATGCACTTAACCTCTAATTGACTCCCTAATATTTTTCAATAGTTAGAAAGTATGTCTCATTATGATTTTCCCAAATACAAAAGATTTGATATGAAGAACGGTTAATATGTCCCAAGTAAATTCCTTTTATTCCTAAGCGAATTTATTAAACGAGAGTTAACGCCCCGAGTGCTTGTTACTTATTCTTACGAAACCCTAACTTATTTTCCCAAATAAAGTAAGGTTTACGACTTAAGTTAATTTTTGCAACCATCAAGTAACATTGAAGAATAAAGAAGTAAATCCTAACGACCCATTATGCATATACTAATCACAAACATCCAATCACATAACACCCATCTTTGAGTTCACAACCTTAGTATTAAATTTAGCTACTCATAATATTTAATGCAAAACAAGATATTGAAGAAGTCATTAATCCTTACTATTGAATAATAAAGATGAAAAGTTGTAATCTTGTCCTCAAAAGCTTCAAAAACTATAAAGTATTAAATGCCAAGAAGAAAGAGACTAAAATCTGACTAAGAATGAACCACATGTCACGACCCGATTAGGGGGCCATGACGGGTACCTGGAGCTGACTACCGAGCACCACTCATCATGCCAATCACCTTACTTATCCTGAACTCATATAATCTCGAAGGCAACACATGCATATATATAAGTCCTCATGGGTGCAAAAATGATATACAAATGTACAATGTAGTCATCATGAAGCATCTACTACCCATATATACGCATCTACGAGCCTCTACTAGAATACTGTGACATAAGGACGGGACAGGACCCCGTCATGCCCAAATATATACACAAAATAATATATCGAAAATGGCACCTCCAGAATAGTGGAGTGTTCCTGTAAATCTGCTGAATAACTCATAGGAATCTGGGCCACCTCCCTGTCTACCTGTGGGCATGAACACAACGTCCAAAAGAAAAGGACGTCAGCACGAACATTGTACTGAGTATGTAAGGCATGAACAATAATAACATATCGAAGAAACAAGGGAACATCAAGTAAGGAACAACCTGTAACTGAAGATCATTTTAAACGAAACAATGCATGCTAACTTACATCATGAACATCATCATCATATCAAGTATGCATATATAAACTGCCCGACAATATAGGTGCGGTGTGATCATCATTAGCCCGCGTCTAGGCCTTCCGCGTCCTGGGTAAACATCTCATGCCGCCCACTAGTGGTGTCTGCCCATGCCCTCTAGACATGGTGTATATGCTGCCCGCCTTAGCGGTGTCTGCCCGGCCATATAGGCACGGTATAATCTCATCATCATATACTTGTCATAAAGCATGCATAAGAACTCAAGGACAACTATAACTCTATCGGGGTGACGTAAGGTCGAGAGCCCCCGATTTCCATTATGGCGTAATTATGAGCATCCTGCCTCACCTTGACGGAACAAGCATTGTAATCTGGGTGTAACAATAATGGACCACATCAAAGGATCATATAACGATCATTAGCTTCATAGAAATATCATATCATGAGCTTTAGAATCTTTAGACTTAGACTCATCATCATCATTATCATATTCATAATATATCTCTTATCTTTATCTCATGAGAAGCTCTTTATAAACATAGACTCATAGTTTCCGGAATGTAAGAAAGTCATGGAAAGATAAAGGGAATTATGTCGTAAGAATCATGCCTTAGAAAATAAGGGACTAGCCTCACATACCTTTACACCTTTCTAACTTGCCGACTATATGCTTCCTTCCAAGTTCGTAATTCTACGTTCAAAGGAATTCGTGCTAAGATTAGATAATCGATAACGTACTTAAGCTAAAGCTAACGAAAATTGGGCAGCATCTCCATTATATCTACAACTTCCTCCATATGTTATAACAACTCCCAAACATCAATAACAATATTCATAATATCATAATCAATAACTTGACAAGTTCGACACTATCCAATTCCCACAATTCCCTCTCAAAGTCATTCATAACCATAGCTATAATATAACATCACATTCGTCCTCATACAATGTTTCTCCCATATTCTCCATATCATTTATAACATAATTATACTCATAAAACATCAAGAGTCATGGTTCATGTCAAGTACTATTCAAGAATACCATTATTTTCACCTTTCCATATTCTATCTTCTTTCATAATCCAAGTCTTTCAACCCTTCAATATTCCAAATAACATGAAATGATCATAAAACTTACCTTTGATTGCGTAGGAACTGATTTTGGATGGAGATGGTTCACTCGAAGAAAACCCTAGCTTCAATTCAAAGAGATTTCTTGACCCCAAGGAACCATAGAGAGCTTTCTTACTCTTGTTTTCCCTGGATTGATGATATTGATCTTTGATTTGCCTTGGATTTATGTTGATGAAATATGTATAACCCTCTAGAAGTCTTGAGAGAAATGGAGAAGTGGAAAGAATGAGAAAATAAAAGTGGGAACACATTTATATACTTGAAAATGCTCAGCCTGTCGGGACTTATACAGACCCTTATACGGTCCGTATAACATTGTACGGTTCGTATAAGTGTACGTACTTCACCATCAGGGAAAACATGATATCTGTTGGGTTATACGAACCCTTATACGGACCATATAAGTGGTCGTATAACTCCACTTCTCTGAAATGATTTCTGTCGTTCCGTTTGATCTCCAATCCTTATGGAACCTTCTTAGCACTTGTTTAGCACTTTATTAACAACTCAAAGAGAATTATAAATTTTCCTCAAGACACCATTAGATCAACATTAGCTCGGTACATGCAACCCCTTTCGAAACACAACTTATACCTAACATTCTTCAGCGAACTTTCTCTTCTTGCTTCAAACGTCATTGGAATCTTAATGAGAACCGTTAAGTAGACTTTCTTAATTGTAGGGACATCACATACATCTCACCCTGCGTTATCCTATCCGTCACACGATGACATGAAGTTTTTCGAGGTGTAACACTCTTCTGCCCTTTAAAAATATTCGTCCTCGAATGTTAAGTTCTCGGAAATTCTACAAACATTTCGCCAGAGTTTCCCCTGTAATATGGCGCTACCATCCTGTCACAATAACCCACAATAACAATGACTCACAGGGCTACAACACAATATCAAGGAATTATGGCCACACACGACCCAAAAGCATAAAAAGAAAGCATACATACCTCATAATATTGATGTCTCATCTTGATTCTGTTCCGGTGGTGGAAGCAAGTGTGGATATTTGGACTTCATGTATTCTTCTGCTTCCCCAGTCATTTCCTCTCGATTATTGTTTCGCCACAAGACTTTGACCGAAGCCATCTCTTTATTTCTAAGTTTCCGTACTTGCCTATCTAGTATGGAAATGGTTACCTCTTCATAAATCAACTTTTTCGTTACTTGAACATCATATACCGGCATGATTCTAGTGGGATCTCCAACACATTTGCGGAGCATTGACACATGAAAAAATGGATGGACTGATTTAAGTTCTGGAGGTAAGTCCAGTTCATAAGCCACTTGGCCTATCTTGCGGACAATCTTATAAGGCCTAATGTATCGAGGACTTAATTTTCCCTTCTTACCAAATCTCATTACGCCTTTCATCGGTGATATCTTCAGGAATACCAAATCATCAACTTGGAATTCTAAGTCTCATCGATGGTTGTCCGCATAAGATTTCTGGTGACTTTGGGCTATCAATAATCGCTCTCGGATAACCTTGATCTTTTCCACCGCTTTTTGAATCGACTCAGGGCCTATTAGCTGTACCTCTCCTACTTCAAACCACCCAATTGGGGATCTACGCTTTCTTCCATATAGAGCTTCATTGTGCTAAGTTTCACCTGAGTACCCAAGCTTTCTTGAAAGGACTTTCAGAATTTAGCAGTAATTGTGCTCCTCTGTCTGTGATTATAGATATTGGGATGCCATGAAGTCGCACAATCTCTCTAAGATACAACCTTGCATAATCTTCTGCTGAATATGTGGTTCTGACTGGAAGAAAATGAGCTGTTTTCGTCAATCTGTCCACGATCATCCATATGGAGTTATACTTGCATCGGTAACGAGGCAAACCTACAATAAAATCCATGTTGATTACTTCCCATTTCCAGGTTGGGATTTCCATGACTTGTAACAACCCTCCTGGTTTTTGATGTTCAACTTTCACTTGTTGGCAATTCGGACATTGAGCTACAAATTCTGCTATGTCTTTCTTCATTCCATCCCACCAATATATTAATTTCAGGTCATGATACATCTTTGTCGCTCCTGGGTGAATGGAATATCGAGTGTAATGAGCTTCTTCCAGAATCCGATGAGGTAATCCTGCAACATTTGGAACACATAGCCTGTTTCGGTATCTAAGGACTCCATCTGCAGAAATTTCAAACGACGACTTCTCTTTTTCCTGGAGTGTATCTCAAGATTCAACTGAGGATCTTCATATTAGCGTTCTCTCACCTCCATATCTAAGGATGAAACAGCTGGGTTGTGAAAACTAATTTCTGCATTGCCTGAATCAATTAGACGAATTCCAAGGCTGGCTAGCTGATGAAGCTTACGGACTAATTCTTTCTTCTCCGGAGGGACATCGCATAAACTACCCATTGATTTGTGGCTAAGTGCATCAGCTACTACATTCTCCTTCCCGGGGTTGTATAAAATACTCGCATCATAATCCTTCAGCAATTCTAACCATCGCCTCTGCCGTAGATTTAACTCTTTCTGCTTGAAAATATATTGGAGACTCTTGTGATCTGTATAAATATCGACATGAACGCCATACAAATAGCGTCTCCACATCTTTAGTGCATGAATAACCGCGGCCAATTCAAGGTCATGAGTCAGATAATTCTTTTCATGTTTCCGCAACTGCCTTGAAGCGTAGGCAATAACCTTTCCGTGTTGCATCAAAACACAGCCTGACCCAACACCAGAGGCATCACAATACACAACATAACCGTCTGGTCCTTCTGAGAGTGTTAGAACTGGGGCTGAAGTTAATCTATCCTTCAATTCCTGAAAACTGCATTCACAAGCATTAGTCTATTGAAATTTTGCGGATTTCTGGGTTAGCTTCGTCAATGGTGTTGAAATAGAGGAAAACCCTTCCACAAATCTTCTATAGTAACCTACCAGTCTCAAAAAGCTACAGACTTCTGTAGGCGTCGTAGGCCTTGGCTAAGTCTTCACAGCCTTAATTTTCTGAACATCTACTCGAATGCTGTCAGCTGAAATAATGTGGCCCAGAAAAGACACATAATTTAACAAGAACTCACATTTTGAGAATTTTGCATACAACTCTCGAGTCCGAAGAATTCCAAGGACAATACGCAAATGGTCTGCGTGCTCTGTTTCTGACCGAGAATATACTAAGATGTCATCAATGAATACGATCACAAATAAATCCAGAAAAGGCCTGAATACATTATTCATCAGATTCATAAATACTGTCGGAGCATTAGTTAACCCAAATGACATCATCCGAAATTCATAATGGTCATATCTCGTTCTGAAAGTTGTTTTAGGAATATCTTCTTCTCTAACTCTCACTTGATGATAACCTAACCTCAGATCTATTTTGGAAAACCACTTGGCACCCTGTAATTGGTCAAACAAGTCATCGATTCTTGGAAGCAGATATTTATTCTTTATCGTCACCCTGTTCAGTTGCCTATAATCAATGCACATCCGTAGGGAACCATCTTTCTTCCTCACAAATAGGATAGGTGCTCCCCACGGTGACGATCTAGGCCTAATGAATCCCTTCTCAAGTAAATCTTTCAGTTGTGCCTTCAGCTCTTTCAATTCTGCAGGAGCCATTCAGTAAGGAGAAATAGATATAGGCTTGGTGTCTGGCAACACATCAATAGCAAAGTAAATCTCTCTTTCCGGAGGAAGGCCTTCAAATTCATCTGAAAATACATCCGAAAATTCATTCACTACCGGGATGAATTGAAAAGTCGGCGGCTTTGCTTCGGTGTCATGAACTCGTACTAGATGATAAATATAGCCTCTAGCTATCATCTTCCTCGCCTTAAGGTAGGAAATAAACCTACATCTTGGAAAAGCTGTATTACCTTTCCATTCAAGCACTGGTTCTCCCGGGAATTGGAATCGGACTACATTCATTCTATAATCCACATTAGCATAACAAGAGGCCAACCAATCCATGCCCATAATCACATCAAAATCTAACATTTCTAGTTCAATCAAATCAACTGTAATCTGGCAGTCACGCACCACAATCACACAATTTTTATACACCTGCCTCGCTATTACAGGATCACCAACCGGAGTAGATACCTCGAAAGGTTTAATTGGCTCGGATTTCACCCCAATACGGCCAGCAACATAGGGAGTAATGTAAGACAACATAGAACCCGGATCTATCAATGCATAAACGTCATGAGGGAATATGGATAGTATACCTGTAACTACATCTGGGGAGGACTCAAGATCTGTTGTCCGGCTAGAGCATAAATACGGGGATGGGTACCACCTGAACTAGATGCTCCCCCTCTACCTCTACCACGGTCTGCTGGAATCTGGGGAGTCTACCCCATCGGACGTACAGACGAAGAAGAACCAACTGCTGATCCTATGGGCTGGGCCCCAACTCTACCACCCATCGATGGACAATCGCGTATCATATGCCCAACCTGACCACAGGCATAGCAAGCATCTGAACCTCGGCGACACTGACCGGAATGTAATCTACCGCACTAGCTACATCGCGGCACCGGTGGTCTCCGCTGGCTAGGATCACCTGCAAACTGAGAACCTGAGACTCTCGAACTCTGACCCTGTCTAGAATAAATGGGGCGATCAAATCTCCTGCCCGAAAATCGATGAGGTGCACTCGTCGCGGACTGGCTTGAATATCTAGAATACTGTTGTCGCTAACCCCCTCTATACTTACTACTAGCACCGGCAGATCTGGCCCTCTTGCTCTGTCCTCTATCAATATCACGCTCACCCCTCTGTGGCTGTTGCTGCTCTTCTAAATTCTGGGCGTGGGCCTGAATACAGGAAATATCCATCCCCTCCTGCAATAAATCTGTCAAGCAATCTTTGAACAAATGCGGCCCTAAGCCACTCACAAATCTGTGCACTCTATCTCCCATGTCAGCCACCATAGTTGGAGCATACCTAACTAATGAATTAAAGTGAAGTCTATACTCCCGGGCACTCACATTCCCTTGCTTAAGATTCAAACATTTATCAGCTCTGGCCTGACGGACCTCGGGTGGCAGATAATGGCCAATAAAAGCTTTCATGAACTCTTACCAAACCAGGGGAGGTGCATTTTCCTTCCTTGAAGATATCCAATTATTATACCAAAGAACCGCCACATCCCAAAGTCTATAAGATGCCAACTCGACAGATTCAGTATCGGAGGCATGGATGATTCTCAACGTTCTCAGCATCTCATCTATAAAACCTTGTGGATCTTTATCCGGCTTTGACTTGAAAAATTTTGGAGGATTTAAACTCATGAAATCACGGGCTCTAGCACTAGTCGCCGTGTCACCTTGATCCGTACTCTGCCACTGAGCCTGAGCGGCAACTAGCTGTGTCAATAGCTGAATATCTTCGATCATTTGTTGACCCGAACCACCTGATGGAGAAACTGGAGGCATAGGAGCCAGAGCAGAAACACCTTCCTTTTTGTCTAGAATAGGCGGAGTGTAAGTGGTATTGTATGGATCCTCATTATGAGATTCAACTTATTCTATACCTATTTGCGGCTCCCTTAATATCCGCCTTTCTGTCGTAGCCCTGCCCTTCTGGGCGGCTGTAGCTTTTCTCTTTACCGGCATTGCTGAAATCATAACGCACAATTAAAGAGGAGAAAATCTTATAACATGGCTCTACGACACGATCTAATGAGAAGAAGAATGGCCATTTATCCTAAATGCCTTGCAGCCTCTTTTTTATAAGTGTGGCGCGCTTCACACCCATAAACGAGACTCTGCTGGACACAACTCGTAAACACACCATAGGATGGAGCTGCTATGAGACCACTTTTGTCACGACTCGATTAGGGAGCCATGACGCGTACCCTTAGTTGACTACTGAGCACCACTCATCATGCCAATCACCATCCTTATCCTGAACTCATATAATCTCGAAGGCAACACATGCATATATATATAAGCCCTCACAGCTGCAAAAATAAAATACAAATGTACAATGTAGTCATCATGAAGCATCTACTACCCACATATACGCATCTACGAGCCTCTACTAGAATACTGTGACATAAGGACGGGACAGAACCCCGTCATGCCCAAATATATAAACAAAATAATATCTCGAAAATGTCACCTCCGGAATAGTGGAGTGCTCCTGTAAATCTGCTGAATAGCTTATAAGAATCTGGGCCACCTCTCTATCTACCTGTGGGCATGAACACAGCGTCCAAAAGAAAAGGACGTCAGTACGAACATTGTACTAATTATGTAAGGCACGAACAATAATAACATATCGAAGAAACAAGGGAACATCAAGTAAGGAACAACCAGTAACTGAAGATCATTTTATATGTATATATAAACTACCCGACCATATATGTGCTGTGTGATCATCATTAGCCCACGTCCAGGCCTCCCGCATCCGGGGTAAACATCTCATGCCGCCCACTAGTGGTGTCTGCCCATGCCCTCTAGACATGGTGTATATGCCGCGTGCCTTAGCGGTGTATGCCCGGCCATATAGGCATGGTGTAATCTCATCATCATATACTTGTCATAAATCATGCATAAGAACTCAAGGACAACTATAACTCTATCGGGGTGACGTAAGGTCGAGAGCCGTCGATTCCATTATGGCGTAATTAGGAGCATCCTACCTCACCTTGAAGGAACAAGCATTGTAAGGTGGGTGTAACAATAATGGACCACATCAAAGGATCATTTAAGGATCATTAGCTTCGTAGAAATATCATATCATGAGCTTTAGAATCTTTAGACTTAGACTCATCATCAGCATTATCATATTCATAATATATCTTTTATCTTTATCTCATGAGAAGCTCTTTATAAACATAGGCTCATAGTTTCCGGAATGTAAGAAAGTCATGGAAAGATGAAGGGAGTTATGTTATAAGAATCATGCCCTAGAAAATAAGGGACTAGCCTCACATACCTTTACACCTTTCTAACTAGCCAACTATAGGCTTCCATCCAAGTTCATAATTCTACCTTCAAAGGAATTCGTGCTAAGATTAGATAATCGATAACGTACTTATACTTAAGCTAAAGCTAACAAAAATTTGGCACCATCTCCTTTTTTTCTACAACTTTCTCCATATGTTAAAACAACTCCCAAACATCAATAGCAATATTCATAATATCATAATCAATAAGTTGACAAGTTCGACACTATCCAATTCCCACAATTCCCTGTCAAAGTCATTCATAACCATGGCTATATTATAACATCACATTCGTCCTCATACAATATTTGTACCATATTTTCAATATCATTTATAACATAATTATACTCATAATACGTCAAGAGTCATGATTCATGTCAAGTACTATTCAAGAATACCATTATTTTCACCTTTGAGCTCCATATTCTATCTTCTTTCATAATCCAAGTCTTTCAACCCCTCAATATTCCAAATAACATGAAATGATCATAAAACTTACCTTTGATTGCGTAGGAATGGGTTTTGGATGGATATGGTTCACTTGAAGAAAACCCTAGCTTCAATTCAAAGAGATTTCTTGACCTCAAGGAACTCTAGAGAGCTTCCTTACTCTTGTTTTCCTTGGATTGATGATATTGATCTTTGATTTGCCTTGGATTTATGTTGATGAAATATGTAGAACACTCTATAAGTCTTGAGAGAAATGGAGAAGTGGAAAGAATGAAAAAATAAAAGTGGGAACACATTTATATACTTGAAAATGCTCAGCCCGTCGGACTTATACGGACCCTTATACGGTCCGTATAACATTGTACGGTCCGTATAAGTGTCCGTACTTCACCATCGGGGAAAACATGATTTCTGTTGAGTTATACGGACTCTTATACGGACCGTATAAAGTTATATGGACCGTATAAGTGGTCGTATAACTCCACTTCTCTGAAATGATTTCCGTCGTACCGTTTTATCTTCAATCCTTATGGAACCTTTTTATCACTTATTTCGCACTTTATTAACAACTCAAAGAGCATTATAACTTTTCCTCAAGACACCATTAGATTAACATTAGCTCGGTACGTGCAACCCCTTTCGAAACACAACTTATACCTAACATTCTTCAGTGAATTTTCTCTCTTTGCTGCAAATGTCTTTGGAATCTTAATGAGAACCATTAAGTAGCCTTTCTTACTAGTAGGGACATCACGTACATCTCACCCCGCGTTAGTCTATCCTTCACACGATGACATGAAGTTTTTTGAGGTGTAACACCACAAAAACCCTACATTAGGTATTTATAAAGTTCAACATCACAATGACACAAACTTGCTCTAAAACAAGTAAAACTCGTTGTTAAAAAGCATCAGATGTGCCGAAATTACGCGGCACATCAAATCCTATAAAATTGACCGCCAAGTCTTTGCCCTAAATCTGCAAATGCTAGTTGCTGTAGGACTTGCATTGGAACATGTTCACGAACCTGTTTCATCCACCTGGTTCGTCCGTCTCTGAATCTCTGCACTGTTTGAGATGGAACATGTTTATGAACCTGTTTCACCATCCCCTTCTCGTTCATTCCTCCGACCCTATCTTAAGCCTTCTTTTGTGATGGATGATGGAACATGTTGAAAGACCTATTTCATAGCATCATGCTCTTTGCTCTGTGTATGCATTCTTCACTTGGATTTATTCATTGCTGGAATAAATCATGTCTTCAGTCTTGTCTAGCTTTGTGACTCTGATCATGTTCTTGCTCTGTGTTGGAGCATATTTGCATACCTAGTTCATGTGCTTTGTCTGCAACCCTCTTTATTCGAACAAAATACTTCAGTAATCTTCACCTTTTATCCTCATGATCTCTTTTCTTCCGATTCATTCATCAACTGCACCTGATGACTACTTGAGATAGAACATGTTTTTCATGCTTGTTCAATTTTTCAATGAACTACTCTGTGATTTGAGTCATCTTTATCTCCTTTACTCTGCATCTGTATCAGTGATAGATCATGTATGTAGATGGTTCATTCTCTCTCTGATATGATCATTGCACTTGTCTTTGCATTGGCACACATGTTGCAATTTGAATTCATGTGGATGCTATTTTTGGTAGCTTCTTTGCAATGGAACATGTCTATGGACTTGTTCTAACCATCCTGTGCGGCTTTCATTTTCAGGCCTTTTACATTGTCTGGAACCTTTTCTTTATCTCAACCACTGTCTAGCTTTGCTTAATTACCTTTTTCAATTATCTCCTATATCTAGACTTGGTTTCTTTTCATTGTAGGCTCACTTTGTCAATCATCAAAACTTCACACATGGCTTTATGCCAACAAATTCTCCCTTTTGATGAGGACAAACCCTGTGCTCTTTATTTCATGTACCACTTGTTCCAAAAATTTCATAGCCTAGTATTTACATTGAGATAGGACCAAGTTAGCGTGTGAGTCATAAACCAAGTAAGCACAGTGATCATCTTCCCCTTTTTGGCATCATTACAAAGTTAACTCAGATTATGGCCAGTAAATTTTAATCAATATTGAACTCATGGCCACTGGGGCTATCTCATATACACAAGATAAGAACAATCACTCATTTAAGTCAAAACATTCA
Source organism: Lycium barbarum (assembly GCF_019175385.1). NCBI lineage: Eukaryota > Viridiplantae > Streptophyta > Magnoliopsida > Solanales > Solanaceae > Lycium > Lycium barbarum. The sequence goes on from NC_083337.1 coordinate 116,793,857, forward strand.
AGTCACATAGATGAGGCACAGATTTGTACGATATGCAACAATTAATCAAAGTCCTTTTTATTAACATCAATAAGTATAATTACAGTCCCTTGAGTACAATTATATACATCATATTATTTGACTAGACTTGGAAATTAGACATTAAGAATTGTTACAAGGAAAGTAATTTTCTAGGCCAAATTCTAGAAAGTCCTATCTGGAAGATGTGGAGAGGCTTTGGCTATAAAGGTCATGTCAATGAAAAAACAAGAGCTCATCTCACAATTATCTCACATCCTTCTTTCACCATCTTTGTGGCTATACTCATGTGTGTAATCGGGAGAGGTGGATTAAGGAGAAAAAATTGGATAGTACACTGTAAGGTTGAGGGAGTTTTGTTAATGTATAGGAGAAAAGGGTTTATAAAACCTAGAAGAGAATTTGGATATTTTAAAATTTCCGATTCGGTTCCAAGGTGAAGGAATAGTGTAAGTGAGATTCAAGAAATTTGAGGTTGGTTTAAGTAGCCGCGATAATTTTCACGACCCAAACCGGAGGGCCATGGTTGGCACCCGAGCCCTACCTACCGAGCACCACTAATCATGCTTTCATATCATAATCATAAACAAGGAGGGACCATGCGGGTCATCAAATGGAAACCTGCTAGATCATAAGAGAACTATACTGGAAAGGAGCGAGCCCAAAAAGGACATACGTATGTAATCATGCTGGACAAAAATGTACGCACCGACAAGGCCATCATGGACATCTATACAACAAAATCTAGGCCAAGAGGGCGATACAATGTCTACTGTACCACAACTGTCTACAAGCCTCTACTAGAGTGCATGACATGATAAGGTCGGGACAGGGCCCCCCATACCCATATGTACAACAAAAATATAGCGTACCAAAAGGCGACAGCAACTTCGGGACAAGAGGAGTGCTCCAATATCAGCTGAACGGCAACCGACTGATACATACCGTCGCTCTTGTTACACCTCGGACATTTTGAGGTGATGTGCTATGAATGGATTAACGTGAGCTCAAGGAGAACATGGAGTCCATATGACCTTAAGGAGAGTACTTGATTGTTATACCCCTCATTTTCAGAGCATGAGCGTGACACGCGCTTCCTCAAAATTGACAATCATGTTGTTGCCACACAATTTAAACTCACGTTGATAATGTTGTATTCCGTACTTTTGTACGTCGGATTATTCATAAGCTGAGGTGGGGCCCACACGTCGAGATTTTTTTACGACACATGACAAGTTATATGAAGCACATATGTGAAGTTGAACACAACTCAAGAAGGACCCTTGAGCCAAATCAAAGTGGAAGTCCTCCAAATAAATATTTTTAAGTAACGTTTTCGGGTGATCTGAATTCGAGGGGAAAAAACGGTATTATAGGTTTTGAATTTGGAACAATACCAAGAAATGGAAGTTGTAGATAATTGAATTATCTTTCCAACCATAGGTCGTGGGTCCACAGGTGACGTCGGGATAAGGAGATATGAACGTTTTAAGGCAGAAAGGTCAGTGGGCTAGGCCCAATCCGAGCCCAACCGGGTTAGGCCCATTACCCATGTCTTTATAAGTGCATATTTCGGCCTTCCTCCTCATTTTAAGACCAGGAACGCCCAGAAAATTCTGGGGAGAGAGAAAAAGAGTCTTGGAGAAGAAAAACCAATTTTGATCGAAATCTGAGCCCCGAATCACAAAGCCCATGAAGGGAAAAGTGTTGTACGCTGCGTTGTCTTCAATTTGAGCTAAAAATCAACCAAGGAGAAGAGTGATAACATGGTGGCTGCATGCTTAAGGTATGAAAAAGGTTCCTTTTCATTGTTAACGAGTTCATTTAGAGTTTCGACGGATTAGCACGGAGAGAATAGCCTGATAAATTCGTTTGTTGGTGTTGTGAATTATGGAATGAAACTTGAAGAAAATTTTGGATGATAATAAATGTATTTAACTTGTAAAATGTGGAGGATGTTGTTATTAATGTTATTGGTATTAATTTCAGCTTCTTTACGGAAATAAAATTATTAAATAGTTATATCGCAAATTTGGTTGGTTGAGAAATTTAGAAAACAGTGCGCGGGCTGTTTTATGGAATACGTCGGTATTGGAAATGATGTTAATACTATTGGTATTGTTGTTGATGTTGTTGGTTGTTGAATTGGAATTTCGGGCTAGGCATATAAACAAGGGAAATGCTGCCCGAATTTCGGCAGAATTTAAAAGGGTTTTGATTAAAGTTTCGAGATGAACGTACGACGATGATCCTAATGATATTATGAATGATTCCATATGTAGAGTACAAGGCTACGAATAATTCTTACGCGAGTTGCAAGACGGGAAGTAAGTTGAAAGTCGAGAATCATCTTCCAGGTATGTAAGGTTTACCCTTTCTTTCTTTTGGCATGATCCTTGTGAAAAAAACAGACAATGTATATGTATGATTTCAAAGAAACTCCCATTCTTAGAGCCACTAGGATGGCTAATGTTCTTGACTCCCGAAAACTATTTTGCTACGTCTTGATACGTGTGTGTGGTTCCAAAAGTTCTATTTGATTTGATTCATAGCGATATTCGAAAGGTACTTGATATGATTGTTGCATTGATTTTTCCAAAATAGCTTCTGAAACGTTCGTAGAAGTTTCTGTAGTAAAATGTCCATAACTTTCTTATACTAACTCGGATTGCCTCGAAACGTGTTTGTGATCCTTCAAGTGTCGGCTAGCGTACTTACCTATCGAGTCTTAAAATAGGTTTATGTGCATATAGTTTCTCACTACTCTGCTCGTGCATGCCTCAATATGTCTTTCACTGAGTCCCGGTCCAGGATATATTATCGTGCGTGTTCCACTGCATTGTTCACCGAGTCCCATGATGGGCCGGGTACGGTATATGTATATGATGATATGATTATGGCACTGAGTCCCATGATGGGCCGGGTACGGTATATGTATATGATGACATGATTATGGCACCGAGTCCCAAGACGGGCCGGGTACGGTATGATTTTATTCACCGAGTCCCTCACTAGAGGGCCGGGTACGGTATATATATATATGCATGTATGATGATATGATAGTATGATGACATGATTTTATCCACCGAGTCCCTCACTAGAGGGTCGGGTACGGTATATATATGCATGATGATATGATAGTATGCTGACATGATGACATGACTTTGTCCACCGAGTCCCATAATGGGCCGGTACGGTATATGATAATGGTATGCATGATTTTCATTTTAAAAGGCATATGTATTGATGTTTTAAAAGTCATACTTGTTTCTAGTAAATATCCATTTTGGTTATGATCCTCTTTACGGTATTTCATGCTTTACATGATCAGTACATATTCCGTACTGACCCCCTTTCTTCGGGGATTGCGTTTCATGCCACGCAGGTACACCCAGATGAGTAGAAGATATTGCTAGAAGATGTTCCAGCGGGATTGGCGAGCTCCATTTCCTTCCGGAGTATTGCCGAGTCAGAGTATATGTGTTATGATTTCTGATTAATGTTAAAGACTTTGCAGACAGAGTCATGGGTATAGAATATTAGTATTGTAAATGGCCCACTAGCCGATGTGTCATTATGTTTCATGTTACAAGTTTCATGTGATGACAGATTTTATTTGACTTGAGCACGATGAAGAGAATGGTTCTGAAAGCCTTACTATGTATTTCATTTTATTTGATTTAAGAGTCCAAAACGATTATGTGTGTAGGAAGAGTTAGCGGGTTCGCTCGGCCCTAAGTAAGGGTCGGGTGCCCATCACACCCTAGCGAGATTAGGGTGTGACAAAGTGGTATCAGAGCAGGTCGTCCTAGGGGTTGTCTGCAAAGTCGTGTCCAGTAGAGTCCTGTTTATGGGTGTGAAGCTGGCCACATTTATAAACAGGAGGCTGCAGGGCATCTAGGGATTGTTGACCTTCTTGCTATCTTAGATCGTGCGATAGAGCCAAGTCATAGGAAATGAGATCCCTTGCACTAACTTTTGACCTCAGCAGAAGCACAGTATCGACGGGAGAAGATGAGTGACGATATGGAAGGTCACAGGGGTAAGTTCTGATATTTTCATTCTTTTACCTGAAATTGGGAGCTCTGGGTGGCTGAAATGTGCCGTATACGTATGTACGCCCTGTGAGGCATTGTTGGCATTTGCTGCGTGCAGATTCTGAATAGTAAGAATTGTAAAGGAGATTCTGCCAGAATTGTTCAAAATCAGGTCATTTAGTTAGGTACGCCTAACAGAAGGAAGCGTGGAAAGGAAATATTGTAAATAGAAAATAAGTGAGGTGCGTTGTTCTAGAGGAGTTATGGATTTGGCATGGCATAAAGAGTAATTGCGAGAAAGACGATTAGCAGCCCGAAGGATTAAGATGGACAACATTCGAGGTTTAGTAGGAGCAAGGTTTGTTGGAGGATTTAGAGAAAGTCGGCAATCAGTTTTGCTTTAGGTTATTATATAAGGATGGTGAGTTGGAATCCGAACAGGCTGATACCCGAGTATTCATAAGTAACGGCGACAAAGGTGTGTTCACTACCATCGGGAATCTAGGAATCTAGGATGAAGGTAGTTATACACATATGTGAAAGGTGAATATTGAGGATTGAAAAGGGTAAAATAGTAATTGTAAAGGGAAGGACGTGTTACGAGAATGTCTTGGAATCTGTAAGACTTCGACTTGCTCCAGATCATGTAATGAAGGTCATGCAATGAGGTGGGTGCGATTATACCAGCACTAATGCACCGGATTTCATCGGAGTTTCAAGGTTAAGCGTGCGAGGGTGAGAGAAATCTTAGGATGGGTGACCCCATGGGAAGTGCACTAAAGGTTCTGCAAAAGCAAACATAAAAGAAAAATGAGAAGCTAGAGTAGCCTAAGGGAAATCAGAGTATACGGAATGGCTGGAAACCTTAAGAGGTCGCATAGGGCGAGGTAGACTAGACCGGTGAAGAGAAAGAAGGTGCACCACGACTCTAGAACTAGGATGAGATTGATTAGCATTTGGAAATATTTTGTAAGCGAGGTGGTAGTAAATATATATACATGTATGCATATGGTATCCTATTTATGACTGTATCGATGGGCATGTGTATCCCAGCAACCAGTGTTACAGTATGGAAGGCATCAATAGAGTAAGGGTACCAAAGTTCAAGTGACAACAAAAATAAACGGTACAAGTGTTACAAGGTAAGCTGATGCTATTTTCACTACAGGTTAAGATTGGAAAGTTCTAATACAACGATATTTGGAAAAGAAAGAGAGTGAGTAAATAGAAGGCAAGGAGATCAAAATGTTGGAAAAAGTGAAAAGTAAGAATGTTATAGCCCGTATTTTGTACGTCTGGATATTTCGAGGAAGTCGTGGTAAGTGAAGGGCAAGACCATTGTCCAAAATTATTTTAATGTACAAGTTGGTTATGGATATTATTTATGAATACTATTAGTATGGAAATATTGAGAAAGGTTAAGGGTAAAAAGGGAAATTCACAAAATGGCTCATGGTAATATTGCGGAAGGCTAGGGGCAAAATGAGAATTTCACAAAATATTCAAGAGGGTTCTTGAAGAGGCCATGTTGGCCGTGTGACATATAAGCATATGCCCACAATTTTTATTTAATGGGGAAAATTATAAAGATATATGGACCAAAGCTTTCTTAAGAAGACAATTAGTCTTCTTTGACTATTTTTAAGAAACTTCAAGAAAAATAAAGAAGGGGCATGTGTCCACATGCTATTTGGTGAGGCTAAATATATATGGACAGTTGCCCCTAAAGCAAGACAATTATTCATGAAAAACTCCAAGAAGAAAACTTGGAGAAATTGTTTAAGAAAAATTGTTTTCTTCTAGTATTTCCACCAAATGGAAGGTCCTCATTAATATGAAGGAGCTGTTGGAGCAAGCCAAGCATTTATTTGGGTGATTTATAAACCCTAGCCAAGTGAGAAGACAAGTGAAGAAAAGTAAGGTTCAATCTTCTTTTACATGTGTTAGAGATGATTATGTATGTTGTTGTATGAAGAAATGGATGGAATTCATGGTACATGTGTTTGTTGATGCTGTGGCCGAATATAGTTGTGTGGTGTAGAACAAATGAATTGATTTTATTTAGTATTTTGGATTGTTGTCGTTGTGGATTCTATGATGTAAAATGAGGATTTAATGGCTTGTAATGAAGTTGTGATTGTTTGTGGATTATGGAAGAAGTTAGTGTGACCTTAGTATGGTTTCATATATTTGTAGGAATGATTTATGCATGTTATAGTATTGGGAAATAAATGAAATTCATGAAATAGGTATGTGTGTGCCATGGCCGAATGAGAGTGATGATGGTAGGATGTGATGAATTGAATTTTAGTTAGTAGTTTGATTGTTGTTGTTGTGGATTTCATGAAGAGAATAAAGGTTTGATGACTTGAAATGAATTTGTAGTTGTTGTGGGATTATTGAATGAGTTAAAGTGACACTAGTATGGTTTCTTACATTTGTATGAGTGATATTGCTAAAGTATAGATTGTTGGTGTAGTTTATGAATTTGGAAGTGAGACATTTATTTGGAAGATTGTAAGTTGGGTTGTTGTGATTGAATTTGAAAGAAGGAAATAGGTTGTTGTTGTTCTTGTTGAATTTGGAAGGTGTCGGGTGAAGTAGTGTGTTGATTGAGTCGTTTTGAATGTTATGTGAATTGAATTGAATATAAATGAAATGTCGTTAAATTGTATGACAAAGGTTGTTAATGTTAGAATGCGTCTTGAATTGATTGTTGATGTTGTTGGTATGATTGATGATATTGTTGTTGATAGTTTGGCTGAGTTGAATTCTCGGATTGTTGATTGATGATTAGGGCCGAGTTAGATTTTCGGGGATGGTGTATGTACAGGGGAGATGCTGCCGAAATTTCGGCAGATCATAAGTGAATTTACTTGAAAGATTAAGATAAGTATATGGTGATGAATCTAATGATTGTGTCAATCTTCTTGAATGTAGACTAGCGATAACGAGCTTGGACAATTAAGCGTAGCTAATAAGACGTGGAACAGGTATGTTAAGGCTTGCCCCTTTCTTTCAAAGGCATGATCCCGATGTTATGATTTCAAAATTGTTTCCACATCTTACTTGTTTTTCAAAAGTTAGATGTTTATGATTCTCTTCCCAATAACTCGTAAATGTTTTTTCAAAGTGTCCGTATTCTACCAAAACAGAGGTTTATGATTTTGTAAGATTTTATGACAATAACGATGGATATGTTGTACAATGACATTGATGATGTCAAGGATGAGAATGTTTCAATGATTACTATGATAAGAATGATTTTATGTTTAAAGGTACTTGGTATGATTATTGCTTTGATTTTCCAAAAATAGCTTCTGAAACGTTCGTAGAAGGTTCTGTACTTCAAACGCTCATAACTTTCTTATACTAAATCGGATCGACCCGAAACTTGTTTCTGAGTCTGCAGGTGTCGGTTTATGTACGCTGTTATTCGTTGCCAGTCTCATCTTATAATAATTGTTCCTTCAAGGTGAGATAAAGCGACCACGGTTATTCCATAATGTAGTCGGAGGTTACCGACCTTACGTTACTCCGATGGATACATGACTTTCTTTGGGCTCTCATGCATGTTGTTATATGATATATGTATATGACACATGGACATGACATATGTATATGTATATGGGGAATATGGGGAAAAGGGACATATGTATATGTATATGGGGAATATGGGGAAAAGGGACATATGTTGCGCTATAGACGCGTTGCCACCTGGTCAGCTGGCGTAATTTATCATCCCGGACGTGGGATGCCCGGACGCGGGATATATGTGGGGGAGCCGACGTTGTTCGGCGCTATGTGGGGGAGCCGACGTTGTTCGGCGCTATGACATGTTCTATTTTCTATGTATATGAAAAAGAAATGTTTTCAAAGGAAAGATAAGCATGCATGGCATCCGCCCTAAGAGGCACTCATATGTACAGGTTACACTTCTACCTCATGATATGCTCTATATTTCCATTCTGTTATTATTCATATTTATATCCCTTACTATGTTACTATTCATGCCTTACATACTCAGTACATTGCTCGTACTGACCCCTTTCTTCGGGGGCTGTGTTTCATGCCGCGTAGGTACACCCAGATGAGTAGAAGCTATTGTAGAAGATGTTCCAGCGGAGTTGGCAAGCTCCATTTGTTCTGGAGTGTTGCCGGGCCAGAGTACTATGCTATGATGTCTTATTCGAAGTTAGAGACTTTGCAGACAGAGTCGTGGGTATAGTATGTCAGCCCTGTAAGCGGCTCCACCAGCCGATGGGTTATTGTCTTTCCTGTTAGCAGTTTCATGTGACAATGGAATTTATTTGAATTGAGTACGATGAAAGGAAGGATCTTGAAAGCTTTACTATGTATTTCATTATATTTGGTTTAAGAGTTCAAAGAGACCATGTGTGTAATAAGAGTCAGTGGGTTCGCTCGGCTCCGAGTATGGGGTCGGGTGCCCATCACACCCTAGTAAGATCGGGGTGTGACAAAGTGGTATCAGAGCAGGTCGTCCTAGGGGTTGTCTGCAAAGTCGTGTCCAGTAGAGTCCTGTTTATGGGTGTGAAGTCGGCCACATTTATAAACAGGAGGTTGCGGGGCATCTAAGGATTGTTGACCTTCTTTTTGTCTTAGATCGTGCGATAGAGCCAAGTCATAGGAGAATGAAATTCTTTATATAAGCCTTACATACGACGGAAGGAGGTAAGTGATGATATGGAAAGTTATAGAAGTAAGCCTTGATATTTTGTTCTGTTACCTGAAATTGGAAGCTCTGGGTGTGTCACGACCCAGCGCCGTGGGCCGCGACTGGTGCCCTATTTGGACACCCCAAACAGACTTACATACTAACTCGTCATATTTTAATTTAACTCAGATTTCATATTAATCATTTTAAACAGATCTGAAATTAAATATTATCATAAGCGGTCGCGCGTGCAAAGATATCATATCAAAGCCAAAAGGGGCGGCGGATACACATCGCCGAATGTATACACATATACAAATATATGGGCCACCATGGCCGCCATAACAGACCAGACCGCATTAAGACGCAAATCATAAACAAAGCAAACACATATAGAACCCACGACCCACATATATGACTACATGCCTCTACAAATCAAAACGGAAACACATGACGGGACAGGGCCCCGCCGTACCCCAAATAGTCGAATATACAGAAACATATACATGACAGAAGATATATACCAAAATATGGGCTCCGAATCAAAAGGAGCACTCTGTAGTAGCGGAATGTGTGGCCTACACTGGCGAATCTCGAACCTCTGTAGCTGCGGGCATGAAACGCAGCCCCCGAAGAAAGGGGTTCAGTACGAAAGATGTACTGAGTATGTAGAATACAGAAATCCAAACCATAACTGACATAAAAGGGTACAGGAAGTAAATACCGAACCAGTACATCAAAGTCCGTGCTGAAAATGTATGTATATATATAATGCAAATACAAATCATGCATAAGGCTCAGGAACGTGGTCACCACTCCGACGCTGGTGCCACAACACAACATACTCCAGAAGGTTTCAAATCTCCGTACAACCCCGAACATAACATATCATTGCAATATATCGTAAGCCATATCACAGCATAACTCCATAAACGGTACCCGGCCCTATGGCGAGGTCTCGGGAACCGTAACACATCATACTGCCGAATATGTCATAATACGCACGATCACAAAACCGGCCCGGGAACCGGCGAACGATATCATAGTAGTAGGCACGAGCAGAGTAGTGCGGAAACCATATGCATATACACAATTAAATTCCAAGACTCGACAAATAACTACATATACATATATTTTTCATAAATAACACACATATATGAAATAAACTAAAATATAGCCCTCATTTCCTACAAGGCAAAATTGTATCAAATTTTCCAAGTGCACAAAAATGCGGGATATAACATCCTCCCCCCCCCCCCCCCCCCTTTAGAACATTCATCCCCGAATGTTAAATTGGCCTCATAGGGACTTATAAGCATGGCGGGGGAGTCTCTCTTTATGAATAGCACACATAAATCATTTGTCAATCAATATAGCAGATTTAGAAATTCAAATTACCTGTAAGTATAAGGAACAAGTGATGATACTTCTTTTTCATCTCATCTTCCGCCTCGCAGGTCATTTCTTCCCGGTTGTTGTTCCACCACAGGACTTTAATAGAAGGCACATCCTTGGTGCGCAGTCTCCTCACCTGACGATCCAGAACGGCTACAGGTTGCTCTTCATAAGACAAGTCCTCCGTTACCTGAATATCGTCTACTGGAAATATTCTGGAAGGATCACCAACACATTTACGAAGCATGGATACATGAAATACCGGGTGCACTGCCTCCAAATCGGATGGTAAGTCTAGCTCATAGGCGACCTCGCCTATCTTTCGAATAATCTGATATGGCCCGATGTACCGTGGGCTAAGCTTACCCTTTTTACCGAATCTCATTACACCCTTCATAGGCGATACCTTCAGAAATACCCAGTCGCCAATTTGGAAATCCAATGGTCGACGTCGTTTATCAGCATAAGATTTCTGTCGACTCTGGGCCGCTAATAGTCGCTCTCGAATCAGTTTCACTTTGTCAACTGCTTGCTAAATCACATCTGGACCAATTAATTTAGTTTTGCCCACATCGAACCAACCAATCGGAGATCTGCATTTTCTACCATATAGGGCTTCGTACGGTGCCATCTGGATACTAGAATGATAACTATTATTATAAGAAAATTCAATAAGGGGAAAATGATCATCCCAGCTACCTCTGAAATCAATAATACAGGCCCGCAACATATCTTCCAATGTCTGAATGGTGCGCTCGGCCTGTCCGTCGGACTGAGGATGAAATGTTGTACTAAGACTCACCTAAGTCCCCAATCCTTCCTGGAATGATCTCCAGAAATTTGCTGTGAACTGGGCACCTCTGTCAGTGATAATAGATACAGGAACCCCGTGAAGTCTTACTATCTCTTTAAGATACAATCTGGCATAGTCCTCAGCCGAATACGTAGTCCTGACCGGAAGAAAATGGGTTGATTTCGTCAATCTATCAACAATAACCCAAATGGAATCATACCTGCGTGGAGTACGCGGTAGACCTGTAACGAAATCCATATTAATAATTTCCCATTTCCAGGCTGGGATTTGCATTTCCTGTAGTAATCCGCCAGGCTTTTGATGCTCGATCTTGACTTGCTGACAATTTGGACACTGGCCAACGAACTCTGCAATATCCCTTTTCATACCGTCCCACCAGTATAAGCATTTAAGATCATGGTACATCTTAGTAGACCCAGGATGAATAGAATACCGAGCATTATGTGCTTCGCCCATAATTTGCCGTCGTAACCCTGCAACGTCCGGTACACATAATCTGCCTCCATATAATAATACCCCTTCAGGTGAAATTTCGAATAGAGTCTTTTCTTTATTGAGGGCCACATTTCTGTACTGTGCCAAAACAGGATCTCCGAACTGACGCTGCTTTACCTCTTCTATAATGGATGACTCAGCAACCTCTCGAACAAAAACCCCAGCATCTCCAAAATCTGCCAAGCGAACTCCAAGGCTAGCTAACTGACGAATTTCACGAACTAATTCTTTCTTATCAGGCTGCACATCAGTCAAACTACCCATGGACTTGCGGCTCAGTGCGTCGGCTACCACATTAGCTTTCCCAGGATGATACAAAATATCAACGTCATAATCTTTCAATAATTCGAGCCATCTTCTCTGCCGCAAATTCAGCTCCTTCTGTTTAAAAATATACTGGAGGCTCTTATGGTCCGTATAAATATCAACGTGGACCCCATATAAATAATGCCGCCATATCTTCAAAGCATGAATCACCGCGGCCAATTCCAGATCATGAGTGGGATAATTTCTTTCATGCGGTCTGAGCTGCCGGGAAGCATAGGCTATGACTCGACCGTGCTGCATTAACACACAACTTATCCCAATACCAGAAGCATCACAATAAATGACATACCCGTCTGACCCTTTTGGAAGAGCTAAGACTAGAGCTGTAATTAATTTTTCCTTCAGCGTCTGGAAACTGCGCTCACAGGCATCGGTCCACTGAAATTTTGCTGTTTTCTGAGTGAGCTTCGTTAATGGTGCCGCAATAGAAGCAAAATTCTCCACGAACCTTCTGTAATAACCGGCCAGCCCCAGAAAACTGCGTACCTCGGTCGGTGTAGTAGGCCTAGGCCAATTCTGTACAGCTTCAATCTTCTGTGTATCGACCCGAATACCATCTGCTCCGACAATATGCCCCAAGAATGCCACTGAGGTCAACCAGAATTCACATTTGGAAAATTTAGCATATAATTTTTGTTGCCGAAGTGTGCCAAGTACTGTTCTCAGATGATCTGAATGCTCCTCTGCTGATCGTGAATAAACCAAAATATCATCAATAAATACAATCACGAACATATCAAGAAACGGCCGGAATACCCGATTCATCAAATCCATGAATACCGCTGGAGCATTAGTCAGCCCAAAAGACACCACTCTGAATTCATAATGCCCGTACCGGGTCCTGAAAGCAGTCTTCGGAATATCTGCCTCTCGTACCTGTACCTGATGGTAGCCCGATCGCAAATCTATCTTCGAAAAATATTTAGCACCCTGCAACTGATCAAATAAATCATCAATCCGGGGGAGGGGATATTTATTCTTTATGGTCACCTTATTCAGCTGTCGATAATCAATACACATTCGCAGTGACCCGTCTTTCTTTCTTACAAATAATACCGGCGCTCCCCAGGGCGATGTACTGGGTCTGATGAAGCCTTTGTCTAATAGATCTTTCAACTGCTGCTTCAATTCCTTCAATTCTGCAGGCGCCATTCTGTAAGGAGGAATAGATATAGGCTGCGTATCTGGCAACAAATCTATCGAGAAATCTATCTCCCGTTCAGGCGGAAGACCTGGAAGCTCATCTGGGAATACATCCGGGAATTCATTGACAACCTGAACTGACTGAAGGGTAGGTGTCTCGGCTTGAGTATCGTGCACACGGACCAAATGATAGATATAGCCTTTCTGAATCATCTTCTTGGCCTTGAGGTATGAAATAAACTTACCCCTCGGCGATGCTGTACTCCCTGACCAGTCTATCACTGGTTCCCCTGGAAACTGGAAATGAACTACCTTTTTTTGGCAGTCAACATTAGCGTAACAGAAAGCTAACCAGTCCATGCCCATAATAACATCAAATTCTAGCATATCTAATTCTACCAAATCAGCTTTAGTGCAACGATCATATATAATCACAGAACAATCTTTATATACCTGTCTCGCTATAATAAAATCCCCAACCGGTGTGGCCACTTCGAATGGTTCTATAGGTTCGGGTGTTATTCCAATTTTACTAGCAACGAGCGGGGAGATATATGATAAAGTAGAACCGGGATCAATAAATACATACACAGATCGGGAGAAAACCAGTAATGTACCTGTGACAACATTTGGCGAAGCCTCCTGGTCCTGGCGGCTAGCCAATGCATATATGCGGTTCGAAGGACCGCTAGAATCTGAAACCCCGCCACGTCCTCGACCGCGGCCCGCCGGTGCCGGCATACCTCGCCCCGCAGGGCGCATAGCTGAGGGAGTAGAGGATGAACCAGCGGCTGATCCCGTCGGCTGAACTGTACTACCAGAACCACTCGCTAACGGACAATCTCGCAAGAAAAACAAGCTCCTGTGGCTCGGTAGCACTCCCCTGGGTGCGATCTCCCACAATAAGAACAACGGGGCCTGGGTGGTCTGGACTGGCTGGAACCTCTGGGCATCTGCGAACCGGGTGCTCTAGAACTCTGGCCGGCCCCAGACGGTCCTGCACCATCAAATCGTCTACCGGTGGACTGTATGCCCCGGCCTGACGGAGGAGGATATCTGCCTGACTGCTGTGACTGAGGCTACCCGCCTAAAAAATCTCCAGAATATCCCGCTGATCTGGCCCTCTTGGGCGGCCTCCTGTGTCGATCTCTACTGGGCTGCTCTCCCCTATGCCGGTCCTCCATCCCCTGGGCATAGGCCTGTAATCGGCGATGTCCATGTCAGTCTGCGATGCCATCGCCATACAGCTGTCCACCAGGTAGCGGTCCAACCCTATCACGTACCGGTGCATCCGGTCGGCCATATCCGCTACTATAGCAGGTGCATATCGAGCCAAGGAATCAAACTCTAAATTATACTCACGAACACTCCGACCTCTCTGCCGCAACTGCAAAAATCTATCAACCCTCGCCCTTCGCAACTCCGGGGGCAAAAAGTGGTGGAGAAAAGCGGTCATAAACTCGTCCCATGTAGCTGGGGGAGCACCCTCACCTCTGGATAGCTCCCAGGACTCATACTAATTAGCCACGACATCTCGTAATCTGTGCGAAGCTAACTCAACGGACTCGGTCTCTGAAGCCCTGACCAGTCCCAATGAGCGCCGCATCTGCCGAATGAAGTCCTGGGGATCCTCCTCCGGCTTACATGTCAGAAAATCACGAACCCTCAGGCTATCACGCCTGTCATCATCATCACCTCTCAGCCCGCGTCTGCGAGCCTGTCCCGCTACCAAAGTCTCTTCCCGCTTCAGTTGATGGAAAAGCATTAAATGTACGGCCTCCCTCAATGTCCTATCCTCCGCCCCTGGCTGAGGAGCTGGAGGCTCGGGCGCTGGAGGCTCGGGCGCTGGAGCCTCTGAAGCTAATGATGGGCCTGCTCCAGGCTCCGCCGGTGGTGGTGTAGCTGAACCCTCTGATTGGGGCACAACGTCGGGGAAAACCTGAGCACGAGCCCGGGTAACTCTCTGCACCTGACTAGTCTCTCCTACCACCGCCTTGCCCTTCTGGGCAGCCGTTGCCTTCTTCGGAGGCATCACTGAAAAACACAACAACCGGTCAGAAAAGAGTCATCCTAATAGCACAGCTCTATCGCACGATCTAAGATTCAAAGAAAGGTAACATCCTAAATGTCCTGTAGCCTCCTGTTTATAGATGTGGTGCACGACACACCGATAAACAAGACTCTACGAGACACGGCCTGTAGACATTCTGAGGACAAACCGCTCTGATACCACTTTTGTCACGACCCAGCGCCGTTGGCCGCGACTGGTGCCCTATTTGGACACCCTAAACAGACTTACATACTAACTCGTCATATTTTAATTAAAATCAGATTTCATATTAATCATTTTAAACAGATCTGAAATTAAATATTATCTTAAGCGGTCGCGCGTGCAAAGATATCATATCAAAGCCAAAAGGGGCGGCGGAATACACATCGCCGAATGTATACACATATACAAATATATGGGCCACCATGGCCGCCATAACAGATCGGACCGCATTAAGACGCAAATCATAAACAAAGCAAACACATATAGGACCCACGACCCACATATATGACTACATGCCTCTACAAATCAAAACGGAAACACATGACGGGACAGGGCCCCGCCGTACCCCAAATAGTCGAATATACAGAAACATATACATGACAGAAGATATATACCAAAAGATGGGCTCCGAATCAAAAGGAGCACTCTGTAGTAGCGGAATGTGTGGCCTACACTGGCGAATCTCGAACCTCTGTAGCTGCGGGCATGAAACGCAGCCCCCGAAGAAAGGGGGTCAGTACGAAAGATGTACTGAGTATGTAAAGCATAGAATACAAAAATCCAAACCATAACTGACATAAAAGGGTACAGGAAGTAAATACCGAACCAGTACATCAAAGTCCGTGCTGAAAATGTATGTATATATATAATGCAAATACAAATCATGCATAAGGCTCAGGAACGTGGTCACCACTCCGACGCTGGTGCCACAACACAACATACTCCAGAAGGTTTCAAATCTCCGTACAACCCCGAACATAACATATCATCGCAACATATCGTAAGCCATATCACAGCATAACTCCATAAACGGTACCCGGCCCTATGGCGAGGTCTCGGGAACCGTAACACATCATACTGCCGAATATGTCATAATACGCACGATCACAAAACCGGCCCGAGAACCGGCGAACGATATCATAGTAGTAGGCACGAGCAGAGTAGTGCGGAAACCATATGCATATACACAAATAAATTCCAAGACTCGACAAATAACTACATATACATATATATTGAGATCAGAAAGCTCAAAGCAAGTATCGAGTCTGTCGGAATTAGTATATAAAAGGTGTGAGCCTTTAGATTTATAAAACTTTCGAAAAATACCTCATAGGCCATTTCCTGAAAATTTAGTATCATTCACATTAAGGAGCTTTCAAATAACTTATGGAGAAAATCAAACGGAGTCTTAAATTCATAGGAAAAAGTCCCCTTTTTATATCATACAAAAATAGATCAAGTAGGACAAACGAAGGAGGTCTCGGGACTAGTGGGCCCACCTCGGGTAAAGTCGAGGTGGTGTACGTAATTTACAAACGTTAGACTCTATGGAGTCATCCATGAAAGTTTCAAAGCGATTCGATTACGTATGTGAAAGTTACGAGTGCTTGAGCATTTCTTTCCAACAAACATATGATTCTAATTCAATTTCATTGAATGAAATAGTACTAAAAGTAAATTCGGATTTCTAGGAACAGGATATTCCCCGAGGCTCAAATTCAAACCTAGTACACCTAGGACATGCCAAAAGAAGGAAAGGTAGTGCCTTACATACCTTTTTCACTTCTTACGCTCGCCCAAACTCAAATCCCGTTTGCTCCAAAATCTACAATTGGTCATAGTTGCCAAATATAAGTTATACGCTTTTAGAATTTCAATCTAAAATTCATATTTTTCTACCGAAATTTCGGCAGCATTTCCCCTATAAATTCAACATCCCCGAGAATCATCTCGGCCCAAAATATCAACAACAATAACACAACAATACCAACAACATCAACAATCACAACAAAATACATTCTAACATAAATGTTCTTCCTTTCTACATTATGCAACAATTCCCATTCCAACTTCATACTTCCAACCCAATATCAACGTTCTCATATTCATTTACCAATTCAAAGTTATTCAAACATAATTCAATAACATTTCAAGCAATCCTCAAGGATTCAAGCAATCCCGCCAATTCCATCTTCCATCCGAAACTTCTACAATTACAATGAAACTACTAAATTGCATTGTGTTCTTCCAAATTCATTAATGGCAACAATAATTCACACTTTAAAATTCCATTTCCATAATTACCTAAAAATTATATTAAAACACATAATTTCCCATAACGACATACATGCAATTTCAACGCCAACTTAAGTCGTTAAACCTTTATTTACGTCATAAATGTCACAACGACACAACTAACACACTAAATGAATTTCATTTCACATTCCCTTCACTACCACCCTACCACACGGCCACCTACCCTTCATACACCCACACGGCCATGCACACACACACATCACAATTCCAAAATTTTCATTCAATTGTAATCATCATAACATATATACCCCTTCCATAACATAAATGAATATAATTCTTACCTTTTCCTTCAAATTTCAACTTGCCTCAAACGTGGTCCTCTTGCTAAACTAATTATACCGCGTCGGAGAGCATCTTGCACTTGCTAAGAATTCAAGAAGAACAAGATTTTAGGATCAAAGTTGAAAGACTAGAATTTTTTGTTTTTTGTTTTGGGAGGGGTTTCGGCCGAATGGCCTTGGACTCTCACTTTTTTTTTTTTTTTTTGATTTCTTGAATGTTGTATGGATGAACATGTATAATTGTCCCCTTATATTAATTAATCACATGAACCATTTAATTATGGGCTTGGGCCAAAGGCACATGGCCGGCCACCCCCTAATACTTGGGCCTTATTTTTCTTATTTTTGTTGAGCCCAATTAATTATAAGTCTTGTTTGTAACTCATGGAACAAATTCCCAAAATTCCAATTTTGCCCTTGGCCTTCTTCCGTATTTCCGCAACAATATTTTTCATAAATAACACACATATATGAAATAAACTAAAATATAGCCCTCATTTCCTACAAGACAAAATTGTTCCAAATTTTCCAAGTGCACAAAAATGCGGGATATAACAGGGTGGCTGGAATATGTCGTATGACTGTATCCCCTTTGAGGCATTATTGGTACTTGCTGCGTGCAGATTTTGAATAGTAGGAATGGTAAAGGAGATTCTACCAGAATGGGTACGCCTAACAGGAAGAAGCGTGGGAAGGAAATATTGTAAATAGGAAATAAGTGAGATGCGTTGTTTCAGAAAGGTTATGGATTTGACATGGCGATGAGGGTGCGCTCACTACCATCAGGAATCTGGGAATCTAGGACGAAAGGTAGTGATACACGAAGGTGAAGGGTAAAATAGTAATTGTAAAGGGAAGGACGTGTTATGGGAATGTCTCAGAATCTATAAGACCTCGACTTGCTCCAGATCATGTAATAAAGGTCATGCGAGGAAGTGGACGCGATTATATTGGCATTAAGGCACCGGATTTCATCAAAGTTACGAGGTTAAGCGTGCTAAGGTGGGAGCAATTTTTGGATGGGTGACCCCCTGGGAAGTATGCAAGAAATTCTATATATCCAGACATAAGAGACAAATGAGAAGTTAGAGTGGCCTAAGGGAAACTAGAGTATACAGGATGGTTGGAGACCATAAGAAGTCGCGCAGGACGAGACAGACTAGACTGGTGAAAAGACAGAAAGTGTGTCACAGCTCTGGAATTAGGATAGGCTTGAATAGCGTTTGGAAGTATTTTGTGGGCAAGTTGGTAGTAATAATATATATATATATATATATATATATATATATATATATATATATATATATATATATATATATATATATATATAAATGCGTATGATATCCCATATGTGATTGTATCGGTGGGCGTGTGTCACGACCCGGCTAGGGGGCCGCGATGAGCACCCGGTACTACCCCACCCGGGCACCCCCTTATCGTACATAACATAACATCTAGGTGAACCATAAGTCAATTCGTGCTTTTCTTATCGTTAATCATATTGATCCCATTAGACGACCATCATCATTTAACATATCATAGGCATCTATGCCACATCATAAGTACAAGGCCGACGTGGCTAACAAAAGATATACAAAACATGGGCCGACATGGCCGAACATCTCTACCCACAAACACATGACTACGAGCCTCTAAGAGTATGACATATCGTATGAGCGGGACAGGACCCTGCTATGCCCATAATTATATACACAAAAGAATAAGTACCCAAAAGCTACGGCTCCGAAAGAAATGGAGCTCTGCTATGCAATCTCTGAATAAGCCGCTATGGATCAAGTCTGTCTCCCTGTGCACCTGCGGGCATGACGCAGCGTCTACAAACAAAAGGACGTCAGTACGAAGAATGTACTGAGTATGCAAAGCATGATCAACATTAATATAGAAGCATAATAAATATCATATGAAATAGCATAAGAGGGGAAACAGTAATATCATCATCATCATGTCGCTTACTTGCATACATCGTCGTTCGTATCCCATAATAATAGCCATACCACTTTGTGTTCATATTCGTATACATGCCCTTACTAAGTCTTATCACACTCATATTCATATTATATACATGGTCATATCATATACATAGTATTTACATAGCATACCCAACCTCGTAGGATCGGTGTGTCATACATACTTGGCCAACCAAGGCTCAAGATCATACATACCTGGCCCTACCAAGGCGTCAGGGTTATCCGTACCATCTGCAGAGGTGTGTGCGCGTTTTGTAATCGTATACATACTTTATACATAGTCATATACATATAGTCTTACCCGGCATCATAAGCTCGGGGTCTTATCATAGCCCTTCATAGGCATACATATACATATCTCATAGCTCGTAAGCATCTCTAATCTCATTTTACTCTCATCATCATTACTATCCTCATCATTATCGTTACATCTACATTATAGACTTACTCGTCATACGAGTAACATAGTATAATCATAGTACATATCAAGGGTCGTGAGCTTATGAGCTCGGAAAGTCAACCATGTGAAGACAACATACTCATATAGAGGAATTAGGAATTTGGCCAAAAACCAAGCCTTATGAAAGAAGGGTTAGCCTTACATACCTTTCCGTCGAACTATTCTACACTTGCACGTTCCCTTCCAATGCTAGAGTTTATACCTTCATTAATATCATAACAATGGCCATTAGTCATTCACATCATCCACATTATCTAGATTTCTCAATTTGCTTCTAATTCTCCCATATTTATGGTCATGACCTCCAACTTCGTCCATTCGTCTAAAGTGTCGAGTTCATGATCTTAGTACCATTTATAATACATTCATATCGTAACACAACAACATTCATAATTCAATTCAAACTATTCCGCAAAATGTCACTATTCACCATTCATGACCTAGTTGACCACATTTTCTACAATCCATGTATTTTAATCCTCCAATACCTTAAACATCATGTAAAAATCATGAATCTTACCTTAGAAGTTGTAGGAACAAGATTTGGTTGATAATACCCCACTTTGAGCCAAACCCTAGTTTTTCTCCATTTGGATTTCTTGACTTGGATGATCCTTGATGATTCCCTTATCCTTGATTCACTTGTCTTAATGTTATTGATGGCTTATAATCCTTGAAAACTCATATAATAAATGTAGAGAGAAGTTTTTGAGAGAAGGGGTGTAATGTTGTAATGAAATAAAACAAGTGTTGGTCCCTTTATTTAATGACTTGTGAGATCTGTGCTGGGTGAACAGTGGTCGTCCATGGAGGTTTACGGACCGTATTCCACTATACGGCTCGTCCTCCATGGGCGTATTTAGCCATTTCCAGAACCAGAAGCTGGGCTGCCTTCATGGTGGTTTACGACTGTCACGACCCAACCCCGTAGGCCGTGACTAGTGCCCGAGTTGGACACTCATATCCCCTGTTAACTATAATCTTTTATAACCAGCATATTATGAACTTATTTGTATACAAAGGTAGGACGCTATTTTAAAGCTGTCATAATTCTGTATGTCGTAGGCACCTGTCTCCTGAGGAGTTACGATCTTCAACAACAACATATATATATCTACGCAAGCCGACAAGGCTGGCACTACACGCAACATCCCAAACATATATATATATATATGCAAGCCGACAAGGCTGCCGTTGCGAATGGGTACGCCCCAAACATAAGTCGTATTCATACAACGCAACAACAACTATATACAAACCCACACAAATGTCCACAGACCTCTAAGAGTAATGACAGAATCATATGATGGGACAGGGCCCCGCCGTACCCCAAATAAACACATACATATAAAACAAAAGGGAGTTATACCACAAGCTAGGCTCCGGAACAAAGGAGCACTTCAAAGTAGCTGAATAGATATCCTAGGCTGGCAGATCTCCGAAACGAGCGTCTGTACCTGCCGGCATGAACGCAGGCCCCCGAAGAAAGGGGGTCAGTACGAAATATGTACTGAGCATGTAAAGCATGAAATATAGTAATAGACTCATACTGAGACAAGGTGTGTAGGACCCAATGCAACAAACAGAATTTCATAAAACTTGCCTTTGAACATATTTCATCGGTATCGTTCTCATATCAATATCAATATAGAGTTTTGTAATCAAAGTTGAATAATCATTCTGTATATAACATATATAACGTGTCCCGGCCCTTTAGTGAGGTACTCGGTAATTACAATCATAGCATCATAAACATATACATATACGTGTCCCGGCCCTTTAGTGAGGGACTCGGTGAATAATGAACATATGCCCTCCTGGCCGCCATCCCCATATCATCATGTCATCATATCATCGTATCATCATATCATCATATCATCATATATATATATATATATATATATATATATATATATATATATATATATATATATATATATATAACGTGTCCCGGCCCTCTAGTGAGGGACTCGGTGAATAATGTAATAAATATGCGCACGAAAACGTGTCCTGGCCCGGGACTCAGTGAAGGATGTAACGGTAAGCACGAGCAGCATAATAAGCAACCACATACATGCAAATCATCTTTGGAGACTCAATAGATAAGTAACTAATCAGCTTTCAAGTGTCAGGATAATAATCATATTCAGTTCTTTCTAAATCTTATTACAAACCATAGTAAGGAACGTTTCAGGATTCATATACTTGTATCAATCTAACATGACATGGCTTTTGAAAGTCAAATATGACTCTAATTATGCAATTCTTTAAGAGTAGGAATTTCCATACATCATTTGTTAGTCAATCATATCGTAGGCTCGTGACAATAACATTAAGGAATAAATAGAATCATAAGTCATGCTTGGAACTAGAGAGTAGACTTTACCCCAAGGTTCATATCATTTCTTACTTACGTCTAGGACATGCCAAGAAAAAGAAGGAATAGGCTTTACATACCTTTAGCGTTTAGTCGTATTATAACTTGTACTTGCTGCCCAATGGTACTTATCCTATATCAAGATATCAAGAGCTACGATTAGTCTACGAGGGAATTCAATATGTATTTTAACGTTAACAATCCCTTTCTAACATTTAGACGACGTTTCGTTCGTATTCAAACCAACTAGTACTACAAACTAATATTGCTAATCATACTTTCAAGTATCAATCCGAACTTGGTTAAACATGACTTAAGGGAACTTTGGACAGTCCGTACATCATTCAAAACAGTCCCCTATTCACGGCCAAATAGCACGCACAACATTACCATTTTCAATTCGCAATTTTCCAACTTCAACTACAACGACAACAACACGTTTACAACATTACTTATACGATTATTGGAACTGTTTTAGCATCATATTTATTCTTACAACAGCCCACAAACCATTTCAATTTCAACTTGAATCATTAAGCTTCACTTTCACTATACGTTCATAACAACAATCAACATTCAAAATGCACTAATCCACTCCTATCATTAAAACAGTCCACGGTTTGGGACTGTTTTCCTACTTCAACATAATTCATTTCTTTTACACCCCAATTCATCTTTCCATAATGCATACAATACACCACAATGTCCATAACAACAACAATTAAAACATGACACAAAACAGTCCATAACTTATCCTAAATCAGTCCCCTACACGACTTCAACACAACTAGAACAACTTCATGATTTTCATCTATTTATCCATACTACAACACATTCAATCCATTCCCAATACATGTACAAGGAGATTAAGCATCATTTCACATAAGTCAATGTGCACGGCTCACTTCAACTTCAAGAAAAACAGTCCAATACCAACATGCACAACCATATACATTCAATTCACCACAAAACACATAAGAAGGGATCAATTCTTACCTTGTAACTAAACACTTCAATCGGCTAACCCTTCAATTTCACTTCTTGAATTTTAACACTTGTTCTTGCTATTCCAATGAATACTACACGTTATTATACACCTTCAAGGCAGTTGAATTGCTTGAGAAACTGAAATTTTTGGATCAATTTCACTTCACCATTCTCGGCTTGCTCTAGCCGAGAGCCTCTCTTTCTATCACTAAGTTTTCTACTTTGTAAAGATGCAAATGACTTGTTTAGTTGATAATGAATCAGCATTTTCACTTATATATGATGTCCATGGGTTGGACATGTGTCCCACCCAAACTTGAGTCAATTTTCATTGACCAACTCAACATAACTCACACGGCCACTTATGGCTATTTTAATGGGCTGATTTAGTTTTCCAATCCCACTTAATAGTCTAATCATGGTTAATTTAATCCCAATTTTCCATTAATGCTTCTATACCAAACAAAATTTATAGGTAACTTGTGACTTGAAACGAAACCGGAGGTTAAAGTCTCTACTTCGTATCTTAAAATAGTCTTGTCTTTAACTTGTCGCGTTTAGTTTAAAACGTCCCAATGTATGAAAATATGGGATATAACAAAGACCATGGTTTACGGGCCGTAAATCACTTTACGGTCCGGCCACCAGGTCGTATTTAACCATTTCCTCGGCTGGCAGAAAGTCGAAGCCTTGCATGGCAGTTTACGACTGCCAGTTTACAGACCGTATTGCACTTTACGGTCCGTATTTTGCAATATACGACCACTGGGCAGTTGCAATTCTGCAACTTCCCATATTTCTTAGACTTCTCATTTTAATCAGCCCCGTCCATGCACATGCATTGCTCACCTTGTATCTCATCTTAACTTAGCCAACTTCCTCATCTCAAATCAGATACTTTCAAAATCTCGCCTAAGGTCATCAAACGGCGTTTCTTGCTCATGCACATCATGCACTCATATTCATCACTACTTCATTCTCTTGCGTACCAACGATTTTTTTTTCGAGGTGTAACAACATGTGTGTCCCAGCAACCAGTACTACAGTATGGCAGGCATCAATAGAGTAAGGGTACCGAAGTTCAAGTAACAACAGAAATAAATGATACAAGTGTTACAAGGTAAATTGATGTCATTTTCACTACAGGTTAAGATTGGAAAGCTCTAATACAACGATATTTGGAAAAGAAAGAGAGTGAGTAGATGGAAAACAAAGAGATCTAAGTGTCAGAAGAAGGTGAAAGCTAAGAAACCTCAGTGAGTGAAGCTCCCGAGAGAAACTATTGGCCAAACACGAGACTATTTGGGTAAGAACTCAAAGTAGGCATGTGAAAAGGGATAGAGTGTGGTAGAAGGAGACAGGAGAGGAGTGTATGAGGTTCGAGAACCGCTTTCAATAAGTGGGGCTAAAGGAATAGTGACTAGGATAGGGGGATGTGAAGTAAGAGAAAGAGTGCTTAGGCCTTGCGATGATGTTAAGGTGAGAGATATATAAAAGAATAAATGTGTAGCTATATTAATATAGTTAAAGGTTCGATGAACAAGGATAGGGAGAGTTAAAATTGTAAGGATTCTGTGCTAAGAACAAAAGTAGCAGAACGCTTGAGAAATATGGACGCCCAGCTTCAGCACAAACGCGTAGCTAAGAAGAATTATGAGCAAGTGAGCTAAGCAAGTGAAAGAACGAATAGTGGATGGAAAGGTATGGAAATGTGGACAAAGGGATGACATAGACAGAAAGTAAAAGAAAAACTTGGGATAAGAAGTTTCGATATGTTATGCACAGAGCTGGAAAGAGAGATGAGGAATAAGGTATAAACGAAGACTTCATAAAAGGACTGTTGGCATATAAGGATCCCCTTAAGGGGGGGGGGGGGGAGACCATATTATATTAGGCCAAAAAGGGATCACAATATTTTCAAGTACCAGAAAAGGAAACCCATGACGTGGAATGAGGACTCGTGTAAAGACCCAGGAGTTCGAGTATAAGGAGAATAGGGTGAGGGATAAGGAATGGGCATGAAGAGAAGAACGACTATAAAAGGGACCCTCCCGAAGTATTATGACACCCCATAAGATCAGTTGAACATTCGAGGACGAATGTTCTAAAGGGGAGGGAGAGGATGTTATAGCTCGTATTTTGTACGTTCGGATATTTCGAGGAAGTCGTGGTAAGTGAAGGGCAAGACCATTGTCCAAAATTATTTTAATGTACAAGTTGGTTATGGATATTATTTATGAATACTATTAGTATGGAAATATAGAGAAAGGTTAAGGGTAAAAAGGGAAATTCACAAAATGGCTCATGGTAATATTGCGGAAGGCTAGGGGCAAAATGGGAATTTCACAAAATATTCAAGAGGGTTCTTGAAGGGGCCATGTTGGCCGTGTGACATATAAGCATATGTCCACAATTTTTATTTAATGGGGCAAATTATAAAGATATATGGACCAAAGCTTGCTTAAGAAGACAATTAGTCTTCTTTGACTATTTTTAAGAAACTTCAAGAAAAATAAAGAAGGGGCATGTGTCCACATGCTATTTGGTGAGGCTAAATATATATGGACAATTGCCCCTAAAGTAAGACAATTATTCATGAAAAACTCCAAGAAGAAAACTTGGAGAAAGAAGAATAAGGCCATTCGACCATGGTTCAAAAAATGGTCCATAGAAATTGTTCAAGAAAAATTGTTTTCTTCTAGTATTTCCACTAAATGGAAGGTCCTCATTAATATGAAGGAGTTGTTGGAGCAAGCCCATAATTTATTTGGGTGATTTATAAACCCTAGCCAAGTGAGAAGATAAGTGAAGAAAGGTAAGGTTCAATCTTCTTTTACATATGTTAGAGGTGATTATGTATGTTGTTGTATGAAGAAATGGATGGAATTCATGGTACATGTGTTTGTTGATGTTGTGGCCGAATATAGTTGTGTGGTGTAGAACAAATGAATTGATTTTATTTAGTATTTTGGATTGTTGTCGTTGTGGATTCTATGATGTAAAATGAGTATTTAATGGCTTGAAATGAAGTTGTGATTGTTTGTGGATTATGGAAGAAGTTAGTGTGACCTTAGTATGGTTTCTTATATTTGTAGGAATGATTTATGCATGTTATAGTATTGGGAAATAAATGAAATTCATGAAATAGGTATGTGTGTGCCATGGCCGAATGAGAGTGATGATGGTAGGATGTGATGAATTGAATTTTAGTTAGTAGTTTGATTGTTGTTGTTATGGATTTCATGAAGAGAATAAAGGTTTGATGACTTGAAATGAATTTGTAGTTGTTGTGGGATTATTGAATGAGTTAAAGTGACACTAGTATGGTTTCTTACATTTGTATGAGTGATATTGCTAAAGTATAGATTGTTGGTGTAGTTTATGAATTTGGAAGTGAGACATTTGTTTGGAAGATTGTAAGTTGGGTTATTGTGATTGAATTTGAAAGAAGGAAATAGGTTGTTATTGTTCTTGTTGAATTTGGAAGGTGTCGGGTGAAGTAGTGTGTTGATTGAGTCGTTTTGAATGTTATGTGAATTGAATTGAATATAAATGAAATGTCGTTAAATTGTATGACAAAGGTTGTTAATGTTAGAATGCGTCTTGAATTGATTGTTGATGTTGTTGGTATGATTGATGATATTGTTGTTGATAGTTTGGCCGAGTTGAATTCTCGGATTGTTGATTGATGATTTGGGCCGAGTTAGATTCTCGGGGATGGTGTATGTACAGGGGAGATGCTGCCGAAATTTCGGCAGATCATAAGTGAATTTACTTGAAAGATTAAGACAAGTATATGGTGATGAATCTAATGATTGCGTCAATCTTCTTGAATGTAGACTAGCGATAACGAGCTTGGACAATTAAGCGTAGCTAATAGGACGTGGAACATGTATGTTAAGGCTTGCCCCTTTCTTTGAAAGGCATGATCCCGATGTTATGATTTCAAAATTGTATCCATATCTTACTTGTTTTTCAAAAGTTAGATGTTTATGATTCCAAGGCATGATTCTCTTCCCAATAACTCGTAAATGTTTTTCCAAAGTGTCCGTATTCTACCAAAACAGAGGTTTTTGATTTTGTAAGATTTTATGACAATAACGATGGATATGTTGTACAATGACATTGATGATGTCAAGGATGAGAATGTTTCTATGATGACTATGATAAGAATGACTTTATGTTTAAAGGTACTAGGTATGATTATTGCATTGATTTTCCAAAAATAGCTTCTGAAACGTTCGTAGAAGGTTCTGTACTTCAAACGCTCATAACTTTCTTATACTAAATCGGATCGACCCGAAACTTGTTTCTGAGTCTTCAAGTGTCGGTTTATGTACACTGTTATTCATTGCCAGTCTCATCTTATAATAATTGTTCCTTCAAGGTGAGACAAAGCGACCACGGTTATTCCATAATGTAATCGGAGGTTACCGACCTTACGTCACTCCGATGGATACATGACTTTCTTTGGGCTCTCATGCATGTTGTTATATGATATATGTATATGACACATGGACATGACATATGTATATGTATATGGGGAATATGGGGAAAAGGGACATATGTTGCGCTTAGACGCGTTGCCACCTGGTCAGCTGGCGTAATTTATCATCCCGGACGTGGGATGCCCGGACGCGGGATATATGTGGGGGAGTCGACGTTGTTCGGCGCTATGACATGTTCTGTTTTCTATGTATATGAAAAATAAATGTTTTCAAAGGAAAGATAAGCATGCATGGCATCCGCCCTAAGAGGCACTCATATGTACAGGTTACACTTCTACCTCATGATATGCTCTATATTTCCATTATGTTATTATTCATATTTATATCCCTTACTATGTTACTATTCATGCCTTACATACTCAGTACATTGCTCGTACTGACCCCCTTTCTTCGGGGGTTGCGTTTCATGCCGCGCAGGTACACCCAGATGAGTAGAAGCTATTGTAGAAGATGTTCCAGCAGAGTTGGCAAGCTCCATTTGTTCTGGAGTGTTGCCGGGTCAGAGTACTATGCTATGATGTCTTGTTCGAAGTTAGAAACTTTGCAGACAGAGTCGTGGGTATAGTATGTCAGCCCTGTAAGTGGCTCCACCAGCCGATGGGTTATTGTCTTTCCTGTTACAAGTTTCATGTGACAATGGAATTTATTTGAATTGAGTACGATGAAAGGAAAGATCTTGAAAGCTTTACTATGTATTTCATTATATTTGGTTTAAGAGTTCAAAGAGACCATGTGTGTAATAAGAGTCAGCGGGTTCGCTCGGCTCCGAGTATGGGGTCGAGTGCCCATCACACCCTAGTAAGATCGGGGTGTGACAAAGTGGTATCAGAGCAGGTCGTCCTAGGGGTTGTCTGCAAAGTCATGTCCAGTAGAGTCCTGTTTATGGGTGTGAAGCTGGCCACATTTATAAACAGGAGGCTGCGGGGCATCTAGGGATTGTTGGCCTTCTTTCTGTCTTAGATCGTGCGATAGAGCCAAGTCATAGGAGAATGAAATTCTTTATATAAGCCTTACATACGACGGAAGGAGGTAAGTGATGATATGAAAAGTTATAGAAGTAAGCCTTGATATTTTGTTCTGTTACTTGAAATTGGAAGCTCTGGGTGGCTGGAATATGTCGTATGACTGTATCCCCTGTGAGGCATTATTGGTACTTGCTGCGTGGAGATTTTGAATAGTAGGAATGGTAAAGGAGATTCTGCCAGAATGGGTACGCCTAACAGGAAGAAGCGTGGGAAGGAAATACTGTAAATAGGCAATAAGTGAGATGCGTTGTTTCAGAAAGGTTATGGATTTGGCATGGCGATGAAGGTGCGCTCACTACCATCAGGAATCTGGGAATCTAGGACGAAAGGTAGTGATACACGAAGGTGAAGGGTAAAATAGTAATTGTAAAGGGAAGGACGTGTTATGGGAATGTCTCGGAATCTATAAGACCTCGACTTGCTCTAGATCATGTAATAAAGGTCATGCGAGGAAGTGGACGCGGTTATATCAGCATTAAGGCACCATATTTCATCAAAGTTACGAGGTTAAGCGTGCTAAGGTGGGAGCAATTTTTGGATGGGTGACCCCCTGGGAAGTATGCAAGAAATACTATATATCCAGACATAAGAGACAAATGAGAAGTTAGAGAGGCCTAAGGGAAACTAGAGTATACGGGATGGTTGGAGACCATAAGAAGTCGCGCAGGAAGAGGCAGACTAGAATATATATATATATATATATATATCCCATATGTGATTGTATCGGTGGGCGTGTGTGTCCCAGCAACCAGTACTACGGTATGGCAGGCATCAATAGAGTAAGGGTACCGAAGTTCAAGTGACAACAGAAATAAATGATACAATTGTTACAAGGTAAATTGATGTCATTTTCACTACAGGTTAAGATTGGAAAGTTCTAATATAACGATTTTTGGAAAAGAAAGAGAGTGAGTAGATTGAAAACAAAGAGATCAAAGTGTCGGAAGAAGGTGAAAGCTAAGAAACCTCAGTGAGTGAAGCTCCCGAGAGAAACTATTGGCTAAACACGAGATTATTTGGGTAAGAACTCAAAGTAGGTGTCACACCCTAACCTTATTAGGGTGTGATGGGCACTCGACCACACATACAGAGCCGAGCGAACCCGCAGACTCTGAATGCACACCTATTTTCTTAGAATTCTGAAAACCAATTACAAATAAAATACATGTTGAGCTTTCAAAATTTTCTTCTTACTATTTCCAAAATTTAACAAATCTATAATTATGTCAAACTGACTACATAACACAAAATGACGTATCGGCTGATGGAGCCGCTTACAGACTGACAACCGTTACCCACGACGCTTTCTGCAAAGTCTCTAATACTGATCAGACATCACAACATACATACTCTGACTCGGCAGCACTCCTGGAGGGAATGGAGCCCGCCAATCCACTGGATCATCTTCGGCTACTTCATCTATCAACCTGTGGGTACCTGCGCGGCATGAGACGCAGCCCCCGAAGAAAGAGGGTCAGTACGGAATATGTACTGAGTATGTAAAGCATGGAATACAGAAAACAGAACCATAACGGAACAGACAGTACGAAAGTAAGTACGTTGCCCAGAGTACCAAAATTCTTTTTTTCCAGACACAAATCATGTATACCAATGTCATCTGTCAGAAGGAGTACAGAAAGTACAGGATACCAAACTGATTACTTTCCAAACACAGATAATGTCATATGTCAGAAGGGATACAGAACGTACAGACTGTCCGAACGCTAACTTTCCAAACACAGATCATGCATGTCAAAATCATGTATCACATATGCATATAACGTGCCCCGGCCCTCCCGTGAGGGGCGCGGTAAATCATATATCATATAAACATATAACGTGCCCCGGCCCTCGGTGAGGGGCGCGGTGAATAGAATCATGTACATCATCATCGTATATCACATATGCATAACGTGTCCCGGCCCTCGGTGAGGGACTCGGTGAATAGAACCATGTATATCACATCAAATGTCATGTATGCATGTAACGTGTCCCGGCCCGCCAGTGAGGGACTCGGTGGATAACGTGTCCCGGCCCTTCAGTAAGGGACTCGGTAGAGGGGATCCGGTCCGGATCTGGCGCCATCATCATATAACGTGTCCCGGCCCTCTACTGGTGGGTCTCGGTGAATAATGTAGTGGAGTACGCACGAGAACATGTCCTGGCCCGGGACTCAGTGAACAGACATACAGAGACTTGCACGAACAGAGTAGTACGAAACCATATGCACACAATTCAAGACTCGATAGGTACGTACATTTACTGACATCTGAAGGCTCAGAAACAAGTTTCAAGTCAATCCGACGTCGTATGAGAAAGTTACCAACGTTTGAAGTACAGAACATTCTATAAGCGTTTTAAAGCAAATCTGAGATCTTTTTCGAAGGTTAGGGACATTAAGACTCACATAACTCTTTCAGAAACAAAACTCTTTATACTTATCTCGTTACCCAATCGTATAACAACTCATTCATATCAGACAGACTTATATCAGAGGTGAATCAGAATCATAGGCAGACTCAGAAACATATTAAATAGAACTTCAGAACAAATCTCTTCCGGATATCGTAAGGATCAAATCAAATATAACTTTTAGAATCATATGTACATATTAAAATACATTAAAGACTCAATGGAATAGTTAAACGTATTATCATTTGGAAATCAAAATGTTAATCATACCAATTGTCTTTCAAATGCCGTTCAAAAACATATCAAACAAAACTTTGAACATTTACGCATACGGAACTCTTTAGGGACAAAACTCAGAATTCTAGAGTAGAATTTCCCCAAAGCGCATATTATATCATACCTTATGTGGCTCTAGGACATGCCCAAGAAAGAAAGGGTAAGCCTTACATACCTGCGCCGCGACCAACTAGTTACGCTTCTGCCTCCAACTTGTTTGTCTACATGCAAGAGAGTTCGTCCATTCGTTAGTTTCATTATCAAATACTTGCTTTAACCCTTCAAACACATTCACTTATATCCTGCCGGAATTTCGGCAGCACCTCCCCTGTAAACATACCAACCCCGAGAATATGGCTCGGCTCCAAATCAACAACAACAACAATCCGGGAATTTAACCCGGCCACAATATCAAGAGCAACGTCAACAAACATTCTAACATTAAGCGCTCCTACACAATTCAACAACATAACTCCTATTCAATTCAACTACTTACATTCAAACCAACATCAACGTTCATACATTCAATCACCAATCCGAAACCATTCAAAACAATATTCAAAACCCTTTAAAAAATTCACACAATATTTCAAACAACCCAACCAACACTCCAATATACCCGAATTCATCTCCAAACCCGAGAACAACACCACACATTCTTTCCTTCCAAGTTCACACATACATACATTTATAACTTCTTTTCATAAATTCAAGAAACCATATCAAGACTACATTTCCTTCCAATTCGGCCCATACGATTATAATCTTAACTTGGATTATTAAAACTTCATTTTCCATCATAAAATTCACAACGGCGACAACCAACATGCTAGACAACATTAGCTGATTCATTACACACCAATCCGCCCTTAGTCACGGCCCAACATCTACACACATAGTCTCATGGATTTCATATATTTTCTACACATTACAACAACACATAAACATGCTAAATTCACTTAACTCTCCCCTCCTACACAACAACACACACACGGCCACACTTCAATATCCACATTTTCATGAATACCATCCATTTTCATACACTATAGCACGTCCAAACATCTATAAAACATGCAAGAGAGGATTGAACCATACCTTTCCATTCATCTTCTTCCACTTCTCGGCTAAGCCATATTTTTGCAAGAATGAGTGCTCTACTTGCTCCAACAACTCCACCATGTTAAAAAGCATCATCCAATTAGTATAAAAGCATGAAGAAAATAATTTCTCCATGATCACAACTAGGGGCTGGTTCGGCCAGCCCCTCTTGGCCGTTTCTCTCCCTCTCTTTTTCTCTCCCTTTTCTCTTGAATTTTCTAGAACTTAAAATGATGGATTGTCTTGTTCTTTCAAGACTTACATGTATATATATATATATATAATTATAGAGGCATGTGAGGGGCACATGCCCCTCTCTAGAGTTCTCTCTTCTTTTTCCATTTTTTTTCTAGAGCTTTCTTGAATTTTTTTAAAAAATGATGACTTAATTATTCTTGCCTTGCAAGCTTTGACCACATGCACAATTTCCCTTCCATTTTCGGCCAATGTGGCCTTTTATGCATGCCTTGTGAAATTACCATGTTGCCCCTAAGTTCCCACATTATTTCCATTGATCGTTTTGCGGATTTTCTCCTTTTGCCCTTATTCTTTCCGCAATATTTCCATAAACCATTTTTACGAATTT
This sequence comes from Lycium barbarum, assembly GCF_019175385.1. Taxonomy (NCBI): domain Eukaryota; kingdom Viridiplantae; phylum Streptophyta; class Magnoliopsida; order Solanales; family Solanaceae; genus Lycium; species Lycium barbarum. Next base: position 116,827,128 of record NC_083337.1, read on the forward strand.
CCTTTTTCACCCTCAACCCTTCTCAACATTTCCATGCAATAATATTCATGAATAATATTTATAAACAACTTGCACATTACAACCCTTTTTGAAGATAGTCTCGTCCTCAACTTTCCACGGCGACTTTAGAATTTTCAAACGTGCAATATACGGGCTATAACAGTAGGCATGTGAAAAGGGATAGAGTGTGGTAAAAGGAGACAGGAGAGGAGTGTATGAGTTGGCAAGCTCCATTTGTTCTTGAGTGTTGCCGGGTCAGAGTACTATGCTATGATGTCTTGTTCGAAGTTAGAAACTTTGCAGACAGAGTCGTGGGTATAGTATGTCAGCCCTGTAAGCGGCTCCACCAGCCGATGGGTTATTGTCTTTCCTGTTACAAGTTTCATGTGACAATGGAACTTATTTGAATTGAGTACGATGAAAGGAAAGATCTTGAAAGCTTTACTATGTATTTCATTATATTTGGTTTAAGAGTTCAAAGAGACCATGTGTGTAATAAGAGTCAGCAGGTTCGCTCGGCTCCGAGTATGGGGTCGGGTGCCCATCACACCCTAGTAAGATCGGGGTGTGACAAAGAAACATGATTGAGCAAAGCCTCCAAAAGAAACGACGGGCAAAGCACGACACTATTTGTGTAAAAATTCGAAGGTAGGCATATGAAGGGGATAGAGTATGGTAATATGGAACAAAAGTGGAATATGAAGTAAGAGAAGGAATGATTAAGCCTTGAGTCGATGTTAGGAGATTTCGGCCCTTGAAAAGTATATAAAGGGATAAATGTGCGGCCATATTAATGTGGTTGCCTCAGACATGGAGGAGCTTTACTGAAAGAATGACTTAAGAATAGGACGGATTTGCACGTCTAAAGGAATATTTCACGAACTTCAGAGCCGATGTTATAAATAACAAGAGAAGAAAGGTACTCGAGGAGGAATAGACCCAAGGAAGGTTAAGGATGAATGTAGGAAAGGTATACTAATGGGTTGGTCGAAGGAAGAGGAGAGCATTTAGGAGTGGAGTAACTAGAAATCTCTAACCATGGGAGTAAGAAGGATACTTTAACTAAATGATGGTAGGAGACCGATTACTCATCAAGGAAAGAACGAGGACGGTGAGTTGACACAATTGATTAGAAAATTAGTGATATGAGGCAAGAACTTCTGTAAAGACCGAGAGGTTCGATTATAAAGGAAATAGAATTAAATGTAAGAAACGTGCGTGGAGGAGAAGACAAACTTGGCCGTGGCATCAAAAAGATTAATAAAGGATTGATTGGGATGGATAACTACAAGGGAAATGCGACGAGTCTATTAGTAAAACGAAGTAACAGTGTGACGGGGACAGGGGCATAGAATACTACGGTTTGTAATGAATGTGAATAACTTGGTAAGACAACTTATGTGGTAAGTGTAATAGGGTCAATTAGAAAGAGTTACCGGTTAAGTAAGCTTACTCCACAAGCTTTATTCTGTTTTATAAGCAGTGTTACGAATGAGATCAAGAAATGGTACTCCATAGAGTTGATTATGATTGGGATATAATGAGAACGTATCAAGAACTACAATACAAAGTAAGTAAAGTACAGCGAGGAAACGACTTAAGAGGTTTTGCAATGTCAGGACTGATAGCAAGCATGATGAAAGAGGAAGTCAACTAAAAAAAAAGTGAAATTGGACTAAATTCAGGTATATTACGAAACAGACATGGGAAAGGAGGCATGACAAGATAATAAAGGTTTAGAAGAATCAAGGAAATAAGTTTTGTCAAGCAATACGTTGTGTCCCGGGCTATGATTCGAATCGCTCGTACCGGAGAAATTTTGTTGCAAATAAATATGTAGCAGGCATACTCCAAAAAGGTAACGGAGGAAGTGAGAAACGCATACGAGTAACCAAGGATAAGTATCAGGATATTACTAAAGAAAAATCGCGACGTTGGAAGGAATGAGAGTTTTAAAAGAGGAATATTTATAGGAATCTCAATGCTTGTTAAAAGGAAAAAAGGCAATATGCCTATGGATAGCACGATAGCAGTACTACCTGAGATTTGGAAAACACCTCCTGCATCATGAAATCATAGGTCACCGTTTATGTATCAAATCGTGGGAGTATATGTCATAGGACCACATAAATGATCGTCCTGACGAAATGACTAGTAAAATAGTGTGGAAGCGACAATAAATATTTGAAGAAGAACGGAATATCGTTAAATCTCTATTAGCCTCCTACTTATGAGTTATTTTGTAATGACGTTCAGATCAGAGGAGAAGAGGTTGGAGGAAAGATTCATACAAGGATTTGAAAATATTTTGAATAGTGGAATAGTATGTTGTAAGTATACTCTTGTGTCTTGAGGGATAACAATGATGATGAGAAAACATTATATACAAGAGTATAAGAAATGGTGCTGAGGATCGTTGTATGGGTCGAATTGAGTCTCATTTGACTATAAATCCCTTAGCTACGGTATTTTCGACGCATTGGATGAGTAACCTGAGGTAAGGTAGTTAATGAGAATGATCCGTCATTAGCAAGGAAGTGCTATTGCAAGCCATCTGGGCGCTACCATCGGCGGAATTATGATGACATTGTAAGGAATTAAGAAGTACGACAAAAGTATTAAAAAAAAGATGAAATGATATGAATATAAAGTATCACTGGAGAAGCAATATGATGGATCTTATTGGAAAAGGGACAAATGGAGGATACAGACAAAAGCAAGAATGAAAAGATCTGAATTCGCCGCATGATTCAAGAATCTTGGTTATTTTTCGACAAACTTCTGAATTCACCCCTAAGTTATTAGCCAAAATAAGGATTAGAAACTTTCAGAATAAACTGAAGGAAATAAATCATTAAAGAAGATGTTTGAAATATTTTCGACATAAGTGCAAAAATTACCGTTAGCTAGCCAATTGCCGGGAGTCTGATTGAAGGGAAGAGAAATTAAGCGGGACATTTCAGTGTTAAACTAGTTAAGTAGGGGACGCTAGATATGACCAGTCTTGAGTTTATCTTTAAGGAAGTAAGAATAGGAATAAGTCAACTCCAAGGAGATAAAGGCTTGGAATATCTGTGCAACATAAGAAAGATACGTGGAGATCGAAGAGAACAAGAATTTCTGAACAAAAAGAAAATGAGATCGAATTAGATAAAAGTATGTGGTAAGCACGACATGAAAGGGGCATACAAGAATGTAAACAATGAAGACTGAAGAGACGATGAAAGCGATAAAGTGTAAAGAGTTAGTGGACAAATGAATAATAAGAAAAAGGGATGACCTTGAGTTCAGGCGTAAACTTTGGCCACAAAGGAAGAAGAATAGATTGCATAATTCAGATAAGTTCAGTTTTAACGAGCAAGTAAGACTGCAAGTAAGTAAAGTAGATACGGACAAATACAGGTAAAAACATCGATATCTACCTCGGAGCGAACTCTACCTCAACATTCGAGGACGAATGTTTTTAAAGGGGGGGAGGATGTTATACCCCGCATTTTCAGAGCATGAGCGTGACACGCGCTTCCTCAAAATTGACAATCATGTTGTTGCCACATAATTTAAACTCACGTTGATAATGTTGTATTCCGTAGTTTTGTACGTCGGATTATTCATAAGTTGAGGTGGGGCCCACACGTCGAGATTTTTTTAGGACACATGACAAATTATATGAAGCACATATGTGAAGTTGAATACAACTCAAGAAGGACCCTTGAGCCGAATCAAAGTGGAAGTCCTCCAAACAAATATTTTTAAGTAACGTTTTCGGGTGATCTGAATTCGAGGGGCGAAACGGTATTATAAGTTTGGAATTTGGAAACATAACAAGCCATATAAGTTGTAGATAATTGAATTAGCTTTCCAACCATAGGTCGTGGGTCCATAGGTGACTTCGGGATAAGGAGATATGGACGTTTTAAGGCAGAAAGGTCAGTGGGCTAGCCCCAATCCGAGCCCAACCTGGTTAGGCCCATTACCCATGTCTTTATAAGTGCAAATTTCGTCCTTCCTCCTCATTTTAAGACCAGGAACGCCCAGAAAATTCTGGGGAGAGAGAGAAAAAGAGTCTTGGAGAAGAAAAACCAATTTTGATCGAAATCTGAGCCCCGAATCCCAAAGCCCGTGAAGGGAAAAGTGTTGTACGCTGCGTTGTCTTCAATTTGAGCTAAAGATCAACCAAGGAGAAGAGTGATAACTTGGTGACTGCATGCTTAAGGTATGAAAAAGATTCCTTTTCATTGTTAACGAGTTTATTTAGAGTTTCGACGGATTTGCACAGAGAGAATAGCCTGATAAATTCGTTTGTTGGTGTTGTGAATTATGGAATGAAACTTGAAGAAAATTTTGGATGATAATAAATGTATTTAACTTGTAAAATGTGGAGGATGTTGTTATTAATGTTATTGGTATTAATTTCAGCTTCTTTACGGAAATAAAATTATTAAATAGTTATATCGCAAATTTGGTTGGTTGAGAAAATTAGAAAACAGTGTGCGGGCTGTTTTATGGCATACGTCGGTATTGGAAATGATGTTAATACTATTGGTATTGTTGTTGATGTTGTTGGTTGTTGAATTGGAATTTCGGGCTAGGCATATAAACAGGGGAAATGCTGCCCGAATTTCGGCAGAATTTAAAAGGGTTTTAATTAAAGTTTCGAGACGAACGTGCGACGATGATCCTAATGATATTATGAATGATTCCATATGTAGAGTACGAGGCTACGAATAATTCTTACGCGAGTTGCAAGATGGGAAGTAAGTTGAAAGTCGAGAATCATCTTCCAGGTATGTAAGGTTTACCCTTTCTTTCTTTTGGTATGATCCTTGTGAAACAAACAGACAATGTATATGTATGATTTCAAAGAAACTCCCATTCTTAGAGCCACTAGGATGGCTAATGTTCTTGACTCCCGAAAACTGTTTTGCTACGTCTTGATACGTGTGTGTGGTTCCAAAAGTTCTATTTGATTTGATCCATAGCGATATTCGAAAGGTACTTGATATGATTGTTGCATTGATTTTTCCAAAATAGCTTCTGAAACGTTCGTAGAAGTTTCTGTAGTAAAATGTCCATAACTTTCTTATACTAACTCGGATTGCCTCGAAACGTGTTTGTGATCCTTCAAGTGTCGGCTAGCGTACTTACCCATCGAGTCTTAAAATGGGTTTATGTGCATATAGTTTCTCACTACTCTGCTCGTGCATGCCTCAATATGTCTTTCACTGAGTCCCGGGCCAGGATATGTTATCGTGCGTGTTACACTGCATTGTTCACCGAGTCCCATGATGGGCTGAGTACGGTATATGTATATATGATGATATGATTATGGCACTGAGTCCCATGATGGGCCGGGTACGGTATATGTATATGATGACATGATTATGGCACCGAGTCCCAAGACGGGCCAGGTACGGTATGATTTTATTCACCGAGTCCCTCACTAGAGGGCCGGGTACGGTATATATATATATATATATATATATATATATATGCATGTATGATGATATGATAGTATGATGACATGATTTTATCCACCGAGTCCCTCACTAGAGGGCCGGGTATGGTATATATATGCATGATGATATGATAGTATGCTGACATGATGACATGACTTTGTCCACCGAGTCCCATAATGGGCTGGAGACGGTATATGATAATGGTATGCATGATTTTCATTTTAAAAGGCATATGTATAGATGTTTTAAAAGTCATACTTGTTTCTAATAAATCTCCATTTTGATTATGATCCTCTTTACGGTATTTCATGCTTTACATGATCAGTACATATTCCGTACTGACCCCCTTTCTTCGGGGGTTGCGTTTCATGCCACGCAGGTACACCCAGATGAGTAGAAGATATTGCTAGAAGATGTTCCAGCGGGATTAGTGTCACACCCTAACCTTACTAGGGTGTGATGGGCACCCAACCCCATATCCGGAGCTGAGCGAACCCACAGACTCTTACTACATACATACTGCTTTCAGACTTTTAAACCAAATAGAATGTAATACATAGTAAAACTCACAGAAATATATATATATACATATTGTATATTTTTTTTGTAGCTTTCAAATCAAACAAATCTGTAATCACACGGACTTTATAACATAATACAAAACGACATATCGGCTGATGGAGCCGGTTACTAACCCGACATACCATACCCACGACTCTGTCTGCAAAGTCTCTAACATCAATCCAGAAATCATAGTACATATAATCTGACTCGGCAGTCCTCCAGGAGCAAATGGAGCCTGCCATCTCCGTTGGAACATCTCCTATAATGTCTTCAACTCATCTGGGAGTACCTGCGCGGCATGAAATGCAGCCCCCGGAGAAAGGGGGTCAGTACGGAATATGTACTGAGTATGTAATGCAAGAAGTGCAGTAAACAGAGTCATAATCGGAGTAAGGAGCACATAAGCATAACAGACAGAACCATAATCAGAATCAGAAGTACAGAAGGTAAGTACCTTATCCGAGACATCAAAATGCTTACTTTCAGAACACAAATCATGTATGCCAAAATCATATATCAGGAGAAATACAGAAGGTAAGTAGCTTATCCAGAATATCAGAATACTTACTTTTCAATCACAAATGATGCATATCAAAGTCATGCATAGGGCACAGGAACATGGTCGCCACTCCCGTCTCTGGCGCCATAATACATCATGCTGCAGAAGATTTCATATCTCCGAACATCTCCGTCACACATCATAACATATACACGGTATCCCGGGAACCGGACAGATACCACGAGAACCCGGGAACCGGATACACGGTACCCTGGGAACCGGACAGATACCACGAGAACCCGGGGACCGGTCACATCATACTCCATATACATATACACGGTACCCCGGGAACCGGACAGATACCACGAGAACCCGAGGACCGAAATCCATATACACGGTAACCGGAGACGGACATATACCACAGTACTCCGGAACCAGACACATCATACTCCATATACACGGAAACCGGGGACGGACATATACCACAGTACCCCGGACCCGAACACTTCATACTCCGGAATTATATATATGGAACCCGGCCCTCAAACAAGGGACTCGGCGAACCATCCGCACGATACATACCGGCCCGGGACTCGGCGAACGAAACCATGACATATGCACGAGCAGAGTAGTGAGAAACTAAATGCAAATAAATCAAGATTCGATAGAATAATCGACGTATCATCAGAATGTTCGTAGCAGATTACTTATAACAGAATACTTATACCAACATATTTATATCAGAATACTTATGTCAGAATACTTATATCAGAATACGTATGTCAGAATACTTATATCAGAATACGTATGTCAGAATACTTATATCAAAATACTGGTAACCAAATACTTGTATCTGAATACTTATGTCGGAATTCTTGTATCAGAATACTCATAACGGATTATTTATATCAGATTACATACCCATATCAGAATATTCATATTAGAGCACTTATATCAAGATACTTATATCAAAATATTCATATCGAAATACTCGTATCAAAATATTCATATCAGGATACTTATATTCAAATACTCATAGCAAATGACTTGTATCGGACTATTTATATCAGAATAGTCAAATCAGAATACTTATATCGGAGTTTCTAGATGCTTATTTCAGAGGATGCATACGAATCACAACAAACTCGGAACAATAGCCAAAAGTTTCCCTTACTTATTGTACGGAAATGAGTCAAATAGGGCAATACAAATAGGTCTCGGGGATTGTGGGCCCACCTCGGATCAATTTGAGGTGGCGTACCTAAATTATGAACACTTGGCCTTATGAAGTCATTTATGAATGTCTTAGTGTCATTCAGTTCCATTTGGGCAAGTTATGGATGCTTATGCAATTGTTTCAACAAGGCACGTAGAACTTAGTTCAATTCTATTGAATGAAAAAGGGTCAAATTCGAACTTGGATTTCTAGGAATAGAATCGTCCCCGAAGCTCGTATCCAAACCTAATATGTCTAAGACATGCCAAAAGAAGGAAAGTGAAGCCTTACATACCTTTTCCGTTTCTTAGGCTTCTCCAAATTCAAGTTCCAAATTCTTCAAAATCTACAATTGGTCACAAATACCAAACATGATTATAAGCCTTTAGGAATTTAATCTTGAATCAACACTTGTCTTAATTTCTCAAGTAAATCCACTTATATTCTGCCGAAAGTTCGGCAGCATCTCCCCTGTAAATATACCATCCCCGAGATTTCAACTCGGCCAAAAACACAACAATAAACCCGAGAATGGAACTCGGCCAAAGTAGTGACAACATTACCAACAACAACACCAACAATCATATCTTCCGACTTCCACGATTTATTCAAAATACATTACAACATTAATAGCTACGTTACATAATTTAATAACATTTCCTTTATACTCAATTCATGATTGTTCACATATTCAGATACGAATCCGAAACCATTTAACAATATTCAAGAACACTCCAACAACCCGCACAACATTTCCAACGGCCAAACCAACATACTACCTAAAATCTTCCAAACTCAACAAGAACAAAGATAACACATTTCTTTCTTTCAACTTCATGAATTACACCAACAATTCACACTAACAACATTATCTTCCGTAATCACAAGAACACAATATACAATTCACCAGAACTTCTAAAACGACTCCCCAATACTTACAATTTCAACTTGAATCATTAAACTCTTATTATCAACATAGAATTCACAACAACAACAACCAAAACACTAAATAAAATAATTGAATCATGGTTCTTACAACCACACATGCGCACGGCCACAACATACCACACGGCCACACACCCAACACACATTATCTTCATGATTTTCATTCATTTCTACACACCACAACATTCACAAGCATCCATAACATAGAAAGGAAGGTTGAATTCTTACCTTTTTCCTTCAACTTCCCTCTTGGCTAAGGTTGTAAGTTTGCAACAAAGAGTGATTCTCTTGCTTCAACAATTATACCATGTTGAAGAGGGCCTTCAAATTAGTAAGAATACATGAAGAAACAAATTTTTGGAACAATATTTCCAAGGCCTAATTTTTCCATGGGTTGGCCGAATGGCCCCTTTGGTTTGCTCTTCATTTTGTTTTCTTGAAACTTCTTGAAAAATGAAGAAATTCATGGACCCTTTTTCTTATTTAACACATGATTTAAATTACATGGGCTTGGGCCAATTGTTTTTCCCTTTTACTAGCCACGGCCGGCCACCCTTCAAATGTTGGGCCTCTCTTTTTCTTTTTTTTGAGCCCAATTACTTATGGTTGGTATTTTATAATTCATGAAACTAATTTTTGAAATTCCAATTTTTGCCTTAGCCATCCTCAATATTTCCACATCAATATTTTCATGAGCAACTTATATATATTAAACAAGATCAAAACATAGCCTTACTCTTAGCTTCCCGCAATTATCTTGAACTATCCGAACATACAAAATGCGGGATATAACATCCTCCCCCCCTTTAGAACATTCGTCCTCGAATGTTCAACTGATCTTATGGGGTGTCGTAGTAGTTCGGGAGGGTTCCTTCGCATAGTTATCTTTTTCTTCATGCTTGTCCTCCCTTTATAGTCGAATTCTTTGATCTTTACATAAATCCTCATTCTGAATCGTAGGTGTTCTTGACCTATTGTGCCAACTTATTTTCCTTGTCCTTCCCAGGTCATCTATCGATGCAAGCATGCTTGTCTTCGATGTAAATTCTTTACAATATAATTGAGTATCGTTTCATGCCAATGATTCATGTACTTTCACAGTGTATATGCTCATATCCCGCACAATTACTGGCCCATGAACTATTTTCTAGTGTTTGACGAATCCTTCTTGCTCCTGCACCGATGCTGCGTTCTTTCTTTCTTCCATGTATTCTATTGATATTCCGATATATTCGAGCTCCGGCCTCGAGCTAATAGATTTCCTTCTTGGACTTGGGGCCTAATATAATATATTCTCCCCCCCCCCCCTTCTTAAAGGATTCCTTACATGTCACGATCTTCGAGTACTCTCATCTTTAAGTATCCTTCATCCCTCATTTTTTTTTCCAACTCTATGCATCACATATCGAAACTTCTCATCTCAAGTTTCCCTTTTACTTCTTGCTTATATCATCGTTTTGTCCACATTTCCATATCCTTTCATCCTTACTTATTTAAATTAGTTCTCGTATTTCACACACTCCTCTCTTGTTCCATATTACCGTACTCTATCCTCTCCCCATGTCTGCCTTTGAATACTTATCCAAATAGTCTCGTACCTTGCCGATAATTTTCTCTCAGGGTTCCATTCACCGAGGTTTTCTTGCCTCTCACCTTTTTCCGACATTTTGATCTCCTTACCTCCCATTTACTCACTCACGTCTTTTTCAAATATCATACTGTTAAGACGTTTCTATCCTTAACCTGTAGTGAAAATAGCGGCTTATCTTATAACACTTGCACCATTTATTTTCTCACTACTACTCAGATTTCGGTATCCTTTACTCGATTGAGGCCTTCCCTTACCGTCGCACAGGTTGTTGGGACACACGTGTCCACTGATACAATCACAGATGAGACACGTATCCATATATATATATATATATATATATATATATATATTTATATATACATATAATTATTACCAACTAACCCACAAAATACTTCGAAACGCTATTCACGCCTATCCAAATTCCAAAGCCGTGATGTACTTTCTGTCTCTCCTCTAGTCTAACCTATCGCGTTCTATGTGGCATTTTATGGTCTCCAACCATCTCGTATATTCTAAGTTCACTCAGGCTATTCTAGCTTTCCATTCGTCTCTTATGTCAGAATATATAGAATTCTTGCATACTTCCCAGGGGGGTCACCCATCCTCCCACCTTAGCACGCTTAACCCTGAAACCTTGGTGGGATTTGGTGCCTTAATGCTGATATAATCGCGTCCACTTCCTCGTATGACCCTTATTACATGATTTGGGGCTAGTCGAGGTCTTACAGATTTCGAGACATTCTCGTAACCTGTCCTTTGTACAATTACTCTTTTATCCTTTCCAATTCCCAATGTTCACTCTTCACTTATGTGTATGATTATTGCCTGTCCTGGGCTTCCAGATTCCCGATGGTGGCGAACATACCTTCATCACGTTACTTATGAATATTTCGAGTGTCGGCCCGTTCGGACTATTACTCACTATTCTTACATAGCAATCTCCTTTACCATTCCTGCTATTCAGAGTCTGTACATGGCAAATACCAACAATATCTCACAGAACATATAGCTATATATCACATTCCAACCATCCAGAGTTTTCCGTTTCAGGTAGCAGAACAAATATATCCAAATTTATCCTTATGACCTTTCCATATTATTACTTACCTCCTTCCATCGTATGTAAGGCTTACACATGGAATTTCATTTTCCCATGACTTGGCTCTATCGCACGATCTGTGACAGAAAGAAGGTCAACAATCCCTAGATGCCCCGTAGCCTCCTGTTTATAAATGTGGCGCGCTTCACACCATAAACAGGACTCTACCGGACACGACTTTGCAGACAACCCCTAGGACAAACCTGCTCTGATGCCACTTTGTCACACCCTAACCTTACTAGGGTGTGATGGGCACCCAACCCCATATCCGGAGCCGAGCGAACCCACGGACTCTTACTACATACATACTGCTTTCGGACTTTTAAACCAAATAGAATGTAATACATAGTAAAACTCACAGAAATATATATATAAATATTGTATTTTTTTTTGTAGGTTTCAAATCAAATAAATCTGTAATCACACGGACTTTATAACATAATACAAAACGACACATCGGTTGATGGAGCCCCTTACTAACCCGACATACCATACCCACGACTCTGTCTACAAAGTCTCTAACATCAATCCAGAAATTATAGTACATATAATCTGACTCGGCAGTCCTCCATGAGCAAATGGAGCCTGCCATCTCCGTTGGAACATCTCCTATAATGTCTTCAACTCATCTGGGAGTACCTGCGCGGCATGAAACGCAGCCCCCGGAGAAAGGGGGTCAGTACGGAATATGGACTGAGTATGTAAGGCAAGAAGTGCAGTAAACAGAGTCATAATCGGAGTTAGGAGCACAGAAGCATAACAGACAGAACCATAATCAGAATCAGAAGTACAGAAGGTAAGTACCTTATCCGAGACATCAAAATGCTTACTTTCAGAACACAAATCATGTATGCCAAAATCATATATCAGGAGAAATACAGAAGGTAAGTAGCTAAATGCAAATAAATTAAGATTCGATAGAATAATCGACGTATCATCAAAATGTTCGTAGCAGATTACTTATAACAGAATACTTATACCAACATATTTATATCAGAATACTTATGTCAGAATACTTATATCAGAATACGTATGTCAGAATACTTATATCAAAATACTGGTAACCAAATACTTGTATCTGAATACTTATGTCAGAATTCTTGTATCAGAATACTCATAACGGATTATTTATATCAGATTACATACCCATATCAGAATATTCATATTAGAGCACTTATATCAAGATACTTATATCAAAATATTCATATCGAAATACTCGTATCAAAATATTCATATCAGGATACTTATATTCAAATACTCATAGCAAATGACTTGTATCGGACTATTTATATCAGAATAGTCAAATCAGAATACTTATATCGGAGTTTCTAGATGCTTATTTCAGAGGATGCATACGAATCACAACAAACTCGGAACAATAGCCAAAAGTTTCCCTTACTTATTGTACGGAAATGAGTCAAATAGGGCAATACAAATAGGTCTCGGGGATTGTGGGCCCACCTCGGATCAAGTTGAGGTGGCGTACCTAAATTATGAACACTTGGCCTTATGAAGTCATTTATGAATGTCTCAGTGTCATTCAGTTCCATTTGGGCAAGTTATGGATGCTTATGCAATTGTTTCAACAAGGCACGTAGAACTTAGTTCAATTCTATTGAATGAAAAAGGGTCAAATTCAAACTTGGATTTCTAGGAATAGAATCGTCCCCGAGGCTCGTATCCAAACCTAATATGTCTAAGACATGCCAAAAGAAGGAAAGTGAAGCCTTACATACCTTTTCCGCTTCTTAAGCTTCTCCAAATTCAAGTTCCAAATTCTTCAAAATCTACAATTGGTCACAAATACCAAACATGATTATAAGCCTTTAGGAATTTAATCTTGAATCAACACTTGTCTTAATTTCTCAAGTAAATCCACTTATATTCTGCCGAAATTTTGGCAGCATCTCCCCTGTAAATATACCATCCCCGAGATTTCAACTCGGCCAAAAACACAACAATAAACCCGAGAATGGAACTCGGCCAAAGTATTGACAACATTACCAACAACAACACCAACAATCATATCTTCCGACTTCCACGATTTATTCAAAATACATTACAACATTAATAGCTACGTTACATAATTTAATAACATTTCCTTTATACTCAATTCATGATTGTTCACATATTCAGATACGAATCCAAAACCATTTAACAATATTCAAGAACACTCCAACAACCCGCACAACATTTCCAACGGCCAAACCAACATACTACCTAAAATCTTCCAAACTCAACAAGAACAAAGACAACACATTTCTTTCTTTCAACTTCATGAATTACACCAACAATTCACACTAACAACATTATCTTCCGTAATCACAAGAACACAATATACAATTCACCAGAACTTCTAAAACGACTCCCCAATACTTACAATTTCAACTTGAATCATTAAACTCTTATTATCAACATAGAATTCACAACAACAACAACCAAAACACTAAATAAAATAATTGAATCATGGTTCTTACAACCACACATGCGCACGGCCACAACATACCACACGGCCACAACATACCACACGGCCACACACCCAACACACATTATCTTCATGGTTTTCATTCATTTCTACACACCACAACATTCACAAGCATCCATAACATAGAAAGGAAGGTTGAATTCTTACCTTTTTCCTTCAACTTCCCTCTTGGCTAAGGTTGTAAGTTTGCAACAAAGAGTGATTCTCTTGCTTCAACAATTATACCATGTTGAAGAGGGCCTTCAAATTAGTAAGAATACATGAAGAAACAAATTTTTGGAACAAGATTTCCAAGGCCTAATATTTCCATGGGTTGGCCGAATGGCCCCTTTGGTTTGCTCTTCATTTTGTTTTCTTGAAACTTCTTGAAAAATGAAGAAATTCATGGACCCTTTTTCTTATTTAACACATGATTTAAATTACATGGGCTTGGGCCAATTTTTTTTCCCTTTTACAAGCCATGGCCGGCCACCCTTCAAATGTTGGGCCTCTTTTTTTTTTTTTTTTGAGCCCAATTACTTATGGTTGGTATTTTATAATTCATGAAACTAATTTTTGAAATTCTAATTTTTCCCTTAGCCATCCTCAATATTTCCACATCAATATATTCATGAGCAACTTATATATATTAAACAAGATCAAAACATAGCCTTACTCTTAGCTTCCCGCAATTATCTTGAACTATCCGAACATACAAAATGCGGGATATAACATCCTCCCCCCCTTTAGAACATTCGTCCTCGAATTTTCAACTGATCTTATGGGGTGTCGTAGTAGTTCGGGAGGGTTCCTTCGCATAGTTATATTTTTCTTCATGCTTGTCCTCCCTTTATAGTCGAATTCTTTGATCTTTACATAAATCCTCATTCCGAATCGTAGGTGTTCTTGACCTATTGTGCCAACTTATTTTCCTTGTCCTTCCCAGGTCATCTATCGATGCAAGCATGCTTGTCTTCGATGTAAAATCTTTACAATATAATTGAGTATCGTTTCACGCCAATGATTCATGTACTTTCACAGTGTATATGCTCATATCCCGCACAATTACTGGCCCATGAACTATTATCTAGTGTTTGACGAATCCTTCTTGCTCTTGCACCGATGCTGCGTTCTTTCTTTCTTCCATGTATTCTATTGATATTCCGATATATTCGAGCTCTGGCCTCGAGCTAATAGATTTCCTTCTTGGACTTGAGGCCTAATATAATATATTCTCCCCCCCTTCTTAAGGGATTCCTTACATGTCACGATATTCGAGTAGTCTCATCTTTAATTATCCTTCATCCCTCATTTTTTTTTCCAACTCTATGCATCACATATCGATACTTCTCATCTCAAGTTTCCCTTTTACTTCTTGCTTATATCATCGTTTTGTCCACATTTCCATATCCTTTCATCCTTACTTATTGAAATTAGTTCTCATATTTCACACACTCCTCTCTTGTTCCATATTACCGTACTCTATCCTCTCCCCATGTCTGCCTTTGAATACTTATCCAAATAGTTTCGTACCTTGCCGATAATTTTCTCTCAGGGTTTCATTCACCGAGGTTTTCTTGCCTCTCACCTTTTTCCGACATTTTGATCTCCTTACCTCCCATTTACTCACTCACGTCTTTTTCAAATATCATACTGTTAACACTTTTCTATCCTTAACCTGTAGTGAAAATAGCGGCTTATCTTATAACACTTGCACCATTTATTTTCTCACTGCTACTCAGATTTCGGTATCCTTTACTCGATTGAGGCCTTCCCTTACCGTCGCACAGGTTGTTGGGACACACGTGTCCACTGATACAATCATAGATGAGACACGTATCCATATATATATATATTCATATAATTATTACCAACTAACCCACAAAATACTTCGAAACGCTATTCACGCCTATCCAAATTCCAAAGCTGTGATGTACTTTCTGTCTCTCCTCTAGTCTAACCTATCGCGTTCAATGTGGCCTTTTATGGTCTCCAACCATCTCGTATATTCTAAGTTCACTCAGGCTATTCTAGCTTTCCATTCGTCTCTTATGTCAGAATATATAGAATTGTTGCATACTTCCCAGGGGGGTCACCCATCCTCTCACCTTAGCACGCTTAACCCTGAAACCTTGGTGGGATTCGGTGCCTTAATGCTGATATAATCGCGTCCACTTCCTCGTATGACCCTTATTACATGATTTGGGGCTAGTCGAGGTCTTACAGATTTCGAGACATTCTCGTAACATGTCCTTTGTACAATTACTCTTTTATCCTTTCCAATTCCCAATGTTCACTCTTCACTTATGTGTATGATTATTGCCTGTCCTGGGCTTCCAGATTCCCGATGGTGGCGAACATACCTTCATCACGTTACTTATGAATATTTCGAGTGTCGGCCCGTTCGGACTATTGCTCACTATTCTTACATAGCAATCTCCATTACCATTCTTGCTATTCAGAGTCTGTACGTGGCAAATACCAACAATATCTTACAGAACATATAGCTATATATCACATTCCAACCATCCAGAGTTTTCCGTTTCAGGTAGCAGAACAAATTTATCCTTATGACCTTTCCATATTATTACTTACCTCCTTCCATCGTATGTAAGGCTTACACATGGAATTTCATTTTCCCATGACTTGGCTCTATCGCACGATCTGTGACAGAAAGAAGGTCAACAATCCCTAGATGCCCCGTAGCCTCCTGTTTATAAATGTGGCGCGCTTCACACCATAAACAGGACTCTACCGGACACGACTTTGCAGACAACCCCTAGGACAAACCTGCTCTAATACCACTTTGTCACACCCTAACCTTACTAGGGTGTGATGGGCACCCAACCCCATATCCGGAGCCGAGCGAACCCACGGACTCTTACTACATACATACTGCTTTCGGACTTTTAAACCAAATAGAATGTAATACATAGTAAAACTCACAAAAATATATATACATATTGTATATTTTTTTTTGTAGCTTTCAAATCAAACAGATCTGTAATCACATGAACTTTATAACATAATACACAACGACATAACGGCTGATGGAGCAGCTTACTAACCCGACATACCATACCCACGACTCTGTCTGCAAAGTCTCTAACATCAATCCAGAAATTATAGTACATATAATCTGACTCGGCAGTCCTCCAGGAGCAAATGGAGCCTGCCATCTCCGTTGGAACATCTCCTATAATGTCTTCAACTCATCTGGGAGTACCTGCACGACATGAAACGCAGCCCCGGAGAAAGGGGGTCAGTACGGAATATGTACTGAGTATGTAAGGCTAGAAGTGCAGTAAACAGAGTCATAATCGGAGTCAGGAGCACAGAAGCATAACAGACAGAACCATAATGAGAATCGGAAGTACAGAAGGTAAGTACCTTATCCGAGACATCAAAATGCTTACTTTCAGAACACAAATCATGTATGCCAAAATCATATATCAGGAGAAATACAGAAGGTAAGTAGCTTATCCAGAATATCAGAATACTTACTTTTCAATCACAAATGATGCATATCAAAGCCATGCATAGGGCACAGGAGCATGGTCGCCACTCCCGTCTCTGGCGCCATAATACATCATACTGCAGAAGATTTCATATCTCCGAACATCTCCGTCACACATCATAACATATACACGGTATCCCGGGAACTAGACAGATACCACGAGAGCCCGGGAACCGAATCCACGGTACCCCGGGAACCGGACAGATACCACGAGAACCCGGGGAACGGTATCCATATACACGGTAACCGGAGACGGACATATACCACAGTACTCCGGCACCGAACAAATAATACTCCATATACACGGTAACCGGGGAAGGACATATACCACAGTACCCCGGAACCGAACACTTCATACTCCGGAATTATATATATGGAACCCGGCCCTCAAACAAGGGACTCGGCGAACCATCCGCACGATACATACCGGCCCGGGACTCGGCGAAGGAAACCATGACATATGCACGAGCAGAGTAGTGAGAAACTAAATTCAAATAAACCTAGATTCGATAGAATAATCGACGTATCATCAGAATGTTCGTAGCAGATTACTTATAACAGAATACTTATACCAACATATTTATATCAGAATACTTATATCAGAATACGTATGTCAGAATACTTATATCAAAATACTGGTAACCAAATACTTGTATCTGAATACTTATGTCAGAATTCTTGTATCAGAATACTCATAACGGATTATTTATATCAGATTACATACCCATATCAGAATATTTATATTAGAGCACTTATATCAAGATACTTATATCAAAATATTCATATCGAAATACTCGTATCAAAATATTCATATCAGGATACTTATATTCAAATACTCATAGCAAATGACTTGTATCGGACTATTTATATCAGAATAGTCAAATCAGAATACTTATATCGGAGTTTCTAGATGCTTATTTCAGAGGATGCATACGAATCACAACAAACTCGGAACAATAGCCAAAAGTTTCCCTTACTTATTGTACGGAAATGAGTCAAATAGGGCAATACAAATAGGTCTCGGGGATTGTGGGCCCACCTCAGATCAAGTTGAGGTGGCGTACCTAAATTATGAACACTTGGCCTTATGAAGTCATTTATGAATGTCTTAGTGTCATTCAGTTCCATTTGGGCAAGTTATGGATGCTTATGCAATTGTTTCACCAAGGAACGTAGAACTTAGTTCAATTCTATTGAATGAAAAAGGGTCAAATTCAAACTTGGATTTCTAGGAATAGAATCGTCCCCGAGGCTCGTATCCAAACCTAATATGTCTAAGACATGCCAAAAGAAGGAAAGTGAAGCCTTACATACCTTTTCCGCTTCTTAAGCTTCTCCAAATTCAAGTTCCAAATTCTTCAAAATCTACAATTGGTCACAAATACCAAACATGATTATAAGCCTTTAGGAATTTAATCTTGAATCAACACTTGTCTTAATTTCTCAAGTAAATCCACTTATATTCTGCCGAAATTTCGGCAGCATCTCCCCTGTAAATAAACCATCCCTGAGATTTCAACTCGGCCAAAAACACAACAATAAACCCGAGAATGGAACTCGGCCAAAGTATTGACAACATTACCAACAACAACACCAACAATCATATCTTCCGACTTCCACGATTTATTCAAAATACATTACAACATTAATAGCTACGTTACATAATTTAATAACATTTCATTTATACTCAATTCATGATTGTTCACATATTCAGATACGAATCCGAAACCATTTAACAATATTCAAGAACACTCCAACAACCCGCACAACATTTCCAACGGCCAAACCAACATACTACCTAAAATCTTCCAAACTCAACAAGAACAAAGACAACACATTTCTTTCTTTCAACTTCATGAATTACACCAACAATTCACACTAACAACATTATCTTCCGTAATCACAAGAACACTATATACAATTCACCACAACTTCTAAAACGACTCCCCAATACTTACAATTTCAACTTGAATCATTAAACACTTATTATCAATATAGAATTCACAACAACAACAACCAAAACACTAAATAAAATAATTGAATCATGGTTCTTACAACCACACATGCACACGGCCACAACATACCACACGGCCACACACCCAACACACATTATCTTCATGATTTTCATTCATTTGTACACACCACAACATTCACAAGCATCCATAACATAGAAAGGAAGGTTGAATTCTTACCTTTTTGCTTCAACTTCCCTCTTGGCTAAGGTTGTAAGTTTGCAACAAAGAGTGATTCTCTTGCTTCAACAATTATACCATGTTGAAGAGGGCCTTCAAATTAGTAAGAATACATGAAGAAACAAATTTTTGGAACAAGATTTCCAAGGCCTAATTTTTCCATGGGTTGGCCGAATGGCCCCTTTGGTTTGCTCTTCATTTTGTTTTCTTGAAACTTCTTGAAAAATGAAGAAATTCATGGACCCTTTTTCTTATTTAACACATGATTTAAATTACATGGGCTTGGGCCAATTTTTTTTCCCTTTTACTAGCCACGGCCGGCCACCCTTCAAATGTTGGGCCTCTCTTTTTCTTTTTTTTTGAGCCCAATTACTTATGGTTGGTATTTTATAATTCATGAAACTAATTTTTGAAATTCTAATTTTTCCCTTAGCCATCCTCAATATTTCCACATCAATATTTTCATGAGCAACTTATATATATTAAACAAGATCAAAACATAGCCTTACTCTTAGCTTCCCGCAATTATCTTGAACTATCCGAACATACAAAATGCGGGATATAACATCCTCCCCCCTTTAGAACATTCGTCCTCGAATTTTTAACTGATCTTATGGGGTGTCGTAGTAGTTCGGGAGGGTTCCTTCGCATAGTTATATTTTTCTTCATGCTTGTCCTCCCTTTATAGTCGAATTCTTTGATCTTTACATAAATCCTCATTCCGAATCGTAGGTGTTCTTGACCTATTGTGCCAACTTATTTTCCTTGTCCTTCCCAGGTCATCTATCGATGCAAGCATGCTTGTCTTCGATGTAAATTCTTTACAATATAATTGAGTATCGTTTCACGCCAATGATTCATGTACTTTCACAGTGTATATGCTCATATCCCGCACAATTACTGGCCCATGAACTATTTTCTAGTGTTTGACGAATCCTTCTTGCTCCTGCACCGATGCTGCGTTCTTTCTTTCTTCCATGTATTTTATTGATATTCCGATATATTCGAGCTCTGGCCTCGAGCTAATAGATTTCCTTCTTGGACTTGAGGCCTAATATAATATATTCTCCCCCCCCTTCTTAAGGGATTCCTTACATGTCACGATCTTCGAGTAGTCTCATCTTTAATTATCCTTCATCCCTCATTTTTTTTTCCAACTCTATGCATAACATATCGAAACTTCTCATCTCAAGTTTCCCTTTTACTTCTTGCTTATATCATCGTTTTGTCCACATTTCCATATCCTTTCATCCTTACTTATTGAAATTAGTTCTCATATTTCACACACTCCTCTCTTGTTCCATATTACCGTACTCTATCCTCTCCCCATGTCTGCCTTTGAATACCTATCCAAATAGTCTCGTACCATGCCGATAATTTTCTCTCAGGGTTTCATTCACCGAGGTTTTCTTGCCTCTCACCTTTTTCCGACATTTTGATCTCCTTACGTCCCATTTACTCACTCACGTCTTTTTCAAATATCATACTGTTAAGACTTTTCTATCCTTAACCTGTAGTGAAAATAGCGGCTTATCTTATAACACTTGCACCATTTATTTTCTCACTACTACTCAGATTTCGGTATCCTTTACTTGATTGAGGCCTTCCCTTACCGTCGCACAGGTTGTTGGGACACACGTGTCCACTGATACAATCATAGATGAGACACGTATCCATATATATATATATATTCATATAATTATTACTAACTAACCCACAAAATACTTCGAAACGCTATTCACGCCTATCCAAATTCCAAAGCCGTGATGTACTTTCTGTCTCTCCTCTAGTCTAACCTATCGCGTTCAATGTGGCCTTTTATGGTCTCCAACCATCTCGTATATTCTAAGTTCACTCAGGCTATTCTAGCTTTCCATTCGTCTCTTATGTCAGAATATATAGAATTGTTGCATACTTCCCAGGGGGGTCACCCATCCTCTCACCTTAGCACGCTTAACCCTGAAACCTTGGTGGGATTCGGTGCCTTAATGCTGATATAATCGCGTCCACTTCCTCGTATGACCCTTATTACATGATTTGGGGCTAGTCGAGGTCTTACAGATTTCGAGACATTCTCGTAACATGTCCTTTGTACAATTACTCTTTTATCCTTTCCAATTCCCAATGTTCACTCTTCACTTATGTGTATGATTATTGCCTGTCCTGGGCTTCCAGATTCCCGATGGTGGCGAACATACCTTCATCACGTTACTTATGAATATTTCGAGTGTCGGCCCGTTCGGACTATTGCTCACTATTCTTACATAGCAATCTCCATTACCATTCTTGCTATTCAGAGTCTGTACGTGGCAAATACCAACAATATCTTACAGAACATATAGCTATATATCACATTCCAACCATCCAGAGTTTTCCGTTTCAGGTAGCAGAACAAATTTATCCTTATGACCTTTCCATATTATTACTTACCTCCTTCCATCGTATGTAAGGCTTACACATGGAATTTCATTTTCCCATGACTTGGCTCTATCGCACGATCTGTGACAGAAAGAAGGTCAACAATCCCTAGATGCCCCGTAGCCTCCTGTTTATAAATGTGGCGCGCTTCACACCATAAACAGGACTCTACCGGACACGACTTTGCAGACAACCCCTAGGACAAACCTGCTCTGATACCACTTTGTCACACCCTAACCTTACTAGGGTGTGATGGGCACCCAACCCCATATCCGGAGCCAAGCGAACCCACGGACTCTTACTACATACATACTGCTTTCGGACTTTTAAACCAAATAGAATGTAATACATAGTAAAACTCACAAAAATATATATATACATATTGTATATTTTTTTTTTTGTAGCTTTCAAATCAAACAAATCTGTAAGCACACGGACTTTATAACATAATACAAAACGACATAACGGCTGATGGAGCCGCTTACTAACCCGACATACCATACCCACGACTCTGTCTGCAAAGTCTCTAACATCAATCCAGAAATTATAGTATATAAAATCTGACTCGGCAGTCCTCCAGGAGCAAATGGAGCCTGCCATCTCCGTTGGAACATCTCCTATAATATCTTCAACTCATCTGGGAGTACCTGCGCGACATGAAACGCAGCCCCCGGAGAAAGGGGGTCAGTACGGAATATGTACTGAGGATGTAAGGCAAGAAGTGCAGTAAACAGAGTCATAATCGGAGTCAGGAGCACAGAAGCATAACAGACAGAACCATAATCAGAATCAGAAGTACAGAAGGTAAGTACCTTATCCGAGACATCAAAATGCTTACTTTCAGAACACAAATCATGTATGCCAAAATCATATATCAGGAGAAATACAGAAGGTAAGTAGCTTATCCAGAATATCAGAATACTTACTTTTCAATCACAAATGATGCATATCAAAGTCATGCATACGGCACAGGAGCATGGTCGCCACTCCCGTCTCTGGCGCCATAATACATCATACTGCAGAAGATTTCATATCTCCGAACATCTCCGTCACACATCATAACATATACACGGTATCCCGGCAGCCGGACAGATACCACGAGAACCCAGGAACCGAATCCACGGTACCCCGGGAACCGGACAGATACCACGAGAACCCGGGGACCGGTATCCATATACACGGTAACCGGAGACGGACATATACCACAGTACTCCGGAACCGAACAAATCATACTCCATATACACGGTAACCGGGGACGGAATATACCACAGTACCCCGGAACCGAACAGTTCATACTCCGGAATTATATATATGGAACCCGGCCCTCAAACAAGGGACTCGGCGAACCATCCGCACGATACATACCGGCCCGGGACTCGGCGAAGGAAACCATGACATATGCACGAGCAGAGTAGTGAGAAACTAAATGCAAATAAGTTAAGATTCGATAGAATAATCGACGTATCATCAGAATGTTCGTAGCAGATTACTTATAACAGAATACTTATACCAACATATTTATATCAGAATACTTATGTCAGAATACTTATATCAGAATACGTATGTCAGAATACTTATATCAAAATACTGGTAACCAAATACTTGTATCTGAATACTTATGTCAGAATTCTTGTATCAGAATTGTCACGACCCGTCTAGGGGGCCGTGACGAGTACCCGATACTTGTACCGAGCACCCCTTGTCTATCGTTTTACCTTTACCTCTTAGCAAGCCATGTAAACAGAGCCATTTTTTTTTGAACATTAACACTAGCGGCGTCATTCTGAACATAGACTAATAAACTTCGTTATCACTTATACATCGACATTAGCATGCCAAAACACCATATACCTAACTATATTTAACTGATTGTACATATCTGTCTACGAGCCTCTAGACGTAGTACACTTATACATAGAAAGGGCTGAGTACTGCCATGCCCGAATATATATACACAAAATAGTACCAAGGAAGTGAGGCTCCGGAATAACTGGAGCACTGTCAACACTGCTGGTAGAGCTTCTAAGGATCAAATCCGCCTGTCTGTTGACCTGCGCGGCATGAAACGCAGCATCCACAAGAAGGGATGTCAGTACGAATAGTGTACTAAGTATGTAAGGCATGAATTGTAATATACAGAAAATATGAATCATGTATAATGACATAAGAGAGTTACAACACATGTCCTGGGATAGAAACATAACCTGTATATATATATACCCTTGGCAGGTGCTATGTGTACTTAGCTTTCCTTTAGGAATCTTTCCTTGTTCATATACATATACATATAAAATAGGACATCTCATATTGCCGAGGTGTCGGCAGCCGATCCATTTAACCATAAATATACACATCCCGCGTCCGGGACGATATCATATCATGTAATGCCAACTGATCAGGTGGATATGCGTTCATAACGCTCTGCCCTTACCTCCATTTTTCCCGTATACACATGCATATATCATGTACATATATCAGCATCTATAGCGCTCTAGCTCTTTTATCATATACATATACGTGTGTCGTGTAGGTACATCAGCGTCTATAACGCTCTAGCTCTTTCGTCATGTGCATGTTTTAAAAAAAAAATATACACATATTTTACATACATTTACATGTCTTATATGCATTTACGTATCCTATATACATATGTCTCATAGGCACGCAGGAAAGCCCAAAGAAGAATCATGTAGTCATCGGAGTGACGTAAGGTCGGTGACCTCCAATTATATTATAGAATACTCGTGATCGCTTTGTCTCACCTTGAAGGAACGAGTATTTTAAGGTGAGACTACCAACGGGGAATAATATTAAAGTAAACGTAGAATGAAATCGGGGCATCATAGATGACGGTTCATAGACTTTGAAATCTTTTAGAAAATAAAGTCATAGCTAGGAAATATAAATAAGATTCAAAAATTAGTTTATCATTTTCATGTTTACATAAGATACTTAGCTTAGTCATCTTAGTCATAGAGTCGTTCCGGTAGTACGTATCATAGGCATATTCTCTTATCTAACGTCATTGTTATCATTATCGTCATGGAAGTGCCCTCGTTAGAGGAGTCATAGTATTTATCATTTGGTATCGAAATCGGGATCAAAGGTTCCCTTTGGATTCACTTCAAGTAAGTCAAGCAAGACTGTAAGGAAAAATCCGAGAGTAGCGGGCCCACCTCGGGCCGGATGAGGTAGCGTATACGATTTACGTATGTTACGTGTCATAGCGTTACTTGTGAGGGTCTTAGGGTAATCGGGTCCCATTTATACAAGATCTAAGGGTTTAAGAGGTCTTTCCATCATTTGCACACTTTCTAGTTCAATTCTATTGAACAAAAAGTGGAAAACTTTAGGTGCGGATTCTGGGGGCTAGGGTTGTCCCCGAGGCTCGTACCGGACTTATTACATCTAAGACATGCCATAGAAAGAAGGGTGAAGCCTTACATACCTCTTTCCGCTCCTTTTGCTATTCCAAATTCACGTCGCAATCTCGTCAAAATCTGCAAATTGGTCATGTTTACCAAAACTCTTATTAGGGTACTTAGAGTTGAATTCTTAAGGAAACATTTGGCTACCGAAATTTCGGCAGCACTTCCCCTATAAATACTCCATCCCACCAAGTTCAACTTGGCTAATTTCAATCAACAACAATCCCGGGAATTCAAACCCGGCCAAAATATCAACCACAATTCCAACAACAACAATACTAACAACTTCCATATTCAATCAACTTACTACTTCTTCCAAAAACTTTCTAACTTTAATGAAAACAATGACAACCTCATAATCTATATTCCAACAACATCATACTAAATAAAATTAACTCATTCTCTTCCATTTTTTCACCATAACCACACGGCCAACACCAACATACACACTACAACTTCTCAAAATTCATTCAACTTC
This sequence comes from Lycium barbarum, assembly GCF_019175385.1. Taxonomy (NCBI): domain Eukaryota; kingdom Viridiplantae; phylum Streptophyta; class Magnoliopsida; order Solanales; family Solanaceae; genus Lycium; species Lycium barbarum. Next base: position 116,852,995 of record NC_083337.1, read on the forward strand.
CATTTTCCACATATCATTCACAACAATAACAACCAAACACTAATTAAAATAATTGAAGCATGACTCCTACACATATATACATACACACGGCCATGTACTATATTTCTCTCCTTCATGAATTTCATCCATTTTAGCATACTACAACACATATAAACCATATATAACACATAAAACAAGATCGAAACTCACCTTTCTTCTTCAACTTCTCACTTGACTACAACTTGACAACTTGTATGATTTTGAATTTTTCTTGCTCCAACAACAACTCCACCTTGTTAATCACCCTTTACTTGGTAGAAAATGATTTTTGGAGAATTTTTGCAAATTTTTCTTGTGAAAATTGCTCTTGGCCGAAATGGCCTTAAGTTTTTCTCCTCTCTCTCTTGTTCTTGCTTTTCTTGAAATTTCTAGAACATTATGTGGAATAAGATGACTTAGTCATCTTATTTATTGACCAAATTTTATTTAATATGGGCTTGGGCCATAACCATGGCCGGTTGGGCCTCACAAATTTGGGCCTTATTATTGTTTTTTGACTTTTTTGGGCCAACTCGGTTTGGTCCCGAGTTGGGCCTAGCCCACTGACCTTTCGACCTTAAAACGTTCATATCTCCTTGTACCGAAGTCACCTGGGCACCCACGACCTATGGTTGGAAAGGTAATTCAATTATCGACAACTTCAAGTTCTTGGTTCCTTTCCAAATTCCAAACTTATAATACCGTTTTTGCCCCTTGAAGTCAGATCACCCGAAAACGTTTTCTTAAAATATTCGTTTGGAGGACTTCCACTTTGATTTGGCCCAAGGGTCCTTCTTGAGTTGTGTTTAACTTCTCATATGTGATTCATATGAATTTTCAGATGTCCCAAAAAAATCTCGATGTGTGGGTCCCACCTCAGCAATTAATCTGACGTTCAAAAATACGGGATATAACATTCTCCCCCCCTTTAGAACATTCGTCCTCGAATGTTAAACTGGCCTCATAGTGTATCATAATACTTCGGGGAGGTCTCCTTCGTAGACATCTCACATGTCGCTTAGGTCGCTTTTATGTCGTAAGTCCATTGAGTAAGCTCTGAACGTTGGCCCTACGTTAATAAGTCCCCTTTCTGTCACGCTTTCTCCTCTTCCGTTAGTCTTGTCGGTCTCAGCCTACATGACTTTTATAGGGTTTGTAACCACTCCACACACTCTAATTTACATTGGACTACCTAGCTTCACATTCGTCTCTTGTTCCCACATTTGTGAAAATTTCAGCATATTTCCCAGGGGGTCACCCATCATGAAATTACTCTCACCCTAGCACGCTTAACCTTGAAACTTTAGTGCATTTCAGCGTCTTAGCGTTAGTATTTTCGCCCGCACTCCCTCGCACTACTTATATCACATTTTATGGAACGAGTTGGGTTTAGCAGTTTTCGAAATGCCGCGTAACACATCTCTTCTTTTATTTACGGTTCTAACCTCCGCAATCTCTAGTATTCGTCTTTTTACCTGTGCGTATGGCTACCTTTCGTCCTAATTTCTCAATTCTTAATATGATCAGCAATATAAAGGCAACGTAGGATAGGATAGAATCCGAATCAATTAACATACACATCATAGAAGGTGCCGAAAAAGTACCTGTGGCCGCGTCTGCGGAAGGCTTAGGGTCCTGTCGTCCTGTCAATGCATATAGGCGGTGCGGAGGACCAGCTGAACTAGGTGTCCCTCCTCTACCTCTGTCACGACCCAACCCCGTAGGCCGCGACTTGTGCCCAAGTTGGGCACTCTTACGTACCCTTATCCCAAATTCGCATAATAACAGAATAAGTAGCTGTAATAATTAAATGACATCGCTAAATAGCGTATAGGAGTGGATATAACGCACGATGGCCGATAAGGCCGACACAAAATATATAAACAACCCCAACGTATGCAAAACACACAGAACATATACACAACCCACATCACATGTCTACAGACCTCTACAGAACGAAAATATAATCATAAGACGGGACAGGGCCCCGTCGCACCCCTGAATGAACATACACATATGTAACAGAAAAGTCGGTACCAAAATATGGCTCCGGACAAAGGAGCACTTCAAGCAGCTGAGCAGATAACCTAGGAGGGCGGGTCAGCAAAACGCGCGTCTGTACCTGCGTGGCATGAAACGCAGCCCCCGAAGAACAGGGGGTCAGTACGAAAAATGTACTGAGTATGTAAAGCAGAGACTGTAATAAATAAAATTAAAGACAGAACAGAATGTACGGAGAATGAACAAGATACATAGGAAATCAAAAATTTCATATCAAAAGTCAGAAGTAATGCATGCAGAAAACATATGCCAAAGCCGGCCCCGCTATGGGACTCGGTGAACAGAACATGGGCGCCCCCGTCTCCGGCGCCATAACACATCATACTTCAGAGTAGGGAATATCTCCGAAACACATCATAACATACCAAACGGCCATACCACATCACATCATCAGATATCAAAATATATGTACATGGCACATCATACTCCGGACCCATGTACGTGTCATACCTGCCCCCTCACATCGAGGCACGGCGAACAATGCAATGGAATACGCTTGATAACATATCCTGGCCCGGGCTCAGTGAAGGAAGCATTGAGGCATCCACGAGTGGAGTAGTGAGACACTAAATGCAATACAAAATATCATACGTTCCCAGAGACTCAATAAGACATATCAGATGACCAATCGAAATAGTGAAATCGGACAGAATCATAATAAGTATATTTCAGATGTCATGATGGAGTACGGAGAAATAATATTTCTACGATCGCTTTCATGTCCCAAATTAGTTTATAGGACTTAATGGATTATTTAAAATAATTTTTATTTATTAGTTAAAACATTTCTTTGAAAGCCGCTCGAAGACAAGTCATAGATACGAAAGAGGTAAAATCGGGAATAGTGGGCCCACCTCAGTCAGTTGAGGTGGCGGACGTAAATTACGTATGCTAAACTTTATAATATCATTTACGAGGGTTTTAAGATAATCGGGTTTCATTTGCAAAAGTTGTGGAGGTTTAGATCACTTTTCTAGTCGTTTGGAACCTAACCAATTCAATTCTACTGAAAGAAAAGGGGAAGATTTCGGACGTAGATTCCGAGGAGTAGGAATATCCCCGAGGTCCAAAGTCGAGCCTAATACTCTAAGACATGCCAAGAGAAGAAATAGGCAAGCTTTACATACCTTCCGCACTTGTCAGGCTCGTCGAAACTCCGATCCCGTTTCGTCAAAAATCTGCAAATGGTCATCCTTACCAGTTACTATTCATGCAAATTGACATTTTAATCTTTGGTTACTATTTGGCTACCGAAATTTCGGCAGCACTTCCCCTATAAATATGACACCCCCGAGATTCAACTCGGCTTAATACAGCTAACAACAACCCAACGACCACACCAAAAACATCAGCATTCACCACAAGCCACAACATAACACAACTAGTTTACTTTCCGACATAATGCGACGGTTTCCATTCCGACTTCACAATTCCAAATCAATATCAATATTTCCATACACACATACTAATTTACAATCATTCAAACACAAGCCAAGAACATTTCAAATCTTACAATCCAATATTCAATACCTCTATATCCTATCTAAACTTCTTATATATGCAACCAAATCCTTCCGACACATTTTCTACACACTAATTCATTACCAACAACAATAATCTACACTCAAGCAACCTCATTATCTTAATATCATAAAATCACTGTAATGCGACACAATTCTCTACATCTCATTTTCATGGAATCTTAACCTATACATGCTGCCTTTACATTGTAACGATTATGACGACGCAACTAACACATTAAACAAAATAAATTCGACATGTTTCCTCCTACCATATACCACACGGCCATAGGCCAAATTCCAACTACATTCCATTTTCATTCAACTTTCATTCCCAATGTGAATTCCACAACAACTACAACCATAATACAACATAAAATTCAACATAACCACACTACACATTAAGGCACACACACGGCCACATGCACTCTTACACTACCACCATGCAAACTTCCATATTCCCATATATTCTACTTATTTACATACTCTACAACACAAACAAACCTTCATAATATAAATAGAAGGGATGAATTCTTACCTTTTCCTTCCAACTTCTTCACTTGTCTCAAGTGTTGAATTGAAGAAATCAATGCTTATTCTTCCAAACCAATTGCACCAAGTTGTTAAGGGACCTTGAATTGGTATGAAAATCACAAGAAAATAATTTTGGAATCAAGATTTTGAAGGTTGGTTTTTTTCTTGGACTAGGCTGAACCCTTCCTCTCTTGTTCTTCTTGTTTTCTTTTGTTTTTCTCTTTCTCACTTTGTCTTGAAATTTCTAGAGAACCTAATGAATATTTGGTCCCTTTATAATAGTTGATCACATGACTAAGTCATGGATTTGGGCTAGGCCTTGGCCGGCCACCCCATCTCTTTTGGGCCTTAATTCCTCATTCATTTTTTTTGAGCCCAATTGGTTATAGATCTTGTTTGTAATTCCCGAAACAAATTTCTAAAATTCCAATTTTTCCCTTGGCCATCCTCCGTATTTTCACACCAATATTTTTCATGAAGAACACACATATATAAATTCAAATCAACACATGACCTTATTTCTCACAAATCATACTTATTTCGAATTTTCCGAATATGCGAAAGTACGGGGTATAACAACCTCGGTCGCAGCCCGCTGGAGCTTGGGAGGTCTGTCCAAGAGGGCGTACGGTCGACGATGAACCAACCGCGGACCCGACGGGCTGGGCTTGGTCTCCCTCATACCTCAGTGGGAAATCACGCATCAAATGGCCAACCCGCCCACAAGTATAACATGCACCTGTACCTGCGCGACACTCTCCAGAATGTGGTCTACCACATCGCGCACACCGTGGCGGGGGTGGCATCATCCTGCTAGAATCAGCTCTATACTGGGATCCTGACGCCTTAGTACCCTGATCTGGTCGTGAGTGAGTAGAACGGTCAAGTCCCCTATCCGTAAATCGAGGCGGTGCACTGGCCGCCGGTTGTTCTGAATGCCTGAATAGCTCTTGTGCCTGTCCCCCTCTGTACTCGCTTCTAGTCCTGGAAAACCTGCCCCTTTTTCTGGAACCCCTATCTGGGTAACGCTCCTCTCGCCGTGGCTGATATTGTTCCTCCAGATTTTGGGCGTGGGCCTGGATTCGAGTAATAGTCATCTCGTCCTGGAGTGAAGTTGTCAAACATTCCTTAACCAAATGTGGCCCTAGCCCACTCACAAATCGGTGAACATGATCTCCCTTATCTGCTATCATGGCTGGGGCATACCTGGCTAATGAATTAAAACGGAGGCTGTATTCTCGAACGCTCATATTTTCCTGTCTCAGGTTCAAGAACATATCGGCTCGAGCCCGTCGAACCTCTGGCGGTAGGAAATGTCGCAGGAACGCCTCAGTGAACTCCTGCCAAACCGGAGGGGGTGCATTTGCTCCCCTCGATGATATCCAGCTACTGTACCACAGAACTGCCACATCCCGCAGCCTGTATGAAGCCAACTCTACGGACTCCGTATCCGAAGCATGTATGATCCCCAGAGTCCTCAGCATCTCATCTATAAAACTTTGCGGGTCCTCCTCTGGTTTTGATCCATAAAACTCTGGAGGCTTCAGGGTGATAAAGTCGCGGGCCCTTGCACTTATCGCTCTGCCTCCCAGGTCTACATCTTGCCGCTGATCCTGTGCGGCAACGAGCTGGGTTAATAACTGGATGGCCTCTGCCATCTGCTGGCCCGGAACTGCTGGCGGTGGAGCTGGAGGTGCGGGGGCTGGAGCTGGAACTCTTTCCTTCTCTGCTGGTGTAGGGGGAGCAGGAACAGTCTGAGGGGGAGCCTCATTATTAGATTCTTCTTCTTCTAGCTCCCGTTGAACTCTTCTGGCCGCCACCCCCTTGGCTTTCTCGGCCATCGTAGCCTTTTTCTTCGGCGGCATTACTGAAACCATAACATAGGTTTAGGAAAAGGAATATGGAAGCCAGGCAACTTAGCTCTATCGCACGATTTCAGAATGCAAAGAAGGTCACATTTCCTAAATGCCCTATAGCCTCCTGTTTATAAGTGTGGCGCGCAACACACCCATAAACAAGACTCTACTGGACACGGCTCGTAGACAAAATCCTAGGACCGAACTGCTCTGATACCACTTCTGTCACGACCCGTCTAGGGGGCCGTGACGAGTACCCGATACTTGTACCGAACACCCCTTGTCTATCGTTTTACCTTTACCTCTTAGCAAGCCATGTAAACAGAGCCATTTTTTTTTTAACATTAACACTAGCGGCGTCATTCTGAACATAGACTAATAAACTTCGTTATCACTTATACATCAACATTAGCATGCCAAAACACCATATACCTAACTATACTTAACTGACTGTACATATCTGTCTACGAGCCTCTAGACGTAGTACACTTATACATAGAAAGGGCTGAGTACTGCCATGCCCGAATATATATACACAAAATAGTACCAAGGAAGTGAAGCTCCGGAATAACTGGAGCACTGTCAACACTGCTGGTAGAGCTTCTAAGGATCAAATCCGCTTGTCTGTTGACCTGCGCGGCATGAAACGTAGCGTCCACAAGAAGGGACGTCAGTACGAATAGTGTACCGAGTATGTAAGGCATGAATAGTAATATACAAAAAATATGAATCATGTATAATGACATAAGAGAGTTACAACACATGTCCTGGGATAGAAACATAACCTGTATATATATATACCCTTGGCAGGTGCTATGTGTACTTAGCTTTCCTTTAAGAATCTTTCCTTGTTCATATACATATACATATAAAATAGGACATCTCATATTGCCGAGGCGTCAGCAGCCGATCCATTTAACCATAAATATACACATCCCGCGTCCGGGACGATATTATATCATGTAATGCCAACTGATCAGGTGGATATGCGTTCATAACGCTCTGCCCTTACCTCCATTTTCCCCGTATACACATGCATATATCATGTACATATATCAACGTCTATAGCGCTCTAGCTCTTTTATCATATACATATACGTGTGTCGTGTAGGTACATCAGCGTCTATAGCGCTCTAGCTCTTTCGTCATGTGCATGTTTTAAAAAAAATATATACACATATCTTACATACATTTACATGTCTTATATGCATTTATGTATCCTATATACATATGTCTCATAGGCACGCAGGAAAGCCCAAAGAAGAATCATGTAGTCATCGAAGTGACGTAAGGTTGGTGACCTCCAATTATATTATAGAATACTCGTGATCGCTTTGTCTCACCTTGAAGGAACGAGTATTTTAAGGTGAGACTACCAACGGGGAATAATATTAAAGTAAACGTAGAATGAAATCGGGGCATCATAGATGACGGTTCATAGACTCTGAAATCTTTTAGAAAATAAAGTCATAGCTAGGAAATATAAATAAGATTCAAAAATTAGTTTATCATTTTCATGTTTACATAAGATACTTAGCTTAGTCATCTTAGTCATAGAGTCGTTCCGGTAGTACGTATCATAGGCATATTCTCTTATCTAACGTCATTGTTATCATTATCGTCATGGAAGTGCCCTCGTTGGAGGATTCATAGTATTTATCATTTGGTATTGAAATCGGGATCAAAGGTTCCCTTTGGATTCACTTCAAGTAAGTCAAGCAAGACTGTAAGGAAAAATCCGAGAGTAGCGGGCCCACCTCGGGCCGGATGAGGTAGCGTATACGATTTACGTATGTTACGTGTCATAGCGTTACTTGTGAGGGTCTTAGGGTAATCGGGTCCCATTTATACAAGTTCTAAGGGTTTAAGAGGTCTTTCCATCATTTGCACACTTTCTAGTTCAATTATATTGAACAAAAAGTGGAAAACTTTAGGTGCGGATTCTGGGGGCTAGGGTTGTCCCCGAGGCTCGTACCCGACTTATTACATCTAAGACATGCCATAGAAAGAAGAGTGAAGCCTTACATACCTCTTTCCGCTCCTTTTGCTATTCCAAATTCACGTCGCAATCTCGTCAAAATCTGCAAATTGGTCATGTTTACCAAAACTCTTATTAGGGTACTTAGAGTTGAATTCTTAAGGAAACATTTGGCTACCGAAAGTTCGGCAGCACTTCCCCTATAAATACTCCATCCCACCAAGTTCAACTTGGCTAATTTCAATCAACAACAATCCCGGGAATTCAAACCCGGCCAAAATATCAACCACAATTCCAACAACAACAATACTAACAACTTCCATATTCAATCAACTTACTACTTCTTCCAAAAACTTTCTAACTTTAATGAAAACAATGACAACCTCATAATCTATATTCCAACAACATCATACTAAATAAAATTAACTCATTCTCTTCCATTTTTTCACCATAACCACACGGCCAACACCAACATACACACTACAACTTCTCAAAATTCATTCAACTTCCATTTTCCACATATCATTCACAACAATAACAACCAAACACTAATTAAAATAATTGAAGCATGACTCCTACACATATATACATACACACGGCCATGTACTATATTTCTCTCCTTCATGAATTTCATCCATTTTAGCATACTACAACACATATAAACCATATATAACACATAAAACAAGATCGAAACTCACCTTTCTTCTTCAACTTCTCACTTGACTACAACTTGACAACTTGTATGATTTTGAATTTTTCTTGCTCCAACAACAACTCCACCTTGTTAATCACCCTTTACTTGGTAGAAAATGATTTTTGGAGAATTTTTGCAAATTTTTCTTGTGAAAATTGCTCTTGGCCGAAATGGCCTTAAGTTTTTCTCCTCTCTCTTGTTCTTGCTTTTCTTGAAATTTCTAGAACATTATGTGGAATAAGATGACTTAGTCATCTTATTTATTGACCAAATTTTATTTAATATGGGCTTGGGCCATAACCATGGCCGGTTGGGCCTCACAAATTTGGGCCTTATTATTTTTTTTTGATTTTTTTGGGCCAACTCGGTTTGGTCCCGAGTTGGGCCTAGCCCACTGACCTTTCGACCTTAAAACGTTCATATCTCCTTGTACCGAAGTCACCTGGGCACCCACGACCTATGGTTGGAAAGCTAATTCAATTATCTACAACTTCGAGTTCTTGGTACCTTTCCAAATTCCAAACTTATAATACCGTGTTTGCCCCTTGAAGTCAGATCACCCGAAAACGTTTTCTTAAAATATTCGTTTGGAGGACTTCCACTTTGATTTGGCCCAAGGGTCCTTCTTGAGTTGTGTTTAACTTCTCATATGTGATTCATATGAATTTTCAGATGTCCCAAAAAAATCTCGATGTGTGGGTCCCACCTCAGCATTTAATCTGACGTTCAAAAATACGGGATATAACATTCTCCCCCCCCCCCCCTTTAGAACATTCGTCCTCGAATGTTAAACTGGCCTCATAGTGTATCATAATACTTCGGGGAGGTCTCCTTCGTAGACATCTCACATGTCGCTTAGGTCGCTTTTATGTCGTAAGTCCATTGAGTAAGCTCTGAACGTTGGCCCTACGTTAATAAGTCCCCTTTCTGTCACGCTTTCTCCTCTTCCGTTAGTCTTGTCCGTCTCAGCCTACATGACTTTTATAGGGTTTGTAACCACTCCACACACTCTAATTTACATTGGACTACCTAGCTTCACATTCGTCTCTTGTTCCCACATTTGTGAAAATTTCAGCATATTTCCCAGGGGGTCACCCATCATGAAATTACTCTCACCCTAGGACGCTTAACCTTGAAACTTTAGTGCATTTCAGCGTCTTAGCGTTAGTATTTTCGCCCGCACTCCCTCGCACTACTTATATCACATTTTATGGAACGAGTTGGGGTCTTAGCAGTTTTCGAAACGCCGCGTAACACATCTCTTCTTTTATTTACGGTTCTAACCTCCGCAATCTCTAGTATTCGTCTTTTTACCTGTGCGTATGGCTACCTTTCGTCCTAATTTCTCAATTCTTAATATGATCAGCAATATAAAGGCAACGTAGTATAGGATAGAATCCGAATCAATTAACATACACATCATAGAAGGTGCCGAAAAAGTACCTGTGGCCGCGTCTGCGGAAGGTTCAGGGTCCTGTCGTCCTGTCAATGCATATAGGCGGTGCGGAGGACCAGCTGAACTAGGTGTCCCTCCTCTACCTCGGTCGTGGCCCGCTGGAGCTTGGGAGGTCTGTCCAAGAGGGCGTACGGTCGACGATGAACCAACCGCGGACCCGACGGGCTGGGCTTGGTCTACCTCATACCTCAGTGGGCAATCACGCATCAAATGGCCAACCCGCCCACAAGTATAACATGCACCTGTACCTGCGCGACACTCTCCAGAATGTGGTCTACCACATCGCGCACACCGTGGCGGGGGTGGCATCATCCTGCTAGAATCAGCTCTATACTGGGATCCTGACGCCTTAGTACCCTGATCTGGTCGTGAGTGAGTAGAACGGTCAAGTCCCCTATCCGTAAATCGAGGCGGTGCACTGGCCACCGGTTGTTCTGAATGCCTGAATAGCTCTTGTGCCTGTCCCCCTCTGTACTCGCTTCTAGTCCTGGAAAACCTGCCCCTTTTTCTGGAACCCCTATCTGGGTAAAGCTCCTCTCGCCGTGGCTGATATTGTTCCTCCAAATTTTGGGCGTGGGCCTGGATTCGAGTAATAGTCATCCCGTCCTGGAGTGAAGCTGTCAAACATTCCTTAACCAAATGTGGCCCTAGCCCACTCACAAATCGGTGTACATGATCTCCCTTATCCGCTATCATGGCTGGGGCATACCTGGATAATGAATTAAAACGGAGGCTGTATTCTCGAACGCTCATATTTTCCTGTCTCAAGTTCAAGAACATATCGGCTCGAGCCCGTCGAACCTCTGGCGGTAGGAAATGTCGCAGGAACGCCTCAGTGAACTCCTGCCAAACTGGAGGGGGTGCATTTGCTCCCCTCGATGATATCCAGCTACTGTACCACAGAACTGCCACATGCCGCAGCCTGTATGAAGCCAACTCTACGGACTCCGTATCCGAAGCATGTATGATCCCCAGAGTCCTCAGCATCTCATCTATAAAACTCTGCGGGTCCTCCTCTGGTTTTGATCCATAAAACTCTGGAGGCTTCAGGGTGATAAAGTCGCGGGCCCTTGCACTTATCGCTCTGCCTCCCAGGTCTACATCTTGCCGCTGAGCCTGTGCGGAAACGAGCTGGGTTAATAACTGGATGGCCTCTGCCATCTGCTGGCCCGGAACTGCTGGCGGTGGAACTGGAGGTGCGGGGGCTGGAGCTGGAACTCTTTCCTGCTCTGCTGGTGTAGGGGGAGCAGGAACAGTCTGAGGGGGAGCCTCATTATGAGATTCTTCTTCTTCTAGCTCTCGTTCAACTCTGCTGGCCGCCACCCCCTTGGCTTTCTCGGCCATCGTAGCCTTTTTCTTCGGCGGCATTACTGAAACCATAGCACAGGTTTAGGAAAAGGAATATGGAAGCCTGGCAACTTAGCTCTATCGCACGATTTCAGAATGCAAAGAAGGTCACATTTCCTAAATGCCCTGTAGCCTCCTGTTTATAAGTGTGGCGCGCAACACACCCACAAACAAGACTCTACTGGACACGGCTCTTAGACAAACTCCTAGGACCGAACTGCTCTGATACCACTTCTGTCACGACCCGTCTAGGGGGCCGTGACGAGTACCCGATACTTGTACCGAGCACCCCTTGTCTATCGTTTTACCTTTACCTCTTAGCAAGCCATGTAAACAGAGCCATTTTTTTTTTGAACATTAACACTAGCGGCGTCATTCTGAACATAGACTAATAAACTTCGTTATCACTTATACATCAACATTAGCATGCCAAAACACCATATACCTAACTATACTTAACTGACTGTACATATATGTCTACGAGCCTCTAGACGTAGTACACTTATACATAGAAAGGGCTGAGTACTGCCATGCCCGAATATATATACACAAAATAGTACCAATGAAGTGAGGCTCCGGAATAACTGGAGCACTGTCAACACTGCTGGTAGAGCTTCTAAGGATCAAATCCGCCTGTCTGCTGACCTGCGCGGCATGAAACGCAGCGTCCACAAGAAGGGACGTCAGTACGAATAGTGTACCGAGTATGTAAGGCATGAATAGTAATATACAGAAAATATGAATCATGTATAATGACATAAGAGAGTTACAACACATGTCCTGGGATAGAAACATAACCTGTATATATATATATACCCTTGGCAGGTGCTATGTGTACTTAGCTTTCCTTTAAGAATCTTTCCTTGTTCATATACATATACATATAATATAGGACATCTCATATTGCCGAGGCGTCGGCAGCCGATCCATTTAACCATAAATATACACATCCCGCGTCCGGGCATCCCGCGTCCGGGCATCCCGCGTCCGGGACGATATCATATCATGTAATGCCAACTGATCAGGTGGATATGCGTTCATAACGCTCTGCCTTTACCTCCATTTTCCCCGTATACACATGCATATATCATGTACATATATCAGCGTCTATAGCGCTCTAGCTCTTTTATCATATACGTGTGTCGTGTAGGTACATCAGCGTCTATAGCGCTCTAGCTCTTTCGTCATGTGCATGTTTTAAAAAAATATATACACATATCTTACATACATTTACATGTCTTATATGCATTTACGTATCCTATATACATATGTCTCATAGGCACGCAGGAAAGCCCAAAGAAGAATCATGTAGTCATCGGAGTGACGTAAGGTCGGTGACCTCCAATTATATTATAGAATACTCATGATCGCTTTGTCTCACCTTGAAGGAACGAGTATTTTAAGGTGAGACTACCAACGGGGAATAATATTAAAGTAAACGTAGAATGAAATCGGGGCATCATAGATGACTGTTCATAGACTTTGAAATCTTTTAGAAAATAAAGTCATAGCTAGGAAATATAAATAAGATTCAAAAATTAGTTTATCATTTTCATGTTTACATAAGATACTTAGCTTAGTCATCTTAGTCATAGAGTCGTTCCGGTAGTACGTATCATAGGCATATTCTCTTATCTAACGTCATTGTTATCATTATCGTCATGGAAGTGCCCTCGTTAGAGGAGTCATAGTATTTATCATTTGGTATCGAAATCGGGATCAAAGGTTCCCTTTGGATTCACTACAAGTAAGTCAAGCAAGACTGTAAGGAACAATCCGAGAGTAGCGGGCCCACCTCGGGCCGGATGAGGTAGCGTATACGATTTACGTATGTTACGTGTCATAGCGTTACTTGTGAGGGTCTTAGGGTAATCGGGTCCCATTTATACAAGTTCTAAGGGTTTAAGAGGTCTTTCCATCATTTGCACACTTTCTAGTTCAATTCTATTGAACAAAAAGTGGAAAAATTTAGGTGCGGATTCTGGGGGCTAGGGTTGTCCCCGAGGCTCGTACCCGACTTATTACATCTAAGACATGCCATAGAAAGAAGAGTGAAGCCTTACATACCTCTTTCCGCTCCTTTTGCTATTCCAAATTCACGTCGCAATCTCGTCAAAATCTGCAAATTGGTCATGTTTACCAAAACTCTTATTAAGGTACATAGAGTTGAATTCTTAAGGAAACATTTGGCTACCGAAATTTCGGCAGCACTTCCCCTATAAATACTCCATCCCACCAAGTTCAACTTGGCTAATTTCAATCAACAACAATCCCGGGAATTCAAACCCGGCCAAAATATCAACCACAATTCCAACAACAACAATACTAACAACTTCCATATTCAATCAACTTACTACTTCTTCCAAAAACTTTCTAACTTTAATGAAAACAATGACAACCTCATAATCTATATTCCAACAACATCATACTAAATAAAATTAACTCATTCTCTTCCATTTTTTTTTTACCATAACCACACGACCAACACCAACATACACACTACAACTTCTCAAAATTCATTCAACTTCCATTTTCCACATATCATTCACAACAATAATAACCAAACACTAATTAAAATAATTGAAGCATGACTCCTACACATATACACATACACACGGCCATGTACTATATTTCTCTCCTTCATGAATTTCATCCATTTTAGCATACTACACAACATATAAACCATATATAACACATAAAACAAGATCAAAACTCACCTTTCTTCTTCAACTTCTCACTTGACTACAACTTGACAACTTGTATGATTTTGAATTTTTCTTGCTCCAACAACAACTCCACCTTGTTAATCACCCTTTACTTGGTAGAAAATGATTTTTGGAGAATTTTTGCAAATTTTTCTTGTGAAAATTGCTCTTGGCCGAAATGGCCTTAAGTTTTTCTCCTCTCTCTCTTGTTCTTGCTTTTCTTGAAATTTCTAGAACATTATGTGGAATAAGATGACTTAGTCATCTTATTTATTAACCAAACTTTATTTAATATGGGCTTGGGCCATAACCATGGCCGGTTGGGCCTCACAAATTTGGGCCTTATTATTGTTTTTTGATTTTTTTGGGCCAACTCGGTTTGGTCCCGAGTTGGGCCTAGCCCACTGACCTTTCGACCTTAAAACGTTCATATCTCCTTGTACCGAAGTCACCTGGGTACCCACGACCTATGGTTGGAAAGCTAATTCAATTATCTACAACTTCTAGTTCTTGGAACGTTTCCAAATTCCAAACTTATAATACCGTTTTTGCCCCTTGAAGTCAGATCACCCGAAAACGTTTTCTTAAAATATTCGTTTGGAGGACTTCCACTTTGATTTGGCCCAAGGGTCCTTCTTGAGTTGTGTTTAACTTCTCATATGTGATTCATATTAATTTTCAGATGTCCCAAAAAAATCTTGATGTGTGGGTCCCACCTCAGCAATTAATCTGACGTTCAAAAATACGGGATATAACAAGAATACTCATAACGGATTATTTATATCAGATTACATACCCATATCCGAATATTCATATTAGAGCACTTATATCAAGATACTTATATCAAAATATTCATATCGAAATACTCGTATCAAAATATTCATATCAGGATACTTATATTCAAATACTCATAGCAAATGACTTGTATCGGACTATTTATATCAGAATAGTCAAATCAGAATACTTATATCGGAGTTTCTAGATGCTTATTTCAGAGGATGCATACGAACCACAACAAACTCGGAACAATAGCCAAAAGTTTCCCTTACTTATTGTACGGAAATGAGTCAAATAGGGCAATACAAATAGGTCTCGGGGATTGTGGGCCCACCTCGGATCAAGTTCAGGTGGCGTACCGAAATTTTGAACACTTGGCCTTATGAAGTCATTTATAAATGTCTTAGTGTCATTCAGTTCCATTTGGGCAAGTTATAGATGCTTATGCAATTCTTTCAACAAGGCACGTAGAACTTAGTTCAATTCTATTGAATGAAAAAGGGTCAAATTCAAACTTGGATTTCTAGGAATAGAATCGTCCCCGAGGCTCGTATCCAAACCTAGTATGTCTAAGACATGCCAAAAGAAGGAAAGTGAAGCCTTACATACCTTTTTCGCTTCTTAAGCTTCTCCAAATTCAAGTTCCAAATTCTTCAAAATCTACAATTGGTCACAAATACCAAACATGATTATAAGCCTTTAGGAATTTAATCTTGAATCAACACTTGTCTTAATTTCTCAAGTAAATCCACTTATATTCTGCCGAAATTTCGGCAGCATCTCCCCTGTAAATATACCATCTCCGAGATTTCAACTCGGCCAAAAACACAACAATAAACCCGAGAATGGAACTCGGCCAAAGTATTGACAACATTACCAACAACAACACCAACAATCATATCTTCCGACTTCCACGATTTATTCAAAATACATTACAACATTAATAGCTACGTTACATAATTTAATAACATTTCCTTTATACTCAATTCATGATTGTTCACATATTCAGATACGAATCCGAAACCATTTAACAATATTCAAGAACACTCCAACAACCCGCACAACATTTCCAACGGCCAAACCAACATACTACCTAAAATCTTCCAAACTCAACAAGAACAAAGACAACACATTTCTTTCTTTCAACTTCATGAATTACACCAACAATTCACACTAACAACATTATCTTCCGTAATCACAAGAACACTATATACAATTCACCACAACTTCTAAAACGACTCCCCAATACTTACAATTTCAACTTGAATCATTAAACTCTTATTATCAAAATAGAATTCACAACAACAACAACCAAAACACTAAATAAAATAATTGAATCATGGTTCTTACAACCACACATGCACACGGCCACAACATACCACACGGACACACACCCAACACACATTATCTTCATGATTTTCATTCATTTCTACACACCACAACATTCACAAGCATCCATAACATAGAAAGGAAGGTTGAATTCTTACCTTTTTCCTTCAACTTCCCTCTTGGCTAAGGTTGTAAGTTTGCAACAAAGAGTGATTCTCTTGCTTCAACAATTATACCATGTTGAAGAGGGCCTTCAAATTAGTAAGAATACATGAAGAAACAAATTTTTGGAACAAGATTTCCAAGGCCTAATTTTTCCATGGGTTGGCCGAATGGCCCCTTTGGTTTGCTCTTCATTTTGTTTTCTTGAAACTTCTTGAAAAATGAAGAAATTCATGGACCCGTTTTCTTATTTAACACATGATTTAAATTACATGGGCTTGGGCCAATTTTTTTTCCCTTTTACTAGCCACGGCCGGCCACCCTTCAAATGTTGGGCCTCTCTTTTTCTTTGTTTTTGAGCCCAATTACTTATGGTTGGTATTTATAATTCATGAAACTAATTTTTGAAATTCCAATTTTTCCCTTAGCCGTCCTCAATATTTCCGCATCAATATTTTCATGAGCAACTTATATATATTAAACAAGATCAAAACATAGCCTTACTCTTAGCTTCCCATAATTATCTTGAACTATCCGAACATACAAAATGCGGGATATAACATCCTCCCCCCCTTTAGAACATTCGTCCTCGAATGTTCAACTGATCTTATGGGGTGTCGTAGTAGTTCGGGAGGGTTCCTTCGCATAGTTATCTTTTTCTTCATGCTTGTCCTCCCTTTATAGTCGAATTCTTTGATCTTTACATAAATCCTCATTCCGAATCGTAGGTGTTCTTGACCTATTGTGCCAACTTATTTTCCTTGTCCTTCCCAGGTCATCTATCGATGCAAGCATGCTTGTCTTCGATGTAAATTCTTTACAATATAATTGAGTATCGCTTCACGCCAATGATTCATGTACTTTCACAGTGTATATGCTCATATCCCGCACAATTACTGGCCCATGAACTATTTTCTAGTGTTTGACGAATCCTTCTTGCTCCTGCACCGATGCTGCGTTCTTTCTTTCTTCCATGTATTCTATTGATATTCCGATATATTCGAGCTCCGGCCTCGAGCTAATAGATTTCCTTCTTGGACTTGAGGCCTAATATAATATATTCTCCCCCCCTTCTTAAGGGATTCCTTACATGCCACGATCTTCGAGTACTCTCATCTTTAATTATCCTTCATCCCTCATTTTTTTTCCAACTCTATGCATCACATATCGAAACTTCTCATCTCAAGTTTCCCTTTTACTTCTTGCTTATATCATCGTTTTGTCCACATTTCCATATCCTTTCATCCTTACTTATTGAAATTAGTTCTCGTATTTCACACACTCCTCTCTTGTTCCATATTACCGTACTCTATCCTCTCCCCATGTCTGCCTTTGAATACTTATCCAAATAGTCTCGTACCTTGCCGATAATTTTCTCTCAGGGTTCCATTCACCGAGGTTTTCTTGCCTCTCACCTTTTTCCGATATTTTGATCTCCTTACCTCCCATTTACTCACTCACGTCTTTTTCAAATATCATACTGTTAAGACTTTTCTATCCTTAACCTGTAGTGAAAATAGCGGCTTATCTTATAACACTTGCACCATTTATTTTCTCACTACTACTCAGATTTCGGTATCCTTTGCTCGATTGAGGCCTTCCCTTACCGTCGCACAGGTTGTTGGGACACACGTGTCCACTGATACAATCACAGATGAGACACGTATCCATATATATATATATATATATATATATATATATATATATATATATATAATTATTACCAACTAACCCACAAAATACTTCGAAACGCTATTCACGCCTATCCAAATTCCAAAGCCGTGATGTACTTTCTGTGTCTCCTCTAGTCTAACCTATCGCGTTCTATGTAGCCTTTTATGGTCTCCAACCATCTCGTATATTCTAAGTTCACTCAGGCTATTCTAGCTTTCCATTCGTCTCTTATGTCTGAATATATAGAATTCTTGCATACTTTCCAGTGGGGTCACCCATCCTCCCACCTTAGCACGCTTAACCCTGAAACCTTAGTGGGATTCAGTGCCTTAATGCTGATATAATCGCGTCCACTTCCTCGTATGACCCTTATTACATGATTTGGGGCTAGTCGAGGTCTTACAGATTTCGAGACATTCTCGTAACATGTCCTTTGTACAATTACTCTTTTACCCTTTCCAATTCCCAATGTTCACTCTTCACTTATGTGTATGATTATTGCCTGTCCTGGGCTTCCAGATTCCCGATGGTGGCGAACATACCTTCATCACGTTACTTATGAATATTTCGAGTGTCGGCCCGTTCAGACTTTTACTCACTATTCTTACATAACAATCTCCTTTACCATTCCTGCTATTCAGAGTCTGTACATGGCAAATACCAACAATATCTCACAGAACATATAGCTATATATCACATTCCAACCATCCAGAGTTTTCCGTTTCAGGTAGCAGAACAAATATATCCAAATTTATCCTTATGACCTTTCCATATTATTACTTACCTCCTTCCATCGTATGTAAGGCTTACACATGGAATTTCATTTTCCCATGACTTGGCTCTATCGCACGATCTGTGACGGAAAGAAGGTCAACAATCCCTAGATGCCCCGTAGCCTCCTGTTTATAAATGTGGCGCGCTTCACACCATAAACAGGACTCTACCGGACACGACTTTGCAGACAACCCCTAGGACAAACCTGCTCTGATACCACTTTGTCACACCCTAACCTTACTAGGGTGTGATGGGCACCCAACCCCATATCCGGAGCCGAGCGAACCCACGGACTCTTACTACATACATACTGCTTTCGGACTTTTAAACCAAATAGAATGTAATACATAGTAAAACTCACAGAAATATGTATATACATATTGTATATTTTTTTTTGTAGCTTTCAAATCAAACAAATCTGTAATCACACGGACTTTATAACATAATACAAAACGACATAACGGCTGATGGAGCCGCTTACTAACCCGACATACCATACCCACGACTCTGTCTGCAAAGTCTCTAACATCAATCTAGAAATTATAGTACATATAATCTGACTCGGCAGTCCTCCAGGAGAAAATGGAGCCTGCCATCTCCGTTGGAACATCTCCTATAATGTCTTCAACTCATCTGGGAGTACCTGCGCGACATGAAATGCAGCCCCCAGAGAAAGGGGGTCAGTACGGAATATGTACTGAGTATGTAAGGCAAGAAGTGCAGTTAACAGAGTCATAATCGGAGTCAGGAGCACAGAAGCATAACAGACAGAACCATAATCAGAATCAGAAGTACAGAAGGTAAGTACCTTATCCGAGACATCAAAATGCTTACTTTCAGAACACAAATCATGTATGCCAAAATCATATATCAGGAGAAATACAGAAGGTAAGTAGCTTATCCAGAATATCAGAATACTTACTTTTCAATCACAAATGATGCATATCAAAGTCATGCATAGGGCACAGGAGCATGGTCGCCACTCCCGTCTCTGGCGCCATAATACATCATACTGCAGAAGATTTCATATCTCCGAACATCTCCGTCACACATCATAACATATACACGGTATCCCGGGAACCGGACAGATACCACGAGAACCCGAGAACCGAATCCACGGTACCCCGGGAACCGGACAGATACCACGAGAACCCGGGGACCGGTATCCATATACACGGTAACCGGAGACGGACATATACCACAGTACTCCGGAACCGAACACATCATACTCCATATACACGGTAACCGGGGACGGACATATACCACAGTACCCTGGAACCGAACACTTCATACTCCGAAATTATATATATGGAACCCGGCCCTCAAACAAGGGACTCGGCGAACCATCCGCACGATACATACCGGCCCGGGACTCGGCGAAGGAAACCATGACATATGCACGAGCAGAGTAGTGAGAAACTAAATGCAAATAAATCAAGATTCGATAGAATAATCGACGTATCATCAGAATGTTCGTAGCAGATTACTTATAACAGAATACTTATACCAACATATTTATATCAGAATACTTATGTCAGAATACTTATATCAGAATACGTATGTCAGAATACTTATATCAAAATACTGGTAACCAAATATTTGTATCTCAATACTTATGTCAGAATTCTTGTATCAGAATACTCATAACGGATTATTTATATCAGATTACATACCCATATCAGAATATTCATATTAGAGCACTTATATCAAGATACTTATATCAAAATATTCATATCGAAATACTCGTATCAAAATATTCATATCAGGATACTTATATTCAAATACTCATATCAAATGACTTGTATCAGACTATTTATATCAGAATAGTCAAATCAGAATACTTATATCGGAGTTTCTAGATGCTTATTTCACAGGATGCATATGAATCACAACAAACTCGGAACAATAGCCAAAAGTTTCCCTTACTTATTGTACAGAAATGAGTCAAATAGGGCAATACAAATAGGTCTCGGGGATTGTGGGCCCACCTCGGATCAAGTTGAGGTGGCGTACCTAAATTATGAACACTTGGCCTTATGAAGTCATTTATGAATGTCTTAGTGTCATTCAGTTCCATTTGGGCAAGTTATGGATGCTTATGCAATTGTTTCAACAAGGCACGTAGAACTTAGTTCAATTCTATTGAATGAAAAAGGGTCAAATTCAAACTTGGATTTCTAGGAATTGCATCGTCCCCGAGGCTCGTATCCAAACCTAATATGTCTAAGACATGCCAAAAGAAGAAAAGTGAAGCCTTACATACCTTTTCCGCTTCTTAAGCTTCTCCAAATTCAAGTTCCAAATTCTTCAAAACTACAATTGGTCACAAATACCAAACATGATTATAAGCCTTCAGGAATTTAATCTTGAATCAACACTTGTCTTAATTTCTCAAGTAAATCCACTTATATTCTGCCGAAATTTCGGCAGCATCTCCCCTGTAAATATACCATCCCCGAGATTTCAACTCGGCCAAAAACACAACAATAAACCCGAGAATGGAACTCGGCCAATGTATTGACAACATTACCAACAACAATACCAACAATCATATCTTCCGACTTCCACGATTTATTCAAAATACATTACAACATTAATAGCTACGTTACATAATTTAATAACATTTCCTTTATACTCAATTCATGATTGTTCACATATTCAGATACGAATCCGAAACCATTTAACAATATTCAAGAACACTCCAACAACCCGCACAACATTTCCAACGGCCAAACCAACATACTACCTAAAATCTTCCAAACTCAACAAGAACAAAGACAACACATTTCTTTCTTTCAACTTCATGAATTACACCAACAATTCACACTAACAACATGATCTTCCGTAATCACAAGAACACTATATACAATTCACCACAACTTCTAAAACGACTCCCCAATACTTACAATTTCAACTTGAATCATTAAACTCTTATTATCAACATAGAATTCACAACAACAACAACCAAAACACTAAATAAAATAATTGAATCATGGTTCTTACAACCACACATGCACACGGCCGCAACATACCATACGACCACACACCCAACACACATTATCTTCATGATTTTCATTCATTTCTACACACCACAACATTCACAAGCATCCATAACATAGAAAGGAAGGTTGAATTCTTACCTTTTTCCTTCAACTTCCCTCTTGGCTAAGGTTGTAAGTTTGCAACAAAGAGTGATTCTCTTTCTTCAACAATTATACCATGTTGAAGAGGGCTTTCAAATTAGTAAGAATGCATGAAGAAACAAATTTTTGGAACAAGATTTCCAAGGACTAATTTTTCCATGGGTTGGCCGAATGGCCCCTTTGGTTTGCTCTTCATTTTGTTTTCTTGAAACTTCTTGAAAAATGAAGAAATTCATGGACCCTTTTTCTTATTTAACACATGATTTAAATTACATGGGCTTGGGCAAATTTTATTTTTCCTTTTACTTGCCATGGCCGGCCACCCTTCAAATGTTGGGCCTTTTTTTTTTTGAGCCCAATTACTTATGGTTGGTATTTTATAATTCATGAAACTAATTTTTGTAATTCCAATTTTTCCCTTAGCCTTCCTCAATATTTCCACATCAATATTTTCATGAGCAACTTATATATATTAAACAAAATCAAAACATAGCCTTACTCTTAGCTTCCCGCAATTATCTTGAACTATCCGAACATACAAAATGCGGGATATAACAATTGGCAAGCTCCATTTCCTTCCGTAGTATTGCCGAGTCGGAGTATATGTGTTATGATTTCTGATTAATGTTAGAGACTTTGCAGACAGAGTCGTGGGTATAGAATGTCAGTATTGTAAATGGCTCCACCAGCCGATGTGTCATTATGTTTCATGTGATGACAGATTTTATTTGACTTGAACATGATGAAGAGAATGGTTCTGAAAGCCTTACTATGTATTTCATTTTATTTGATTTAAGAGTCCAAAATGATTATGTGTGTAGTAAGAGTTAGCGGGTTCGCTCGGCCCTAAGTAAGGGTCGGGTGCCCATCACACCCTAGCGAGATTAGGGTGTGACATTGATAGCCTTAGGTGCGTACTACATGATTTTGAAGCTATATGAATCAGTGAATCTAAGTTCGTTGAAGAAGGTGAAGTATAAGTTGTGTTCAGAAGGGTTTTGTAACAACCAAGATAATGTTGATTTAGTAACATTTTGAGGAGGAGCTATAAGGCTCCCTAGATGGTTAATGAAGTATTATACAAGTGCCAAGAAGGTTCCATAAGGTTTGGAGGTCAAACGACGCAACGAGAACAATTTCGGGAAGAGGGTGAGTTATACGACCAATTATACGGTCCGTATAACTTTATAAAGTCCGTATAATGGTCCATATAATGGTCACAATGAAGGGTCATCATTGGAGAGATTATACGGTCACTTTTACGGATCGTATAAAATTATACGGACCATATAAGTGTCCATATAATCCATAGTGGGCAGCCTTGTCCTCTTTTTATAAATATAAGACCCAAGTCCTTATTTCTCATTTTTCACTTTCTCCACACTTCTTGAGACCTCTAGAATATACCACACACCATATCAACACAAATTCAATAGAGATCAAAGATTTAACATCAAACACCAAGAGAATCAAGTGTAGAGAAGATCACTAGGGTTTGTGGAGGTCAAGGTTCCCTTTGGAATTGAAGTTGGGGTTTTCTCAAGTGAAGTATCTTCATCCAAAGGTCATTCCTATATAATCAAAGGTGAGTATTACATCTATTTCATGTTATTAAAAGTATTGAGTGGTTGAAAGACTTGGATTAGAGAAGAAAGTAGAATATGGGCTCAAATATGGAAATAATGGTATTCTGAGTAGTAAGTTAATTTGAGTCATGATTCTTAGACTGAGATGAGTATAATCTTGTTTTGAATTATACTAATAACGTTGAGGAAGTATTATATGAGAACGAATATGGTGTTGTGTTGTAGCTATGGTTTTGGATGATTTGAAAGGGAATTGTTAGGATTGAATAATGTTTAACTTGAAGAATTTTATTGATTAAGATATCATGGGTGTCGTTATTGATGTTTGGGAGTTGTTTATTAAATGGAAGAAATTGTGGAAACAAAGGAAATGCTGCCCTATTTTCGTTAACTGTTAGTCGCTTTAGATTAGATTTAAGCATGATTCAAATGATCTAATGTAGTACGAATTCTTTTGAATGTAGAGTTGTGAGCTTGGAAGGAGAATGCTTAGTCGTTAAGGAGACGTAAAGGTATGTAAGGCTAGTCCCTTTCCATTCAAAGGCATGACTCCTCTACTATGATTTTCTTTCTAACATTTCCATGACCTTCTTATATTCCAAAGTTGAAAGTCTAAGATTATCAAGAGTTCCTTATGAGCTAGAGATAAGACATGTCCTATGATAATGATTATTATGAGTTGATAATCTTATTTCACGATCTTATTGATGTTATTTCTTGTTGTTGTATCACCTTATGATATTGGTTCCTTCAAGGTGAGACCTAGCGACGATGTTAGATCCATAATATAATCGGAGGTTCCCGACCTTACGTCACTCCGATGGAGTTATAGCTTTTACTTGAGCACTCATGAATGCTTCATATTATTTATATGTAAGATTACACCATGCCTAGTTGGCCGGGCAGTCACCACTATGATAAGCGTAGTGGGTAGCTATGGTGATGATTACACCGTGCCTAATTGGTCGGGCAGACACCACTAGTGGGCGGCTTAAGATGTTTACCCCGGACGCGGGCTAGTGATGATCACACCGTACCTATACGGTCAGGCAGCTTATATATATGTATACATGATATGATGATGTTTGTTATAAAAGTAGCATGCCTGACTCCGCCTTAAGAGGCAATCAGTTGCAGGTTATCTCTTTATCTTATGATCTCTTAGTTCTCTATTATGTTATTTTACATGCCTTACATACTCAGTACATTGTTCGTACTGACTTCCTTTTCTTTTATGGACGCTGTGTTCGTGCCTACAGGTAGACAGGGAGACCACACAGATGCTTAGGAGCTTTATTCAGCAGATTTGCAGGAGCACTCCACTACTCTGGAGTTGGGCACTTCATTGTATATTCATTTGTGTACATAATGGGTATGGCGAGGTCCTGTCCCGTCCTTATGATATCAGTATTTCAGTTAGAGGCTCGTAGATACTCATGTGTGGGTAATAGATATTATATGACCTCTTTAGCATATACCTTGTACATCATTTTGTAGCTTTATGGGCCTATGTATATATGCATGTTCTTGGGAGATGTTTGGTGATCATTTCATAGTAAGTATGTCTTTGAGAAGCTATATCTGTTCAGGATGGGTGTGATAGTTAGCATGATAAGTGGTGCTTGGTAGCCAGCTCCGGGTACCCATCATGGCCCTCTAGTTGGGTCGTGACAAAAGTGGTATCAGAGCAGTTCTGTCCTAGGGTGTGTCTACAAGCCGGGTCCAGTAGAGTCTTGTTTATGGGTGTGAAGCGCGCCACACTTATAAACAAGAGGCTGCGGGGCATTTAGGAATATTGATCGTCTTTCTTCTTCATAGATCGTGCGATAGACCTATATTTTAAGATTTCTCTTTTCCTTAATGGTGCGTTATGATTTCAGCGATGCTAATGAAAAGGAAAGCAACAGCCGCCCAGAAGGGCAAGACTGCGACAGGAAGGCAGATTGAACAAGAACCACCGATAAATAGAGAGGAGGGTGAGTCCTATAATGAGGCTCCATCTCGGACTTCTCACACTCTACCTGTTTTAGAGGAGCATGAAGGGGCCTCAGCTCAAGCTCCAAAGCCTTTAGTTCCTCCACCGGGTGCTTCGGGCTAGCAGATGACCGAAGCTATTTAGTTATTGCCCTAGCTAGTTGCTACTCAAGCTCAGTGGCAGGGTGCGGGTCCAGGTGAGTGAGCGGCTAGTGCAAGGGCTCGAGATTTTATGAGTTTGAATCTTCCTGATTTTTTCGAGTCAAAGCCGAATGAAGACTCGCAAGGTTTTATAGATGAAATGTTGAGAACGTTGGGAATAATACATGCTTCCGATATGGATTCAGTAGAGTTGCCTCCTATAGGTTGCGGGATGTCGCCGTTTTATGGTATAATGGATATCTTCGAGAAAGAAAAATACACCTCCCCCGATTTGGCAGGAGTTTATAGATGTTTTTTGTTACATCCTATACTTTTGTACGTTGATTTGTCGTAAGTTAATCGACATAAGTTCAAGGGCAAGGTTAATTTTTGAGGTTATAAGTATTTATGTGACGCTTAACGAATGATAAGTAAGTGTTGTGAAGGTTAGAGGTTAAGCTAATTAGAGAGTATAAGTTTATCAATGTTATACTCGTACTTTTGAGCTATGGTTCGAACCGCTGGCACCGGAGAGTTTTGATCATACACAACTATGCAAATAAAGAGATCGGTGAATAAAAGGATGAGGGTCCTAAAATGATTTAAGATTTAAAATTGTGGTTACGGTGATTGGAAATTATATATTTTTGGTGCGTATAAAGAGGCTATGGACTAAAGTTATACCACATGATTATGATATTGGGTATCGGAAGTGTGTTAAAAATTATCACTATTTAAGTGAATTGAGATCAAGAAATTAATTATGCGCGTAGTTAGTTAAATGGAGAATTATAGTGGGAGATAGAAGAGTTAATTAAAGCTATGTTTGGATAATTGGTGAGGGGACAACATGTCCACGTGTCACCATGTGAGAAAAGTAACAAAGTGACTATGCATTTAATGGACAGTAAGTGGCATATTGGAAAGGATGAGATTTAACTTGCTAGGATGTGGACCCCACGGTCAATAATTATATGGCATCATTTGAGAGATCATTTCTCTTATTAGATATAAACATATACAAAAATTGTCTAGAATTAAAAGAGTTCATAAGAAAAGTTGGCTGCAACTATACGGAGAAAACAATGAAGGATCTTTTTCCTCTTTCTCTTTTAGTAACCCTTGATGTGCAGCATCCAAATACTTAGTAGCAACAATGATGATTTCCCTTTATAGCAGCAATGTACTGCTATTTTCATATGCAGCAACTTGATGTTGCATTTTACAGATGAAATGTATAATTTTTTCTCAAGAACAATATTCGAGTTTTGAGCATCGCTTCGATCTCGTTGTTCCGTTTGTCGCGTGGTTGAATTCGGGCTTCCTTCAATATGAATTAAAGTGGAAGAAGATTATTTCTTGGAGAATAAGGTAAGAATTCTCCTCTACTAGATATATTTAAATTCGTCCAGGGCATAGTTAAATTGTGAGACGGGAACTACGAAATTAATTGCGGGAAATCGGATAAATTATTATTGTTATCATGTGGGTTGTTTGGTGGTTGTTATGAATTATTTTGTGGGCTGGATTTGATATGAATATTCTATTACTATTGTTGTTGGTATTGCTGTGATAACAGGAGATTAATTGGAAGCTCGGGTTAGGCGAGTCATATAGGGGAAATGCTGCCTGATTTCCGTTAAGTTCTTAACTAACAAAAATCCTAACCAAGAAAGTGTGAACTAAAGAATGATTCCTATAAGTGATTGGTTGTAGGTTTATAATCTAGAAAGTATAGTTTACTAACGATAGCGTTACTTTCATATTAAATAGGCTAAAGGGGCGACACAGCGAACTTGGTTACGGTTAACCTATAACAGGTATGTAAAGCTATCCCTTCTTTCTTTTGGCATGTCTTAGATATAAGTGACGTATAATATGAACTTTGGGATAATTCCACTCATAAGTTTCGAGTGTGATTCATGATCCTTATTCACTTCTTGATGTTAGAACTCTTAAGGTGATTGAGCTACTGCCTCTCAAGTCTTCTATTTGTTGGTTAGTAGTCGGTATGTATAAGCTCCTATCCTTAGAGACTCTACGATAACTAATGTTCTTAACTTCCATAAGCTATTTCACATTATCTTGGTACATGTCTATAATTCCTGAAGTTTTATTTTGATATAATCCACTGTGACATTCGAAGGATGCTTGATATGATTATTGTCCTGATATTCAAGTGTTAGTTCATTCTATCTATTCTATCGAGTCTTAGATGACGATTTGATTTGCATATGGTTACTTACTACTCTGCTCGTGCACGCTGTTATTATATCTTTCACCGAGTCCTCTGATGGGCCGGGTATGTATTCGTGCACAGTTTCACTGCATTGTTCACCGAGTCGCTCACTAGAGGGTCGGGTACGGTATATGATGATATGATGATATGATTATGGTACCGAGTCCCATGATGGGCCGGGTATGGTATACGTGTACACGACTTTATTCACCGAGTCCCATAATGGGCCGGGTATGGTATATGATAATGATATGCATGATTTTGCTTCGTAAGGCACAGGTACAGTGATTTCTTGATTATCATACTTGTCTCCTGGAATCTCTACTTCAATTGTGATCTTCCTTAATGTATTTCATGCTTTATATACTCAGTACTGACCCCCTTTCTTCCGGGGGGGGGGGGGGGGGCTGCGTTTCATGCCCGCAGGTGCAGATACTCGCTTTGGTGATCCTCCAGCTTAGGACTTCTACTCAGCTGTCTTGGAGTGCTCCATTGTTCCGGAGCCTAGAATTTTGGTACAGATCCTTTTGATGTATATATAAGTTTATCCAGGGGTACGGCGGGGCCCTGTCCCGTCATATGTCACTGTTGATACTCTTAGAGCTCTGTAGAGATATGTGTGGGTTGTGTACAGATGTTGTTCGGCTGTGTTAACATGACTTATATTTGGGACGTTCCTATACGTAGTGGCAGCCTTGTCGGCTTGCATATATATATATATATATAGGGATGTTGTATGTAGTAGCAGCCTTGTCGGCTTGCATATATATATTTTGGGATGTTCCCGTATGTAGAAGCAGCCTTGTCGGCTTGCGTATTATGTCATGCTTGATTAATTGTGACTCCCCAGGAGACAAGTTACCTTGATGTATATATGTAACAGTTCTGAGACGACGTTTTGTTTTTATAAGTTTCCATATGATGTTTAGTTTCGGGTTGATTATAGCTAACAGGTACGTATAGGAGTGTCCAGCTCGGGCACTAGTCATGGCCCACGGGGTTGGGTCGTGACAAAAGTGGTATCAGAGCAGTTCATCCTCGGAGTGTCTGCAGACCGTGTCTAGTAGAGTCTTGTTTATCGGTGTGTTGTGCACCACATCTATAAACAGGAAGCTACAGGACATTTAGGATGTTACTTTTCCTTCTTACTCTAGATCGTGCGTGTTATATCGCACATTTTCATACTTTGGGACATTTTAAACTAAACGCGACAAGTTAAAGACAAGATTATTTAAGATACGAAGTGGAGACTTTAACTTCCGGTTTCGTTTTAAGTCACAAGTTACCTACAAATTTCGTTTGGTATAGAAGCATTAATGGATAATTGGGACTAAATTAACCATGATTAGATTATTAAGTGGGATTGGAAAACTAAATCAGTCCATTAAAAATAGCCATAGTTGGCCGTGTGGTTTAGTGGGATGGTCAAAGAATATTTGACCCAAATATTGAGTGGGACACTTGTCCAACCCTTGCAACTCATATATAAGGCAAAATTCTGATTCATTATCAACTAACTAGCTCATTTCAACATTTACAAAGTGTAGAAAATATAGTGATAGAGAGAGAGGCTCTCGGCTACAAGCTGGCCGAGAACACCCTCCTCCAAGTTGATCCAAAAAACTCAGTTTTCAAGCAATTCAACTCCCTTATAGGTGCATAATAACGTGTAGCATTCATTGGGGTAGCAAGAACAAGTGTTAAAATTCAAGAAGTGAAAGTGAAGGGCTAGCCGATTGAAGTGTTGAGTTACAAGGTAAGAATTGATGCCTTCTCATGTGTTTTGTGGTGAATTGAATGTTTATGATGTTGCATGTTGGTATTGGACTGTTTTTCTTGAAGTTGAAGTGGGCCGTGTGTTGTAGACTTAAATGGAATCATGCTTAATCTTCTTGTACATGTATTGGGAATGAATTGAATGTGTTGTAGTGTGGATAAATGAATGAAAATCATGAAGTTGTTGTAGTGGTGGTGAAGCCGTGTAGGGGGCTATTTTAGAGGAATTTGTGGACTGTTTTGTCTCATGTTTTAATTGTTGTTGTTATGGACATTGTGGTGTATTGTATGCATTATGAATATGTGAATTGAGGTGTTAAAGAAATGAATCATGTTGAAGGGGGAAAACAGTCCAAACCGTGGACTGTTTTGATGTTGGGAGTGAATTAGTGTATGTTGAATGTTGATTATTGTTATGAACGTATAGTGAAAGTGAAGTTTAATGATTCAAGTTGAAATTGAAATGGTTTGTGGGCTGTTGTAAGAGTTAATATGATGCTAAAACAGTTCCAATAATCGTATAAGCAATGTTGTAAACGTGTTGTTGTCGTTGTAGTTGAAGTTGGAAAATTGCGAAGCGAAGATGGTAATGTTGTGTGTGCTGTTTGGCCGTTGATAAGGGCCTGTTTTAAGTAATGTACGGACTGTCCAAAGTTCCCTTAAGTCATGTTTAAACAAGTTCGGAATGATACATGAAAGAATGACTAACAATATTAGCTTGTAGTACTAGTTGGTTTGAATGCGAACGAAACGTCGTCTAAATGTTGGAAAGGGATTGCTAACGTTAAAATACATATTGAATTCCCTCGTAGACTAATTGTAGCTCTTGATATCTTGATATAGGATAAGTACTATTGGGCAGCAAGTACAAGTTATAATACGACTAAACGCTAAAGGTATGTAAAGCCTATTCCTTCTTTCTTTTGGCATGTCCTAGACGTAAGTAAGAAATGATATGATCCTTGGGGTAAATTCTACTCTCTAGTTCCAAGCATGACTTATGATTCTATTCATTCCGTAATGTTATGGTCACGAGTCTACTATATGATTGACTAATGAATGATGTATAGAAGTTCCTACTCTTAAAGAATTGCATAATTAGAGGCATACTTGACTATCAAAAGTTACACCATGTCAAGTTGATACATGTACATGAAATCTGAAACGTTCCTTGCTATAACTTGTAATGAGATTTAAAAAGAACTGAATATGATTATTATCCTGACACCTTAGAGCTGGTTAGTTACTTATCTATTGAGTCTCAAAAGATGATTTGCATGTATGTGGTTGCTTATTATTCTGCTCGTGCTTACCGCTATATCCTTTACTGAGTCCCGGGCCAGGACACGTTTTCGTGCGCATATTTACTATATTACTCACCGAGCCCCTCACTAGAGGGCCGGGACACGTTATATATATATGATGATATGATGATGATATGATGATATGCTGACATGATGATATGGAGATGGCGGCCAGGAGGGCATATATTCCTTATTACCGAGTCCCTCACTAGAGGGCCGGGACACGTATATGTTTATGTTATGATGCTATGATTATAATTACCGAGTCCCTCACTAAAGGGCTGGGACACGTTATATATGTTATATACAGAATGATTATTCAGCCTTGGTTACAAAACTCTATGCTGATATTGGTATGAGAACGATACAGATGAAATATGTTCAAAGGCAAGTTTTATGAAATTTTGTTTGTTGCATTGGGTCCTACACACCTTGTCTCAGTATGAGTCTATTACTATATTTCATGCTTTACATGCTCAGTACATATTCCGTACTGACCCCCTTTTCTTCGGGGGGCTGCGTTCATGCCCGCAGGTACAAACGCTCGTTTCGGAGATCCGCCAGCCTAGGATATCTATTCAGCTACTTTGGAGTGCTCCTTTGTTCCGGAGCCTAGCTTGTGGTATAACTCCCTTTTGTTGTATATATAGTGTTTGTTCGGGGTACGGCAGGGCCCTGTCCCGTCATATGATACTGTCATTACTCTTAGAGGTCTGTGGACATATGTGTGGGTCTGTATATAGTTGATATTGCGTTGTATGAATACGACTTATGCTTGGGGCGTACCCATTCGTAATGGCAGCCTTGTCGGCTTGCATATATATATATGTTTGGGATGTTGCGTGTAGTGGCAGCCTTTTCGGCTGGCGTAGATATATATATATATGTTGTTGTTGAAGATCGTAACTCCTCAGGAGACAGGTGCCTACGACATACAGAATTGTGACAGCTTTAAAATAACGTCCTGTCTTTTTATACAAATAAGTTCATAATATGCTGGTTATAAAAGATTATAGTTAACAGGGGATATGAGTGTCCAACTCGGGCACTAGTCACGGCCTACGGGGTTGGGTCGTGACAAAAGTGGTATTAGAGCGGTTCATTCCTCGGAGTGTCTACAGACCGTGTCGAGTAGAGTCTTGTTTATCGATGTGTTGTGCACCACATTTATAAACAGGAAGCTACAGGACATTTAGGATGTCATCTTTCCTTCTCATTCTAGATCGTGCGATAGAGCTGTATTATCAGGATAATCTTTCCCTAATAGATTGTTATGTTTACAGCGATGCCTCCAAAGAAGGCGACAGCCGCCCAGAAGGGCAAGTCGGTAGTTGGAGAGACCAGTCAGACTTGGAGGGTTTCTAGGGCTTATTCCCAATATGTGCCTGAGATTAGGCTTCAGTCAGCGAGCTCCGCTACACCACCATTATCAGAGGAGCCTAGGGTAGCAGCAGCTGCAGGTCAGGAGACAGATTTACCACCAGCTCCTGAGGTTCCAGCACCTGAGCCTCCAGCTCCCCAGCCAGGGGCGGAGGATAGGGCTATGCGTGACGCAGTACAGTTATGGACCAGGTTGGTATCGGGACAGGCTCGCAGACGCGGGTTAGGAGGTCATTATGCGGACAGACACGATAGTTTGAGGGTCCGTGATTTCTTGACTTGTAACCCCCCAGAATTTTTTGGGTCGAAGCCCGCGGAGGATCCACAGGAGTTTATTCGACAGATGTTGCGTACGTTGCGGGTGACTAAAGCTTCCGAGACTGAGTCGGTTGAATTGGCTTCATATCGGTTGCGTGATGTGGCAGTTAATTGGTATGAGTCCTGGGAGTTGTCCAGGGGTGAGGATGCTCCACCAGCAGTATGGGATGAGTTCGTGGAGGCTTTTCTGGGTCACGTTCTGCCTCCGGAGATGAGGCGAGCCAGAGTTGACAGATTTCTACACCTGAGGCAGAATGGCAGAAGTGTTCGATATTATAGCCTCGAGTTTGATTCACTGGCTAGGTACGCGCCCACTATTGTAGCTGACATGGCAGATAGGGTGCATCGTTACGTAATGGGGCTGGATAATTACTTGATTGATAGTTGTATGGCAATGGCTTCTCAGCCCGGTATGGATATCGCTCGAGTGCAGGCATACGCCCAGGGGGTTGAGGATCGACAGAGAGGGCGTCGATTTGATAGGAGGCAGGACAGGGGTCAGCGTAAGAGAGTTAGATCAGCTGGGTACTTTTCTGGTGACTTTCGGGGCAGGCAGCCCCAACAGAAGTATAGTAGATATCCTTCCCAGCCGACACAGAGTGCACCTCCACAATTTACTGGTAGGAGGTGTGATAGCACGGGGTATTCGGGAGCTGGTCAAAGCTCCATGACTTCAGGTTCCCAGATGCACAGGAATACAGGCCAGATGAGACCACCTATACCTCCGTGTCCTCGATGTGGCAGACGCCATCCAGGGGAATGTCGTTTTATTACTGGTGCTTGTTTCTCTTGCGGCCGTCAGGGCCATACTATGAGGGAGTGTCGATTTGGGGGTGGTGCAGGTGGCGCAGCTCAGCCTACGGGATCAGTTGCTGGTTCTTCCTCTTCGGTGGCTATGTGCCGTATGGGGCAAGGTATTCCGACACCAGTAGGCCGTGGCAGAGGCTGTGGAGGGGCTTCCAGTTCTGGCGGTCCTTCAAACCGCATATATGCTTTAGCCAGCAAACAGGATCAGGAAGCGTCGCCAAATGTGGTTACAGGTATACTATCGATTTTCTCCCGAGACGTATATGCATTGATAGACCCAGGCTCCACATTATCATATATTTCCCCTTTTGTTGCTAGTAAAATGGGGATAAAATATGAATCTATAAAACCATTCGAGGTAGCTACACCAGTAGGGGATTTTGTTTTAGCAAGACTAGTGTATAAACACTGTTCGGTGGTCATATGTAATCGCTGCACCAAGGCAGATTTGATAAAACTAGACATGAATGAGTTCGATGTTATTATGGGGATGGACTGGTTGGCTTCTTGTTATGCTAATGTTGACTGCAGAGGCAAAGTAGTTCGATTTCAGTTTCCAGGGGAACCAATTATAGAATGGAGGGGGAATACAACATCGCCGAGAGGTAAGTTTATTTCCTACCTCAAGGCAAGGAAAATGGTTAGGAAGGGCTATATTTACCATCTGGTTCGTGTGCATGACTTGAAAGCAGAAGTACCGACTCTTCAGTAAGTCCCAGTGGTTAATGAATTTCCAGATGTATTCCCAGAAGAACTTCCAGGCCTTCCTCCTGAACGCGAGATAGAGTTCACTATAGATGTATTGCCAGATACTCAGCCTATATCTATTCCTCCTTACAGAATGGCACCTGCAGAATTGAAAGAATTGAAGGAGCAACTGAGAGACCTATTAGAGAAGGGCTTCATTAGGCCCAGTACATCACCTTGGGGCGCACCGGTATTGTTTGTAAGAAAGAAGGATGGGTCGCTGCGGATGTGTATTGATTATAGGCAGCTGAACAAAGTAACAATAACGAACAAATATCCCCTCCCCAGGATTGATGATTTATTTGACCAGTTGCAGGGTGCTAAATGTTTTTCAAAGATAGACTTGCGGTCAGGTTATCACCAGGTGCGGGTAAAGGAAGCAGACATTCCGAAGACTGCTTTCAGGACCCGATACGGACATTACGAGTTTAAAGTGATGTCTTTTGGGTTGACCAATGCTCCAGCCGTGTTTATGGACTTAATGAACAGAGTGTTTAAGCCATTTCTTGACTTGTTCGTGATTGTATTTATTGATGATATTCTGGTCTATTCACGATCGGAAGAAGAGCATGCGGATCACTTTAGGACAGTACTTAAGGTCCTCCAGCATCGGAAATTATATGCTAAGTTCTCTAAATGTGAGTTCTGGTTGACTTCAGTAGCATTTCTGGGGCATATTGTTGGAGCAGACGGTATTCGGGTAGACTCGCAAAAGATTGAGGCAGTCAAGACTTGGCCTAGACCTACGACGCCTACTGAGGTACGTAGTTTTCTGGGGCTGGCAGGGTATTACAGGAGATTTGTAGAAAAGTTTGCTTCAATTTTAGCGCCTTTA
The DNA here is from genome assembly GCF_019175385.1 of Lycium barbarum. Classification (NCBI taxonomy): domain Eukaryota; kingdom Viridiplantae; phylum Streptophyta; class Magnoliopsida; order Solanales; family Solanaceae; genus Lycium; species Lycium barbarum. Next base: position 116,888,130 of record NC_083337.1, read on the forward strand.
ACAAGGCTAACACAGAAAGCAGCTAAATTTCAGTGGACCGATGCTTGTGAACGGAGTTTCCAACTATTGAAAGATAAGTTGACTACAGCTCCAGTTCTAACTCTTCCCGAGGGGCCAGATGGCTATGTTATTTATTGTGACGCTTCAGGTGATGGGATAGGTTGTGTATTAATGCAACATGGAAGAGTTATAGCCTATGCCTCCCGACAGCTTAGGAAGCACGAAAGAAATTATCCTACACATGACCTGGAGTTGGCGGCGGTGATACATGCTTTGAAGATATGGAGACATTATCTATATGGCGTGCATGTTGATATTTATACAGATCATAAGAGTCTCCAGTATATCTTTAAGCAGAAGGAGCTGAATTTGCGGCAAAGGAGGTGGCTAGAGTTGCTGAAAGATTATGATGTCGATATTCTATATCACCCAGGAAAGGCTAACGTTGTGGCAGATGCACTCAGCCGTAAATCTATGGGCAGTGTGGTAGGCGTACAGCCAGGGAGGAAAGAAATAGTCCATGAGATTCATCAGTTAGCTAGTCTTGGAGTTCGTTTGGTTGATTCTGATAACGGTAGCATTTTTGTGCGAGGTGTTGCTGAGTCCTCTATTATAGAAGAGGTGAAGAGACGTAAGTATGAGGATCCTATTCTTGTATATTACAGAGATACAGCATTTCAGAAGGACGAGACCCCATTCAAGATTTCATCTCACGGAGTACTACGATACGGCGACAGATTTTGTGTACCTGAGGTTGCAGGATTAAGGCAACAGGTTATGGGGGAAGCACACTATGCTCGTTATTCTGTTCATCCAGGATCAACAAAAATGTATCATGACCTTAGGTGTTTGTATTGGTGGAATGGTATGAAAAACGACATAGCAGAATTCGTGGCCCGGTGTCCGAATTACCAACAGGTCAAGATAGAGCACCAGAAGCCTGGAGGACTACTGCAGGAGATGGAGATTCCGACCTGGAAATGGGAGGTAATTAATATGGATTTCGTCACAGGTCTACCTCGCACTCCACGGAAATATGACTCTGTCTGGGTTATTGTTGATAGATTGACAAAATCAGCCCACTTTCTTCAAGTCAGGACTACGTATTCAGCTGAAGATTATGCCAGATTGTATCTTAAGGAGATAGTGAGACTTCATGGGGTTCCCACAACTATTATCTCTGATAAAGGGGCCCAGTTTACAGCTAACTTCTGTAAATCCTTCCAGGAGGGATTGGGGACACAGGTGAGTCTCAGCACGGCATTTCACCCTCAGACTGACGGACAGGCCGAGCGTACCATTCAGACGCTACAAGATATGTTACGGGCCTGTGTCATTGATTTTAGGGGCAGGTGGGATGATCACTTGCCGCTGATCGAGTTTGCCTATAATAATAGCTACCATTCTAGCATTCAGATGGCACCGTACGAAGCTCTATATGGCAGGAAGTGTAGATCCCCTATAGGCTGGTTTGACGTTGGTGAGACTAAGATAATTGGCCCAGATATGGTTCAGCAGGCTGTCGATAAGGTGAAGCTTATTCAGGAAAGGTTACTGGCAGCCCAGAGTTGGCAGAAGTCATATGCAGATAATCGACGTCGACACTTGGAATTTCAGGTTGGCGATTGGGTGTTCTTGAAGGTGTCACCCATGAAGGGTGTTATGAGATTCGGCAAGAAAGGGAAGTTGAGCCCGAGATACATTGGACCTTATCAGATTATCCGTAAGGTAGGCCAAGTTGCCTACGAGTTAGATCTACCAGCGGATTTAGAAGCAGTACATCCGGTCTTGCACGTGTCAATGCTTCGGAAGTACATAGGAGATCCTGCCAGGGTGTTTCCGGCAGATGATGTCCAGGTAACAGAGGAGCTATCATACGGAGAGCAGCCTATAGCCATACTTGATCGACAAATCAGGAGGCTGCGAACTAAAGACGTGGCTTCGGTTAAAGTGTTGTGGCGGAACAATAATAGGGAGGAGATGACTTGGGAGGCTGAAGAGGAGATGAAAAAGAAATATCCTCACTTGTTTTCCACACCTAAAGGTAATCTAAACCCCCTTGCTTGATTGTGTTAATTGTCTGCTCAATCTATATGTTAGCGATAGGGAAAACCCTTCCCAAGACTCTTATAGAACCCGACGGGATAGAATCCACATTCGAGGACGAATGTTCTAAAGAGAGGGAGGATGTTATATCCCATATTTTCATACATTGGGACGTTTTAAACTAAACGCGACAAGTTAAAGACAAGACTATTTAAGATACGAAGTAGAGACTTTAACTTCCGGTTTCGTTTCAAGTCACAAGTTACCTACAAATTTCGTTTGGTATAGAAGCATTAATGGATAATTGGGACTAAATTAACCATGATTAGATTATTAAGTGGGATTGGAAAACTAAATCAGTCCGTTAAAAATAGCCATAGTTGGCCGTGTGGTTTAGTGGGATGGTCAAAGAATATTTGACCCAAATATTGAGTGGGACACTTGTCCAACCCTTGCAACTCATATATAAGGCAAAATTCTGATTCATTATCAACTAACTAGCTCATTTCAACATTTACAAAGTGTAGAAAATATAGTGATAGAGAGAGAGGCTCTCGGCTACAAGCTGGCCGAGAACACCCTCCTCCAAGTTGATCCAAAAAAATCAGTTTTCAAGCAATTCACCTCCCTTATAGGTGCATAATAACGTGTAGCATTCATTGGGGTAGCAAGAACAAGTGTTAAAATTCAAGAAGTGAAAGTGAAGGGCAAGCCGATTGAAGTGTTGAGTAACAAGGTAAGAATTGATCCCTTCTCATGTGTTTTCTGGTGAATTGAATGTTTATGATGTTGCATGTTGGTATTGGACTGTTTTTCTTGAAGTTGAAGTGGGCCGTGTGTTGTAGACTTAAATGAAATCATGCTTAATCTTCTTGTACATGTATTGAGAATGAATTGAATGTGTTGTAGTGTGGATAAATAGATGAAAATCATGAAGTTGTTGTAGTGGTGTTGAAGTGTTATGTCCCGTATTTTCGTATAACGGGAAATCAAGAAATAAATAAGACTTGTGTGTGTTGAGGAAATAATTTGATTCAAGTTGCTATGCTCATGTTGATTATGAAATCATTGATGTCAAGACCTCGGGGAAGGCCGAGGGTAAATTTGGAATTTTAGAAATTAGTTTCGGGAATTACAAAACGGGACATTTCACGAATTGGGCCAAGTTTGGACAACAAGGAATTGAAGCCCAAGTCCTTGAAGAGGCCGGCCAAGGGGGGGCAAGCCCAAGCCCATTTCATTAAGGTCATGTGCTATGCACATGACCTATGAGTGGATATATATCAAGCACACTTGGAATTATCAAGAATTTAATCAAAAAATTCAAGAACACAAAGAAAGAGGGGTTTCGGCCATTAGAGAGAAAAAGAAAGAAAAATTTCCAAGCTTGATTGTTGATCCAAAAATCTCAAGTTTTACATAGTTGTGGAGTACTCAAGACGCTCTCCGACGTGATACAAGTAGTTTGGAGAAAGAGCGACGTTTGCGACAAGTCGGAAATTCAAGAAAAAGGTAAGATTTTTATGTTTTAATGTTATGAAATGGATATATATGTGTTAGTGATTGGATTAGTGTGAAGATTGTGGGATGAGGTTGTGTTTGTGCATGGTGTGTGTGTGTAAAAAGGGTGTGTTTGGCCGTGAGTTCCATGTGGTGCAAGCCATAAGAATTTTATCTTGTTTAGTTTGAATAATGTGTTGTTGTGATCTTTATGTCGTAAAGGATCGATTAAAGAATTGAGTTGGTGCTAGAAAATAATTTCGGACGTTATCGGAAAGCGTATACATTTGGTATAGTTGTGTATATCATAGTATATTTATGACACTAAAGACCTTAAATAAGATTTATGGTTGATGATAACGAATTTGGAATGAAACGACGCAAGTTAGAACGTTCGTCGTAACTTTTGGTGTTTTGAATGAAAATTGGAAAGTAGTGAACTTTGGGGATGTTTGTATGTGGTTTGGAACTTGTATGTAGTGTGTTTGAATAATTGGGAATGAGTGAATGAATGGACTAATGTGGAAATAGATTTGGAATTTTGAAGTTGAATCAAGAATTTGCCAACTTATGTATTAAAGTGAAATTTTGAAGTTAATGTAGTATGATTGTGGTTTGTATGGTTTAATGACGTTTGGGCTGTTGTTGTTGTTGTATTTTGAGCCGAGCTAAGTCTCGGGGGTGTTAGATTTATAGGGGAAGTGCTGCCGAAATTTCGGTAGCCAAATATAGCCCAAAGACTAAAATGTTAATTCTCATGAATAGTAACTGGTAAAAGTGACCATTTGTAGTTTCTGGACGAAACGGGAATTGCGATTTGAGGAGCGTAAGGCGCCAACCAGGTATGTAAAGCCTACCTATCATTCTTTTGGCATGTCCTAGACATACTAGGTTAAGATCGGCCCCTCGGGAATAATCCTACTCTTGGGGATCGAGGTTCAAGTTCGAGCACTATTCACTCAGCGCGATTGAACCCTTTTTGTCGCATTTGGTTAAAAGAATGTTCGCACCTCCATAACTTGTGCTGTTGTGTCCGAAACTCTTCGAAACTTTCGTAGATGGCTCTATGGAGCCGAAAGCCTGTGATTTGTGTCCGCCGCCTCAATTTGACCCGAGGTGGGCCCGCGAGCCCCGAGGCTCCCCTTATTCGGTTTGTCTGGTCCGTTTGTGTCCGTTATGATCTGCGATTGTCTGTTTATGACCCAAGGATGTGTTTGAAACTTCCTATGCCATTAACGTACGTTCTGTACTTTGAATGATGTGAGATTTTCGGAAAACGACTCCTGAACAGTTTTTCTTGCGAATTTGACAGTTTGGAACTTCGTAACTTTTATACGCATACTTTGATCAATCTGATTCCTACTCCGAGCCTTCTGGCGTCAGTTTATACCTACATGTAAACTATATGTTGAGTCCGACAAATTATTTTTGATATGCATATGGTTTCTGCACTACTCTGTTCGGGCTGTCTGCTATGACTTCGTTCGTCGGTACCCGGGCCGACTTTGTGATCGTGCGCGCTATAATATATTCGGGAGTTATGATGTGTTACGGTTTCCGAGGCCTCGCCATAGGGCCGGTTACCGTTTATGGAGTTATGATGTGATATGGCATTTGATATGTTCTGATGATGTGATGTGTGTGTGATATGATGTGTCTGGAGATTGTACGGAGATTTGAAAACTTCTGGAGTTATGATGTGTTGTGGCACCAGCGTCGGGGGGTGACCACGTTCCTAAACCCTATACATGATTTGATTTGCATTTGTACGTTCGCCTCTCACACAGGTTTGCTTTGTTTGCGATGTCGGTGTGTTTGTTCTTTCTGACTCCAGCTGTGTTTGTGATTTCTGTACCTTCTGCTTTACATACTCAGTACTTCTCCCGTACTGACCCCCGTTTCTTCGGGGGCTGTGTTTTATGCCCGCAGGTACAGAAACTCGTTTGGGTGGTCCTCCAGTTTAGGCTACTCATTCTGCTGTGTTGGAGAGCTCCCCTTTGATCCGGAGCCTACTTTTGGTACATATCTTTTGTTGTGTCTGTATTCTGTATATTTGGATGAGTGGGTACGGCGGGGCCCTGTCCCGTCCTATGTTCTTAGGTTCTGTTTTGTCTAGAGGCCTGTAGTCAAATTTGTGGGTCGTGGGTCCGGTGTGTTTGTATGTGAGTCTGTTTTGCGATCTTAAGCGGCCCGTACGCTGCTATGGCCAAGTCGGCCTCTGAGTTTGTATGTATGTGTATGTACTTGGGGGCGATGTGCATTCCGCCACCCTTCTGATGTGTGTGTGTGAAATTTGGCGATGTATATTCCGCATCCTTTCTGATTTGTGATTTGTCTGATCTGTACGGGCGACTGCTTAGGATAAGTGTTCGGTAGATGTCTGATTACAATGTTGAGTTTGAATAACGTACGTTGAGTTTGGACGAGTCTGATTGCGATGGTCTGGGTGTGAGTTCGTTTGGGGTGTCCCAGAAGGGCGCCAGTCGCGGCCCACTGGGCTGAGTCGTGACATGAAGCCGTGTAGAGGGCTGTTTTAGAGGAATTTGTGGAATGTTTTGTGTCATGTTTTAATTTTTGTTGTTATGGACATTGTGGTGTATTGTATGCATTATGAATATGTGAATTGAGGTGTTAAAGAAATGAATCATGTTGAAGGGGGAAAACAGTCCAAACCGTGGACTGTTTTGATGTTAGGAGTGAATTAGTGTATGTTGAATGTTGATTATTGTTATGAACGTAAAGTGAAAGTGAAGTTTAATGATTCAAGTTGAAATTGAAATGGTTTGTGGGCTGTTGTAAGAGTTAATATGATGCTAAAACAGTTCCAATAATCGTATAAGCAATGTTGTAAACGTGTTGTTGTCGTTGTAGTTGAAGTTGGAAAATTGCGAAGCGAAGATGGTAATGTTGTGTGTGCTGTTTCGCCGTTGATAAGGGCCTGTTTTAAGTAATGTACGGACTGTCCAAAGTTCCCTTAAGTCATGTTTAAACAAGTTCGGAATGATACATGAAAGAATGACTAACAATATTAGCTTGTAGTACTAGTTGGTTTGAATGCGAACGAAACGTCGTCTAAATGTTGGAAAGGGATTGCTAACGTTAAAATACATATTGAATTCCCTCGTAGACTAATTGTAGCTCTTGATATCTTGATATAGGATAAGTACTATTGGGCAGCAAGTACAAGTTATAATACGACTAAACGCTAAAGGTATGTAAAGCCTATTCCTTCTTTCTTTTGGCATGTCCTAGACGTAAGTAAGAAATGATATGAACCTTGGGGTAAATTCTACTCTCTAGTTCCAAGCATGACTTATGATTCTATTCATTCCGTAATGTTATGGTCACGAGTCTACTATATGATTGACTAATGAATGATGTATAGAAGTTCCTACTCTTAAAGAATTGCATAATTAGAGGCATACTTGACTATCAAAAGTTACACCATGTCAAATTGATACATGTACATGAAATCTAAAAAGTTCCTTGCTATAACTTGTAATGAGATTTAAAAAGAACTGAATATGATTATTATCCTGACACCTTAGAGCTGGTTAGTTACTTATCTATTGAGTCTCAAAAGATGATTTGCATGTATGTGGTTGCTTATTATTCTGCTCGTGCTTACCGCTATATCCTTTACTGAGTCCCGGGCCAGGACACGTTTTCGTGCGCATATTTACTATATTACTCACCGAGCCCCTCACTAGAGGGCCGGGACACGTTATATATATATGATGATATGATGATGATATGATGATATGCTGACATGATGATATGGAGATGGCGGCCAGGAGGGCATATATTCCTTATTACCGAGTCCCTCACTAGAGGGCCGGGACACGTATATGTTTATGTTTTGATGCTATGATTATAATTACCGAGTCCCTCACTAAAGGGCCGGGACACGTTATATATGTTATATACAGAATGATTATTCAGCCTTGGTTACAAAACTCTATATTGATATTGATATGAGAACGATACAGATGAAATATGTTCAAAGGCAAGTTTTATGAAATTCTGTTTGTTGCATTGGGTCCTACACACCTTGTCTCAGTATGAGTCTATTACTATATTTCATGCTTTACATGCTCAGTACATATTCCGTACTGACCCCCTTTTCTTCGGGGGGCTGCGTTCATGCCCGCAGGTACAGACGCTCGTTTCGGAGATCCGCCAGCCTAGGATATCTATTCAGCTACTTTGGAGTGCTCCTTTGTTCCGGAGCCTAGCTTGTGGTATAACTCCCTTTTGTTGTATATATATGTGTTTGTTCGGGGTACGGCGGGGCCCTGTCCCGTCATATGATACTGTCATTACTCTTAGAGGTCTGTGGACACATGTGTGGGTCTGTATATAGTTGATGTTGCGTTGTATGAATACGACTAATGCTTGGGGCGTACCCATTCGTAATGGCAGCCTTGTCGGCTTGCATATATATATATGTTTGGGATGTTGCGTGTAGTGGCAGCCTTGTCGGCTTGCGTTGATATATATATATGTTGTTGTTGAAGATCGTAACTCCTCAGGAGACAGGTGCCTACGGCATACAGAATTGTGACAGCTTTAAAATAACGTCCTGCCTTTTTATACAAATAAGTTCATAATATGCTGGTTATAAAAGATTATAGTTAACAGGGGATATGAGTGTCCAACTCGGGCACTAGTCACGGCCTACGGGGTTGGGTCGTGACAGTGCGATAGAGCCAAGAGATATGAAATGATATTCCTTATATATTGACCTTTGATTTCAGTAGGAGCGTGGTGTCGACAAGAGAAGATAAATAATGCTACTGGGAGTTACAGAGGTAAGATATTTCATCGATGTTACGTTAGCAGAAATTGGATATACAGAATGGCGAACCGATCATCATCAAGGTAAGTTATTGTAAGTATAGTAAGAAAGTGGATTGGATGTATATAATGATGATAAGTTCAGTTATAAAGTGTGAACAGGAGGAGCTGAAGAAATCAGTAAAAATATAAGTAACGGGAAGTAGGGTATATATTAGATATGGTATGAATGTTGCAGGTATGATTGAAATGCAGCTAAAGATTAAAAGGGAAAGTAAACAGAAAAGTATAACAAGTACAGTTTGAGTTGGACATACGAGGTAAGTTCATCATACTGTTGTTGGTATTGGGAGCCCTGTGTGGCTATGATATGCTATATATATATATATATATATATGTTGGCCCTGTGAGGCATTGTTGGTATTTTTTGCGTGCAGGTTTTGAGATAGTAAGGAACACAGAGGAAACTCTGCCAAAATTTTCGTAGAAATAAAAAGAGAATGAGATATAAGTTCGTAATATGTCTTGAAAAGTCGTGTCAACAGTAATGGCAGGATTTTGACCAAGTTGCAGGTCTGGCTTCGAGAAATAAAGTTAACTGTTGAATTGATAGTAATAGTAATTATGAGGTCGATATCGATATAATAAAAAGAAATGCTAGGATAACTTAGAAGGGCTTGTGATACTAAGAGATGATGTAGAAAAGGGTGGAAAATCTCAATAGAGTGTTATATTGAGGTGTCGACTGAATTGATAAGCAGGGATAAATTAAGACGAGTTTATAGTTAAAAGGAGTAGTGGTATGATTGAGACAAGAGTACGGAGGAGGAAGAATTGCGACTAAGACAGCTTGTGAGATATTAAGGATAAGATTGATTAGAAAGGGTAAAATGTTATACCCCGTATTTTACACATTTGGATATTTCAAAGTAGTCGTGGTAAAGTTAAGGGAATGACCATCCTCCAAAACTATTTTAATGTACAAGTGGGTTATGAACATTATTTATGAATATTATTAGTATGGAAATATTGAGAAAGGTTAAGGGTAAAAAGGGAAATTCACAAAATGGCTCATGGTAATATTGCGGAAGTCTAGGGGCAAAATGGGAATTTCACAAATATTCAAGGAGGTTCTTGAAAGAGGCCATGTTGGTCGTGTGCCATATAGGAATGTGTCCACATTTTATTTAATATGGATATGGACCAAAGTGTATATAATAAGACAAGTGGCCACATTTGGTTATTATAAGAAAATTAGTCTTCTTTGACTATTTAAGAAAATTTCAAGAAAAAGGAAGAAAATTCTAGAGAAATGGAGAAGGGGACATGTGACCATATTTTTATTTGAGGGACCTAAGTATAAATATATAGAAGTGGTGGAAGACATATATACATATGAGAGGTTATCATTTTAATTCAAGAAATTTGGAGAAAGAAAGAAAACAAAGAAGGGGAACTAGATAGGCCATTTAGCCATGACCATGGAAAAGTGAGGTCTCCAACTTTGATCCAAAAAAGAATTTATTTCTCCTAGTATTCCTACCAATTCAAGGGTCCTCTTCAACGTGGTATAAATGTTGGAGCAAGAAAACCTTTCCTTGTTGCAAGTTCATGATCATACCCAAGTGAAAACCTAAGGGAAAAAGGTAAGATTCAATCTTCTTTTATGTACTACGGATGGTTGTGCATGTTGTGGTATGGAAAAATGAATGAAATCATAAGAATATGGAATTTGTGTTGTGGCCGTGTACATGCTATGTGTGGCCGTGTATGTGTGGTATTGTATAGTGATGATGAACAAGTTTTATTTAGTCTTTTGGTTGTTGTTGTAATGTATCGAAATGGATCAAAAATGCATGAAAGTATGTACGTGGTTGTTATGGCCGAATAGAGGTTGGTTTGGCAAGTTATAGTAAATCGATTCCATTTGATATTTTAGTTGTTGTTATGGATTAAGTGATGTGGAGTGAAGGTTTGGTGGCTTGAAATGAATTTGTGATCATTTGTAGAATTATTGAAGAAAGTTAATGCGACACTAGCTTGGATTCTTACATTGTATGGATGATGTTGTTAATGCATGGTTGTTGATATGGTTTATGAATCTAGAATGAGAAAAATGTGTGGTTAATACTTTTGTTGAAGTTGGAGGATTCGGGTAGCATTGGATCAATATGAATATGGTAGTATTGTTAAAATAATTGTTGATAATGTGGCCGAGTTCCATTCTCGGGTTTGTTGTTGAATTGGCCGAGTTAGATTCTCGGGGATGGTGTATTTACAGGGGAGATGCTGCCGAAATTTCGGCAGAATTATAAATGAATTCATTTGAAGGATTAATACAAGTATATGGTGATGAATCTAATGATTGCGTCAATCTTCTTGAATGTAGACTAGCGGTAGCGAGCTTGGACAAATAAGCGTAGCTAATAGGACGCGAAACAGGTATGTTAAGGCTCGTCCCTTTCTTTCAAGGCATGATCCCGATGTTATGATTTCATAATTGTTTCCATATCTTACTTGTTTTTCAAAAGTTAGATGTTTATGGTTCCAAGGCATAATTCTCTTTTCCGATAACCCGTCAATGTTTTCTAAAAATGTTCGAATTTCTCCAAAACAAAGGTTTGTGGTATTGTAAGCTTTTATGACAAAAACAATGGATATGTTTTACGACGATATTGATCATATTAAGGATGAGAATATTTTTAAGAAGACCATGACAAGAATGATTTTCCAAAAATGGCTTCTGAAATGATCGTAGAAAGTTCTGTACTTTAAACGCTCATAACTTTCTTATACTAAATCGGATTGACCCGAAACTTGTTTTTGAGTCTTCAGAGTAGGTTTACGTATGCTGTTATTCATTGCTCGTCTCATTTTAGAAAAATTGTTCCTTCAAGGTGAGACAAAACGACCATGGTCATTCCATAATGTAATCGGAGGTTACCGACCTTACGTCCCTCCGATAGAGTTGTAGCTTTCACTTGGGCTCTCATGCATGCTTTATAATCATGTATGTATTTTTTTATAACACCGTGCCTACATGGCCGGGCAGTATAACACCGTGTCGTCCAATGGACAGCCGGGCAGACACACCACTATAGTGGGCAGTTTATACCCCGGACGCGGGAGGCCCGGACGCGGGCTTACACACCGATCCTATATGGACGGGCAGTTTACACACCGTTCCTACTTGGACGGGCAGCATTACACCGTACCTATATGGTCGGGCAGTTTACTTACAAATATTTATATATTCTTTTTAAAAGAAAGCTAGCATGCATGGCATCTGCCCTAAGGGGCACTCAGATGTACAGATTACTCTTTTATCTCATGAGTGCTCAGGCAGCGTCACACCGTACCTATATGGTCGGGCAGTTTACTTGTAAATACCTACATGTTGTTTCAAAAAGGTAAAGTTATCTTGTAAGATATCCGCCTTAAGAGGCAAACAGTGGTACAGATTATTTCCTTACTCTATGTTGTACTTTACCTCTTTTACTATGATCTTATGGTATTATTCATGCCTTACATACTCAGTACATTGCTCGTACTGACCCCTTTTCTTCGGGGGCTGCGTTTCATGCCGCGCAGGTACACCCAGATGAGTTGAAGCTATTATAGAAGATGTTCCAGCGAAGTTGGCGAGCTCCATTTGGCCCTGGAGTGTAGCCGAGTCAGCGTACTATGCTATGATGTCTTGTTCGTAGTTAGAGACTTTGCAGACAGAGTTGTGGGTAGTGGTTTTCAGTTCAGTAAGCGGCTCTATCAGCCGATGCGTCATTCATGTTATGATCTAAGTTTCATGTGATCACAGATTTTGTTTGATTTGAAAGTAACGAAAAAGAATATTTCTGAAAATTTTACTATGCATTTCACCTTTATTTGATTTAAAAAGTTCAAAGGATTGTGTATGTATTAAGAGTCAGCGGGTTCGCTCGGCTCCGAATACGGGGTCGGGTGCCCATCACACCCTAGTAAGGTCAGGGTGTGACATAAAAGGTTAAGTATGCCTACTCCACAGAGTGTAATTAAACCATAGTAAGAATCGTGAATATGGTTGAGAAGTGTTACACTATAGGATTGATTACGAATAGGATATAAGGTGAATATAATGACTAAAGCCTAGCGAGGAAGTGACTAAAAGATATGACGTGATCTAGGTGACTAAAGTATAAAGGCAAGGTATGGAACGGATGAAAAAGACTTATAAAGTTCTATAGGGACAGTTCAGAATAAAGATTATGCGATAACGGGAACGAAAGCGAGCACAAAAACGAAAAGAAAAGGGAGTTAATTAAAATAAGGAAATAAGAAGGAAGCGAGCGAGACAATAGTGCAGTAATAGGTTATAACATGTATAGCCGAGGAAACGAATAATATAAGTAGCGGAACAGCGAAGGACTAAACTATAAAGAGACGAACAACGAAGCAGAATAAGTGCCAGAAAATGATTGGGGTGATAAGAACAAATAGGGATGAACGGAATACACTTTGAAAAAGAGAAAGGGATTATGCAGGAGTAGTGGTTTCTGAAGGATACAGGGGTAGCATGAGATTCCTCGTGCACAAAATAAAAGATGGACATAGATTGGAGAAATAAAAGGAGTTCTAAAGGAAACACCTAAGATAGACGTGATTAATTGGGTACGAGTATAGAACAAAAGGAAAATATATAGCTATGAACATAAAGGTGTAGTAGGACCACAAGGTGATAAGATAAGACTATCATTAAGATGAACTTGACTTGAGTTTGAATAAGTTAGAAGTCGGTACTGGGTACAGAACAAGGATAAAAGAGCATAAGGCATAAAGGAGTACTGCATGTATATGACTCCACCTCAGAAACAGTGAAATCCTTAAAGGACAAGGACTGTAGGTTTGAGGAACAAACGATGTATTGTAAATTTATTAGAGGAAACATATGATACCGGTTGGAATAAAGATAATGTTACAAGAGAGCTTTGGACACTTATCATCAGAATATAAACGCTACTTAATTGAGAATTTGGAACGACTGCAAGTACTAAATAATTATTGATTAGAGTGAGTGGAACGTGGCCTTGGATGAGATGCTACGTTGGTTTCATTACTCGAGTACAGATCATCAGATGAGATTTCATACTATATATAGAAAGGTTCTTGTCGCTTCCTGATTTTGTTAAGGTTTCGTATGTGGATAATCAAAGTTATAAATTATAAAGAAAAGATATGGAAATGGTACAGTACACCAAGTGAGTTGGAAAAAGGATCAGATGAATTTGAGATTGGAAATAGGGACTTAAAGCAGAATATAAACAGGTAATGGTACAAGTACACCCTTAAGGGGGGAAGCGGGTGAGAGTAATGCAAATGTAAGATGGAAACAATTGACACTGCAATATTTGATATGAATACTCAAACTTCAAGTGAGATTCCTCGCTGAAACAAGTTAGTAAGATCTGAAGGCCAGCAATAAACCGATAGAAGTTATGCAACCTACGAATATTTGTATGCTCAGAATGAGACCAAGTGAGTACTTGATAAGAAGAGTAAGGATTCAGTAATATCAATGTAGTTGTGATATGTCACGACCCAACCCCGTGGGCCATGACTAGTGCCCGAGCTGGACACTCGTATACGTACCTGTTAGCTATAATCAACCCGAAACTAAACATAATATGGAAACTTATAAAAACAAAACGTCGTCTCAGAACTGTCACATATATACATCAAGGTAACCTGTCTCCTGAGGAGTCACAATCAATCAAGCATGACATAATACGCAAGCCGACAAGGCTGCCTCTACATACAGGAACATCCCAAAATATATATATGCAAGCCGACAAGGCTGCTACTACATACAACATCCCAAAATATATATATATATATATATATATATATGCAATGTCCCAAATATAAGTCATGCTAACACAGCCGAACAACATCTGTACACAACCTACACATATGTCTACAGACCTCTAAGAGTATCAACAGTGACATATGACAGGACATGGCCCCGCCGTACCCCTGGATAAACATATATATACATCAAAAGGATCTGTACCAAAATTTTAGGCTCCGGAACAATGGAGCACTCCAAGACAGCTGAGTTGAAGTCCTAAGCTGGAGGATCACCAAAGCGAGTATCTGCACCTGCGGGCATGAAACGCAGCCCCCCCCCCCCCCCCCCCCCCCCGAAGAAAGGGGGTCAGTACGAGATATGTACTGAGTATATAAAGCATGAAATACATTAAGGAAGATCACAATTGAAGTAGAGATTCTAGGAGACAAGTATGATAATCAAGAAATCATTGTACCTGTGTCTTACGAAGCAAAATCATGCATATCATTATCATATACCATACCCGGCCCATTATGGGACTCGGTGAATAAAGTCGTGTACACGTATACCATACCCGGCCCATCATAGGACTCGGTACCATAATCATATCATCATATCATCGTATCATCATATACATATACCGTACCCGGCCCTCTAGTGAGGGACTCGGTGAACAATGCAGTGAAACTGTGCACGAATACATACCCGGCCCATCAGGGGACTCGGTGAAAGATATAATAATAGCGTGCACGAGCAGAGTAGTAAGTAACCATATGCAAATCAAATCGTCATCTAAGACTCGATAGAATAGATAGAATGAACTAACACTTGAATATCAGGACAATAATCATATCAAGTATCCTTCGAATGTCACAGTGGATTATATCAAAATAGAACTTCAGGAATCATAGACATGTACCAAGATAATGTGAAATAGCTTATGGAAGTCAAGAACATTAGTCATCGTAGAGTATCTAAGGATAGGAGCTTATAAATACCAACTACTAACCAACATATAGAAGACTTGAGAGGCAATAGCTCAATCACCTTAAGAGTTCTAACATCAAGAAGTGAATAAGGATCATGAATCACACTCGAAACTTATGAGTGGAATTATCCCAAAGTTCATATCATACGTCACTTATATCTAAGACATGCAAAAAGAAAGAAGGGATAGCTTTACATACCTGTTATAGGTTAAGCGTAACCAAGTTCGCTGTGTCGCCCCTTTAGCCTATTTAATATGAAAGTAATGCTATCGTTAGTAAACTATACTTTCTAGATTATAAACCTACAACCAATCACTTATAGGAATCATTATTTAGTTCACACTTTCTTGGTTAGGATTTTTTTTAGTTAAGAACTTAACGGAAATCGGGCAGCATTTCCCCTATATAACTCGCCTAACCCGAGCTTCCAATTAATCCCCTGTTATCACAGCAATACCAACAACAACAGTAATAGAATATTCATATCAAATCCAGCACACAAAATAATTCATAACAACCACCAAATAGCCCACATGATAACAATAATAATTTATCTGATTTCCCGCAATTAATTTCGTAGTTCCCGTCTCACAATTTAACTATGCCCTGGACGAATTTAAATATATCTAGTAGAGAAGAATTCTTACCTTATTCTCCAAGAAATAATCTTCTTCCACTTTAATTCATATTGAAGGAAGCCCGAATTCAACCACGTGACAAACGGAACAACGAGATCGAAGCGATGCTCAAAACTCGAATATTGTTCTTGAGAAAAAATTATACATTTCATCTGTAAAATGCAACATCAAGTTGCTGCATATGAAAATAGCAGTACGTTGCTTCTATAAGGGGAAATAATCATTGTTGCTACTAAGTATTTGGATGCTGCACATCAAGGGTTACTAAAAGAGAAAGAGGAAAAAGATCCTTCATTGTTTTCTCCGTATAGTTGCAGCCAACTTTTCTTATGAACTCTTTTAATTCTAGACAATTGTTGTATTTGTTTATATCTAATAAGAGAAATAATCTCTCAAATGATGCCATATAATTATTGACCGTGGGGTCCACATCCTAGCAAGTTAAATCTCATCCTTTCCAATATGCCACTTACTGTCCATTAAATGCATAGTCACTTTGTTACTTTTCTCACATGGTGACACGTGGACATGTTGTCCCCTCACCAATTATCCAAACATAGCTTTAATTAACTCTTCTATCTTCCACTATAATTCTCCATTTAACTAACTATGCGCATAATTAATTTCTTGACCTCAATTCACTTAAATAGTGATAATTTTTAACACACTTCCGATACCCAATATCATAATCATGTGGTATAACTTTAGTCCATATCCTCTTTATACGCACCAAAAAAAATATAATTTCCAATCACCGTAACCACAATTTTAAATCTTAAATCATTTTAGGACCCTCATCCTTTTATTCACCGATCTCTTTATTTGCATAGTTGTGTATGATCAAAACTCTCCGGTGCCAGCGGTTCGACCCATAGCTCGAAAGTACGAGTATAATATTGATAAACTTATATTCTCTAATTTGCTTAACCTCTAACCTTCACAACACTTACTTATCATTCATTAAGCGTCGCATAAATACTTATAACCTCAAAAATTAACCTTGCCCTTGAACTTATGTCGATTAACTTATGACAAATCAACGTACAAAAGTACAGGATGTAACACTTTCATTCTCCACTATTTGCCACTCGAGGTTCGAAGGGCCCTAGCTAACAAGGTCTTGAATCTAAAGCAAGGGAATATAAGTGCTCGGGAGTACAGTCTTAGCTTTAACTTATTGGCTAGGTATGCTCCGGCCATGGTAGCCGATATGAGAGACCGGGTGCATCCGTTTGTGAGTGGCTTAGGGCCATATTTGATCAAAGATTGTCTAACATCTTTTCTCCAGAAAGGGATGACATTTCCCGTATTCAGGCCCACACCCAAAATTTAGAAGAGCAACATCAGCCGCAAAAGGGTGAGCGTGATATGGACAGAGGGCATAGTAAGAGGGTTAGATCCGCCGGTGCTAGTAGTGAGTATAGAGGGGGCCAGAGGCAACAGTACTACACATATTCAGGCCAGTCCACAACATCATTATTTGAAGAAATTTTGATCATCCTAGGAAAAAAGACTTATCTCTTTTTTAATTGAATCATCAACGATTTCAACGATTTAAAATAGATAAATACACCAAACAAAAAATCCAATTTTTTTATGAGATGGATAAACCACCGCCTCTCAGTTCCCCCGACTGATTCTACCATAGAGGCCAATGAAAGAAAATAACTCCCCCCCGAACACAACTTACAACTTTCATCGTACTGTGCTCTCCAAAGAGCAACTCTTCTCAAAAGCTCACTCAAAAGGTAATGAGTCATTGCCCTTCTCCGACCCTGACTGCCCAACCTGAGAGCGGACAGCTAATGCATTCCACTTATTGAACAGGGTTCTATGGTCGGTCCGTGACCTTTGGATGCCGAAGGCGTCCTTGGAACCTCCTCAATTCACAGACTGGAGATTCGATCGCCCCATTTATTCTTGTCTGGGGCAGAGTCTGAGGGCTTCTGGTCCCCAGTTTGGAGGTGACGTCAGTCAGAAGAGACCACCATTACTACGATGCAGCGAGTGTGGTAGATTATATTGGGGTTTGTGTCGCTGAGGCTCAGATGCTTGTTACGTCTGTGGTCAGATTGGGCACATGATGCGTGATTGTCCCTCGATGAGTAGTAGAGATAGGGCTCAGCCCACAGGATCAGCAGCAGGTTCTTCTTCGTTCGTGTGCCTTGTAGGGCAGGCTCCCTAGATTTCAGTAGGTCGTGGCAGGGGCATAGGGGTAGCATCCAGTTCAGGTGGCTCTCAGCCCCGTATTTATGCATTGTTCGGACGACAGGATCTTCGGTCCTCCCCTGACGTTGTCACAGGTATCCTATCAGTATTCTCTCATGATGTTTATGCATTGATTGATCCGGGTTCTACCGCGTCATATATCACTCCTTATATTGCTGGTTGTATTGGGGTGAAACCCGAGCCAATAAAACTTTTTGAGGTGTCTACTCCTGTTGGTGACCCGATAATAGCTAGACAGGTATATAGAAATTGTGTGATTGTGGTATGTGATCGTCAGACTATAGCTGATTTGATTGAGCTGGAAATGTTGGATTTCGATGTTATTATGGGCATGGATTGGCTAGCTTCTTGTTATGCTAATGTGGATTGTAGAACAAAAATGGTTTGATTTCAATTCTCGGGAGAATAGTGCTTGAATGGAAAGGTAGCACAGCGTCTCCAAGGGGTAGGTTTATTTCCAACCTCAAAGCGAGTAAGATGATTACTAAAGGCAATATATATCATCTAGTCCGAGTTCATCACACCGAAGAAAAATCGCCGATTCTTCAATCCGTCCTGGTAGTAAATGAGTTTCCGGATGTATTTCCAGATGAACTTCCAGGCCTTGCACCGAAACGGGAAATTGATTTTACTATTGATGTGCTGCCGGACACTGAACCTATATCTATTCCTACTTACAAAATGGCTCGTGCAGAATTGAAAGAGATAAAGGCACAACTAAAGAATTTGCTCGAGAAGGGATTTATTAGACCCAGTTCATCGCCATGAGGATCACCTGTCCTGTTTGTAAGAAAGAAAGATGGGTCCCTACGAATGTGCATTGACTATAGGCAGTTGAACAAGGTAACAATAAAGAATAAATACCCGCTTCCGAGGATCGACGATTTGTTTGATCAATTGCAGGGCGCTAAGTGGTTTTCAAAGGTAGATCTGAGATCGGGATATCACCAAGTGAGAGTCAAGGAAGAAGACATTTCCAAAACGGCTTTCAGAACTAGATATGATCATTATGAATTTCTAGTAATGTCATTTGGGTTGACTAACGCTCCAGCAGTGTTTATGAATTTAATGAATAATGTATTCAGACCTTTTCTAGATCTATTTGTGATCGTGTTCATCGATGACATTTTGTATATTCTCGGTCAGAAGCAGAGCATGCAGATCATCTACGTACTGTCCTCGAAATTCTTCGAGCTGGCAAATTGTATGCCAAGTTTTCAAAATGTGAATTCTGTAACTTTTCTGCGCCATATTGTCTCAGCTGACGGCATTCGGGTTGATACTCAAAAAATTGAGGCCGTGAATACTTGGCCAAGGCTTACAACACATATAGAGGTTCGTAGCTTCCTGGGATTGGCAAGCTACTATAGGATATTTGTGGGAGGATTTTTTTCTATTTCAGCATCATTGACGAAGCTAACTCAGAAATCAGTAAAATTTCATTGGACCGATGCTTGTGAGCGTAACTTCCAGGAATTGAAAGATAGATTGACTTCAGCTCCAGTCTTGACACTTCTAGAAGGATCAGAAGGCTATGTTGTTTATTGCGATGCCTCTGGTGTTGGGTTGGGCTGTGTATTGATGCAGCACGGTAAGGTTATTGCCTATACTTTTAGGGAGTTGCGGAAACATAAGATGAATTATCCAACCCATGATCTTGAATTAGTTGCATTCATTTATTCACTAAAGATATGGAGAAATTATTTGTATGGTGTTCATGTCGATATTTATATAGATCACAAGAGTCTGTAGTACATTTTCAAACAGAAAGAGTTCAATCTACGGTAGAGGTGGTAGTTAGAGTTACTGAAATACTATGATGTGAGTATTCTATATCATCTCGGGAAGGCGAATATGGTAGCCGATACGCTTAGCCGTAAATCAATGGGTAGTTTATGTGATGTTCAGCCGAAAAAGAGGGAATTAGTTCGTGAGCTCCACCAGTTAGCTAGCCTAGGAGTCCGCTTAATAGACTCGGGCAATATAGGAGTTGGTATTCATAACCCAGCTGCTTCATCCCTAGACATGGAGGTGCAAAAAGCGTCAATATGAAGATCCCAAGTTGAATTATTATAGAGATATACTCCACTAGAAGGAAAAGTCACCATTTGAGATTTCTGTAGATGGGATTCTCAGGTATCGAGGCAGACTATGTGTCCCAGATGTTGCAGGATTACGCCACCAGATTCTGGAAGAAGCCTATTACTCCTGTTATTCCGTTCACCTAGGAGCGACAAAGATGTACCATGACCTCAAATCAATGTATTCGTGGAACGGGATGAAGAAAGTTATAGCAGAGTTTGTTGCTCAATGTCCAAATTGTCAACAAGTGAAAATTGAGCATCAAAAGGCAGGAGGACTGTTGCAAGCTATGGAAATCCCAACCTGGAAGTGGGAAGTGATCAATATGAATTTTATTGTAGGCTTACCTCATTCTCGGCGTAAGTATGACTCCATGTGGGTGATTGTTGACAGACTCACAAAGTCAGCTCATTTCCTACCAGTTAGAACTACATACTCAGCAAAAGATTATGCAAAGTTGTATCTTTAAGAGATAGTATCCATTATCACAAATAGAGGGGCACAATTTATAGCTAAATTTTAGGAAGTCTTTTCAAGAAGGTTTGGGAACTCAAGTGAGACAGAATTTCATCTACAGACTGATGGGCAAGCTGAACGCACTATTCAGACCTTGGAAGATATGTTACAGGTATGTGTATTAGACTTCGGAGGTAATTGGGATGAACATTTTGCACTTATCGAATTTGCATATAATAAAAATTATCATTCCAGTATCCAGATCGCCCCATATGTGGCTCTATATGAAAGAAAGTGTAGATCGCCAATTGGATGGTTTGAAATCGAAGAAACACAATTAATAGGTCCAGAATTGATTCAGCAAGCAGTGGAAAAGATCAAGCTTATCAGAGACCGATTGTTGACAGCCAGAGTTACTAGAAATCTTATGTCGACAATCGTTAACGAAACTTGGAATTCCAGGTTAATAAGTGGGTATTCCTAAATGTGTCGCCAATGAAAGGTGTAATGAGATTCGGCAAGAAGGGAAAGCTTAGTCCCCCATATATTGGAGCTGACAAGATTGTGCGTAAGGTACGCCAAGTGGCTTATGAACTAGATCTACCTTAAGAACTTGAATCAGTCGACCCAGTTTTTCATGTGTTGATGCTCTGTAAATGCGTTGGAGATCCTTCCAGAATCGTGCCTATAGGGGATGTTCAAATTACTGAGAAATTGGCTTATGAAGAAATACCCATTGCCATTCTAGATAGACAAGTGTGAAGACTAAGAACCAAAAATATAGCCTCAGTTAAGGTCTTGTGGAGAAAAAATAACAGAGAGGAAATGACTTGGGAAGCAGAAGAAGATATGAAGTCCAGATATCCGTATTTATTTACACCCCAGAAGAGGTTCAAGAGGAGACGCCATTGTCCTAAGTTATGTAATGCTTTCTTTGATACTTTTGGTTATATGTGGCCATGTTTTTTTTTTTTTGCCATTATTGTTGTAGCCCTGTGAGGCAATGTTATTTTAGATTGATGTGATAGGTTGGTAGTGCCATATTACAGGGAAAACTCTGGTGAAATTTTTGTACAATCCCCGAGAGCTTAACATTCGAGGACGAATGTTCCAAAGGGGGGGGGGGGAATGTTACACCTCAGACATTTCTAGGTGATGTGCTATGAATGAATTAATGCGAGCTCAAGGAGAACATGGAGTCCATATGACCTTAAGGAGAGTACTTGATAGCCTTAGGGTGCGTACTAAAATATTCTGAAGCTATATGAATCGGTGAATCTATGTTCTTTGAAGAAAGTGAAGTATAAGTTGTGTTCGGAAGGGTTTTGTAAAAACTGAGTTAATGTTGATTTAGTAACATTTGGAGAAGGAGCTATAAGGCTACCTAGATGGTTAATGAAGTATTATACAAGTGCCAAGAAGGTTCCATAAGGTTTGGAGGTCAAACGAAGCAACGAGAACAATTTCGGGAAGAGGCTGAGTTATATGACCAATTATATGGTCCGTATAACTTTATACGGTCCATATAACTGTCTGTATAACAGTCACAATGAAGGGTCATCACTGGAGAGATTATACGGTCACTTATACGGACCGTATAAGTGTCTGTATAATCCATAATGGGCAGCCTTGTCCTCTTTTTATAAATATAAGACCTATGTCCTTATTTCTCATTTTCCACCTTATCCACACTTCTTGAGACCTCTAGAATATTCCACACACCATATCAACACAAATTCAATAGAGATCAAAGACTTGACATCAAGAACTAAGAGAATCAAGTGTAGAGAAGATCACTAGGGTTTGTGGAGGTCAAGGTTCCCTTTAGAATTGAAGTTGGGGTTTTTTCAAGTGAAGTATCTTCATCCAAAGGTCATTGCTATATAATAAAAGGTGATTTTTACATCTATTTCATGTTATTAAAAGTATTGAGTGGTTGAAAGACTTGGATTAGAGAAGAAAGTAGAATATGGGCTCAAATATGGAAATAATGATATTTTGAGTAGCGTGTTAATTTAAGTTATGATTCTTAGAATGAGATGACTGTAATCTTGTTGTGAATGAAACTAATAATTTTGAGGAAGTATTATATGAGAACGAATATGGTGTTGTGTTATAGCCATGATTATGGATTGTGCATGATTTGAAAGGGAATTGTGAGGATTGAATAATGTTTAACTTGAAGAAGTTTATTGATTATGATATTGTGGGTGTTGTTAATGATTTTTGGGAGTTTTTTGTTATATGGAGGAAGTTGTGGAAACAAAGGAAATGCTGCCCTATTTTCGTTAGCTCTTAGTCTCATTAGATTAGACTTAAGCATGATTCAAATGATCTAACGTAGTACGAATTCTCTAGAATGTAGAGTTGTGAGCATGGAGAGAGAACGATTAGTCGTTAAGGAGACGTAAAGGTATGTAAGGCTAGTCCCTTTTCTTTCAAAGGCATGAATCCTCTACTATGATTTTCTTTCTTATATTTCCATGATCCTTTTACATTGCAAAGTTAAAAGTCTAAGATCATCAAGAGTTCCTTCTGAGCTAGAGATATGACATGTCCTATGGTAATGATGATGCTATTATGAGTTGATAATCTTATTTCATGATCCCATTGATGTTATCTCTTATTGTTGTCTCACCTCATGATATTGGTTCCTTCAAGGTGAGACCTAGCGATGATGTTGGATCCATAATATGATCGGAGGTTCCCGACCTTACATCATTCCGATTGAGTTATAACTTTTACTTGAGCTCTGATGCATGCTTCATATTATGTATATATAAGATTACACCGTGCCTAGTTAGCCGGGCAGTCACCACTTTGATAGGCGTAGTGGGTAGCTATGATGATGATTGCACCGTGCCTAATTGGCCGGGCAGACACCACTAGTGGGCGGCTTGAGATGTTTACCCTGGACGCGGGCTAATGATAATCACACCGTACCTATATGGCCGGGCAGCTTATATCTATGTATACATGATATGATGATGTTTGTTATAAAAGTAGCATGCATGACTCTGCCTTAAGAGGCAACCAGTTACAGGTTATCTCTTTATCTTATGATCTCCTATTTCTCTATTATGTTATTGTACATGCCTTACACGCTCAGTACATTGTTCGTATTGACGTCCGTTTCTTTTATGGGCACTATGTTCATGCCCACATGTAGATAGGGAGATGGCACAGACGCTTAGGAGCTTTATTCAGCAGATTTGCAGGAGCACTCCACTACTCTGGAGTTGCCACTTCTTGGTATATTCTTTTGTGTACATATTGGGGTATGGTGGGGTCCTGTCCCGTCCCTATGATTTTAGTATTTCAGTTAGATGCTCGTAGATACTCATGTGTGGATAATAGATGTTATATGACCTCTTTAGCATATACCTTGTACATTATTTTATAGCCTTTTGGGCCTATGTATATATCCATGTTCTTGGGAGATGTTTGGTGATCATTTCATAGTAAGTATGTCTTTGAGAAGCTATATCTCTTCAGGATGGGTGTTATAGTTAGCATGATAAGTGGTGCTCGCTAGCCAGCACTGGCTTCCCGTCATGGCCCTCTAGTTGGGTCATGACAGCTCTATCTATTTGAACCTGCGGGCATGAAACGCAGCGTCTCCTAGGCAAAAAAGGGTACCAGTACGAACAAAGTACTGAGTATGTAAGGCATGAGAGTAAAAGGAATGCAACCTGTACATCTGAACTGCCTCTGAGGGCCAATGATATGCATAAGTATTGTATATATACATATATAACGCCTGCTCATTGTTATAGCCCGTATTTTGTACGTTCGGATATTTCGAGGTAGTCGTGGTGAGTTCAGGGCAAGACCATTTTCCAAAATTATTTTAATGTACAAGTTGGTTATGAATATTATTTGTGAATACTATTAGTATGGAAATATTGAGAAAGGTCAAGGGTAAAAGGAAAATTCACAAAATGGATCATGGTAATATTGCGGAAGGCTAGGGGCAAAATGGGAATTTCACAAGAAGTCTTGAAAATTCTTGAAGAAACCAAGTTGGCCGTGTGGCATAAGTATATATGTATAAATATGAACAAAAAATGATGACAAAATGAGATAAATTAGTCATCCTTATTTTAATTTAGGAAACTTCAAGAAAGAGTACATGTGTCCTCATTCTATTTGATGAGGTTAATTATCTATATATGGACAAAGGCTTGTATAACAAGACATAACCTTCCTATACAAGTTCAAGAAATTTCAAGAAAGAAATCATAGGGGCATTCGGCCATGGCACTAAAAATTGGTGTCCATGAAATTGATCAAGAAAAATTATTTCCTTCTAGTATTCCAACTAATTTGAAGGTCCTTAATAACATGGAATGATTGTTGGAGCAAGCCAAGCATTTATTTGGGTGATTTACAAACCCTAGCCAAGTAAGAAGACAAGTGAAGGAAGGTAAGGTTCAATCCTTTTTTACATGTGTTATAAATGCTTTGTGTATGTTGAAGTATGTAGAAATGGATGGAATTCATGGTATATGTGTGTGTTGATGTTGTAGCCGAATGGGATTGTGTTGTGTAGAAAAAATGAATTGATTTTATTTAGTAGTTTGATTGTTGTTGTGGAAGATTCTATGATGTAAAATGAGGATTTAATAGTTAGAAATGAAGTTGTGATTGTTTGTGGATTATGGAAGAAGTTAGTGTGACATTAGTGTGGTTTCTTATATTTGTAAGAATAAATTTGTTAATGTATGGGTTGTTGACATAATTCATGAACTTGGAAGTGAGACATTTGTTCGGAAGATTGTAAGTTGGGTTGTGGTGATTGAATTTGAAAGAAGGAAATAGGTTGTTATTGTTCTTGTTTAAATTGGAAGGTGTCGGGTGAAGTAGTATGTTGATTGAGTCGTTTTGAATGTTATGTGAATTGAATTGAATATAAATGAAATGTCGTTGAATTGTATGACAAAGGTTGTTAATGTTAGAATGCGTCTTGAATTGATTGTTGATGTTGTTGGTATTGTCATTGATAGTTTGGCTGAGTTGAATTCTCGGATTGTTGATTGATGATTTGGGCCGAGTTAGATTCTCGGGGATGGTGTATTTACAGGGGAGATGCTGCCGAAATTTCGGCAGATCATAAGTGAATTTATTTGAAAGACTAAGACAAGTGTGTGTGACGATGAATCTAATGATTATGTAAATCTTCTTGGATGTAGACTAGCGATAACGAGCTTGGACAATTAAGCGTAGCTAATAGGACGTGGAGCAGGTATGTTAAGGCTCGTCCCTTTCTTTCAAAGGCATGATTCCGATGTTATGATTTCATAATTGTTTCTATATCTTCCTTGTTCTCGAAAGTTAGATGTTTATGATTCCAAGGCATGACTCCTTTCCCGATAACTCGTAAATGTTTTTCCAAAGTGTTCGTATTCTACCAAAACAGAGGTTTATGATTTTGTAAGATCTTATGACAATAACGATGGACATGTTTTACAATGACATTGATGATGTCAAGGATGAGAATGTTTCTAAGATAACTATGATAAGAATGATTTCATGTTTAAAGGTACTTGGCATGAGTATTGCTTTGGTTTTCCAAAAATAGCTTCTGAAACGTTCATAGAAGGTTCTGTACTTCAAACGCTCATAACTTTCTTATACTAAATCGGATTGACCCAAAACTTGTTTCTGAGCCTTCAAGTGTCGATTTATGTACGTACCCATCGAGTCTTAAAAATTTGTTCTATGTGCATATGTATATGAAGCGACGTCTTATGAGATTTATGATCTTATCCTATGTTCTCTGAACGCCGTTATTCGTTGCTAGTCTCATCTTATAGTAATTGTTCCTTCAAGGTGAGACAAAGTTATGATGATTATTCCATAATGAAATCGGAGGTTACCGACCTTACGTCACTCCGATGGAGTTATAGCTTTTGATTGGGCTCTTATGCATGCTTAAGTTGTGATAATTACACCGTGCCTATACGGCCGAGCAGCACCGCTAAGGCGGGCGGCTTAGGGATGATTACACCGCGCCTATATGGCCGGGCAGCACCGCTAAGGCGGGCGGCTTATGGATGATAACACCGTGCCTATATGGCATGGGTAGCACCACTAGTGGGCGGCGTGAGATTAGTACCCCGGACGCGGGAGGCTCGGACGCGGGCTAATGATGATATTTGACTCAGATAGCTTATGTATGCATGAAAGTAAAAGTAAGCATGCATGATTCCGCCTTGAGAGGTAAGCAGTTACAGTTACACCTTTTCTTTTATCTTCCATATTTCCTTATTATGTTGTGGTTCATGTTCTGTCCATATTATCATGTTACTATTCATGCCTTACATACTCAGTACATTGCTCGTACTGACGTCCCTTCTTGTGGACGCTGCGTTTTATGCCACGCAGGTACACCCAGATGAGTAGAAGATGTTCCAGCGGAGTTGGCAAGCTCCATTTGCTCTGGAGTGTTGCCGGGTCAGAGTGCTATGCTATGATGTCTTGTTCGAAGTTAGAGACTTTGCAGACAGAGTCGTGGGTATAGAGTGTCGGTATTGTAAACGGCTCCATCAGCCGATGTGTCATCTTATGTTATGTTATAAAGTCCATGTGATTACATATTCCATTTGATTTGAGTACGAGGGAAAATAAAGATTCCGAAAGCTTACTATGTATTTCATTCTTATTCGATTTAAGAGTCCAAAGATATTATGCATGTAATAAGAGTCAGCGGGTTCGCTCGGCTCCGAATATGGGGTCGGGTGCCCATCACACCCTAGTAAAGTCGGGGTGTGACAAAGTGGTATCAAAGCAGGTCGTTTTAGGGGTTGTCTGCAAAGTCGTGTCCAGTAGAGTCCTGTTTATGGGTGTGAAGCCGGCCACATTTATAAACAGGAGGCTGCAGGGCATCTAGGGATTGTTGACCTTCTTTCTGTCTTAGATCGTACGATAAAGCCAAGTCATAGGAAAATGAGATTCCCTATATGAGCCTTACATACGACGGAAGGAGATAAGTGATGATATGGAAAGTTATCGAAGTAAGCCTTGATATATTTGTTCTATTACTTGAAACTGGAAACATTGGATGGCTGAAATGTGTCATATAGCCATATGTTCTGTGAGGTATTGTCGATATTTGCTGCGTACAGATCTTGAATAGTAGGAATGTTAAAGGAGATTCTGCCAGAATGGATACGCCTAACAGAAAGAAGCATGGAAAGGAAATATTGTAAATAGGCAATAAGTGAGATGCGTTGTTTCAGAAAGGTTATGGATTTGGCCTGGCGATGAAGTTGCGATCACTACCATCGGGAATCTGGGAATCCCGGACGAAAGATAGTTATGCACGTAAGTAAAAGGTGAATATTGAGGATTAAAATGGGTAAAACAGTAATTGTAAAAGAAAGGACGTGTTACGAAAATGTCTCGGAATCTGTAAGGCTTTAATTTGCTCTAGATCATGTAATAAAGATCATGTGTGGAAGCGGACGCAATTATATCAGCGTTAAGGCACCAGATTCCATCAAAGTTTCGAGGTTAAGCGTGCTAAGGTGGGAGCAATTTTAGGATGGGTGACCCCCTGGGAAGTATGCAAGAAATTCTATATATCCAGACATAAGAGACAAATGAGAAGTTAGAGTAACCTAAGGGAAACTAGAGTAGACGGGATGGTTGGAGACCATAAGAAGTCGTGCAGGACGAGGCAGACTAGACTGGTGAAGAGACAGAAAGTGCATCACAGCTCTGGAATTAAGATAGGCTTGAATAGTGTTTGAAAGTACTTTGTGGGCTAGTTGATAGTAATTATATATATATGAATGTGTAGGATATCCCACATATGATTGTATCGGTGGACATGGGAGTTCCAGCAACCGGTGCTACGGTAAGGAAGGCATTAATCAAGTAAGGGTACCGAAGATCAAGTGACAAAAAAAAATGGTACAAGTATTGCAAGGTAACCTGCTATTATTTTTACTACCGGTTAAGATTGGAAATTCTAGTATAACGATATTTGGAAAAGAAAGAGAGTGAGTAGATGGAAAACAAAGAGATCAAAGTGTCGGAGAGGAGTGTATGAGGTTGGAGAACCGATTTCGATAAGTGGGGCTAAAGGAATAATGACTAGGATAGGGGGATGTGAAGTAAGAGGAAGAATGCATAGGCTTGCGATGATGCTGAGGTGAAAGATCTATAAAAGAATAAATGTGTAGCTATATTAATATAGTTAAAGGTTCGATGAACAAGGATAGGGAGAGTGAAAATTGTAAGGATTCTGTGCTAAGAACAAAAGTAGCGAGACGCTTGAGAAATATGGACGCACAGCTACAACACAAACACATAGTTAAAGAAGAATTACGAGTAAGTGAGCTAAGCAAGTGAAAGGACAAATAGTGGATGGAAGGGTATGGAAATGTGGACAAAATGATGAAATAGACAAAAAGTAAAAGAAAAACTTAGTATAAGAAGTTTTCGATATGTTAGGCACAGAGCTGGAAAGAGAGATGAGGAATAAGGTATAAACGAAGACTTCATAAAAGGACTGTTGGCATATAAGGAGCCCCTTAAAGGGGGGGGGGGGGGGGGGGGGAGACCATATTATATAAGGCCAAAAAGGGATCAAAATATTTTCAAGCACCAGAAAAGGAAACTTATTAGCTCGGGGCCAAAGTTTAAAACATGTCGGCACATCGGAAGTAAGTAAAGAATGTTTCGAACGACGACGACTATTATAACGAAGGTATCAACAATTGGTAGTCTGAGAATTTTTGAAAGAAAGAAAGAACGCAGTGCCTATGAATGAAACAAAAGAGTTCATCGGACACTAAAAAATTAGTTCATGGACCATTAATTATACGGAGCATGAGAATGTACGCTATAACAAAGGAAGACATTTCCAAGCTTAGATGGTACTAGTATATCACGTATATCAAATGATAAATCGATTCTAAAATGAAACGAGCAACATTTCCCCTATTTCTTAACCATCGCAACACATCCAACAATCAACACAACAACCTCACATGATCCTCTTAAACTCATATCATCAATACTTAGAGATGTACCATAAAACAGTCTAATACACGCTTCGCATACGACACTTATATACTTCCATCTTCCAAATCCACCAAGTATAACAACCTCGACACAATCTCAACATCAATTACTATCCACACAACAATATTTTAGCTCAAAAACACATTAACAACATGTCTCAATGCGGATTACAACTCAACATAAACTCAAGTTCATATTTGAACCTTCCCTCCAACTTCTTCCCCTTCAAACCTGGTATAACGATCACATAAACTCATAACATCGAAATAAGATAGAATCTTACCTCAAGAACTGAAGAACACCACAAATCCAAGATTACTTCACCTTGAAATATCATCCATAGCTTTTACAAGAAGGAGAAACAAGCTTCAACAATACTTTGGAAACCGTAAGCACTTGTTTCTTCTCTTTTAATCCTTAATTTCCCTTAGGGATTAGTTAGTTATGTTGGAAAGGGTTTCTAGAGGTGTTAGAGGTCAGGGGAAATGAGGGATAATAAGATAAAATGAAGAGAAACTACCTCATCCCTGGTTTCTCATATGCGACCATGATCTGCGACGCAAATGGCCATCTGCGACGGATCATGCCTTATATTTCCCGAACTTCACCGAAACATATCTTCTTCAAATCGTGTGATTCCGAACCTTTAGGTGGCCACTTATAACTCATATACAACCATTCTTCAACCTTTTAGAAACTTCATAATACCTTCAACCCATATTAGTTTACTTAGGATGCAACGATGCAAAATTTTATGAGGTGTAACATCCTCCCCTCCTTAGAAACATTCGTCCTCGAATGTTAACTCTTAGAAGTATACAGAAATTTTGGCAGTATCATCTATAATCATACTACTACCAACCTACCACACAGCGCAACAACATAGTTCAATGCCACACAGGGCAAATACAATCAATAACAGCAATGGCCTCACACGACCAACAAAAATAACTGACAATTTAATGCATACATGAAGATGATGGTATCGTAGCCTGAGCCTGCTCTGGGATAAAAAAAAAAGATATCTAGACTTCAGATATTCTTCGGCTTCCCAAGTCATCTCCTCTCCATTCTTATTTCTCCAAAGTACTTTTACGAAAGCTACATCTTTGGTTCGTAATCTATGAACCTGGCGATCTAGAATAGCAACAGGGACTTCCTCGTTGGATAACTGCTATGTTACCTGGATATCATCTATGGTACGACTCTGGAAGGATCTCCGACGCACTTGCAGAGCATGGATACATGGAAGACGGGATGTACCGACTTCAAGTCTGAAGGTAGATCTAACTCATAGGCTACTCAGCCTACTCTACGTATAATCTTGTAAGGACCGATATATCTAGGGCTAGGCTTTCCCGTCTTACCGAATCTCATGACACCCTTCATAGGAGACACCTTTAGGAACACTCAATTATCTACCTGGAACTCCATGTCTCGTCGTCTATTATCTGCATAAGCCTTCTGGTGACTCTGAGCTGCTAGTAACCTCTCCTGAATGAGCTTAACCTTCTCCACTGCCTGATGGACCAATTATGGCCCTATCAACCTTAATTCTCAAACCTAGAACCATTCGATAGTAAATCTGCACTTTCGCCCATATAGGACTTCATACGGAGCCATTTGGATACTGGAATGGTAGCCATTATTATATGCAAACTCAATAAGCGGCAAATGATCATCCCAGTTACATCTAAAGTCTATCACACATGATCGTAGCATATCCTCGAACGTCTGAATAATACGATCAACCTACTTGTCTGTCTAGGGATGAAATGTTGTACTAAGGTTCACTTGGGTCCCCAACCCCTTTTAGAAGGATCTCTAAAAGTTAGCTATAAATTGTACACATCTGTTTGAAATAATAGAAAATGGAACACCATGAAGTTGCACTATCTCTTTAATATACAACTTCGCGTAATCCTCAGCAGAATAAGTATTCCTGACAGGTAGAAAATGTGCTGACTTTGTAAGTCTATCAATAATCACCCATATCGAATCAAACCTGTGCCGAGAACGAGGTAAGCCTGTAATGAAATCCATATTAATCGCCTACCATTTATATGTTGGAATCCCTATGCCCTACAACAGTCCTTTAGGATTCTGATGCTCAACCTTTACCTGTTGACAATTAGGGCATTGGGCCACGAACGCTGCTATATCCTTCGTCATACCATTCCACCAGTATATCTCTCTGATATCATGGTACATCTTCATCGACCTTGGTGAATCGAGTAGCGGGAATAATGAGCTTCTGCCCTAATCTATTGACGTAACCCTGCAACATCCGGAACACACAATTTGCCTTGATACCTCAGAACTCTGTCTTCGGAAATCTCAAAGGGTGACTTCTTTTTTTGTGGACACTTATACGGTCCGTATAATTCTCATCCAAATAGTCTCGTACTTTACCGGTAATTTCTCTCGAGATTTTCACTCACTAAGGTTCTCTTAACTCTCATCTTTTCCCGACATCTGATCTCCTTGCCTTCCACTTACTCACACTTTTCTTTTCCAAATATTGTTGCCTTAAGATTTCCAATCTTAACCTATGGTAAAATAATAGCAGCTCATCTCGTAGCACTCGTACCATTTACCTTTGTTGTTACTTGGAGTTCGGTATCCTTATTCAATTTGGGGTCTTCCATATCGTAGCACCGGTCGCTGGACACATGTGTCCACTGATACAATCACAGATGAAATATCGTACACATTCATATATATACATATAATTATTATCAACTAGCCCACAAAATACTTCCAAACGTCATTCAAGCCTATCCTAATTCTAAGCTGTGGCGTACTTTCTGTCTCTCCTCTGGTCTAGCCTGTAGCGTGCCGTGTGGCCTTTTATGGTCTCCAACCATCCCGTATACTCTAATTTCACTCAGACTATCCTAGCTTTTCATTTGTCTCTTATGGCTAAATCTTTGGGATTTCTTGCATACTTCTCAGGGGGTCACCCATCCTAAAATTGCTCCCACCTTAGCACGCTTAACCTCGAAACTTTGGTGGAATCTGATGCCTTAATACTGATATAATTGCGTCCGCTTTCTCATATGGCCTTTATTACATGTTTTGAGGCAAGTCGAGGTCTTACAGGTTCCGAGGCATTTTCGTAATACGTCCTTCTTTGTACAATTACTATTTTACCCTTTTCAATTCCCAACGTTCACTTTTCACCAGTGTGTATGATTATTGCCTGTCCTGGGTTTCCAGATTACTGATGGTGGCGGACATACCTTCGTCGCCCTTACCTATAAATACTCAGATATCCGTATGTCCAGATATTTCCTTGCCATCCATACATAATAATCTACAGGAGAACTGATTGTTAACTTCCCCTGAATCATCCAACAAACCTTGTTCTTACTAACCTCAAATGTTATCCCCTTTAACCCTTCGGGCTGTTAATCATCTTTCTTACAATCGTTCTTCACGTCGTGCCCAAATCTGTAGCTTCTCTAAAATGTCAGATCCCACTTATCATCTATTTACGATGTTTCCTTTCCATGCTTCTTTCTGTTAGGTATACCTAGTTGAATGACCACATTTTGAAAAATTTGACCGAGTCTCACTTACCATTCTTACTATTCATAATCTGTACGCAACAAATATCAACAATACCTTACAGAGCATACAGCTATATAACACATTCCAGCCATCCAGAACTTCCAATTTCATATAACAGAACAAGTACATCAAAACTTACCTTTATGACTTTCCATGTCATCCCTTACCTTCTCCCGTCGTATGTAAAGCTCATATAAGGAATTTCATTTTCCTATGACTTAGCTCTATCGCACGATCTAAGACAGCAAGGAGGTCAACAATCCCTAGATGCTCCGTAGCCTCCTGTCTATAAATGTGGCGCGCTTCACACCATAAACAGGACTCTACCGGACACGACTTTGCAGACGACCCCTAGGACAGACCTGCTCTGATACCACTTTGTCACACCCTAATTCCACTAGGGTGTGATGGGCACCCGACCCCACATCTAGAGCCGAACGAATCCACAGACCTTTAGGGCATAAATAATCTTATTAGACTTTTAAATCAAATAAAAATAAAATACGTAATAAACATACAAAATATTCCTTTTCGATGCTTTCCAAATCAAACAGAATCTGTGATCATATAGAATTTAACACATAATACAGAATGACATATTGGCTGATGAAGCCGCCTACACAACCGACATACTATACCCACGACTCTGTCTGCAAAGTCTCTAACATCAATCCAGAAAAAGCATACACACAAACTCTGACTCGGCAGCACTCAAGGAGCAAATGGAGCTTGCCAACTCTGCTGGAACGTCCTCTATAGTAACTTCACATCATCTGGGTGTACCTGCGCTACATGAAATGCAGCCCCCGAAGAAAGGGGGTCAGTACGGAATATATCACGACCCAGCTAGGGGCCGCGACGGGTACCCGGGGCTAACCACCGAGCACCACTCATTCTATGTCTCATCATACTCATTTCATGCTCTTTTATTACTTTTATACTCAAATCGTAGGAAAACCATATTTCATATAAAATATAAATACTTATATATATGCCTCTTGGCCATCAAAATAACATTTATACTATATAGCATCTCGTGAGACCATCTAACCCACACTGCGTATCTACGAGCCTCTACTGGATAACTAGACATATACATATATACACAAAAACATAGTCCGACTAGCACCTCCGAAATAGTGGAGTGCTCCTGTAAATCTGCTGATAGCTCCTATAGGTCTGCGCCGCCTCTCTGTCTACCTGTGGGCATGAACACAACGTCCAAAGAAAACGGACGTCAGTACGAATATTGTACTGAGTATGTAAGGCATAACAATGAAAATACGTCAATGAGATAAAGGAAACATCAATAAGGAGAAACTGTATGTGACTGTCTCGTATAGAAGAAATAGCACATGCTGACTTACTTTATATCCATCATTATAGCATATATTGCTGCGGAACGTGCAGCCCGGTCCATACATCATCATTATATAAATATATCGCCGCGGAACGAACGGCCCGATCCATATATCATCATATATAAATATATTGTCGTGGAACGTACGGCCCGATCCATCACCCATATATCCCGCGTCCGGGATGGAATCATGATATGCCAGCTGTACAGGTGGCTATATGTCTATAGCGCATCACCTTTCCCCACTTCCCCTGAAAACATTTACATATCATATACATGCATAAGAACTCAAGGACAACTATACTTTGTCGGGGTGACGTAGGGTCGTGATCCCCCGACTTCATTATGGACATCTATATGTATCCTGCCTCACCATGAAGGAAGTAGTGTATAAGGTGAGTGTATGCCATAACAGACATCTGTAACTTAATACTGTTCTGCCTCACC
This sequence comes from Lycium barbarum, assembly GCF_019175385.1. Lineage (NCBI taxonomy): Eukaryota > Viridiplantae > Streptophyta > Magnoliopsida > Solanales > Solanaceae > Lycium > Lycium barbarum. The sequence continues at coordinate 116,923,101 of NC_083337.1, forward strand.
TTGAAGGGACAATACATAAGGTGAGTGTATACAATGCTTGACATACTTAACTTAATGGTATTCTGCTTCACCTCGGAGGAAACAATGTATGAGGTGAGTGTATACAACATATGACATCATTAGCGTTATAGGAATGTAATAACATGAACTCTACATTCTTTAGACTTAAGCTTATCATCATTGGACTCATAACATATCTCTTGTCGCATATAACTATTCATGATCATAGATTTTTTTGACTTTCTGGGATATATATATATAGAGAATTCATGTAGAGAAAGGAGAATCATACCATCGGATTCATGCCATAGAAAGAAAGGACTAGCCTCACATACCTTTGACGTTTACTATTCTTATCGCTTGCTTGCTTCCCCTATGATGCACTCATGTATACCTTCAAGAGAATTCGTGTCGTCGTTAGCTAAGCAATTATAAGGACGGACTATTATTTTTAGGGGAAATTGGGCAGCATTTCCTTTGTTGCTACTACGTTTCCCATATTCTATTTCAGCTCCCAAACATTCGCAACCATAATCACAATATAGAAATCAACAATCATCATTTATGTACATTTAGCAAAATCCACCAATTTCCTCCAATTTCTCCAAATTTAGTGGTTTTAGCTTATCGTCACATTTTTCTCATACATCACACTTATTTCATGGTCTAAACATCATTTATAACATACTCATGATCACAACATATCACGTTCATGGTTTCATTCAACTACCATTCAATAATGACACTACTCATCCTTCCAAAACTCATTTTCCATGCTTTTCTACAATCCAAGCATCTTAGCTTTGCAATACCTTAAATAGCACAATAAAACCATGAAGAATACCTTAGATGATGGTGGAACAAGCTTAGAGTTGAATCCTCCCATTATCACCAAAACCCTTCTTCACCTTCCTTAGGATTTTCTTGAAGAAGATGAATCCTACTTGAGTTTCACACACTTGGGTTCATGAATTTGATGTTGTTAATCTTGGTTCCCTTTGATTTTTCTTGTGGATGAAATGTTGAGAGGGTTCTAGAGGGTTTTCGGACCAAAAATGGTGAAAAAATGGGTTAAAAACGAAGTTGGGTCTATATATAATTGTCCAGAAGATTCTGGACTGACACAACATGCGACACTCTATGCGAGTCGCATGTCGAACATGCGAGTCACATGTTGTGTCGCAAATCATGCCAGCTGACCAACTCTCACTGGCACGCTTTGCGGTTGCATCTGCGAGTCGCATGTTGAACATGCGAGTCGCATGTTGCGCCGCCAAGTGCGCCAAGCTGTCCGTCGTAGAATGGCCATAACCTTTGATCCCGATATGATGTGAGGGCTCACGACCTATGGTTAGAAAGCTCTTTCAATTATATACAACTTTCATCCTGTGGTATTGTTCCCAAATTCCAACTTTATAATAGCGTTTTGGCCCCTCCAAACCAGATCACTACGAAGATGTTTCCTTAACTCGCCCTCTGGATGGCCTATGCTCATGTTTGGCTCATGGGTTCTTCTCGAAACTTACTTGGCACTTCATTACCAATATAAAGGACATTATAACTCTTCTCCAAAATGTCATTAAGCCATCATTAATTCGATACTCGAAATTCTTTCCCGATACACAACATATACCTTGCTTTCCTTAACAACTTTCGTCTCCTACCTCAAATGTCTTTGAAATCTCATTTAGAATCATTAAATATTATATCTTACTTATCAAAACATCGTATGCATCATTCCCTTCATCAATCAATTCACTGTGCATGAACGAAAATTTTTCCGAGGTGTAACATTCTTCCCCCCTTGGGAACGTTCGTCCTCGAATGTTAAACTATTCGGGATTCTACGAATTTTCACCATATTTTTTTTCTTTAACTGACTCGGAGTATCATGATCACACTATTCTTTCTTAGCTCTTATTCCTCTTTCCGAGTACTCACTTCGTTTCATCGGCGACGCATAAGCACTTGCAAGTCGCATAATCGTTCTTACGTGATTCGTGTACATACATTTCTATACATGTACAAGTATCCACATCCGTATTTGTATTCATAATCGGACTCATTTACCCATCATTAGACTTATTTATGCACAACTCTCATTCTTTGTTTTAGAGTCTATATCTGTCACATCTTAGAATCCATCATTTCAATCTCTACACTTATATTACCTTTACTCGCTTCCCCCCCCCCCCTTTTAGGATTTTACTTGTACCATTCTCAAATCCGTTATCTCACCTTCAAATATTTAATTCATATATCCCTTATGTCCCATGCTCTTTTACTCTTGATTATACCAATCACAAACTACTACGACTTTGCCATATCACTTTTCTCTAATTTCTTTTTCAAGTTGGCTTCCCTTTTTGTCATTGCTTTCTATCATCTCTTGTCATTGAAGAACCTCTATGCTGGACTTTCCTTTAACAAGGTCTTATAAGCTTTCTCATCTACTGCTCCAAGGCTCGCTTGTTGGTTTCACACTTGCATTCACTCTTTATTCATATAGAACATGTCACGTCTTTAGTCATTTCCTCCCTATACTTTACTTACCACATAAGTTATCTCACCAATGTATTCACATTCATTATAACCCCTCATATTCGTATCTCTATCTCCGTGATGCTGCTACTTTATTTTGCTAATAAACTTATCATATTTTACTCGTGCTTATATATCCAATGGCTACTCCAGTATCATACTATATTAGAGTTACTCTTTCTCCTCCATGTCATGTTTTAATGCTACTAATCTCCTTTGTTCACTCTAGCAATTCTCTTTACTGTATCAATGTCGCTCTTATAACTGCCATTACTATCAATTCAATAGTATCTAGCTCAATTCTTATACTTCTATCTTAATCTCATTTTGCCATTACTCTTTTGTACATCATCCTTTCTTGTTAGGACATATTACAAGCTTATTTCTTATCTCTTTTGGATTCTAGGAAAATTTCGGCAGAGTTTCCTCTATATTTCTTACTATCCCAAAACCTGCATGCAGCAAATACCAACAATGCCTCACAGGGCCAATATATATATATATATATATATATATATATATAAATACACGACATGTCTCAGCCACACAGGGCTCCCATTTTCAAGTAAAAGCACAAAGATGTCATAACGTACCTCATATCTCACACTTCGAGATGTACCTGATCCTGTAGCGATCTGCCCTGTTACCTCTTCCCATTTAATTTCCCTTTTTCATCCTTCAGCTTTATATTTCCATCATATCTCAATATTATTATTTTATTCGACAAATATCTTTCGTACCATCGATTACCTTTATTCTGATTCATTCAATTTGCTGTGTTCTCAACTTATAGCTGAACTTATCATAGAGAGCCACATTTAATCAATTTCTCTATCATATGAACACTGACTTACTTTCTGACAATCAATTCATCATCATAGTATTACATATTTCGATAATGTAGCCTCGACGAAGGGGCTTACCTCCGTAGCTTTCATTGTCATCAATCACTTTCTTCTATCATTACCATTCTTCTGCTGCAATTAGGGGTTAGTATAAGGAATCTCATTTTCTAAGGCTTAGCTCTATCGCACGATCTTAGAGATGAAAGAAGAGTAACCATCCTAAATGCCTTGTAGCCTCCTGTTTATAGATGTGGCGCACAACACACCATAAACAAGACTCTACTAGACACGGCTCGTAGACACTTCCTAGGACTGAACTGCTCTGATACCACTTTTGTCACGACCCAGCTAGGGGCCGCGACGGGTACCCGGGGCTAACCACCGAGCACCACTCGTTCTATGTCTCATCATACTCATTTCATGCTCTTTTATTACTTTTATACTCAAATCGTAGGAAAATCATATTTCATATAAAACATAAATACTTATATATATGCCTCTTGGCCATCAAAATAACATTTATACTATATAGCATCTCGTGAGACCATCTAACCCACACTGCGTATCTACGAGCCTCTACTGGATAACTAGACATATACATATATACACAAAAACATAGGCCGACTGGCACCTCCGAAATAGTGGAGTGCTCCTGTAAATCTGCTGATAGCTCCTATAGGTCTGCGCCGCCTCTCTGTCTACCTGTGGGCATGAACACAACGTCCAAAGAAAACGAACGTCAGTACGAATATTGTACTGAGTATGTAAGGCATAACAATGAAAATACGTCAATGAGATAAAGGAAACATCAATAAGGAGAAACTGTATGTGACTGTCTCGTATAGAAGAAATAGCACATGCTGACTTACTTTATATCCATTATTATAGCATATATTGCTGCGGAACGTGCAGCCCGGTCCATACATCATAATTATATAAATATATCACCACAGAACGAACGGCCCGATCCATATATCATCATATATAAATATATTGTCGTGGAACGTACGGCCCGATCCATCACCCATATATCCCGCGTCCGGGATGGAATCATGATATGCCAGTTGTACAGGTGGCTATGCGTCTATAGCGCCTCACCTTTCCCCACTTCCCCTGAAAACATTTACATATCATATACATGCATAAGAACTCAAGGACAACTATACTTTGTCGGGGTGACGTAGGGTCGTGATCCCCCGACTTCATTATGGACATCTATATGTATCCTGCCTCACCATGAAGGAAGTAGTGTATAAGGTGAGTGTATGCCATAACAGACATCTGTAACTTAATAGTGTTCTGCCTCACCTTGAATGGACAATACATAAGGTGAGTGTATACAATGCATGACATACTTAACTTAATGGTATTCTGCTTCACCTCGGAGGAAACAAAGTATGAGGTGAGTGTATACAATATATGACATCATTAGCGTTATAGGAATGTAATAACATGAACTCTAGATTCTTTAGACTCAAGCTTATCATCATTGGACTCATAACGTATCTCTTGTCGCATATAACTATTCATGATCATAGATTTTTTTGACTTTCTGGGATATATATATATAGAGAATTCATGTAGAGAAAGGAGAATCATACCATCGGATTCATGCCATAGAAAGAAAGGACTAGCCTCACATACCTTTGACGTTTACTATTCTTATCGCTTGCTTGCTTCCCCTATGATGCATTCATGTATACCTTCAAGAGAATTCGTGTCGTCGTTAGCTAAGCAATTATAAGGACGGACTATTATTTTTAGGGGAAATTGGGCAGCATTTCCTTTGTTGCTACTACGTTTCCCATATTCTATTTCAGCTCCCAAACATTCGCAACCATAATCACAATATAGAAATCAACAATCATCATTTATGTACATTTAGCAAAATCCACCAATTTCCTCCAATTTCTCCACATTTAGTGGTTTTAGCTTATCGTCACATTTTTCTCATACATCACACTTATTTCATGGTATAAACATCATTTATAACATACTCATGATCACAACATATCACGTTCATGGTTTCATTCAACTACCATTCAATAATGACACTACTCATCCTTCCAAAACTCATTTTCCATGCTTTTGTACAATCCAAGCATCTTAGCTTTACAATACCTTAAATAGCACAATAAAACCATGAAGAATACCTTAGATGATGGTGGAACAAGCTTAGAGTTGAATCCTCCCTTTATCACCAAAACCCTTCTTCACCTTCCTTAGGATTTTCTTGAAGAAGATGAATCCTACTTGAGTTTCACACACTTGGGTTCATGAATTTGATGTTGTTAATTTTGGTTCCCTTTTATTTTTCTTGTGGATGAAATGTTGAGAGGGTTCTAGAGGGTTTTCGGACCAAAAATGGTGAAAAAATGGGTTAAAAACGAAGTTGGGTCTATATATAATTTTCCAGAAGATTCTGGACTGACACAATATGGGACACTCTATGCGAGTCGCATGTCGAACATGCGAGTCGCATGTTGTGTCGCAAATCATGCCAGCTGACCAACTCTCACTGGCACGCTTTGCGGTTGCATCTGCGAGTCGCATGTTGCGCCGCCAAGTGCGCCAAGCTGTCCGTCGTAGAATGGCCATAACTTTTTATCCAGATATGCTGTGAGGACCCACGACCTATGGTTAGAAATCTATTTCAATTATCTACAACTTTCATCCTGTGATATTTTTCCCAAATTCCAACTTTATAATTCTGTTTTGGTCCCTCCAAACCAGATCATTACGAAGATGTTTCCTTAACTCGCCCTCTGGATGGCCTATGCTCATGTTTGGCTCATGGGTTCTTCTTGAAACTTACTTGGCACTTCATTACCAATATAAAGGACATTATAACCCTTCTCAAAAATGTCATTAAACCATCATTAATTCGATACTCGAAATTGTTTCCCGATACACAACATATACCTTGCTTTCCTTAACAACTTTCGTCTCCTACCTCAAATGTCTTTCAAATCTCATTTAGAATCATTAAATATTATATCTTACTTATCCAAACATCGTATGCATCATTCCCTTCATCAATCAATTCACTATGCATGAACGAAAATTTTTCCGAGGTGTAACAGAATAGGTACTGAGTATGTAAAGCATGAGATACAATAAACAGAATCATAATCTGAACAGGGAGTACAGGAAATAAGTGCAATAACCGGAGTATAAAAAATGCTTACTCATAAAACATAGGTAATGCATGTCAAACATATGCCATGTCCGGCCCCATTATGGGACTCGGTGAACAGAACGTGGTCGCCACCCCATCATTGGCGCCACAACACAGCATACTCCAGAGTAGGGAATAGCTCCGTAACATATCATAACATATCAGATGGCCATATCTCATCATATCATATCATATCATCAAATATCAGAATATATGTACATGGCACAGCATACACCAGAACCCATGTACATGTCATACCTGCCCCCTCACATCGAGGCACGACGAACAGTGCAGTGAAATACGCGTGATAACATATCCTGGCCCGGGCTCAGTGAAGGAAGCATTGAGGCATCCACGAGTAGAGTAGTGAGAAACGTTATGCATCATAAATATTTATAAAGACTCGATAGAATAGTTCGAACGATAGGTCATTTAGAAAAGATATCAGACGATAGTCATAGTACGTACCTTTCAGATGTTACGACGGATTATGTCAAGAAAAACTTCTGAGATCGTTTGTACATATCAAAATATATCATAGGATTCAATGGAATAGCTAAAACAACTATCGTTTAGTAATCGGAACAATAACCAAAGGTTTCTTTAATTATCGTACGGAAGTAGGTCAAATAGAACAATACAAGAGGATTTCGGAAATTGTGGGCCCACCTCGGGTCAAGTCGAGGTGGCGTACATAAATTACGAACCTTAGGCCTTATGAAGTCATCTACGAACGTTTCAAAGTAATCCGATTCTATTTGTAAAAGTTACGGATGTTTTATGGCACAAGACTCTTTTAGAAGTAAAAAGTGTTTAAGCTATTTTTCATCAAAGCATAGGGTTCATAATTCAATTACACTGAAATAAATAAGGGTCATAATTATGCTCAGATTTCTAAGAATGGAGTTTTCCTCAAGACTCGTATCATAGCCTATTATGACTAGGACATGCCAAAAGAAAGAAAGTGTTATATCCTGTATTTTATACGTTTGGATATTTCAAGGTAGTCGCGGCAAAGCTAAGGGAATGACCATCTTCCAAAATTATTCTAATGTACAAGTTGGTTATGAATATTATTTATGAACATTGGTAGTATAGAAATATTGAGAAAAGTTAAGGGTAAAAAGAAAAATTCACAAAATGGTTCATGGTAATATCGTGGAAAGGCTAGGGGTAAAATGGGAATTTTACAAAACAAATTGTCTTGAAATTTCCGGACCAAGCCAAGGCTTGGCCGTGTGTGTGTGCATGTGCATGTATATGTGGGCCCCACTCCTATATGGGTGAAGCTTATGGAGTAAGCCAAGTGGTCATCTTTGTTAATTAAAGGAAAATTCAAGAAAAGGAAAGAAAATTCTAGAGAAAAAAATGATGAAAGGAAGCATGTGCCCCTCAAATGTTTGGAGGAGCTATACATATATATGACATATTAGTCATATTCTCCATAAAAGCTCTAGAAAATTGGAGAAAGAAATGAAACAAGAAGGAGGAGAAAAACTTAAGGAGACCATTCGGCCACCCAATGGAAAACTAAGCCATGGAAATCTTGCTCCAAAAATTTGTTTCTTCATGTACTTCGACTAATTGGAAGGTGCTAAACAACATGGAGTAATTGTTGTAGCAAGCAAACCATTCATCCTTACGATTTTCAATTCAAGTCATGTTGAAGAACTAAGTGAAGAAGGTAAATTCTAATCCTCTTTTCATGTGTTATAGATGGTTTATGTGTGTTGTAGTGTGTGAGAATGAATGAAAGTCATGAAATTTTGAATGTTGAAGTTGGGCCGTGTAGGGGGTGGTTGTGTTGGAATGATGAACTAATTTTTATTTAATATTTTTGGTTGTTGTTGTGTGGATTCTATCATGATAATGAAGGTTTAATGATTTAAATTGAAGTTGGAACCGTTTGTAGGTTGTTGGAGAAGATAATATAATTTTCATATAGTTCTTGTATTATTGTGGTTAATGTTGTCAATGTGTGGGATGTTGATGTAGTTTATAAATTTGGAAGAAAGAAATGTGTTGTCATTATTCTTGTTGAGTTTGGAAGATTGTAAGTTGGGTTGTTGTGATTAAATTTGGAAGAAGGAAATGGGTTGTCATTGGTTTTGTTAACTTTGGAAGATGTTGGATGGAGTAGTATGTTGATTGAATCGTTTTGAAAGTTATTGAATTGAATTGAATAGAATTGGATAGTGAAGTGTTGCTAGTATTGTTGTTGGTTTGGCCGAGTTGAATTCTCGGGTTTGTTGTTGATGATTTGGGTCGAGTCGTATTCTCAGGGATGGTATATTTACATGGGAGATGCTGCCGAAATTTCGGCAGAATTATAAATGAATTCATTTGAATGATTAAGACAAGTATATGGTGATGAATCTAATGATTGCGTCAATCTTCTTGAATGTAGACTAGCGGTAGCGAGCTTGGACAAATAAGCGTAGCTAATAGGACGCGGAACAGGTATGTTAAGGCTCGTCCCTCTTCTTTCAAGGCATGATCCGATGTTCTGATTTCATAAGCGTTTCCATATTTTCCTTGTTTTCAAAGGTTAGTTGCTTATGACTCTAGGGTATGACTCTTTTCCTAATAACCCGTACATGTTTTCTAAAATGTCTATACATTTCCAAAATAAAGGTTATGGTTTTGTAAGCTTTTATGATAAAATAATGGATATGTTTTACGACGATACTGATGATATTAAGGATGAGAATATTTTTTAAGAAGACCATGACAAGAAGGATTTTCCAAAAATGGCTTCTGAAATGATCGTAGAAAGTTCTGTACTTTAAACGCTCATAACTTTCTTATACTAAATCGGATTGACCCGAAACTTGTTTTTGAGTCTTCAGAGTCGGTTTACGTATGCTGTTATTCATTGCTCGTCTCATCTTATAAGAATTGTTCCTTCAAGGTGAGACAAACGACCATGGTTATTCCATAATGTAATCGGAGGTTACCGACCTTACGTCACTCCGATAGAGTTGTAGCTTTCGCTTGGGCTCTCATGCATGCTTTATAATTATATATGTATTTTTTTTATAACACCGTGTCGTCCAATGGGCGGCCGGGCAGACACACCACTATAGTGGGCAGCTTATACCCCGGATGCGGGAGGCCCGGACGCGGGCTTACACACCGATCCTATATGGACGGGCAATTTACACACCGGTCTTACTTGGACGGGCAGTTTACACACTGGTCCTACTTGGACGGGCAGTTTACTTACAGATTTTTATATGTTTTTTTTAAGAAAGCTAGCATGCATGGCATCCGCCCTAAGGGGCACTCAGATGTACAGATTACTCTTTTATCTCATGAATGTTCAGGCAGAAATACACCGTACCTATATGGTCGGGCAGTTTACTTGTAAATACTTATATGTTGTTTCAAAAGGTAAAGTTAGCTTACATGATATCTGCCTTAAGAGGCAAACAGAGGTACAGGTTATTTTCTTACCCTATGTTATGTTTTACGTCCCTTACCATGATCTTATGTTATTACTCTTGCCATACATACTCAGTACATTGCTCGTACTGACCCCTCTTCTTTGGGGGCTGCGTTTCATGCCGCGCAGGTATACCTAGATGAGCTGAAGCTAGCATAGAAGATGTTCCAGCGGAGTTGGTAGGCTCCACTTGACCTGGAGTGCTGCCGAGTCAGAGTATATGTGTCATGGTGTTTTGTTCGATGTTAGAGACTTTGCAGACAGAGTTGTGGGTTAGGAGTCAGTCCGTCAGTGGCTCCATCAGCCGACGTGTCTTTATATGTATACTATAAAGTTTCATATGATTACAAATTTTGAGATTAACAGAAAGAAAGTTTTTGAAAGTCTTATTATGTATTTCATGATTATTTGGTTTAGAGTCTAGAGAGATTAAGTATGTGATAAGAGTCAGCGGGTTCACTCGGCTCCGAATATGAGGTCGGGTGCCCATCACATCCTAGTAAGGTCGGGGTGTGACAGAAAGGTAGAGCTTTACATACCTTATTCGTTCCTTACGCCAATCCAAACTCAAGTTCCGAACTTCCCCAAAATCTACAATTGGTCACAATTACCAAACATTAACCATAAGCATTTAGGTATTCAATCTTAAGTAACACTTGTCTATAGAAATTTGGGCAGTATCTCCCCTATACATTCAATGTCCCCGAGAATTTAACTCGGCCAAAACATCAACAAATATACCAACAACAGTACCAACAACATCAACAATCAATTTAAAACGCATTCTAACATAAGTGATCTTCCTTTCCACATAGTACATCAACTTTCAATCCAACTACGTACATTAAAACTAATATCAACGCTTACATGTTCATTTACTAATTCAAGATCGTTCCAACATGATTCAAGAATATTTTAAATAATCTACACAATATTCAAACATTTCCACCAAAACCATACTCCACCCGAGTCCTCCAATTCCCAACAAGGACAATCCCAATACATTTTTGTCTTCCGAATTCATGAACTACATTAACAATTATCATGTTAACTGCATTATTCTCATAAATACAAGAAATGATACCATAGTCACATTAGCTTCCAAATCAGCCCGTAACGATTCCAACATCAATTTAAGTTATCAAATTCTCATTCCCATCACAAAATACATAACCACATCATCTAACATACTACATAGATATTGTTCCATCCTCCCTACACACAACACACACACGGCCCATATCCATCATTCACAACTTCAACCAAAATCATCAAACTTCCATTTTCAATATAGAGTTCAAAATAACCACAACTAGAATGCTACATAAAATTGATTCATCTTGCCTACACAACATATACATATACACGGCCACATGCATATACACACAACCACCATGCAAACTTCCATATCTTCATGAATTCTATCTATTTCTACATACTACAATATAAACAAACCCTTTATAATATATAAAAAGGGATTAAATCTTACCTTTTCTTCCTAACTTCTCCACTTAGCTAGAGTTGTGATTTTGCAACAAAGGGCGGTTTTCTTGTTTCAACGATTATGCCACGTTGAAGAGGACCCTTGAATTAGTAGGAATGCTAGGAGAAAATATTTTTTTGGGATCAAAATTGAAGGTTCCAATTTTTTCTTGGTAAAGGCCGAATGGCCCTTCTTTTGTTGGTCTTGTTCTTCTTTTTCTCCTCCTAGTTTCTTGAATATTCGTGAATAATAATAATAACCCCTTTCTCTTATTTATTTCCACAACTTGGCCCCTTCATGGGCCTTGGCCCATCCGGCCACCTTGGGCCCCCTTTTTTTTTTTTTTTTTTAAGCCCAATCATTTGTGACTAATCTTGGTAATTCATGAAACTATTTTTCAAAATTCCAATTTTGCCATTGGCCTTCCTCAATATTTCCACATCAAAAATTTTATGAACAACTTATGCACCAACCAAGATCAAAATTTAGCCTTGCTCTTAGCTTCCCGCAATTATCTTAAATTATCCGAGTGTACAAAATGCGGGATATAACATCCTCCCCCCCTTTAAAGCATTCGTCTTCGAATGTTAAACTAGCCTTATCGGGACTTATAAGCATTTTGGGGGAGTGTCTTTTAATGGTTATCACATACAATTCATTCATTCACCAATACAGCCAAATAAGGAATATTTGAGTACCTGTGGGTATAGGAAATAGGTGGGTTATTCCTTCTTCGTCTCCTCTTCAATTCCTTCCTATTATTGTTCCGTCATAATACTTTAACGGATGCCACATCTTTATTACGCAATCTCCTCACCTGACGATCCGGTATGGCTATTGGCTGTACCTCGTAGGACAATTCCTTTGTCCCCTGGATGTCTTCCACGGGAAATATTCTGGAAGGGTCACTAATGCATTTGCCAAGCATAGATACGTGGAGCACTGGATGTACCGCCTCTAAGTTAGATGGTAGGTCCAATTTATAGGCAATCTTGCCTACCTTACGAACGATTTGATAAGGTCCCATATATCTCGGCTGAACGTTCCTTTTTCTGCCGAATCTCATAACGCCCTTCACATGTGACACCTTTAGAAGTACCCAATCATCGACTTGGACTCTAAATATCGACGTCGGTCGTCTGCGTATGATTTCTGTCGACTCCGAGCTGCTAATAGCCGTTCCCGAATGAGTTTCACCTTATCAACTGTCCATTGAATTATATCCGTGCCAAGTAACTTAGCCTTATCACTATTAAACCAGTCAAGTGATGGCGCACACCTCTTGCCATACAGAGCCTTATACAGTGTCTTCTGAATGCTAGAACGACGGCTATTATTACCAGTAAACTCAACAAATGGCAAGTGTCCATTCTTTCTGCCTCTGAAAGCAATGACACGGCTCACAACTTACCTTCTAGCATCTTGATAACACGCTTAGCCTATTCGTCAGTTAAAAGTTAATGCTGTGCTAAGACTTACTTGTGTTCTCAATTCCTTCCGAAAAGATTTCCAGAAGTTACTATGCACTAGGCCCCCTGTCCGATATAATAGATGTGGAAACCTTGTGAAATTTCACTACCTCCTTGAGGTATAATTTACATAGTCCTGATCATCTTGCTTAAACCATTCTATAATTTCCCCAATTTAGCCTGTCATACTTTAGGCATCTTACCTTGTATCACTCCTTTGTCTTTGATTCAACTCTTCCATTGCCCCTTTTTTTTATTTTTGCGATTTTGCTCTTAACTTTTCTGTATCGTATCCAGAATATCATAACTACATTGTTGTTATTGGACCCTTACTCCTCTTATCAAGTGCTTACTCACTTGGCTTGCTTAACGTACAAATATTCATAAGTTGCATAACCATTCTTGCATATTCATATAAAATGTATTCGCTCTCAGACATATTCTTTCCATCTCCTGGTTTATTCTGTTTTACACATCCCGTTCATACCAGAGTTCGTTTGTTCTATCTTGTTGTATCCTTTTTCCTTGGTCACTTATAACCCATACTATCATTACCGAATAAGTCTATAGCCAACATCTTGGCCTTTAATCCACATAATATTGCTGTCCTTTGTAACATCCTCTTAAGTTACTTGTTATCATTCTCCTGTCATATCCCTCCTTCAGGGTGTTCCCATAGCATTATCTATTTATTTCCCTTCTATGTCTCTCTTTAAAGTTTTCAACCTTATGTGATTCTTTTCCAATATATTTAGCGTACCGCACCATATCCCCGACTCATAGCCCATTAGTTACGCCCACCTTGAGTGCTTCCTTTGGTACTCTTTTCATTCTTTTCCCTTTAAGTCGGCTTCACGGTACATTCATTGTCAATTCGTTTCTACTCCTTTCATGTATTCTCTTGGTATGCCGATACATTTAAGCTCCGGCCTCAAGTTAATAGATTTCCTTTCTTAACGCTCGAAGATGTTGTGATTCCGTTCTAAGTCTAATATAATACATTCTCCCCCCCCCCCCCCCTTTAAGGGGCTCCTTGTGTGCCAACAGTCCTCGAGTACCTTCGGCTACGATAATTACCTCATTCCTCGTCCTTGTTTCTGATTCCATACATAACATATCAAAACTCCTTATCCTAATTTTTTTCCCTTTTAATCCCTGTTTATATCATCATTCTATCCATATTTCTGTCCTTTTTCACCTACTATTAATCCTTTCACCCATCTAATTTACATACTCGTAAGTCTTCTTAACTATGCATTGGTGCCACAGTTGTGCATCCATGTTGTCTTGAGCGTTCTGCTACTTTTGCTCTTAATACAAAATCCTTACGATTTGTACTCTCTCTATCCTTGCTCATTGAGCCTCTAACCATACTTATGACACTATGACTGAGCAGTCTTCCATACACATTCTTTAAATTTTATCCTAACTCCTTCAAGACCAAATCTCTCAAACCTCACATGAATTATCATTCCATACCACTAATTTCCCAATTAATGATGTCGACCGTAATCGGGTTTCCATTGCTAATTGTTAAGGAATTTCCCTTACTTTTATGGCTAGAGGTTTTTTAATTATTTTGCTCTCACACATTCCATTCTTCCTTCAATCAACCCATTAGTATACCTTTTTCTATTTTCATCCTTGACTCTCTTTAGTTTTCTTCCTCCTCGAACACTTTTCTTTCTTTTGCCACTTGTGGCATCGGCTCTAAAATTTGCGATTTTTTTTTTCCGTTTCGTTTCTAAGTTACCCTTTCAGGAAAACACTTCCATTTTCGAGGCAGTCATATTAATGCAACTGCACATTTACTGCTTATATACCTTTCGGGTGTCTAAATCTCCTAACATTGTCGCAAAGCTCTATCATTCCTTTTCTTACTTCACATTCCCTGTCATGGTCACCGTTCTTTCAGACCCACTTATTGAAATTGGTTTTGAACTTCACACACTTCTCTGTTGTTCCATATTACCACACTTCGCCCTTTTCACGTGCCTATCTTTAAATTCTCATCCAAATAGTCTCGTACTTTACCGGTAATTTCTCTCGCGATTTTCACTCACTAAGGTTCTCTTAACTCTCATCTTTTCCCGACATCTGATCTCCTTGCCTTCCACTTACTCACACTTTTCCTTTCCAAATATTGTTGCCTTAAGATTTCCAATCTTAACCTGTGGTAAAATAATAGCAGCTCATCTCGTAGCACTCGGACATGGAGAGGTTTACCTAAAAGATGACTTAAGAATAGCATGGATTTGGACGTTTAAAGGAATATTTCACGGGTCAATACTGCAAATGAAAAGGAGGAAAAGAACGCTCGAGAAGGAAGTTTAAGAGTGTAAGTAGGAAAGGTATACTAATGGGCTGATCGAAAGAAGAGGAGAGCATTTAGGAGTAAAGTAACTGGAAATCTTTAACCAAGGGAGTAAGAAGGATACTTTAACAAGTTGGCGATGGGGAACCAATCAATCACCGAGATAAGAACGAGGATGATGGGGTGACACATATGATTAGAAAATTAATAACATGAGGCAAGAATTCCTATAAAGATCGAGAGATTCGAAGAAAATAGAGTGTAATGTAAGGAACGTGCATGGAAGACCACTCGGTCGTAGCATCAGAAAGATAGATAAAGGTTCGATGAACGAGGATGGAGAGAGTGTAAATTGTAATAATTCCGTGCTAAGATCAGGAAGTAGTTGTACACTCGAAAAACTTAGATGCACAGCTGCAACACAAGCGCGTAGTTAAGAAAAATTATTAGTACGTGGGCTAAACAGGCGAAAGGACTAGTAGTGGATGGAAGGGTATGGAAATATTGACAAAAATGATGATATAGACATAAATGGAAGAAGAACTCAGGGAAAGAAGTTTTAGATATGTTTTAAGCAATGTCGAGAAGAAAGACGGGGAGTAAGGTATAATTGAAGACTTCATAAACGACGTGGTGAATCTCGATGTCCCCATTAACTTGTGGGCACCAGGAAACCGTTAGTCATAAACGACAGAGGTACGAGAAGACGGAAAGGAAGGCAGTGGACAGGGATCTAACCTTTATAAGTATTCCAATTGAATACAAGAGTGTAACTAGCAAGAAGATAGATAGGTCAGACCATACGATGACGGAACCCTGGCCTTAAGAAGATCGTGAAGGGCGACATATAATTATCGAAGACGATGGATACTCAAAAGCTATTGGTGTATTAGGACCTCCTTAATAAGGGGGAAAGAACATATTAGACTTGAAAGAAATTATGACGTTCTCAAACATTAGAAGAAGAAATTTATTAGCACGGGGCCAGAGTTCGAGGCGTATCGGCGTATCAGGAAGGTATCAGAAAGAAGCAGGAACGAATTGGAAATAAGTGTACCATGAGGAAGACATAGGAAGAATGTATGGAAGACAACTCAAGAGAGCACTTTACGCCAATATGAACTACGATATTTCTAGATCATGGTTTGAATCTCTCGTATCAGGAGGAACTGCGCCATACCTAAGTATGCAATGACATGTCCTAAAGGGTAGTAAAGAGAGCAAGAAAGGTTTCAAATCCAAATTCACAAAGGATGATAGAGAGGATGATGAACCCAAAGGACACTTGGGATGACAACGACTATTGTAACAAAAGCAACAATGATTGGTAGTTTGGCAATTTCCGAAGATAGGAAGAACGTCGCTCCTATGAATGGAAATAAAAGAGTTCACTGGATGTTAGACAACATTTCATGGATCACGAATTATACTGAACATGAGAGCATATGCTATGGATTTATATGAACTATCAACGTGAAGCTTTGCCAGACTATAATTGCAAAAAGGCCATATCAGAAAGCCAATAAGGAATAACGACGGGTGAAGTGACCGCTGGTACAAGGAAATCGAAGCTATATATATATATATATGTTGTAAGAGGGTTGTAATGGAGTAAGAATTGTCGTAGCCCTATGCTTCTGGGTTGTATTGTGAGATTTGAGGGAAGGAGGTTAAAGAAACAGTTGTGGCAGGAGCTCAGAAATGTGGCGAGCTACAAATTTAGTTGAACTCAGATTATGAGTTTGCCATAAGTGTAACTATACTGCGAAGGATAATAAATGGCGAAGAAACATTACGTACATACGTGTTTCAGCTATTGATATAACTGGCCTTGGAAAGGAACTGGGAGGAATAGTTTAAGGAATATAACCATTATGCACATTAGCGACAAAGTAATGTTGAATAAGCAATTGGAATGTAAGGGTAAGAGAGACAGTGACAGGAATGTAAGGGAATAGGGAGCCTGACTAACGAGCTACCAGAAGTCGGTACAGTGCATACTTAAAAATCAACGAGTATAAAAGGATAGCCCGAGATGGTACTGAAGGAGTAAACGCAAAGAGGACGCCATATACGAGAAAGGTAATTGCCCACTAATAAGGAAACAAGAAGCGATAAAAAGAGAATACTTATCGAACGATGAATAGTTACGGCACGGCAAGTCGACTACAATAATGGAGACAGAATGAAAATGAGATACTAGTTAAATTTCCGATCATGTACATAAGGACAAAGAAGTGAAAAAAAGTTGACTGAAGGCAATAAAAGAGTTAAAGAAGAATGAGAAGGGATTGACTCAAGCTATAGTTTAGGTAAACGGTAATCGGACCCAAAGGGAAGAATAGTTGTTCTAAGGAATCAAAGATGATGTCGTGGGTTGACAATACTGCAACATTCGAGGACGAATGTTTCTAAGGGGGGAAGGATGTTACACCCCGGAAAATTTCGCTCTACCAAGGTTGTAAACAGCTTAGTATGGGCCAAAGGAAGAGTAAAGTTATGCGAGGATTAAGGAGAATTTTTTTATTATAATAGTGTAATAATGGTATATATATGATATGTGGAGATCATATGGGGTGAATTGGTTCATATGTCACCTGACGAAAAGCCCTCGTTGTTGTAAGCTAAGCGGGGCCCACACACCGAAGTTTTATAAAGGACATATGAAGAGATATATGATTAGTACATGGAAAATTGAGAAAGTCCTAAGAAGGACCCTTAAGCCAAATATGGGCATAAGCCCTCCAAAAGGACAATTTAAGGAAACATTTTCGGATTATCTGACTTGGAGGGGACAAAATACTATTATAAGTTTGGAATTTGGACAAACACCAAGAATGAAAGTTGTATATAATTGAAAGAGCTTTCCAACCATAGGTCATGGGCCCTCACACAATAAAGGAATCAAGAGTTATAACCTTTTAACTGAACGAACGCGTAGTCAGAAAAATAAAGGCTGCGCGAACGCGCCCAAAGGGGGCGCGATCACGCTGAGTTAATTTTAAGTCGGTCCAGGCAAAACCTGGACCGTTCTATAAAAGGGGGAGGCCCCCTATTTTCACACCAAACACGTCCAAAACACCCCCAAATGTTCCAGAAAATTCCCCAACTTTCCATCATCAACTTTTTAACCCAAAACTAGGTATAATTCCCAAATCTCGGTCCAGATGGCGTATAGTTGCGACTACAAAATTGTGTATTGAGGTGTTGTGGCTTAACCTCAAGGTGGAGGAGTGAATATATAGCATTATTACCAAGAGAAAGGTATGAATCTTTTCCTATTTATGTTAACACCGGCTTATTTACGAAGATAGTGTGGTTAAATAATTGTATAACAGGTTGGTTAGTTATGGAAGTTGGAAAACAGCATGTGGACTGTTTTATGGAATAATTTGGTGTTGGAAATGATGCTATAAATGTTTGTATTGTTATTGTTGTTGGTGGTGGTTGAATTGAGAATTCGGACTAGGCAAATAAACAGGGGAGATGCTGCCCTATTTTTGGCAGAATATAGAATAGTTTGATTTGAAACATGGTACAAGTGTGCGATGAAGAGGCTAACGTTAGTGTAAATCCTCTTAAATGTAGACTTGCAAGCTCGGACGCATAAGCATAGCTAGTAGGAGGTCGAACAGGTATGCTGAGGCTCATCCCCTTTCCTTTAAAGGCATGATCCCATGTTATTATTTAATTATATATTTCCATGACCACTCTGGTTTCCAAAAGCTAGGCGTTCATGTCTCAAAAGCATGACTCCTTTCCTGATAACCCGTAAATGTTTTCCAAAACGTCCGTATTTTCCAAATCAAAGGTCTATGATTATGTGAGCTCTTATGATAACAACAATGAACATGTTTTCACAATGATGATGGTGATATCAAAGATAGGAAAATTTTCTATCATGTTATGATGATGATGGTTTTATGGTTACACTGATGATGATGATTTGATGTTAAAATGTTCCAAGCCCTTGGTTTCTATGTGAATATAAGAATGATGAACCATTTCTTGACCCTCGATTTTATTCATTGAATGACTCCATTTTCTAAAGACTCCAAAGTATATGAATTGACGAATTATGAGATTTATGACCTTATTCTATGTTTTCTCTTGATGTTATTTTTCATTGATAGTCTCACCTTATAATAATTGTTTCTTCAAGGTGAGACATGACGATCATGATTATTCCATAATGTAATCGGAAGTTACCGACCTTATGTCACTCCGATAGAGATATAGTTTTTTTGGGCTCTAATGCATGCTGCTTATATGATATATGTATATGTATATCGGGAAATGGGAAAAGGGCGAGGCGCTATAGACGCATGGCCACCTGATCAGTTGGTATAATATGATATGTTATCATCCCGGACGCGGGGTAATGTGGTTTTATGAATCGGAGCTGACGTTCCTCGGCAATATGATATGTTCTATTTTATGTATACATGAACAAGAAATGTTTTTCAAAGAAAGCTAAGCATGCATGGTATCCGCCCTAAGAGACATCCTGATGTACAGGTTATTCCCTTATCACATGATATGTTCCATATGTCTTATTATATTATTGTTCATGCCTTACATACTCGGTACATTACTCGTACTGACGTCCCTTCTTTTGGACGCTGCATTCATGCTCGCAAGATCAGGTAGCCAGCCGGACGATCCGTATCAGTAAGACCTCCCATCAGCGGCAGTCAGTACGCTCCATTGATCCGAAACTTCAGCCCTTTTTGGTATGCTATCTTGTTATACGGGTACGGTAGGGCCTTGTCCTGTCCTTTCTACAGTTTGTGTTCCATAAAGGTCTGTAGATAGTAATATGTAGCCGTGATGTTGTACAACCTCGTCGGCGCTTATTTTTTTGTATAGTATATATGTAGCGGCTAAATCGGCTTGCGCTGTTACTCTCAGTATTTATGTTTATATGTACGCGTGAGTTCCCGGTACGGTGCCTTTTATGTTGATTGTTCGGGAGACAGTACAGCTCAGTTACAGATTGTGTATGGGCCCAGGATAGTCAATGAAAAGTAAATGCAAGCACAGGAGTGCTTGGCCAGTTAATGGTCAGGCACTTGTTACGGCCCATCGGTTTGGGTCGTGACAGTAAGTATAATGCACATCTGATCCCAAACGGCACAGTCCATCGTGCAACTTACCACACTGAGCGTATAATGGCAGAGATGGCCTCAACCAACTAGAATCACCCCTGAACTGGGAACCAGAAGCCTTAGAACTTTGGCCTGACGAAGAATAAGGGGATCTATTAGACTTCGGTCCTGGAAATTATGAAGGCATACTAGCCGCTGAATAGGATGGACGTTTAGGAAACTGCTGTCTATGACCACCCCAAAACTCGCTAAAGGAACCAGAAGATCTAGCCCTCTTACTTTGTCCCCTATCATGCTCTCGATCAGCTCGCTGCTACTGCTTCTGCTCCTTTAGGTCTTGAGCATATGCCTGAATATGAGAGATATCCATACCCTCCTGAAGTGAAGCCATCATGCAATCATTAATCAAATGTGGCCCAAGTTCAATTACGAACCGGTGTACCCAATCCTATATCTCAGCTAAAATCGTGGGAGCACACTTGGCTAGTGAGTTAGAATGAAGACTGTACTCCCGTCATGTATCCCTAGCGTAGATTCAGAAATTTGTCAACTCGAGCTAGTCGGGTCTCTGCTGGCAAATAGTGTCGAAAGAAGGCCTCTGTGAACTCCTGTCATTCTGTTGGAGGTGCATTAGTTCCCCTGGACAACACTCAAGTGTCATACCACTGAACGAAAATATCCCACAAATGGTAGGAAGCCAACTCTACTGACGCAGTGTCAGAAGCATGCATTACCCTCAATGTCCTCTAAATTCGATCTTTAAAATTCTACGAGTCCTCATCTGGTTTCAATCGTGTAAATACTGGAGGGTCCACATTGATGAAGTCTTGAACCCTGGCACTAATAGCCCTATCAGCATAACCAGTACCCGTACCCTGACGCTGGGCCTGAGCGGCCACTAACTGAGTCACTAACCAAATAGCATCTCGCATCTCCTGGTCGGGTGTATCATGTGGAGGAACTGGGGATGATGTAGCTGTAGCCACTCTAGGCTCCTGTGGGATAGAAGGGTTTTGAGAAGATCGAGATGGGGTCTCACTTTGGGACTCACCCTAGCCCACATCTACCGGTGGCACCCGACTGGTACCCTCATTTATGATAGCCTTGCCTCTCTGGCAAGCTAAAGCTCTCCTCGTGCTGTAATCAGAACACATTATTAGAAAAGGAACCCTGATGATACTGCTCAAACGTACGATCTAAGATAAGAAAGAAGGAAAACCTTCCTAAATTCCCTGTAGCCATTTATTTAAAAGAGGGGCGCACAACACACCATAAACAAGACTCTACTGTGCATAGCTTATAGACAACCCTAGGATAGAACTGCTCTGATACCAAGTTTGTCACGACCAAACCGAAGGGCCATGACTGGCACCCGATCCCTACCTACCGAGCATTGCTAATCATGTTTTCATATCATAATGATAAATAAGGGTGGACCACGAGGGTCATCAGATGGCAACCTGATAATAGAACTATACTGAAAAGGAGTGAGCCTAAAAGGGACATACGTATATAACCATGCTGCATAAAACTGTACGTGCCGATAAGGCCATCATTGTAACGACCTGCTTGGTCATTATTGAAACCTTCTGTGGTCCACAGTCAAAACCAAGTTTCAAGAGGATTAAAAGCTAAGTTTTCTTAGAAGTGTTGCGTAAAATTGAAATCGTGATCAAATCCAAAGAAATCAAAACTCGCGGGCCTGGATAAAAATTGTTCGATCCAGCAGTGCAGAGACCGCCGCAGCGAATTCGTTGCAGCGAAAATCCAATCGCTGCAACAAAGATAGAGAAAATTAGAAAGACATATTTAGCCCTATTTTGGGGTTTTGTCCCATTATTACTCAAAACCTTATTCTAGGCTTCCTCCTGGAGATAATTGATAGAACATTCAGAGACTTCATCAAGGTAAGCCTTCAACCATCTTTATTGCTAAGAATTCATAAAGATAATCCCTCATATAGTGAGTTTCCCCCCTCAGGAGTAATAAAAGAAGAATTGTTCATAAACGAAGTAGAAACATTAATCACCATGGAGTCTAGATTAATTATGCATGCTTGATTTTGACTCTTGTTCTCGGGTTCGTGAAATTCTTAAAATTCGCTGTCAGGGCTTCGGTTCGGAATTACGATAAGAGGAGACTCCACGACGCTCGTGATAGCTGCTCAGCATCGAGGTATATTATGGTTTACTCGAGTTAGACTTTGATTTGTAAAACATATATATGACATAGAATTGACCGGAGAAGGCATGATTAGGCCTTCAGACAAGAAGTTCGGTTGGACATACAATAGGTTGACATTGTTAGTATTAAAAAGGGCTTGTAGTAGTGAGGAACTTAGCTAATTGTTATAAGAGGGATATTAGTGTTGCATGTGTAATCATGGAAGGTCTTGAAGGGTTGGGCTTATGCGGTTGTAAACAGGTCTTAGTATAGGCTGGATTACAATGGGTTAGGTGGCGCGTACTTTACTATAGTAGTTTCTGTTGTAGGTATGCATGATTAATATCGAGTTCTAGTATGACTTGTGGTAATTCGATTGGTACATCACTGATTCTGGCATCACTTCGTATTTATGATTTGATTATGTTCGACTAAGGCATTATGGATAATATCTTGTGATGGATAATACTGATAATAACTGAAGATGGAACATATACATCTACGTAAGGCACATTTGACAGGGGGTGACGATGTGGCCTTGTTGTGAACTCATGGTCCGAGCTTTGTTCTGGAACGAGTGGTATATGGACACCACGGGTCCTCTGCAAGCCATTGCTATTTGGGGAAAACATTACCATTTAGCATGTGTGTACATGGTTGGTGAGAGACTACATTTATTTCATTGTACTTTCGTAATGATTTCATTTTGATATATATATATATATATATATATATATATATATATATATATATATATTCTGTTTGATGATGTGCGCGAGCCTTATGGAATTATATCAGGGTGTGACTCACTTTTGAGAGATTTCGAGAGTTGAATCCTTTCGTAGTAAAGAAGTTGTGGTTTTTCATGCATCTAATGTCTACATCAGTAAAAGCTAAGAATGAAATACGTAAATTGGGTGTTCGGTTGTTCATGGGTTGTTGATATTTGTAATAAGGTATAATTAGTAAGTAGATAGCAGCTGAGGATTGTCTAGAGTCGTTGTACCATGTGTCTGCCCATTAATTAGTAAGTTTGCTATATTGTGGGAAATAGCGGGGAATGTTAGTCAGTTCTGATAGGACGAAGCGGTATGAAGAGTTGTCCCGATTTCTTATTGTCGAGTTATGAATGTCTGAGAGTCTGCGAAGTAGACGAGGCTATCGAGTTATGTTAGTCCTTTATATGTGATTATGTAAGTGATAGTAATAGAGGGGTTCTGAGTAATTTCATGATACATTATTACTTAGTGGGAATAGTTACTAAGTGTAATCATTAATTAACATATATGTTTATTTTGTTTAATTTTATATTTTATTACGCGAACTAATCTTAGTCCGCCTATGATGCTTACCAGTACGTATGGTGTACTGATACTACTCTTGCTACATTCCTTTGGGGGTGTAGATATGTTTTTAGGTAATTGCTTGGACTTCATTATGTTGCAGCGGTAGATATCCTCCGGCAGCTTTGTGTATCTCTTTCCAGACAAAAGCTGTGCCATTATTTTATTTTTACTTGCCCATTCTTGTATGTCATAGAAGCTCTTGTACACGTCTAGACTAGGTCCGGGAAATTTGTGTTGTTAAAATTGTAAGGTGTGGATTTTACTAGAAAGGCATTTTATGTAATATTTTATTCAATATTGTTGGCATTAGATGGTAAAAGAGGTTACATGAGGGTCGGAAGAGGATTAGAAGTTAAACGAATCTGAACGAAATGAATCTGAACAACTTCAGAAAAATCTCGGACCAGATTTTTAGTCCATATTGTTGGAGGCATATCTCCTAGTATATGAGGAGTTTTAAGGTGTTTCAAAATCTTAAAATTAGTTTCTAACGCAACAAACCGCTCGTCAAAATGATATTTGGATAAGGACATATGGACGATTCAATTTGGGCTGGCAGGGCAGCAAGTTTGGACCCGACCCAAACACTAATGTTTCGGCCCATGAGGCCCATTAACGTTAATATATATAGCAAATTCATTTGAGGGCTGATCATTTTCAGCTAAGATCCTCCAAAAACATTAGAGAGAGAGAGAGAGAGAGAGAGAGAGAGAGAGATCCTTGGCTAAGGAAGCCATTTTGATCAAAATCCGAGCCGCGAATCCCGAAGCTCATGAAGAGAAGAGCATTGTACGTTGCGTTGCCTTCAATTTGAGCTAAATATTGGTCTTGGGGAATGAAATTTTCGTGGTTGAGCTGCTGCTAAGGTATTTATAAGATTCCTTCTATGTTATTAAAGTTTTTATTTAGAGTTTTAACGAATTAGAACGGAGAAAACAACATTATAAACTCGTTTGTTGTTTTGTTGAGATTAATAGATTAGGGGCTGTTTTAATTGAAATTTATGGACTGATTTGAATTAATATTTTGGTTGTTGTAATCATAGATTATGTGATGAGAATGAAGGAATTTAAAGGTTAGAGTTGGAGTTAAAATTGTTGTGGGTTGTTGTAAGGATTATAGAGATAATAATGTGGTTTAGTTGCATATGAATAGATGATGTGGTGTCGTGTGGCTGCTGTTGTATTTCCCTGAAATTTGCTGAAAATATTGCATGAAATAAGGTATAAGAAGTGCATATGGGCTGCTTGGTGTATTGTAAGTGTTCGTTAGAATTTCGGGCATCGTTATGTTATAGTTGGAGGTTGTTTTGATATGTTGTTGTTCTTGTTGAAATAAAAGAATTGAAGATATGGTTGTGTCCATATGTGATTGTTGGTATTTCTGTGTCAACAGGAGAGCAATTGGAAATTCGGATAGGCGAATATCTAGGGGAAATGCTGCCGAAATTTCTGTAGACAAGTACCAGTTAGAATTGGATTTCTAAGAACTTGTAGCTAATATTTGGTAATTGATAATATTATTGTAGATATTGGAGAGCCCGAGACTTGAGTCGGGATTTGGTTAGCGAGCGATTGAGGTATGTAACACCTACCTTTCTTTCTTTTGGCATGACCTTTTTGGAATGAACAAATAACGTATAAGTACGCTCCTAAAGAAAATCCTGTTCTTAAAGCCACTAGGATGGCTAACATCTTTGACTTCCATGAGCTATTCCATATGGCTAGATACATATTTTATGATGTTCAAAGATCCTATTTGTTATGTTCCGAATGTTGTTCGAAAGAAAGAAAAATGAGAAGACTAAGGCCTTTGATGAATATTTCGACATGAAAATATGGTCTTAAATTCCCCATTTGATGATCCATAATGTTATCCGCAAGTTTCCTAGTATGATTATGTGATCCGTAATGATGTCCGAAAAATATTTGATATGGCTAAAGTTTTGGATACATATATTTTGATACATACATATGATCTTAAAGGCTCCATTTGATTTGCTCCATAGTAATGGTTGAAAGTTCCCTAATATGAATGTTACTTGAAATTCCGAAAAGAGTTTCTGAAATGCTTTTAGAAAGTTCTGTACTTCAAAAGTTTTTAACTTTCGTATACTAACTCCGATTGACCCGAAACTGATTTCTGAGTCGTCGGATGTAGTAAATATATTTGTTCATCGAGTTTCGAAATTTATTTTATTTTTTTATTATGCATATGGTTTCTGCACTACTCTGCTCGTGCCTACTACTATGATATCGTTCGCCGGATCCCGGGCCGGTTTTGTGATCGTGCGCACCATGTATATTCGGCAGTATGATGTGTTACGGTTCCCGAGTTCCTCGTCATAGGGCCGGGTACCGCTTATATACGGCATTATGATGTGATATGGCATATGATATGTTTTGATGTTGTGATGTGATATGATATGATGATATGATATGTTTGGGGACTGTACGGAGATTTGAAACCTTCTGGAGTATGATGTGTTGTGGCGCCAGCGTCGGAGTGGCGACCACGTTCCTGAGCCATATGCATGATTTTTATTTGCATTACTTATGTTTTTAAAACAGGTTTGATATACTGGTTCTGTAACCGCTTTCCATACTCTTTATTTTAGTTCTGATTTGGATTACTGTACCTCATGCTTCACATACTCAGTACATATTTCGTACTGACCCCCTTTCTTCGGGGGCTGCGTTTCATGCCCGCAGGTACAGACATTCGTTTTGGTGATCCTCTAGTATAGGATACATATTCTGCCACTTGGAGTACTTTTTTTGATCCGGAGCTCATATTTTGGTACATATCTTCTGTTATACACGTTCTGTATATGTATGGCTGTTTGGGTACGGCGGGGCCCTGTCCCGTCATATGTTTCTGTTATGTTTTGTAGAGGCCTGTAGTCATATGTGTGGGTCATGGGTCATGTTTGTTCGTTTCTGTTTATGATCTGTGCCTTAAGCGGTCCCGGTTGCTGTTATGGCCAAAACGGCCCATATGTTTGTATGTGTTTGTAAATCTGGGCGATGTGTATTCCGCCAGCCTACCGGATTTGATTTGATATTTCTGTACGGGAAACCGCTTAACATGACATTTGTTCTTAGTATCTGTTTGAAATAAAGTATGTTAAGTCTGAATAAATCTTTGATATGTTGATTTGGTACGTAAGTCAGTTTGGGTGTCCAAATAGGACACTAGTCACGGCCCACGGGGCTGGGTCATGACAAAAGTGGTATCAGAGCGGTTTGTCCTCGGAATGTCTACAGGCCGTGTCTAGTAGAGTCTTTTTTATCGGTGTGTTGTGCACCACATCTATAGACAGGAGGCTACGGGACATTTAGGGTGTTACCTTTCTTTCGATCTTAGACCGTACGATAGAGCCCAGCCATAGGAAATGAAATTCCTTTTTACTAACCCTTGATTTCAGCTGAAGAACGGTATCGACAGAAGAAAGTGGCTGATGATATTGGAAGCTACACTGTACACAGGTAAGCAACGGTGCGAAAGGGGCATGTTGGATAAGGTAAGAATATTGAGATATGATTGAAAAATAAGGTTGAAGAATGAAAGATAAGGTAGATAGGAAAGTAAACAGGAAAGTGTAACAGGTGCAGTTTGAGTTGGACATGTGAGGTCAGTCTCGACATCATTATACTTTTACTTGAAATTGTTAGCCCTGTGTGGCTATGATATGATATATATACGTATATATGTTGGCCCTGTGAGGCATTGTTGGTATTTCCTGCGTGCAGGTTTTGGGATAGTAAGAAGTACAGAGGAACCTCTGCCCAAATTTTCTCAGAAATATAAAAACGAGAATGAGATATAAGTTCATAATATGTCTTGAAAGTCGATACCGACGGGGTAAATTTACTACGTTGGATTAAAGCTTAAGAGATATCCTCCATGTCATTCGTAAGAAGCATCATCCTTATTTGGGAAATTTTATTTCGAGAAAGAATATATGAGCAGCGAATTCGCAATTCATTTAAACGGTCCAGAATACGTTCCAACCACATTTTGCTTTAGAAAAAGGCTAGGTTGAAGGGCAAAAATGTCCGGCGATTAAGTTTCACCTTATTGGAAGAATATAGAGCGTCTGACAAGCAGTTGGGAATTAAATGATTCGCTCACGACTCAAAAATAAATATGGAGGTAAACTATGTGAATCAAGCACTAAGAAGTTCTGTGGTGCTTGTCGGACTCCAGTTTTCTTCTGCTGGTGGTTGGAGAATGCCTCATAGTAACATTTTATCAGTTCTCATCGACTAATTGGAGATGGAATTTGTAGAAGAAAAACTTAAACTTGTGGGCTGTCTAGGATCGTATATTTCATGTGTTGTTGGTGAAATACTAAAGATGATCTAGGAAAAGGTGGCAATTCGTAACAGAAGATTTTATTGAGGTATCGAGTGAACCGATAAGCAGGGATAAATTACGACGAGTTACAATTAAAAAGAGTAACAGTATGATTGAGATAAAAGTATAGAAGAGGAAGAGTTATACCAAATCTTGAGGGTGTTGATAAGACAACTTGTGAGATATTAAGGATAGGATTGATCAGAAAGGGCGAAGGGTCAAGTACACCTAGTCCGCAGAGTGTAATTAAAACATAGAAGAATCGTGAATAAGATTAAGAAGTATTACGTCATAGGATGGATTACGAACAGGATGTACTGTGAACACCATAAGGATTGCTATAGAAATGAGTAAAGCCTAGCAAGGAAGAAACTAAAGGAGATGGTTTAACTAGTGTGAAATGGTAAATCGGATGTAGAACGAATAAGGAAGAACTTACAAGGTCCTACAGGGAAAGTTCAGAATAAAAGTCAAGTGGTAACAAAAGTGAAAGTGCGCACAGGAAGAGAAGGGGGTTAATAGAAGGAGGAAGATAAGAAGAAAGCAAGTGGAATTACAGTGTAGAAATGTGTTATGGCGTGTATAGCTGAGAAAATGAGTTATGTAAGCGACAGAATTGTGAAAGACCGAAACAAAGGAAGATGAGCAACAAGACAGAACAAATACCAGAAATGACTGGTGTGATAAGAATAAAAAGAGATAAACAGAATATGATTTGAAAATGAGGAAGGGCTTATGTAGAAGTTGTGTTTTCTGAAAGATACGGGAATAGCATGAGATTCCTCGTGCACAAAATAAAATATGGACGTAGACTGGAGAAATGAAAGGAATACTAAAGGAAGTACCCAAGACAGACGTAATTAATTGAGTATGAGTATAGAATAAAAGGGAAACATATAGTTATGGACTTAAAGATGTAGTACGACGAAACAATGATAAGACAAGACCACTATTAAGACAAATTCGACATGATTTCGAGTAAGTTAGAAGTTAGCATTTGATATACAACAAGAGAGAAAGAGTATGAGGCATAAAAGAGTACTGCGCATATGCGACTTCACCTCGGGAATAGTGAAATCTTTAAAGGACAAGGATTATGGGTTTGCGAAACAACTGATGTATTGTGAATTTATTAGAAGAAAGAGACGATATTCGTTGGGATAAAGATAGTGTTATAAGAAAGTCTGGGACATTTATCATTAGAATATAAGTGCTACCTAATGGAGAATTTGAAACGACTATAAGCACTAGTTAATTACTGATCGGAATAAATAGAACGTGGCCTCGGGTAAATTGCTACATTAATTACAATACTTGAGTACCAACCATCAGATAAGATTTTGTACTATATAATCAAGAATTCTCATCGCCTCGTGATTTTGTTAAGGTCTCGTACGAAGATAATCAAGTTATAGATTATAAAGAAAAGACATGGATATGGTATAAGTACAACCCCAAAAAGGGGGGAAGCGGGTGAAAGTAAAGTAATTATAAATGGAAACAATTGACACGGCAACACGTTTAATGTGAATTCCCAAACTTTAAGTGAGATCCCTTGCAGAAACAAGTTAGTGAGATTTGAAGGCCAGCAATAAGCAAATAGAAGTCAATATGGTATGGAATACAGTGCTGAGAATTATTGGTAGAGGTCTTGGATAATATGACAACAGAAAGTGAATGCTTGAAAAAAAAAAGGAAGAATACGACAAGAGAATGGTAACGAGTAACTTAAAAGATATTATAAAGGATAGCAAGGCTATACCGGATTAGAGGTTAAGATATTGACAACGGAGTTATTGGCTAATGATATTGTGACATATAAGTAGCAAAGGAGAAAGGATAGGAAATTTATGAGAAAACCAAATGGTGAATAGAGGAAGGGAAAAAAGTATGGCGAAATATACAGCAAGTGAGTGATAGTACAATAAGATATGTAAAACAGGATGAACCAGGAAAAGGAAGGACTATGACTATGATTAGATACCCTTTATACAAATTGTACAAGAATAGTTATGCAACCTACAAATACTTGTATGCTGAGGATAAGACCAAGTAAGTACTTGATAAAAAGGGTAAGAATTCAGTAACAACAGTACGGTTGCAATATTTTGGATACGTCAAAGAAAGGTGTAAGGTGGTTTAAGGCAAAACTACAGAGACATCATTAGTACGGAGAGCAAAAGCCATAATTGGGCCCCGATACTATTGAAAGGTATTGTTAAATCCGGCATTTTTGCATATTCAAAAAATTCGAGATAACTTGACTTGTAAGGAATAAGGTCATATTTGGACCTTACTTGGTATGAATGTGTCGGCTAGGATAACATTGGTGTGGAATTACGAAAGGAGGCCAAGGGCAAAATTGGAATTTTGGAAACTTGTTCCATGAATCATAATATTTAGCCTACAATTTGGGCTCACAAAATAATAAGAAAATGAGGCCCAAAACATGGGAGCCCAACCGGCCACAACATGGCCCAAGTCCATGGAATTAATTAATTTCCATGTGACATTATATAGTCATCTCTATCCAAAGAAGCTTCAAGAAAAACAAAGAAAAATCAAGAACAAAAAAGAAAGAGGTCACGGCTAGAGAGGAGAAAAAAGAGAAAGGAGAAAGAAAAAAATTCTTGGAGCTAAATTCTTGGTTCAAAAAAATCCAACTTCTTTGGAATTACTACTAAGCTCAAGATTCTCTACAAAGTGATACAATTATCTTGGCAAGAGGACAACTCTAGTGGCAAGTGGAAAGTCTTGGAAAAGGTAAGGATTTCATGCCTTG
Source organism: Lycium barbarum (assembly GCF_019175385.1). Classification (NCBI taxonomy): domain Eukaryota; kingdom Viridiplantae; phylum Streptophyta; class Magnoliopsida; order Solanales; family Solanaceae; genus Lycium; species Lycium barbarum. The sequence continues at coordinate 116,954,134 of NC_083337.1, forward strand.
TTATGTTATGGAAGATGCTTGTATGATGTAGTGTGTGGAAATGAATGAAAAGCATGAAAATTTTGTGTGTTGGGTGTGTATGTATATTGGCCGTATGTATGCATGTGTTGCATATTCATGATGACTTGAATTCGTGATGAAATCTAGTTGTGGTTGTGGTAGAAATTGTATTGGAAGTGAAAGTTATGAAATTCATGGAAGCATGGATATATGTGGTGTGGCCGTGTATATATTATGGTATGTAAGGTTAATGGATTAATTTTATGTAGTAGGTTGCATGTCATTTTAATGCACGGAAAGTGGAAGAAAAATGCATGAAACTATGGGTGTAGTGTTATGGCCGTGTGGTATTATCATGTGGACGATGGAATGTGAATTTAATTCCATTAGTATGTTAATTGTGTTATTGTGAAATGAACGGAAGAATAATGGTTCTTGTTGGTACGGAAGGATGGTTGTTAAGTTGTTGTAGGAAAACATGTGAGTTATTGTAATTTATGTAAATATGGAAATGAAAGTAGTAAGATGCAAATTATGATTGTCATTGATGAAGTTGGAAGATAGAAATATGTCATGAACATATATGCTAAAGATTGGAAGTTGTGGGCAAAATATGACTTTGGTAGTAAGCTTGTATATTGTGTATACCTTATGAATATTTTGTGAAAATGGTATGATATGCCTCCGAAGTTTGTTGTAATGACTTTGTTAAGTGATGAATATGAAAATGGTAAGATTGATTTGGAAATGTAAGGTCGGAATGGAAGATGTCATGTTATGTCGAAAAGATGGCTAGTTGTGCCATATTGTGTATTTTGTAATACTTGTTGTTGTTATTGATGTTGTTGCTGGGTTGCTGTGTTGATATATTAAGCCGAGCTAAGTCTCGGGGGTGTTATATGTATAAGGGAAATGCTGCCGGAATTTCGGTAGGCAAATATATGCTTAAGTTTGGAGTCTTAAGGTTTGAATTTGACAATTGGTAAACATGACCATTTGTAGATTCTAGACGAAATTGGAAGTGAAGCCAAGCGAGCATAAGGCGCAATTGAGGTATGTAAAGCCTACCCCTTCATTCTTAGGCATGTTCTGAACGTAATAGGCTCGGCCGCGAGCCTTAAATACGACTCCATTCGTCGGAATTCGAGATGGAAATCCGCTCCAATTCCTTCAGTAAGATTGAATCACTTTTCTTATAACTTGTCCCTAAAGTGAGCTTTTGCATGAAACCTTCCTAAACGGAGTCGGAATACTTCCACATGATTATGGATGACCTCATAAGGTCTATTATCATTAATTTACGCATGTCGCCTCGAGTTGGTCCGAGGTGGGCCCACGGAGCCCCGATACCTATTGTATGACCTAAATTGTCTTATTTCTGTCTGTTTTTCACAAACAACATCGGAACTATTATTCTGATCACGATATGACTACTTTTTATATAAATCTTACAAAATGATTTTGACATCTGGGAATCTGATTCGGGTAATAATCTGTCGTGCCTTTCCAAGTAGGATATAGGCGCGTATTATGGACACTATCCGAATACTCTGATTTGACTCGCCGTTTGGCATACTTCAGTTTGATTGAGTCGGTATAACGATCTGTATGTATGTGGTTTCTCATTAATCTGTTCGTGGATGTCTCAATGCTTCCTTTCACCGGATCCCGGGCCAGTTTATATCGTGCGGATGGGCCGCCGAGTCCCTTGTTGGGGGCCGGGTCCCATGTATGAATTCCAAAGTATGATGTGTCCGGTTCCGGGGTACTGTGGTATATGTCCATCCCCGGTTACCGTGTATATGTTACGAAGTATGATGTGTCCGGTTTCTCGACGTGTGATCTGTCCCCGGGGTTACCGTGGTTATGATATGATGTGGTATGTGATGGAAATGTTCGAAGATATGAAATCTTCTGAAATATGATATGTTGTGGCGCCAAAGGCAGGAGTGGCGACCACGTTCCTGTGCCCTATTATGATTCTGTCTGTCTGATTGGATTCCGATTCTGTCTGTCCGTATGGATTCTGATTCTGTCTGTCCGTATGGATTATGATTCCGTCTATCCGTATGGATTGTGATTCTGCCCGTCCGTCTGGACCATAATTCTGTCCGTCCGTTTGATTTATGGTTCTGTCCGCTATATTTCTGTGCTTCCGGTTCAGGCTATGATTATGTTTGTTATGTTTTTACTTTACATACTCGGTACATTTTTCGTACTGACCCCCGATTCTTCGGGGGCTGCGTTACATTCCCGAAGGTACAGACGCACCTAGAGATACGCCGCCAGTCTAGGGCTCAGATTCTACTATTTTGAAGAGCTCCTTGATCCGGAGCGTGTACTTTTGGTATATATCTTCTGTCTTCTGTATATTCTGTATGTATGGTAACTCCGGGTACGGCAGGGCCCTGTCCCGTCATATGACTTTGTATGTCAGTTAGAGGCCTGTAGATATGTATGTGGGTTACGGGTTGCTACTGTTCAGGTAGGTACGTACGATTTTGTGACTCCGTCCGTTATGTTAGCCTCATCGGCTTATGTATAAGTTTCACTATGTTTATGTATGTATATATTCTCGCGCGCGCCGTAATTGTATTGGCTCGAATATGTGAACACCTATTGTGAATTTTCTGTCTGGTTCGCCAACTCTGTTAGGTAGGTACGTATGGGTACCCAGTTAGGGTACCAGTCGTGGCCCACGGGGTTGGGTCGTGACAGGTATGAAGGATGAATGTAAGGTAAAGCATAAAGACTAGTGAGACGACGCTAATATATTTTCTGGGCTGATTTGAGTACCTACAAATACTCGTGTAAAGCTTGCAATAAGATGCATGATAGGAGAACTAAGAGCAAATCTGAGTAAAGGGGCGATAGAAGAGTTGAGTCAAAAATAGAGAAACGACACGAGATAATATGCTTAAAGTGTTATAAGTGGGATTAAGGGAAATTGCGAAATGGTTTAAGTGAGATGGTCAGAACGAGCTAGTTACTAGAAGACAGTGAATTTAAAGAGAACGAGCAAGAAGAACTCGACTTAAGCTTCAAGTATAGATGGATATGGTAAGTTGCAGTCGATTACGGAGATAGCTAAATCGTGTCTACTATATTTGGAAGATCAATATTAACAGATGTCAGGTGGAGAATGGCATTAGGCTAAGTAAAGAAAGGCACAGCATGATAGATGAGTTCAAGTTACAAGTGATTCGTTATAAGATCACCAGAAGCAGTATACTTATGTAGGACTAATTTGACATTCGGGGACGAATGATCCTAAGGGGGGAAAGATGTTACACCCCGTAAGAGTCCGTGCTATTTATATTAAGACAAGAAAGGATGAGTTAAGAAAGTTCAAGGAAAGTTAATCGAGTTAGTAAGAATATCGTTATATATATATATATGGTTGCCTTAAGTATCCCGAGGTGACATCGTAACCTAAAGGATTTGAAATCGCATTATGAGCGTATATGAGGTAATGTGAGTGCCCTTTTAAAGTATTTGAGATTATTAGTAATGATATAGAAGATGGATAAAAGATATGAATATATTTTTGCGATTGGAGTTTCGTCGAAGCTTCGTAAGTTCTCTAGTTACGTTTAAGGTTATTGTGATTCTCCGGACCCTTCGAGATGTGTATGGATTTTTATGTATGTATATGTATGTATAAGAGGTTACATGAGGGTCGGAAGAGGATTAGAAGTTAAACGAATCTGAACGAAATGAATCCGAACAACTTCAGAAAAATCTCGGACCAGATTTTTAGCCCATATTGTTGGAGGCATATATCCTAGTATATGAGGAGTTTTAAGGTGTTTCAAAAGCCTAAAATTAATTTCATCCAGTCTAGTTTCCAACGCAACAAACCGCTCGTCAAAATGATATTTGGATAAGGACATATGGACGATGCAATTTGTTCTGGCCGGGCAGCAAGTTTGGACCCGACCCAAACACTAATGTTTCGGCCCATGAGGCCCATTAACGTTAATATATATAGCAAATTCATTTGAGGGCTGATCATTTTCAGCTAAGATCCTCCAAAAACATTAGAGAGAGAGAGAGAGAGAGAGAGCTCCTAGGCTAAGGAAGCCATTTTGATCAAAATTCGAGCCCCGAATCCCGAAGCTCATGAAGAGAAAAGTGTTGTATGTTGCGTTGCCTTCAATTTGAGCTAAATATTGGTCTTGGGGAATGAAATTTTCGTGGTTGAGCTGCTGCTAAGGTATTTATAAGATTCCTTCTATGTTATTAAAGTGTTTATTTAGAGTTTTAACGAATTAGAACGGAGAAAACAACACTATAAACTCGTTTGTTGTTTTGTTGAGATTTATGGATTAGGGGCTGTTTTAATTGAAATTGATGGACTGATTTGAATTAATATTTTGGTTGTTGTAATCCTAGATTACTTGATGAGAATGAAGGAATTTAAAGGTTAGAGTTGGAGTTAAAATTGTTGTGGGTTGTTGTAAGGATTATAGAGATAATAATGTGGTTTAGTTGCATATGAATAGATGATGTGGTGTCGTGTGGATGCTGTTGTATTTCCCTGAAATTTGCTGAAAATATTGCATGAAATAAGGTATAAGAAGTGCATATGGGCTGCTTGGTGTATTGTAAGTGTTCGTTAGAATTTCGGGCATCGTTATGTTATAGTTGGAGGCTGTTTTGATATGTTGTTGTTCTTGTTGAAATAAAAGAATTGAAGATATGGTTGTGTCCATATGTTATTGTTGGTATTTCTGTGTCAACAGGAGAGCAATTGGAAATTCGGATAGGCGAATATATAGGGGAAATGCTGCCGAAATTTCTGTAGACAAGTACCAGTTAGAATTGGATTTCTAAGTACTTGTAGCTAATATTTGGTAATTGATAATATTATTGTAGATATTGGAGAGCCCGAGACTTAAGTCGGGATTTGGTTAGCGAGCGATTGAGGTATGTAACGCCTACCTTTCTTTCTTTTGGCATGACCTTTTTGGAATGAACAAATAACATATAAGTATGCTCCTAAAGAAAATCCTATTCTTAGAGCCACTAGGATGGCTAACATCTTTGACTTCCATGAGCTATTCCATATGGCTAGATACATATTTTATGATGTTCAAAGATCCTATTTGTTATGTTCCGAATGTTGTTCGAAAGAAAGAAAAACGAGAAGACTAAGGCCTTTGATGAATATTTCGACATGAAAATATGGTCTTAAAGTCCCCATTTGATTTGATCCATAATGTTATCCGCAAGTTTCCTAGTATGATTATGTGATCCGTAATGATGTTAGAAAAACATTTGATATGGCTAAAGTTTTAGATACATACATATGATCTTAAAGGCTCCATTTGATTTGCTCTATAGTAATGGTTGAAAGTTCCCTAATATGAATGTCACTTGAAATTCTGAAAAGAGTTTCTGAAATGCTTTTAGAAAGTTCTGTACTTCAAAAGTTTGTAACTTTCGTATACTAACTCCGATTGACCCGAAACTGATTTCTAAGCCGTCGGATGCAGTAAATATATTTGTTCATCGAGTTTTGAAATTTATTTTATTTTTTTATTATGCATATGGTTTCTGCACTACTCTACTCGTGCCTACTACTATGATATCGTTCGCCGGATCTCGGGCCGGTTTTCTGATCGTGCGCACCATGTATATTCGGCAGTATGATGTGTTACGGTTCTCGAGTTCCTCGTCATAGGGACGAGTACCGCTTATATACGGTGTTATGATGTGATATGGCATATGATATGTTTTGATGTTGTGATATGATATGATGATATGATATGTTCGGGGATTGTATGGAGATTTGAAACCTTCTGGACTATGATGTGTTGTGGCGCCAGCGTCGGAGTGGCGACCACGTTCCTGAGCCTTATGCATGATTTTTATTTGCATTACTTATGTTTTTAAAACAGGTTTGATATACTGGTTCTGTAACCGTTTTCCATACTCTTTATTTCAGTTCTGATTTGGATTACTGTACCTCATGCTTTACATACTCAGTACATATTTCGTACTGACCCCCTTTCTTCGGGGGCTGCGTTTCATGCCCGCAGGTACAGACATTCGTTTTGGTGATCCTCCAGTATAGGATACATATTCTGCCACTTGGAGTACTCCTTTTGATCCGGAGCTCATATTTTGGTACATATCTTCTGTTATACACGTTCTGTATATGTATGGCTGTTTGGGTACGGCGGGGTCCTGTCCCGTCATATGTTTCTGTTATGTTTTGTAGAGGCCTGTAGTCATATGTGTGGGTCATGGGTCATGTTTGTTCGTTTCTGTTTATGATCTGTGCCTTAAGCGGTCCCGGTTGCTGTTATGGCCAAAACGGCCCATATGTTTGTAAATCTGGGCGATGTGTATTCCGCCAGCATACCGGATTTGATATGATATTTCTGTACGGGAAACCTCTTAAGATGACATTTGTTCTTAGTATCTGTTTGAAATAAAGTATGTTAAGTCTGAATAAATCTTTGATATGTCGATTTGGTACGTAAGTCAGTTTGGGTGTCCAAATAGGACACTAGTCACGGCCCACGGGGCTGGGTCGTGACACCAATTGTAGCTGAATGGCAACCTACTGATCCGAACTATCACTTTGTCTATCTGAACCTGTGGGCATGAAACGCAGTGTCCCCAAGGCTAAAAGGGGTGTCAGTACGAACAAAAACTGAGTATGTAAGGCATGAAAGTACATAAGGAAGACTGAAAGTACATGGGATAAAAGGAATGCAACCTGTACATCTGAACTGCCTCTGAGGGCTAATTATATGCATAAGTATTGTATATATGCGTATATAACGCCTGTTCATATATATATATATGCGTATATAATGCCTGTCAAGCCTCTGTCGACATCCCATCGTATCATATCAGCCTCTGTGGGCATAATCATCATCATCTGACCAGCTTCTCAGGTGCTAATGCGTATATAACGCTGTAACTTTCCCCAAAGCCCATATAGAAATAATATAAGTATACGCGTATATAACGCCTGTGGCTCTTAGTATATATATATATATATATATATATATATATATATATATATATATATATATATATATATATATATGTATACATATGTATATATATATACACACACACACACACACACATATGTGCAATGCATGTGTTACACCTATGAAATTTCGTGTTATTCACATTATGAATGGACTAACGTAAGCCTAAATTGTACATGAAGCCATTTTAAGGTTAAGAAAGGTATTTGATAACTTTAAATATATACCTTAAGGTTCCAAAGCCATATGAGGCGATGGAAGTAAGTTCGTCCGAGAAAGTTGAGGTTGATTCATGTTTAGGAAACTTTCATATCATGTGAGTTACACATTTCTTGGCATCCCTTTGATGGAGAGATATATGTCCCCTTAGATGGTTAATGAATTTCTAGGCAAGAAAATAAGGTTCCATAAGGATTGGAGGTCAAACGAATCGAAAGGAACATAATTTCGCGAAACTACAGAAGCTGGGGTAGTGTACGGTCGCACATTGAGTGTGCTGAGCCATAGACTGACCGCCAACTCCCCATTTTGGCTGGCCTAACTTCCCAAAATCATCCCCAATATGAGGATGGAGTGTGCGGCCTCACACTCGGTGTGCTAGGCCGCATACTCATCGCCAAGTGGAGCGGGGGAGGAGGGGTGATTTTACCACCTTTTTAAATCCCAAATGACCCCAACCTTACTTCCAACTTTCCATACTTATTTCCCCACCTCTCTAGAGACTTCCTAAGAGTTATTGAAGGTTCCTAAACACTCTACAACTTTCCATATCATCTAAAGAGAGAATCAACATCAAAACTAAAAGGTAATCCAAGGAAGGCGATTGTTGTTTATGCCTTTCAAAGTTGTGGTGAACTTAATCTTGCAGGGAGGTGAGTGAGGTGAATCTCCTTGATTATAAGGTATATTATTCATCTTATTTATATGTTTGTATTGATGTAAAGGTTTAGTCCTTAGAAAGGAAAAGAATTAAAGTGGAGAAGCCATGAGTGTTGTAATGAAAAAGATGACTATGAGGTGAACATAAAAAGGGGATTTTGGTTAAATTTGAGATTAAATTGAATATAATTACTTGATTATGATATTATGGATGTTGTTATTGTTGTTTGAGAGCTGTTTTATAATATGGTGGAAGTTGGTGAAATAGGGGAAATGCTGCCCAAATTCCATTAGCCTTTTAGTTGCCCTAGTTTGAACTTAAGTATGTTTTCAAGACTTAACATTGCTACGAATCCTCTTGAATGTAGAGTTCACAAGCTTTGGAGGAAAATGTTTAGTCATTAAGAAGACGTGAAGGTATTTTAGGTTAACCCTTTCTCTCAAAAGGCATGATTCGTATGTTATGATCCTATACATGTTATCCATATCACTCTTACTCTTAAAAATGCTAAAAGCCTATCATTCTCGAGATTCTTATGATAACTCCACGTTTAGGGATACCAAAGTCTAAAGTTCTAGATGTTTTCATGATATGATTGCGCTTACTATATAATTCTTGATTACATTTATGATAATTGGCCTCATCTTATGTTATTGTTCCTTCAAAGTGAAACAAGATAGTGATGATGATTGTGATTGTCACGACCCGTCTAGGGGCCGTGACGAGTACCCGATACTTGTACCGAGCACCCCTTGTCTATCGTTTTACCTTTACCTCTTAGCAAGCCATGTAAACAGAGCCATTTTTTTTTTTTGAACATTAACATTAGCGGCGTCATTCTGAACATAGACTAATAAACTTCGTTATCACTTATACATCAACATTAACATGCCAAAACACCATATATCTAACTGTACTTAACTGACTGTACATAACTGTCTACGAGCCTCTAGACGTAGTACACTTATACATAGAAAGGGCTGAGTACTGCCGTGCCCGAATATATATACACAAAATAGTACCAAGGAAGTGAGGCTCCGGAATAACTGGAGCACTGTCAACACTGCTGGTAGAGCTTCTAAGTATCAAATCCGCCTGTCTGCTGACCTGCGCGGCATGAAACGCAGCGTCCACAAGAAGGGACGTCAGTACGAATAGTGTACCGAGTATGTAAGGCATGAATAGTAGCATACGGAAAGTATAAAACGGAAATAACGACATAAGAGAATAATAGCACATGTCCTGAGGTAGAAACATAACCTGTATATATATATACCCTTGGCAGGTGCTATGCGTACTTAGCTTTCCTTTAAGAATCTTTCCTTGTTCATATACATATACATATAAAATAGGACATCTCATATTGCCGAGGCGTCGGCAGCCGATCCATTTAACCATAAATACACACATCCCGCGTCCGGGACGATATCATATCATGTAATGCCAACTGATCAGGTGGATATGCGTTCATAACGCTCTGCCCTTACCTCCATTTCCCCCGTATACATATGCATATATCATGTACATATATCAACGTCTATAGCTCTCTAGCTCTTTTATCATATACATATACGTGTGTCATATAGGTACATCAGCGTCTATAGCGCTCTGGTGCTTTTATCATATACATATACGTGTATCATGTGCATGTATCAGCGTCTATAGCGCTCTAGCTCTTTCGTCATGTGCATGTTTTAAAAATATATACACATATCTTACATACATTTACATGTCTTATATGCATTTACGTATCCTATATACATATGTCTCATAGGCACGCAGGAAAGCCCAAAGAAGAATCATGTGGTCATCGGAGTGACGTAAGGTCGGTGACCTCCAATTATATTATAGAATACTCGTGATCGCTTTGTCTCATCTTGAAGGAACGAGTATTTTAAGGTGAGACTACCAACGGGGAATAATAATAAAGTAAACGTAGAATGAAATCGGGGCATCATAGATGACAGTTCATAGACTTTGAAATCTTTTAGAAAATAAAGTCATAGCTAGGAAATATAAATAATATTCAAAAATTAGTTTATCATTTTCATGTTTACATAAGATACTTAGCTTAGTCATCTTAGTCATAGAGTCGTTCCGGTAGTACGTATCATAGGCATATTCTCTTATCTAACATCATTGTTATCATTATCGTCATGGAAGTGCCCCCGTTAGAGGAGTCATAGTATTTATCATTTGGTATCGAAATCGGGATCAAAGGTTCCCTTTGGATTCACTTCAAGTAAGTCAAGCAAGACTGTAAGGAAAACTCCAAGAGTAGCGGGCCCACCTCGGGCCGGATGGGGTGACGTATATTATTTACATATATTACGTGGCATGTCATTACTTGTGAGGGTTCTAGGGTAATCGGGTCCCACTCGTGCAAGTTCTAAGGGTTTAAAAGGTCTTTCCATCATTTGCACACTTTCTAGTTCAATTCTATTGAACAAAAAGTGGAAAACTTTAGGTGCGGATTCCGGGGAACCGAGTTGTCCCCGAGGCTCGTACCCAACTTATTTCAATTAAGACATGCCATAGAAAGAAGAGTGAGGCCTTACATACCTCTTTTCGCTTCTTTTGCTATTCCGAATTCACGTTGCAATCTCGTCAAAATCTGCAAATTGGTCACATTTACCCAAACTTTCATTAGGGTACTTAGAGTTAGAATCTTAAGGAACCACTTGGCTACCGAAATTTCGGCAGCACTTCCTCTGTAAATATACCATCCTCAACATTCAACATAGCCAAATTCTCATCAATCACAATCCGGGAATTCAAACCCGGCCAAACTATTAACATAATTCAACAATCACACTAAAAATTCACATATTCCATTCAAGGTGCATTCCAACACTTCAATTAACATTCTACCTCCTTCAATACTCTCCAATTCCAATGAAACAACAATAACCTTATAATACATATATTCCAACAACATCATAGTAATACCATTACATGTCTTCCATACAAAAACATTATTTTCAATTTACACAAACTTCCAATTGCTAATACCTCACCAAACTTATCAAGTCTTTATTTGCGATATAACATCTACAACACAACGATTAAGATATTAATTACAACTCGTTCATTATTCTTTCACAACTCACCAATATACACGACTATACATCAAGTATACACGGCCACATATACCATGCACACTCACACGGCTCCAACATGTGTACACCACTACAATCTCTCCAAACTCATTCAACTTCCATTTTCCACATATCATTCACAACAATAACAACTAAACACTAATTAAAATAATTGAAGCATGACTCCTACACACATATATATATATACACGGCCATATACTATATTTCTCTCCTTCATGAATTTCATCCATTTTAGCATACTACAACACATATAAACCATATATAACACATAAAACAAGATCAAAACTCACCTTTCTTCTTCAACTTCTCACTTGACTACAACTTGACAACTTGTATGATTTTGAATCTTTCTTGCTTCAACAACAACTCCACCTTGTTAAGCACCCTTTACTTGGTAGAAAATGATTTTTGGAGAATTTTTGCAAATTTTTCTTGTGAAAATTGCTCTTGGCCGAAATGGCCTTAAGTTTTTCTCCTCTCTCTCTTGTTCTTGCTTTTCTTGAAATTTCTAGAACATTATGTGGAATAAGATGACTTAGTCATCTTATTTATTGACCAAATTTTATTTAATATGGGCTTGGGCCATAACCATGGCCGGTTGGGCCTCACAAATTTTGGGCTTTTTTTTTTTGGGCCAACTCGGTTTGGTCCCGAGTTGGGCCTAGCCCACTGACCTTTCGACCTTAAAACGTTCATATCTCCTTGTACCGAAGTCACCGGGGCACCCACGACCTATGGTTGGAAAGCTAATTCAATTATCTACAACTTCTATATCTTGATACGTTTCCAAATTCCAAACCTATAATACCGTTTTTGCCCCTTGAAGTCAGATCACCCGAAAACGTTTTCATAAAAATATTCATTTGGAGGACTTCCACTTTGATTTGGCCCAAGGGTCCTTCTTGAGTTGTGTTTAACTTCTCATATGTGATTCATATGAATTTTCAGATGTCCCAAAAAAAAATCTCGATGTGTGGGTCCCACCTCAGCAATTAATCTGACGTTCAAAAATACGGGATATAACATTCTCCCCCCCTTTAGAACATTCGTCCTCGAATGTTAAACTGGCCTCATAGTGTATCATAATACTTCGGGGAGGTCTCCTTCGTAGACATCTCACATGTCGCTTAGGTCGCTTTTATGTCGTAAGTCCATTGAGTAAGCTCCGAACGTTGGCCCCACGTTAATAAGTCCCCTTTCTGTCACGCTTTCTCCTCTTCCGTTAGTCTCGTCCGTCTCAGCCTACATGACTTTTATAGGGTTTGTAACCACTCCACACACTCTAATTTACATTGGACTACCTAGCTTCACATTCGTCTCTTGTTCCCACATTTGTGAAAATTTTAGCATATTTCCCAGGGGGTCACCCATCATGGAATTGCTCCCACCTGAGCACGCTTAACCCAAAAGCTTCACTGAAATTCGGTGCCTTGATGCTGATATTTTCGCGTAAGCTTCCTCACATGACCTTTATTGCATGCTCTGCAGCAAGTCAAAGTCTTACAGTTCCCAAAACATTTTCATAACACGTCCCTTCTTTTGTAATTACCGTTTTACCCTTTTGGTTCCCGATGTTCACCTTCCGCCTGTGTGTAGTTATGGATGTTTAGACACTTTTCCAACAAAACATAAGAATTATAGTTCAATTACATTGAACGAATAGTATTCAAAATCAAACTCGGGTTTCGATGAACAGAATTGTTCCCGAGGCTCAAGTCTGGACCTAGTATACCTAGGACATGCCAAAAGAAGGAAAGGGTGAGCTTTACATACCTTAGTTGCGCCTTGCGCTCGCTCAAATTCAATTCCTGCTTCGCCCAAAATCTACAAATGGTCATATTTACCAATTGTTAATAGTAAGACTTTTAGCATTCAAATCTTTAATTCATTACTTGCCCACAAAAATTTGGGCAGCATTTCCCCTATACATATAGCATCCCCAAGACCTAGCTCGGCTCAATATATCAACAACAACAACCCAACAATCCAACAACATCAATAATTATCATAAAACGCACTATAACATAAATAGCCCTCTTTTTACATAAGGCGACACTTTCCATTCCAACTTCACCATATCAAGCTAATATCATTATTCTCATATTCATTTGCTAACTCAAGGTTATTCAAACATATTTCAATAACATTCCAAACAATATTCACGAATTCAAGTATTTCCACCGATTCCATATTCCATCCGAAACTTCAACGAATGCAACAACACTACCAACTTACATTGTTTTCTTCCAAATTCATCAACAACTACCAAAGTTCACATTTAATTTTCTTATTTTCACAATTATACGAAAATCATATAAAAATCACATAAATTCCCCATAACGACACAACCCATTTCAACCAAATTCATTCAACTTTCACTTCCAATATAAATTCCACCATAACCATAACTAGATTACAACATAAAGTTCAACTCATATTGTCTATACATTAACACACACACACGGCCACATGTTCATATGCATACCCGCTTTGCAAACTTCCATATTTCTATGATTTCTACTAATTTCCACATATTACAACATAAACAAACCTTCATAACATATAGAAGGAGATGGAATTTTACCTTTCTTCACAACTTCTCCACTTAACTAAGGTTGGGATTTTATTCCAAAGAGTGATTCTCTCCTTCCAACAATCATACCATGTTGAAGAGGGCCTTCAAATTAGTGAGAATACATGAAGAAACAATTTTTTTTGAACAAGATTTGTGATCCTCTTTTCTCCCTCTCTTTGGCCGAAACCCTCTTCCTTTTTCTTGCTCTAGTTTTTGTTTTCTTGAACCTTCTTGAAATAAAAGGAATTATGGCCCCTTTTCCTAATTTATTGTCTTGATTAATTAAGACATGGGCTTAGGCCATTTTTTAATTGCCATGGCCGGCCACCCTCCAAATGTTGGGCCTTGTCTTCATTTGTTTTTGAGCCCAATTTGTTATGGGCCATATTTTGCAATTCCCGAAACTAATTTCCGAAATTTCAATTTTTGCCCTTAGCCTCCTTCCATATTTCCACATCAATATTTCCCATTAACAACTTATATGTTGGATAAAATCAAAATATAGCCTTGTCTTTAACTTGTCACAATTATTTTCAATTTTTTCGGATATGAAAAATTGCAGGATATAACATCCTCCCCCCCCCCCCTTTAGAACATTCGTCCTCGAATGTTACACTGACCTTATGGGGGTCTCTTGATACACCCGGGGAGGTCTCCGTCTTGCCTTCGAAGATTTCCAAAAGTTGGAATTACTGTCTCTCTTTCTTCCGTTTACTTACTTTTCTCTTCTTCCTGAATATCGTCGTATCAGAAGCTTCTACCCTTATTGTAGCGAGGTCAGTACTCGTTTACTTCATAACATCTCTATATCACACCTTTTACTTGTCTCCCAAATTTCGTTTAGCTAACATCTTTCACTTATCGTAACACAGGCCGCCGGGGCCCACTACGGATCGGTACAGTCATGAACGAGACACCATATGCATATCTATGCTTTTACTGCCATCTTGCTCACAAAACATTTCCGAACCTTTATTCAAACTTACTTTGATCACGGAGCTATGTTGCGCTTCCTTTTTCTTTACCGGCTGGGTCCGCCTCAGCTTACTCGACCTATTCAGGGTTTCTAACTGATTAGTACTTCTAATTTCCTTTAGGTTACTCCAAATTTCCCATTTGCCTTTTATATCTACATTTATGAAACTTTTGGGGTACTTCCCAGGGGATCACCCATCCCAAAATTACTCTGGCCCCAGTACGCTTAACCTCGAAACTCTCATGCGTTTGGATGCGTTAATGTCAATATAATTGCGTCGGCTGCCCCACACGACCTTTGTCACGCAATTTAGGGTAGATCGCAGTCTTAGTAAATTTTCGAAAAGTTTTCGTAGCGGGTCCCACCCCGGTCTAAACCATACAATTATCCTATCGCCCTTCCGAATCCTCAATGTCCATTTCCATCTGTATATTATAGCTATCTCATCTAGTTCTATTGGGTTGAATTACCTTACTTTTTACTAACACCCAGAAGAAGAAAATCACGTAATATGATTAGAGTACAGATCTATCCGTACACATATCTCTCAAGAAAAGATTAATAATATACCTGGGTCTGCATTTGGTGCCGCTCCTGGGTCCTGCTGGCTGGTCAGCGCATATAGGCGGTTCGATGGACCGCCGGAACTGGAGGCTCCGCCACGACCTCTGCAAAGGCCTGCTGGTGCCGGTGTGCCCCGCCCCATCGGGCGCATAGCTACGGAAGGGGAAGACGAACCGGCGACTGACCCGGTAGGCTGAGCTGCTCCCCCGACACTGTCCCTGAGTGGGCAATCTCTCATATAGTGGCCCTGCCAGCCGCAGGTAAAGCAAGCACCCGTGGCATGACGACACTTCCTCTCCTGGTGGTGTCTCCTACAATGAGGACATCGGGGTAGGGGTGGCCTCCACTGGCTGGAACCTCTGTCCATCTGTAAGCCTGAAGCCCTAGAGCTCTGGCCTGCTCTTGAATACTCTGCACCATCCGGTCCCCAGCCGGGGAACTGTGGGGGTGTGCTCGGTGCTGGTTGGGGAGGATATCTGCTCTGCTGCTGCTGGGGCTGCCTACCTCGCGACTCCCCAGAATATCTCGCGGATCTGCTCTGCTGCTGCTGGGACATATTTTGTAATTCCCGAAACTAATTTCCGAAATTTCAATTTTTGCCCTTAGCCTCCTTCCATATTTCCACACAATATTTCCCATGAACAACTTATATGTTGGACAAAATCAAAATATAGCCTTGTCTTTAACTTGTCACAATTATTTTCAAATTTTTCAGATATGAAAAATTGCGGGATATAACACCGCATTTTTGTGCAATCGGATGATTCAAGATAACTGCGGGAAGATAACAAGTAAGGCCTTATTTTCATTTTGTTTGGCATACAAGTTGCTTATGAAGAATTTTGAAGTGGAAACGTTAAGGAAGGCTAGGGGAAAAAAGGGAAATTCGCGATATGACTCATGGAAAAATGGAAAGAGACTAAGGGTAAATTTGGAATTTGAAAAATAAAAATCCTTTATGAGTTGTAAGACCTAATTGCATATATGGACTTGGGAATTAAAATGGGCCATTTGAGTCATCCAATTGGAGTGGGCTTAGGCCCAACTAGAAGTTTAAGAGACCAAATAAAAGATGACTTAGTCATCTTTTCCATGGGACTTTCTAGACTTTTCAAGAAAACAAAGAACAAGAGAAAAAGGAGAAATTTTCCAAGGCCATTCGGCCAAGAGCAAGTTCCACAAGAAACTTGGAAAAAAATTTCTTTAAAAATTATTTTCTACTAATTGAAGGGTTCTTAGCAAAGTGAAGTGGTCTTTGGAGCAAGAAAAACCCATATTCTTGCAAGTTGTGAGTTCTATCCAAGTGAAGAAGTGAGGAAGAAGGTAAGGTTTAATTCTTTCTTTATATGTTATGGATATTGGTGCATGTTGTAGTGTACAAAAAATGGATGAAATTCATGAGGAATATGAATATAGGGGTGTGGCCGTGCATGTATGTGTGTGTGTAGAAATCATGTTTTAATTATTTTATCTAGTATTGGGTTGTTATTGTTGTGGGTGTTATGTTAATAATGGAAGTTGGATGGTTTTAGTGAAGTTGTAGCCATGTGTGCATGATGTTGGCCGTGAGCTGTATATTATATGTATAGTCGTGTATATTTGGTGAATCATGAAGGAATGGTGAGCAAGTTTTTTAGTATTTTGGTTGTTGTGTTGTGGATTTTTTTGTTGCAAATAAAAGCTTAATGAGCTTAGTGAAGTTTAGTAGTTGGAGGCTTGTTTTGGGAGATTATGTAAATTGAATATGATGTTCTTGCGTGTATGGAATATGATGTTGTTAGTGCGTAAATTATTAAGTTGTTATTGTTTTTATTGGGGTTGAAAGGTCTTGAAGGAAGTAGTATATTGATTGAGTTGTTAGAATGTATCTTGGATTGAATATGGAAATTGTTAGAATGGTTGTTGACATTATGTTGATAGTTTGGCTGGGTTGAATTCCCGGATTGTTGTTGATTGAAATTGGCCAAATTAGATTTTGGGGATGGTGTATTTACAGGGGAAGTGCTGCCGAAATTTCGGTAGACAAGTGTTACTTTAAGATTCCACTTCTAAATGCTCTAATTAAGGTTTGGTAAATGTGACCAATTTATAGATTTTGGAGGATTTGGAACTTGAATTTGGAATAGCATAAGGAGGGGAAAAAGGTATGTAAGGATTCACCCTTCCTTCTTTGGCATGTCTTAGACATACTAGGTTCGAATACGAGCCTCGGGGACGATCCTATTCCTAGAAATCCGAGATTGAAATTGGCCCTTTTTCATTCAATAGAATTGAATTAAGTTTTTCCTATCTTATTGAAATAATTGCATCTAACATCTACAACTTGTTAAATGAAATCGGGTTACACTAAAGCCTTCACAAGTGTCGTAATTATTCTAATGAGAATATTTCTATGACGATTACGATGAATATGTTCTACAATGACATGGATGATGTCAAGGAAGAAAATGATTATATGAAGAATATGACAATGATGATTCCATGATTAAAGGTTCCAAGTTCATGATTTCAGTGACGATATGAGAACGTTGAGCTATTTCTTGAATTCTCAACTCTATTCATGAATGATGACTATTTTTAAAGATTCCAAAGTATACGAAACGACACCTTATGATCCTATTTTATGTTTTCTCATGATATTACTCTCCATTAGTAGTCTCGCCTTATAATATTAGTTCCTTCAAGGTGAGACATGACGATCATGATTATTCCATAATGTAATCGGGGGCTACCGACCTTACGTCACTCCGACGCGAACATGGTTTCCTTGGACTCTCATGCATGCTGTATACATGTTATAAGTATATGTAAATGTACATGGGGAAGATGGGGAAAGGTAAGGCGCTATAGACGCATAGCCACCTGATCAGTTGGAGTATGGTACATGATATCGTCCCGGACGCGGGATAAATGGTTAAATGGACCGGAGCCGACGCCTCGGCAATATGATATGATCTATTTTCTATATATGTGAAAAATAAATGTTTTCCAAGAAAGCAAAGTATTATATGTATATGGACCGGGCTGCACGTGCCTGTAACGACCCAACTCCGTAGGCCGCGACTAGTGTCCGTGCTGGACACCCAAACGTACCCAATAACCCAGACTAGCATATCAGCAGAATATTTTTAAATGTAAAAGTCAATTGGCGTTAGTAATCATCATAAATGAACCGACATAGTACATGGGAGCCGATAAGGCTGTCACAGATCATATCATCCCAAAACATATACAAAACCCACACAAGTATGTCTACAGAACTCTACAGATTATAACAGAATCATAAGACGGGACAGGGCCCCGTCATACCCCTGAATAGCATACATATATACAATAGCAGCAGACTGTACCAACATATAGGCTCTGGACAAACGAGCACTCCCAAAATAGCAGAATAGATGTCCTAGGCAGGCGGGTCAGCAAATCTGTCGTCTGTACCTGCGCGGCATGAAAACGCAGCCCCCGAAGGAAGGGGGTCAGTACGAAATATGTACTGAGTATGTAAAGCACGGAACGTAGTAAACAAAGTCATAATCGAAGCAGAAGATACAGAAAATGAACTGAATATCCAGATTAGCAAAATGCTGATCATATAGCATAAATAGTATTCGCTGAAAACGTATGTCGTACCTGGTCCCATTACGGAACAAGATCATAACCGAAACAGAACTTACAGAGAAGTGAGTGTAACATTCGAAGTATCAAATGCATATTTTCAAAACATGAGGAGTGTGTACAGAAACATATACCATATCATATCCGACCCCTGCCAAGGGACTCGGCAAACAGAACGTGGCCACCCCCCGACGCTGGTGCCACCACACATAAGGAGCAGAATAGGGGATAACCCCGTAACATAACATATCATATCAGATGGCCATATCAGATCATATCATATCAGAATGTGTGTACATGGCACAGCATACTCCACAACCCATGTACATATATACCTGCCCCCTCACATCGAGGCACGGCGAACAATGCAGTGGAATACGCTTGACAACATATCCTGGCCCGGGCTCAGTGGGGGAAACATTGAGGCATCCACGAATGGAGTAGTGAGAAACTAAATGCAATAAAAATACCATATATTTCCAGAGACTCAATGAGGCATATCGGATGACAAATCAAACCAATGAAATCGGACAGAATCATAGTAAGTGTATGTCGTATGTCATAATGAGTTACAGAAGAATAATCCGTCAGGGATCATTTTCATATTCCAAAATAGTTTACCAGATTCGAGGGACTCATTAAAACAATTTTCCTTAGTAGTTAAAAGGATAGTTAAAACGTTTCATTTTATATTGTTCGAAAATAAGGCAATAGTACACTAAAAGGCAAAGCGAGAATAGTGGGAGACTAAATGAGACACAAAATATCATACCTTTACAGAGATTCAATAAAGTATTTAGAATAAATATCATTGGTAGTTAGAAGAGTAGTTAAGGCGTTTCCTTTAGAACCTCTTGAAATTAAGTTATAACACAAAAAGGGTAAAGTCGGAAATAGTGGGCCCACCTCAGGCTCAAATTACGTATATTAAGCTTATGGAGTCACCTACGGAGGTCCTAGGGACATTTCATAACTTTCTAGACAATTTGCGGAAGTTTACACAATTCTTTAACAAAGCATACTTATAGGGTTCAATTCCAGTGAATGAAAAAGGGACAATTTGAAACGCGGATTCCGAAAGACAGAATATTTCCCGAGGCTCGAATCCGATCCTAGTACATCTAGGACATGCCAAAAGAAGAATTGGGATAGCTTTACATACCTTTTATGCTTTTTACGCCTTTCCAAGTTCACTTCCCGTTTCGTCCAAAATCTACAAATGGTCACATTTACCAAATGTTAACCCTAAGACTTTAGGACTTAAATATCAAATCAACACTTTTCTACAGAAATTTGGGCAGCATTTCCCCTATACATATAGCATCCCCGAGAATTCAACTCGGCCAAAACAATCAACAACAACCCAATAACAACACTAACAACAACAACAATAACTACAAGACACAATATGGCACAACTAGTTCCCTTTCTAACATAGTGCGATACTTCCATTTCAACTTCAAATTTCCAAACAAATCTCAAGGGTTTCACATTCATCATTAATCAAGATCATCACAATATAATTTGGAAGCATTTCATATCAATTCCACAAAATATTCACAAGATATACACAATATACAAGCTTTCCACCAAAGTCATAATTCCACCAAAACTTCTAATCTTTAACAAACATTTTCATAACATGTTTCTATCTTCCAACTTCATCAACAATCATCATACTTTACACCTTACGACTTCATTTCCACAATATCATAAAATCATATTAGAATGACATAACCTTTTACATTCCATTTCAATGCCAACTTAAATCATATTACCTTCCTTTACATTATAAGGATCACAACAACACAACCAACATATTAAACAAAATTAATTCATTCCCATTCTAATCTCCATATACCACACGGCCAATACCTATATTTCCAACTTCAACCAAATTCATTCAACTTTCATTCTCAATATGAATTCCATCATACTCACAACTAGAATACAACATAAATTTAACTCACCATACGGATATAACATACATACACACATGGCTACATGCCAACTTACATACCCACTTTGCAAATTTCCATATTTCCATACTTTCTACTCATTTCTACATACTACAACACAAACAAACCTTCATAACATAATAACATGGAATGAATTCTTACCTTTTTCTCCAATCTTCTTCACTTAACCAAAGTGCGGAAACGATGAAACGGATGAACCATCTTCCGAAATAATCATACCACGTTGTAGAGGGTACTTGAATTGGTAGGAATACTACAAGAAAACAATTTTTGGAACAAGATTTAAGGTACTCAATTTCCATGGGTCTTGGCCTAAATGGCCCTTTGTTTTTGTTCTTCATCTTTTGTGTTTCTTGAAAATTCTAATGGATAAGTGATAATATATGGTCCCTTTCATCTATTTTAACAAATGGAAAATTCATTAATCTTTTTGTGGGTTTGGGCCATGGATTTGGCCGGCCACCCTCTTAAACTTGGGCCTCATTTTTTTTTCTTTTCATTTTTCTTGGGCCAAACCGGTTGGTCCCGAGTTGGGCATAGCCCACTGACCTTTCGACCATAAAACGTCCATATCTCCTTGTACCGACTTCACCTAGGAACCCACGACCTATGGTTGGAAAGCTAATTCAATTACCTGTACCTCCAGCCCCTCAACCAGGGGCGGATGATGGGACCTTGCGAGAGGCAGTCCAGTTATTGACTCAGTTGGTAACGGGGCAGGTTTACAGACAGGGAGCAGGGGATGATCGTGTAGACAGACGCGATAGTGAGAGGGCCCGTGATTTTCTGCTTTGTTGCCCACCAGAGTTTTCCGGGTCAAAGCCCGCAGAAGACCCTCAGGAGTTCATCCGGCAAATGCAGCGTACCCTGCGATTGATTAGTGCCTCTGAGACAGAGGCGGTTGAGTTGGCGTCATACCGGTTGCACGATGTAGCAGCTAATTGGTACGAGTCTTGGACGCTGTCTAGAGGCGAGGGTGCCCCTCCAGCCGTATGGGGAGAGTTTACAGAGGCCTTCCTGGCCCATTTTCTACCTCCGAAGGTGAGGCGGGCCAGAGTAGACAGCTTCCTGCTATTGAGACAGGGGGGCAGGAGTGTCAGGGAGTACAGTCTCGAGTTTGATTCGCTGGCTAGATATGCGCCCGCTTATGTCGCTGATATGACTGACCGGATGCACCGGTATGTGATAGGGCTGGATGATTATTTGGTTGACAGTTGTACTGCGATGGCGGCCCAGACAGGGATGGACATTGCCCGTATACAGGCCCACGCCCAGAGCATGGAGGACCGACACCGAGGGCGTCAGCCTGACAGGGATTATGACAGGGGTCCGCCTAAGAGGTCCAGATCCGCGAGATATTCTGGGGAGTCGCGAGGTAGGCAGCCCCAGCAGCAGCAGAGCAGATATCCTCCCCAACCAACACCGAGCACACCCCCACAGTTCCCCGGCTAGGGACCGGATGGTGCAGAGTATTCAAGAGCAGGCCAGAGCTCTAGGGCTTCATGCTTACAGTTGGACAGAGGTTCCAGCCAGTGGAGGCCACCCCTACCCCGATGTCCTCACTGTAGGAGACACCACCAGGAGGGGGAGTGTCGTCATGCCACGGGTGCTTGCTTTACCTGCGGCTGGCAGGGCCACTATATGAGAGATTGCCCACTCAGGGACAGTGTCGGGGGAGCAGCTCAGCCTACCTGGTCAGTCACCGGTTCGTCTTCCCCTTCCGTAGCTATGCGCCCGATGGGGCGGGGCACACCGGCACCAGCAGGCCGTGGCAGAGGTCGTGGCGGAGCCTCCAGTTCCGGCGGTCCATCGAACCGCCTATATGTGCTGACCAGCCAGCAGGACCCAGGAGCGGCACCAAATGCAGACCCAGGTATATTATTAATCTTTTCTTGAGAGATATGTGTATGGATAGATCTGTACTCTATCATATTACGTGATTTTCTTCTTCTGGGTGTTAGTAAAAAGTAAGGTAATTCAACCCAATAGAACTAGATGAGATAGCTATAATATACAGATGGAAATGGACATTGAGGATTCGGAAGGGCGATAGGATAATTGTATGGTTTAGACCGGGGTGGGACCCGCTACGAAAACTTTTCGAAAATTTACTAAGACTGCGATCTACCCTAAATTGCGTGACAAAGGTCGTGTGGGGCAGCCGACGCAATTATATTGACATTAACGCATCCAAACGCATGAGAGTTTCGAGGTTAAGCGTACTGGGGCCAGAGTAATTTTGGGATGGGTGACCCCCTGGGAAGTACCCCAAAAGTTTCATAAATGTAGATATAAAAGGCAAATGGGAAATTTGGAGTAACCTAAAGGAAATTAGAAGTACTAATAAGTTAGAAACCCTGAATAGGTCGAGTAAGCTGAGGCGGACCCAGCCGGTAAAGAAAAAGGAAGCGCAACATAGCTCCGTGATCAAAGTAAGTTTGAATAAATGTTCGGAAATGTTTTGTGAGCAAGATGGCAGTAAAAGCATAGATATGCAGATGGTGTCTCGTTCATGACTGTACCGATCCGTAGTGGGCCCCGGCGGCCTGTGTTACGATATGTGAAAGATGTTAGCTAAACGAAATTTGGGAGACAAGTAAAAGGTGTGATATAGAGATGTTATGAAGTAAACGAGTACTGACCTCGCTACAATAAGGGTAGAAGCTTCTGATACGACAATATTCAGGAAGAAGAGAAAAGTAAGTAAACGGAAGAAAGAGAGACAGTAATTCCAACTTTTGGAAATCTTCGAAGGCAAGATGGAGACCTCCCCGGGTGTATCAAGAGACCCCCATAAGGTCAGTGTAACATTCGAGGACGAATGTTCTAAAGGGGGGGGGGGGGGAGGATGTTATATCCTGCAATTTTTCATATCCGAAAAAATTGAAAATAATTGTGACAAGTTAAAGACAAGGCTATATTTTGATTTTATCCAACATATAAGTTGTTCATGGGAAATACTGATGTGGAAATATGGAAGGAGTCTAAGGGCAAAAATTGAAATTTCGGAAATTACTTTCGGGAATTGCAAAATATGGCCCATAACAAATTGGGCTAAAAAAAAAATGAAGACAAGGCCCAACATTTGGAGGGTGGCCGGCCATGGCAATTAAAAAATGGCCTAAGCCCATGTCTTAATTAATCAAGACAATAAATTAGGAAAAGGGGCCATAATTCCTTTTATTTCAAGAAGGTTCAAGAAAACAAAAACTAGAGCAAGAAAAAGGAAGAGGGTTTCGGCCAAAGAGAGGGAGAAAAGAGGATCACAAATCTTGTTAAAAAAAAATTGTTTCTTCATGTATTCTCACTAATTTGAAGGCCCTCTTCAACATGGTATGATTGTTGGAAGGAGAGAATCACTCTTTGGAATAAAATCCCAACCTTAGTTAAGTGGAGAAGTTGTGAAGAAAGGTAAAATTCCATCTCCTTCTATATGTTATGAAGGTTTGTTTATGTTGTAATATGTGGAAATTAGTAGAAATCATAGAAATATGGAAGTTTGCAAAGCGGGTATGCATATGAACATGTGGCCGTGTGTGTGTGTTAATGTATAGACAATATGAGTTGAACTTTATGTTGTAATCTAGTTATGGTTATGGTGGAATTTATATTGGAAGTGAAAGTTGAATGAATTTGGTTGAAATGGGTTGTGTGTCGTTATGGGGAATTTATGTGATTTTTATATGATTTTCGTATAATTGTGAAAATAAGAAAATTAAATGTGAACTTTGGTAGTTGTTGATGAATTTGGAAGAAAACAATGTAAGTTGGTAGTGTTGTTGCATTCGTTGAAGTTTCGGATGGAATATGGAATCGGTGGAAATACTTGAATTCGTGAATATTGTTTGGAATGTTATTGAAATATGTTTGAATAACCTTGAGTTAGCAAATGAATATGAGAATAATGATATTAGCTTGATATGGTGAAGTTGGAATGGAAAGTGTCGCCTTATGTAAAAAGAGGGCTATTTATGTTATAGTGCGTTTTATGATAATTATTGATGTTGTTGGATTGTTGGTTTGTTGTTGTTGATATATTGAGCCGAGCTAGGTCTTGGGGATGCTATATGTATAGGGGAAATGCTGCCCAAAGTTTTGTGGGCAAATAATGAATTAAAGATTTGAATGCTAAGAGTCTTACTATTAACAATAGGTAAATATGACCATTTGTAGATTTTGGGCGAAGCAGGAATTGAATTTGAGCGAGCGCAAGGCGCAACTAAGGTATGTAAAGCTCACCCTTTCCTTCTTTTGGCATGTCCTAGGTATACTAGGTCCAGACTTGAGCCTCGGGAACAATTCTGTTCATCGAAACCCGAGTTTGATTTTGAATACTATTCGTTCAATGTAATTGAACTATAATTCTTATGTTTTGTTGGAAAAGTGTCTAAACATCCATAACTTCCGCAAGCGTATTCGGGTTGCTTTGAAACCTTCATGGATGACATCCATAGAGTCCAATGTTTGTAATTTGTATCCTCCACCTCGACTTGACCCGAGGTGGGCCCACAAGTTCCGAAACTTCCTTCTCTTGTCTCACTTGAGCTATTCTTGTATGATATAAAAGTAAGTATTCTGATATTCTGGATAAGCTACTCACCATCTGTATTTTTCCTGATTTACGATTCTTGTGTGATGCATGATTCTGGCATGTGTGACTTATGTTTGGAAAGTAATAAAGTTAGCACTTGTGTTATTGTGCGCACTGTGTGGTATTGACCGCTGGACCCCTGGCCGCGGTGTGTGCGACATTGACCGCTGGACCCCTGACCGCGGTATGCCGCACTATGTGATGTTGACCGCTGGACCCCTGACCGCGGTATCTGCGACATTGACCGCTGGACCCCTGACCGCGGTATGTCGGGTTTGGGATGCTAACCGCTGGACACTTGGTCGCGGTATGTGTGATAGTGACCGCGGGACTCTTGGCCGCGGTAATTGTGTGTTGATTTTCTGTGTGTATGAGACGGAAATGTTCCTCAAAGGAAAGCAAAGTATTTTGGAATCTTGATTGCCGTATTTGTCGTCCGGAACCTTTTATGTATGATTTGTACGTCAGATGCAACACTTTGGTATTTTGGCTATTGTGCTCACCTTCTGTACATTTTACTTCGGTTATGTCTTCGTTTACTGTACTTCATGCTTTGCATACTCAGTACATCTTTCGTACTGACCCCCTTTCTTCGGGGGTTGCGTTTCATGCCCGCAGGTACATATTCACGTTTTGGTGACCCACCGGCGTAGGATTTCCCTTTTGCTGTTCGGAGTGCTCCCTTTGTTCCGGAGCTGACGTTTTGGGTACATACTCTTCTGATGCATATGTTTATGTTTATTCAGGGTACGGCGGGGCCCTGTCCCGCCATCTGATTCTGTTGTTCCGTACTAGAGGTCTGTAGACATAGACGTGGGGAATGTACAGTTTTGTTTGGACGCGTTGTGTAAATTGTGGTTGGGCGACCCATCCGCCGTGGGGGCCCTATCGGCCGCGTGTATGTATGTTTCGGTACGTTATGTATAGTATGATAGCCTTGCCGGCTACTATGCAGTATATATGGTTGTAGGCACCAGTGTGGAGCCATGTCTGATATTAATTTATATACGAGTCGTCTGTATGCTGAATTTGGTAAATGAACGCGTAGGGGAGCCCAGTTCGGGCACTAGTCCCGGCCCACGGGGATGGGTCGTGACAGAAGTGGTATCAGAGCGGTTCGTCCTCGGATTGTCTACAGACCGTGTCTAGTAGAGTCTTGTTTATCGGTGTGGTGTGCACCACATCTATAAACAGGAGGCTACAGGGCATTTAGGGTGTTATCTTTCTTTCTGGTCCTAGATCGTGCGATAGAGCTGTGTTATCAGGATGGTTCTTCCCTGATAAATTGTTATATTTTCAGCGATGCCTCCGAAGAAGGCTACAGCTGCCCAGAAGGGCAAGTCTACAGCGGCAGGTGAGACCAGCCGAGCTCGGGTGACTACTAGGGCTCGTGCCCAGATTGAGCCAGATGTTGTGCCTTCGACGGCCAGTTCTGCTACGCCACCGGTATTAGAGGGATTTGGAGCAGCCACAGCTGCAGCACAGGGGGCGGCTCCACCGCCAGCTCCCGCAGCACCAGTACCTGTACCTCCAGCCCCTCAACCAGGGGCGGATGATGGGACCTTGCAAGAGGCAGTCCAGTTATTGACTCGGTTGGTAACGGGGCAGGTTTACAGACAGGGAGCAGGGGATGATCGTGTAGACAGACGCGATAGTGAGAGGGCCCGTGATTTTCTGCTTTGTTGCCCACCAGAGTTTTCCGGGTCAAAGACCGCAGAAGACCCTCAGGAGTTCATCTGGCAAATGCAGCGTACCCTGCGATTGATTAGTGCCTCTGAGACAGAGGCGGTTGAGTTGGCGTCATACCGGTTGCACGATGTAGCAGCTAATTGGTACGAGTCTTGGACGCTGTCTAGAGGCGAGGGTGCCCCTCCAGCCGTATGGGGAGAGTTTACAGAGGCCTTCCTGGCCCATTTTCTACCTCCGGAGGTGAGGCGGGCCAGAGTAGACAGATTCCTGCTATTGAGACAGGGGGCAGGAGTGTCAGGGAGTACAGTATCGAGTTTGATTCGCTGGCTAGATATGCGCCCGCTTATGTCGCTGATATGACTGACCGGATGCACCGGTATGTGATAGGGCTGGATGATTATTTGGTTGACAGCTGTACTGTGATGGCGGCCCAGACAGGGATGGACATTGCCCGTATACAGGCCCACGCCCAGAGCATGGAGGACCGACACCGAGGGCGTCAGCCTGACAGGGATTATGACAGGGGTCCGCCTAAGAGGTCCAGATCCGCGAGATATTCTGGGGAGTCGCGAGGTAGGCAGCCCCAGCAGCAGCAGAGCAGATATCCTCCCCAACCAGCACCGAGCACACCCCCACAGTTCCCCGGCTGGGGACCGGATGGTGCAGAGTATTCAAGAGCAGGCCAGAGCTCTAGGGCTTCAGGCTTACAGATGGACAGAGGTTCCAGCCAGTGGAGGCCACCCCTACCCCGATGTCCTCACTGTAGGAGACACCACCAGGAGGGGGAGTGTCGTCATGCCACGGGTGCTTGCTTTACCTGCGGCTGGCAGGCCCACTATATGAGAGATTGCCCACTCAGGGACAGTGTCGGGGGAGCAGTTCAGCCTACCGGGTCAGTCGCCGGTTCGTCTTCCCCTTCCGTAGCTATGCGCCCGATGGGGCGGGGCACACCGGCACCAGCAGGCCTTTGCAGAGGTCGTGGCGGAGCCTCCAGTTCCGGCGGTCCATCGAACCGCCTATATGCGCTGACCAGCCAGCAGGACCCAGGAGCGGCACCAAATGCAGACCCAGGTATATTATTAATCTCTTCTTGAGAGATATGTGTATGGATAGATCTGTACTCTATCATATTACGTGATTTTCTTCTTCTGGGTGTTAGTAAAAAGTAAGGTAATTCAACCCAATAGAACTAGATGAGATAGCTATAATATACAGATGGAAATGGACATTGAGGATTCGGAAGGGCGATAGGATAATTGTATGGTTTAGACCGGGGTGGGACCCGCTACGAAAACTTTTCGAAAATTTTCTAAGACTGCGATCTACCCTAAATTGCGTGACAAAGGTCGTGTGGGGCAGCCGACGCAATTATATTGACATTAACACATCCAAACGCATGAGAGTTTCGAGGTTAAGCGTACTGGGGCCAGAGTAATTTTGGGATGGGTGACCCCCTGGGAAGTACCCCAAAAGTTTCATAAATGTAGATATAAAAGGCAAATGGGAAATTTGGAGTAACCTAAAGGAAATTAGAAGTACTAATCAGTTAGAAACCCTGAATAGGTCGAGTAAGCTGAGGCGGACCCAGCCGGTAAAGAAAAAGGAAGCGCAACATAGCTCTGTGATCAAAGTAAGTTTGAATAAATGTTCGGAAATGTTTTGTGAGCAAGATGGCAGTAAAAGCATAGATATGCATATGGTGTCTCGTTCATGACTGTACCGATCCGTAGTGGGCCCCGGCGGCCTGTGTTACGATATGTGAAAGATGTTAGCTAAACGAAATTTGGGAGACAAGTAAAAGGTGTGATATAGAGATGTTATGAAGTAAACGAGTACTGACCTCGCTACAATATGGGTAGAAGCTTCTGATACGACGATATTCAGGAAGAAGAGAAAAGTAAGTAAACGGAAGAAAGAGAGATAGTAATTCCAACTTTTGGAAATCTTCGAAGGCAAGACGGAGACCTCCCCGGGTGTATCAAGAGACCCCCATAAGGTCAGTGTAACATTCGAGGACGAATGTTCTAAAGGGGGGGGGGGGGGGGCGGGAGGATGTTATATCCTGCAATTTTTCATATCCGAAAAAATTGAAAATAATTGTGACAAGTTAAAGACAAGGCTATATTTTGATTTTGTCCAACATATAAGTTGTTCATGGGAAATATTGATGTGGAAATATGGAAGGAGGCTAAGGGCAAAAATTGAAATTTTGGAAATTAGCTTCGGGAATTGCAAAATATGGCCCATAACAAATTGGGCTCAAAAACAAAATGAAGACAAGGCCCAACATTTGGAGGGTGGCCGGCCATGGCAATTAAAAAATGGCCTAAGCCCATGTCTTAATTAATCAAGACAATAAATTAGGAAAAGGGGCCATAATTCCTTTTATTTCAAGAAGGTTCAAGAAAACAAAAACTAGAGCAAGAAAAAGGAAGAGGGTTTCGGCCAAAGAGAGGGAGAAAAGAGGATCACAAATCTTGTTCAAAAAAAATTGTTTCTTCATGTATTCCCACTAATTTGAAGGCCCTCTTCAACATGGTATGATTGTTGGAAGGAGAGAATCACTCTTTGGAATAAAATCCCAACCTTAGTTAAGTGGAGAAGTTGTGAAGAAAGGTAAAATTCCATCTCCTTCTATATGTTATGAAGGTTTGTTTATGTTGTAATATGTGGAAATTAGTAGAAATCATAGAAATATGGAAGTTTGCAAAGCGGGTATGCATATGAACATGTGGCCGTGTGTGTGTGTTAATGTATAGACAATATGAGTTGAACTTTATGTTGTAATATAGGTATGGTTATGGTGGAATTTATATTGGAAGTGAAAGTTGAATGAATTTGGTTGAAATGGGTTGTGTGTCGTTATGGGGAATTTATGTGATTTTTATATGATTTTCGTATAATTGTGAAAATAAGAAAATTAAATGTGAACTTTGGTAGTTGTTGATGAATTTGGAAGAAAACAATGTAAGTTGGTAGTGTTGTTGCATTCGTTGAAGTTTCGGATGGAATATGGAATCGGTGGAAATACTTGAATTCGTGAATATTGTTTGGAATGTTATTGAAATATGTTTGAATAACCTTGAGTTAGCAAATGAATATGAGAATAATGTTTTATGTCCCGTGCTTTCGTATAATTGGAAATCGAGAAATAAACAAGACTTGTGTGTTATATGGAAATATTTTTGATTTTGGTGAATATGACTATGTTGGTTGTGGAATCATTAATGTTAAGACATCGGGGAAGGCCGAGGGTAAATTTGGAATTTCGGAAATTAGTTTCGGGAATTACAAAACGGGACGTTTTATGAATTGGGCCAAGAGAATTTGAACATAAAAATTGAGGCCCAAAGTGTGAAGTGGCCGGCCAAGTTGAGGTCCAAGCCCACTTTTAAGAGTCATGTGCTATGCACATGACCTCTAAATGGATATATATCAACATAGCACTTAGTAATTATCAAGAAAAATTTCACAACTCCAACTTTGAGCACAAAAAGGCTCTCGGCCGAGAGTGAGAAAGAAAAGAAAAAAAAATTTGGCAAGCTTGATTCTAGCCTTAAAAATCTTGATTCTTGCCTAGTTGTGAAGTACTCAAGACCCTCTTCAACGGGGTACAATTAGTTTGGCGTAAGGTGCCCGTTTGCGGAAAATCGGAATTTCAAGAAAAGGTGAGAAATCTATGTTTTTATGTTATGAAATGGGTTTGTATGTTATAGTGATTGATGTTGCATGAAGATTATGGGATGGTGTTGTGTTTGTGCATGGCGTGTGTGTGTGAAAAGGGTGTGTTTGGCCGTGTGCCCTTAGAAGGGGAAAGAAATGTGAATTGATCTTGTTTAGTTTGTTTAGTTGTGTCGTAGTGGCCTTTATAACGTAAATGAATGATTAATGAATTGAATTGGCGTTGGAAAAGGATTTCGGAACATTATCGGAAAGTATATACCTTTGGTATAATTGTGTATATCATTGTATATCTAGGGTGCTAAAGACTTTAAATGTGATTTATGGTTGATGTTAATGAATTCGGAATGAAACGACGCAAGTTAGAACGTTCGTCGTGACTTTTGGTGTTTTGAATGGAATATGGAAAATAATGAATTTCGGGAACTTTCGTATATGGTTTGGAATGTATTTGGGATGTGATTGAATAATCTTGAATGAGTAAATGAATATAGTGATGTGGATATAGATTTGGAGTTTTGGAAGTTTAAATGAAAAGTTGCCAACTTAGGTAATAAGATAGAACTTTGAAGCTAGAGTGGTTTGATTATGATTTGTGTTGTTTGTTGATGTGTGGGCTGTTGTTGTTGATGTATTTTGAGCCGAGCTAAGTCTCGGGGATGTTAGATTTATAGGGGAAATGCTGCCGAAATTTCGGTAGGCAAAAATGAAGTTAATGGCATTTTTAAGCCTAAGAATCTCAATTGGTAACTTTGACCATTTGCAGATTTCAGACGAAACGGGACTTGACTTTTGGGAGAGCATACGACGTCTGAAAGGTATGTAAAGCTTCCCACTTCTTCGTTTGGCATGTCTTAGTATGCTAGGTGAATATTGGAACCTCCGGAGCATCTCTGCTCCTCGAAACTCGATCCACAGAAAAGTTACTATTCATTCAATTCAATTGAAGCCTAAGGGCTCTATTTTGGCTAGAATGCCACCAATCGTCTGAAACCTATCGAAACGTGGTCGGGTAACTTAGAAATGATTACGTATGAACTTTTGGCCCCTAAATGTTCGTAAATTATGTTCGCCACCTCAATTCGACTCGAGGTGGGCCCGCTAACCCCGAGACGCCCTATTTATCTTATTGGGCTGTCCTTTTGAATAAAGTTTGAAATGATACCTTCG
This sequence comes from Lycium barbarum, assembly GCF_019175385.1. Taxonomy (NCBI): domain Eukaryota; kingdom Viridiplantae; phylum Streptophyta; class Magnoliopsida; order Solanales; family Solanaceae; genus Lycium; species Lycium barbarum. Next base: position 116,985,986 of record NC_083337.1, read on the forward strand.
ATTTTGGAACTTCCTCCTACAGGATGTGTTTTGAATATTACGATACGCTAAGTTACGTTTTGAGCTATACGTACTATTTTGGAAACGTTTTGTGAAATGAAACTTTGTATCGACTAAATATTCGATTATTTTGTACTATGAAATGACTTATGAGACTACTAAGTTTTGAAAGGCTATTTTGAAATATGAATTGCATTTGTTTGCTCACGACTCCGCTCGTGCCTTATTATGACTTCGTTCACCGGTTCTGGGGCCGGTTATGATTCGTGCGCCTTACAATAATTCGGCCGTATGCTATGTTACGGTTCCCGAGGCCTCGCCATAGGGCCGGGTTCCGTTTGGAGTTATGCTGTGATATGGCTCGTGATGCGATACGCTCACCTATGTTTGTGTTTGTGTTCGGAGATACGGAGATTTGAAACCTTCTGGTGTTATGCTGTGTGTGGCGCCAGCGTCGGAGTGGCGACCACGTTCCTAAGCGTTTGCATGATTTCGTTTGCATTATGTATACGTATATGATTTTGATACGGATTTTGACATCCCGATTTGTACTCCACTTTGTTATCTGATTTGCTTTCAGTTTTGATCCATATTTCTGTACTCCTTGCTTTACATACTCAGTACATATTTCGTACTGACCCCCTTTCTTCGGGGGCTGCGTTTCATGCCCGCAGGTGCAGATATTGGTGATCCTCCACAGTAGGCTTCACTCTTTGCTACTTCGGAGTACTCCTTCTTGACTCGGAGTCCCCTTTTGGTACAGACTCCTTTTGCTATGTGTATATACTCTGTAGATTTGACTATTTGGGTACGGCGGGGCCCTGTCTCGCCATATGTCTTTGTTTTGAGTTCGTAGAGGCCTGTAGTCATATATGTGGGGCGAGGGTCCTATATATGTTTGTTTGATTTTGTTTTCTGGTCTTAAAGCGGTCCGTTTGTTATGATGGCCCTAAATGGCCCTTATGCTTATATTTGCACTTCTGACCGGCGATGTCTATTCCGCCGCTCCGTTTGGATTTGATGTGACATTTTGATTCGTGCGACCGCTTAAGACGTATTTTGATATAAATTATGTTTGATATGACTTGTATGGAATTCTAAAATATGTTTGGGTTTGGCAATGAATATGTAATTTGGTCTGGGTACCCAAGTAGGGTGCCAGTCGCGGCCCACGGGGCTGGGTCGTGACATAATGATATTAGCTTGATATGGTGAAGTTGGAATGGAAAGTGTCGCCTTATGTAAAAAGAGGGCTATTTATGTTATAATGTGTTTTATGATAATTATTGATGTTGTTGGATTGTTGGGTTGTTGTTGTTGATATATTGAGCCGAGCTAGGTCTTGGGGATGCTATATGTATAGGGGAAATGCTGCCCAAATTTTTGTGGGCAAGTAATGAATTAAAGATTTGAATGCTAAGAGTCTTACTATTAACAATTGGTAAATATGACCATTTGTAGATTTTGGGCGAAGCGGGAATTGAATTTGAGCGAGCGCAAGGCGCAACTAAGGTATGTAAAGCTCACCCTTTCCTTCTTTTGGCATGTCCTAGGTATACTAGGTCCAGACTTGAGCCTCGGGAACAATTCTGTTCATCGAAACTCGAGTTTGATTTTGAATACTATTCGTTCAATGTAATTGAACTATAATTCTTATGTTTTGTTGGAAAAGTGTCTAAACATCCATAACTTCCGCAAGCGTATTCGGATTGCTTTGAAACCTTCATGGATGACATCCATAGAGTCCAATGTTTGTAATTTGTATCCACCACCTCGACTTGACCCTAGGTGGGCCCACAAGTTCCGAAACTTCCTTCGCTTGTCTCACTTGAGCTATTCTTGTATGATATAAAAGTAAGTATTCTGATATTCTGGATAAGCTACTCACCTTCTGTATTTTTCCTGATATACGATTCTTGTGTGATGCATGATTCTGGCATGTGTGACTTATGTTTGGAAAGTAATAAAGTTAGCACTTGTGTTATTGTGTGCACTGTGTGGTATTGACCGCTGGACCCCTGGCCGCGGTGTGTGCGACATTGACCGCTGGACCCCTGACCGCGGTATGCCGCACTATGTGATGTTGACCGCTGGACCCCTGACCGCGGTATCTGCGACATTGACCGCTGGACCCCTGACCGCGGTTTGTCGGGTTTGGGATGCTAACCGCTGGACACTTGGTCGCGGTATGTGTGATAGTGACCGCGGGACTCTTGGCCGCGGTAATTGTGTGTTGATTTTCTGTGTGTATGAGACGGAAATGTTCCTCAAAGGAAAGCAAAGTATTTTGGAATCTTGATTGCCGTATTTGTCTTCCGGAACCTTGTATGATTTGTACGTCAGATGCAACACTTTGGTATTTTGGCTATTGTGCTCACCTTCTGTACATTTTACTTCGGTTATGTCTTCGTTTACTGTACTTCATGCTTTGCATACTCAGTACATCTTTCGTACTGACCCCCTTTCTTCGGGGGCTGCGTTTCATGCCCGCAGGTACATATTCACGTTTTGGTGACCCACCGGCGTAGGATTTCCCTTTTGCTGTTCGGAGTGCTCCCTTTGTTCCGGAGCCGACGTTTTGGGTACATACTCTTCTGATGCATATGTTTATGTTTATTCAGGGTACGGCGGGGCCCTGTCCCGCCATCTGATTCTGTTGTTCCGTACTAGAGGTCTGTAGACATAGACGTGGGTAATGTACAATTTTGTTTGGACGCGTTGTGTAAATTGTGTTTGGGCGAACCATCCGCCGTGGCGGCCCTATCGGCCGCGTGTATATATGTTTCGGTACGTTATGTATAGTATGATAGCCTTGCCGGCTTCTATGCAGTATATATGGTTGTAGGCACCAGTGTGGAGCCATGTCTGATATTAATTTATATACGAGTCGTCTGTATGAATTTGGTAAATGAGCGCGTAGGGGAACCCAGTTCGGGCACTAGTCCCGGCCCACGGGGATGGGTCGTGACATGCGGGATATAACATCCTCCCCCCCTTTAGAACATTCGTCCTCGAATGTTAAACTGACCTCATAATGTATTATAATACTTCGGGGAGGTCTCCTTTGTAGCTATCTCACACGTCGCTTAACATATCCATTTTAGAAGCTTTGGTTGCCTGCAGGCTGTAGGCCAATTAACTTAGCTCCGAGCTCTGGCCCTAAGTTAATAAGTCCCCTCTTATTGGAGCTTGAATCGTCATAGTCTATTTTTGGTCTAGCACGTTCTCCCCCCTTTATTAAGAGGGTCTATGCACGACTATGCCCTTGAAGTAATCACTGCTTTCCGTGCTCTTCTTACAATTGTAGTCCTTTCATCGAGGAGTCTGTCACGTCTATCCCCTCGCTAGATGTGTTCCCATATATCACCGCATTCGGATTTTCAAGGCTTAACTAATATGGATTCAATACCGGTCTTACCCTGTGACATCTGTACTTACGTCCTTCACTACGTCTCTTGAGTTTCGTTCGGTCAGTATATCCCATATATCGCGACACTGTTTGTTAGGGTTCTACAGCCACAGATCAGATGTCATGTACATATATACATTTCTACCACTACTTTACCTACAAACACCTCCGAACGCTAATCAAACTTTCTTTAGTCCTGAAGCTCTGTCATGCTTTCTCCCCTTCTGCTAGTCTAGTCCGTCTCAGCCTACACGACTTCTACAGGGTTTCTAACCACTTCACACACTCTAATTTACTTTAGGCTACCTAATTTCACATTCGTCTCTTGTTCCCACATTTATGAAATTTTCAGCATATTTCCCAGGGGGTCACCCATCCTGAAATTGTTCTCACCCAAGCACGCTTAACCTCGAAACTTTAATGCATTTTAGGGTCTTAGTGTTAGTATTTTTACCTCCATTCCCCCGTACTGTCTATATTACATAATATGGGGCAAGTTGGGGTCTTGACCATTTCCGGAGCGCTCTTGTAACACATCTTTTCCTTTTAATTACCATTTTAGCCTTCGTAACCTCCAGTATCCGCCCCTTACCTATGAGTACAGCTACTCTTGTCCCAAATTTCCAAATTCTGAGTACGATCAGCAATACAAAGAACGGTATACGATAGAGTGGAATCTAGATCAATTAACACATACATATCATAGAAAAGTGCCGATAATGTACCCGTGGCCGCGTCTGCGGAAGGTTCAGGATCCTGCCGTCCTGCCAATGCATATATGCGGTGCGGAGGGCCGGCTGAACTGGGTGCCACTCCTCCTCTGCCTCGGCCACGGCTCGCTGGAGCTTGGGAAGTCTGTCCAGGAGGGCGCACGGTCGACGATGAACCAACCGCTGATCCGGCGGGCTGGGTTTGGTCTCTCTCATTCCTCAGTGGGCAATCACGCATTAAGTGGCCAACCCGCCCACAAGTATAACAAGCACCTGTACCTGCGCGACATTCTCCAGAGTGTGGCCTACCACACTGAGAACACCGTGGCGGGGGTGGTATCATCCTGCTAGGATCACCTCTATACTGGGATCCCGAAGTTCTAGTACCCTGATCTGCTCCTGAATAAGTAGAACGGCCAAATCTCCTATCCACAAATCGAGGAGGTGCACTGGCCGCTGATTGGCCTGAATACCTAGATTGCTCCTGTGCCTGTCCCCCTCTATACTCGCTTCTAGTCCAGGAAGATCTGCCTCTTTTTCTGGAACTCCGATCCGAATAGCGCTCCTCTCTCCGTGACTGATACTGTTCCTCCAGGTTTTGGGCATGGGCCTGAATGTGAGTAATAGTCATTCCGTCCTGGAGCGAAGCCGTCAGACACTCCTTAATTAAATGTGGCCCCAATCCACTCACAAAACGGTGTATGTGATCTCCCCTATCAGCTATCATGGTTGGGGCATATCTGGCTAAAGAGTTAAAGCGAAGACTATATTCCCTGACGCTCGTATTTCCCTGTTTAAGATTCAAAAACATATCAGCTCGAGCTCGTCGAACTTCCGGCGGTAAGAAATGTCGCAGAAATGCCTCAGTGAATTCCTGCCAAACCGGGGGAGGGGCATTTTCTCCCCTCGAAGATATCCAACTATTATACCACAGAACTGCTACATCTCGCAACCTGTATGAAGCCAATTCCACTGACTCTGTATCCGAAGCATGTATGATCCTCAGTGTCCTCAGCATCTCATCTATGAAACTTTGGGGGTCCTCCTCTGGTTTCGATCCATAAAACTCTGGAGGCTTCAGAGTGATAAAATCACGAGCCCTCGCATTCACTGCCCTGTCTCCCTAGCCCTCATCTTGCCGCGGAACTTGTGCGGCAACTAGCTGTGTCAGCAGCTGAATAGCCTCTGCCATCTGTTGGCCCGCAGCTGCTGGTGGTGGAACTGGTGGTACTGGGGCTGGAGCTGGAGCTCCTTCCTGTTCTGCTGATACAGGAGAAGCAGGAGAAGTCTGAGGGGGAGTTTCATTATAGGACTCGCCTTCTTCTAGCTCCCGTTCAAACCCGCTTCCAACCACCCTCTTGCCCTTCAGGGCCGCCGTAGCCTTTCTCTTCATTGGCATTACTGAAACCATAACATAGGATTAGGAAAGGAATATGGAAACCTGGTAGCATGGCTCTATCGCACGATCTAGAATACATAGACGGTCAGATATACTAAATGCCCTGCAGCCTCCTGCCTATAAGTGTGGCGCGCTACACACCCATAAACAGGACTCTACTGGACACGACTCGTAAACAAACCCCTAGGACCGAACTGCTCTAATACCACTTCTGTCACGACCCAACTAGGGGCCGCGACGGGTACCCGATACTTGTACCGAGCACCCCTTATCTCGTATCGTACTTTTACTACTAGGTGGGCCGTATAGACTATACCGTATCCTTTTTTTTCTGTTACTTAACGCTAACATTAATAGCATAATTATAAACATGGACTAATAAACTTTGCTAGCACCTTATACAACGACGAGGACAACAAACGTACAAAACATCTGACTGTACATATCTGTCTACGAGCCTCTAAACAAAGTACATCCACATATACAAGAAGGGCCGGGTTCTACCGTGCCCGAATATATACACAAAAGTAGTACCAAGAAACTGAGGCTCCGGAACAACTGGAGCGCTGCCACAGTACTGCCGATGGAGCTCCTAGGAGTCAAATCTGTCTACCTGCTGACCTGCGCGACATGAAACGCAGCGTCCACATGAAGGGACGTCAGTACGAGTAATGTACCGAGTATGTAAGGCATGAATAATAACATACGGCAAATATAGAACAGGGATAATGACATAAAAGAGATATAGCGCATGTCATGAGGTAGAAACATAACCTGTACATATAAGTGCACGTTGGCAGATACCATGCATGCTTAGTGCTGCGGTACGTGCAGCCCGATCCATATGTGCATATACTATAACATATTGTTGCGGCACGTGCACCCCGGTCCATATACATATAATACTTTGCTTTCTTGGAAAACATTTCTTTTTCACATATATAGAAAATAGATCATATCATATTGCCGAGGCGTCGGCTCCGGTCCATTTAACCATATATCGCGCGTCCGGGCATCCCGCGTCCGGGACGATATCATGTACCATACTCCAACTAATCAGGTGGCTATGCGTCTATAGCGCCTAACCTTTCCCCATCTTCCCCATATACATTCACATATACTTATAACATGTATACAACATGCATGAGAGTCCAAGGAAACCATGTTCGCGTCGGAGTGACGTAAGGTCGGTAGCCCCCGATTACATTATGGAATAATCATGATCGTCATGTCTCACCTTGAAGGAACTAATATTATAAGGCGAGACTACTAATGGAGAGTAATATCATGAGAAAACATAAAACAGGATCATAAGGTTTTGTTTCTGTTATATCCCGTATTTTATACGTTCGGATATTCCAAAGTGGTCGTGACGAAGTAAAGGGAATGACCATTTTCAAAAAAATTTATTATAATGTATAAGTTGTTGTGAATATTATTTACGAACATTGGTAGTATGAAAATATTGAGAAAGGTTAAGGGTCAAAAGGGAAATTCGCAAGTGGTCAATGGAAATAATGTGGAAGGCTAGGGGTAAAATGGGAATTTCGCCAAGTTCATGAAAATTCAAGAGAAGGCCACATGGTCACATGGTGTGTGGTGTATGCCATATTTAATTAATAAGGGTAATTTTGCATGTGCATGGTTGAGGCTTGTAAGAGAAGACAATTGGTCTTCTTAAATTAATTTCAAGAAAAATCAAGAAAAAGGTGGAAAATTCTAGAGAAAGGAAAGAATGGGGAACATGTAACCATATTCTTTCTTGAGGGATTTATTCATAAATATAGATAAGTGGAGGAGAAAATTTATAAGACTTTATATATATCCTCACAAGTTCATGAAACTTCAAGAAAAGAGAGAAATGAGCAAGAACAAGAGGCCATGTTTCGGCCACCATGGAAAGAGGAAAAAAAATGGAAGCCATGGATATTGATTGCCAAAAATTATTTTCTTCTTGCATTCCAAGTAACCGGAAGGTTCTCTACAACATGGGGGAATTTTAGGAACAAGAAAATCATTCACTTCTCATAATTTTATAACTCCAACCAAGAGGAAACTTAAAGGGAACAAGGTAAGAATCAATCCTCTCTTGTGTGTTATGGATGGTTGTGAGCGTTGTAGCATATAGGAAAGGATGTAATTCATGAAAATATGGAAGTTGTTGATGTGGCCGTGTGGTGTGTGGTTGTGGCCGAATATGTGTGTTATTGTGTAGTGATGATGAACAAGTTTTATCTAGTCCTTGGTTGTTGTTGTAATGTGTAAAGATGAATAAAAATGCATGAAAATATGTGAGTTGTATGTTGGCCGAATATATGTGTGGTGTTGGATTGAAATGATGAATTAATATTATTTAGTAATTTGATTGTCGAGTTGTGGAGTTGTAGATTCTATGATACAAAATGTAGATTTAATGGTTTAGAAGGAATTTATAATTGTTATGGGAATGTTGAAGGGGTTGAAGTGACATGAATGTGGTTTCTTGTGATTATAGAAATGATGTTATTAATATGTAAAATGTTGGTATTGTTGTTGGAAATATTCTTGAATCAAGTGTTGATGTTGTTGGCATAATTGTTAGTGTAGTTGTGGATAATTTGGCCGGGTTACATTCCCGGGTTGCTGTAGATTGGAAATTGGCCAAGTTATAATCTCGGGGATGGCGTATTTACAGGGGAAATGCTGCCGAAATTTCGGCAGACAAAGTGTTGCTTTAAAGAATCAACTCCTAAATGCACTAACCAATGTTTGGTAAACATGACCAAATTGTAGATTTTGACGGATTTGCAACTTGAATTTGGAGTACCATAAGGAGCGGAAAGAGGTATGTAAGGCTTCACCCTTCTTTCTATGGCATGTCTTAGACAGAATATGTTGGATATGAGCCTCGGGAATAACTCTACCCTCCGGAACCCGCGCCTAAAGTTTTCTCTTTTTCAATCAGTAGAATTGAACTAAAAAGTGTGCAAAATGTTGGAAGAATTTCCTAAACCTCTAGAACTCGCATAAATAGGACCCGACCACCCTAAAACCCTCACAAGTAACGCCATGACATGTAACATATGTAAATTTGGTACGCCGCCTCATTTGACCCGAGGTGGGCCCATGGTCCCCGGATTTTCCTTATTGTTCCGTTTGATCTATTTTGAAGCAGAATCCAAAGAAAACTTTAGATTCTTATCCCGTTCACCGAATGACAAAGTACTGTAACTATGCTAACGAGGATACTTCTATGATGACAATGATAATGATGATGTTAAGAAAGGGAATATGCCTATGATAAGTATGACAAAGATGATTCCATGACTAAGATGATGAATATGATCTTATAATGATAACGATGTAGTCCAAGATGAGAAAATGCCTACGGTAGGTGTGTTGGCAAAATGTTCTGCTATGAAAAGGAAAATATGGAAACGTTAAACTAATTCTTGATATCTCAACTCTATTACAGGTAATGACTACTCTAAAGGTCCTAGGTATATGAAACTGTACCCTATGACCCTATTTGATGTTTTCCTCATAATGACACTGTTCATTGGTAGTCTCGCCTCATAATACTCGTTCCTTCAAGGTGAGACAAAGCTACTATGGTTGTTCCATAATGTAATCGGAGGCTACCGACCTTCTGTCACTCCGATGGACACATGACTTTCTTTGGGCTCTCATGCATGCCAATTTTATGACACATGTATTTGAATGTGAATATGTATATGTATATGTATATGGGGAAAGGGGAGGGCCACTGTTATATCACCACCTGATTCAGCTGGATTTCGTCCCGGACGCGGGATGCCCGGACGCGGGATATGGGAGAGCCGGATACGGCGTCTGTATATGCGATATATATATAATATGTTGGGACACTGTTGGGGAGGGGGGTGGGAGACCCGATGTACTCGACGTCTGTGAATGTAAATAAAGGACACCGTTTCCTGAAATGTTCTGTTTTCTGTATATGTAAATAAGAAGCACCGTTTTTCTGAAAAAGAAACTAAGCATGCATGGCATCCGCAGAAAGGCATTCATATGTACAGGTTACATCTGTCCCAGGATAAGCTCCATATGTCTATTCCGTTATTATTCATACTGTATATTCCCTTATTATGTTACTATTCATGCTTTACATACTCAGTACATTACTCGTACTGACCCCTCTTCTTCGGGGGCTGCGTTCATGCCGCGTAGGTACACCAGATGAGCCACAGTTATCATAGAAGATGTTCCAGCGGAGTTGGCAGGCTCCACTTGTTCAGGAGTGCTGCTGAGTCAGAGTATCTGAGCCCTGATGTTTGTTTGATGTTAGAGACTTTGCAGGCAGAGTCGTGGGTATAGAGTGTCGATAATATGCTATATCATAAAGTCCATGTGATTGCAGATTCTGTTTGACTTGAGGACGACGGAAAAAAAAAATCTCTTGAAAGTTTTACTATGTTTTCCATTTTTTTTATTGATATTGGAGTCTAAGGAAGTTAAGTATGTAACATGAGTCAGCGGGTTCGCTCGGCTCCAGATATGGGGTCGGGTGCCCATCACACCCTAGTAAAGTCGGGGTGTGACAAAGTGGTATCAGATGTCACGACCCAGCCCCGTGGGCCGTGACTGGTGCCCTACTTGGACACCCAAACAGACATACATATCAAATCGTCATACTATAGCTTAGTCGGGTTTCATATTCAACATTTTAAACAGAACTGAAAACGAATATTATCTTAAGCGGTCGCGTGCGCAAAAATATCATGTCAAAGCCAAAAGAGGCGGCGGAATACACATCGCCGAACATATGCACATATACAAATATACGGGCCATTTTAGCCATATCCAAATCTGATAGGTTGGCGGAATATACATCGCCAGATACATACACGTATACAGACAAATGGGCCGTGTTGGCCATAATAGCAAACGGGACCGCATTAAGACGTAGATCACAAACAAACGCACACACACAATGACCCATGACCCACATATATGACTACAGGCCTCTACAAATCAAAACGAAGACATATGACGGGACAGGGCCCCGCCGTACCCCAAATAGTCAAATGTGCAGAAACATATACGTAGCAAAAGACATATGTACCAAAGTGTGGGCTCCGGATCAAAAGGAGCACTCTGTGGTAGCAGAATATGTGGCCTACACTGGCGGATGCGAACCTCTGTACCTGCGGGCATGAAACGCAGCCCCCCGAAGAAAGGGGGGTCAGTACGAAAGATGTACGGAGTATGTAAAGCATAGAGTACAGAAATACGAACCATAACTGACATAAAAAGGTAGAGAGAGAAAATACCGAATCAGTACATCAGAGTCTATGCTGAAAGCATATGTATATATATCATGCAAGTAAAAATCATGCATAAGGCTCAGGAATGTGGTCACCACTCCGACGCTGGTGCCACACACAGCATAACACCAGAAAGTTCAAATCTCCGTACATCCCTGAACACACATATCATCATAACATATCACCAGCCATATCACAGCATAACTCCAAACGGAACCCGGCCCTATGGCGAGGTCTCGGGAACCGTAACACAGCATACGGCTGAATTTATCATAGCGCGCACGAACCATAACCAGCCCGGGAACCGGTGAACGAAGTCATAATAAGGGCACGAGCGTAGTCGTGAGCAAACAATGCAATTTATATATCAAAACACCTTTAGAAACTTGACAATATCATATGCTAACTCATTAGTCAAATAGTTCGGACAACTAGTCAATACGGGGTGCGTTTCGCAAAAGTCTTTCCAAAACAGTATTTATGGTTCAAAATATAATTTAGAATATCGTGGCAGTCTAAACCTTATTTTATGATAGCCAAATTCATAACCAAAAGTGCTTTGCCAACATTATACAAAAATGAGACTAATAGAGCAAACAAAGGAGTCTCGATGTTAGCGGGCCCACCTCGGGTCTAGTAGAGGTGGCGGACATGAATCACAGACAATTGGGGTCTATGGGATCATACATGGAGGTTTCGAAGCGATTAGATTACGTTTACAAAAGTTTCGGACATTTGATCACTTTTCAACAAAATATGAGTTTTATAGTTCAATTCAATTGAATGAATAGTACTCGATTTCCAAGTCGGATTTCCATGAACAGAATTGCCTCCGGGGCTCAAATATCGACCTAGTATACCTAGGACATGCCAAAAGAAGGAATGGGGTAGCCTTACATACCTTATATGCGTCTTATGCTAGTCCAAAACTCAAATCCCGTTTCGCTCAGAATCTACAAATGGTCAAAGTTACCAATTAGGAATTGCGAGGCTTTAAGAATTCACTTAACTTTATATTTGTCTACCGAAATTTCGGCAGCACTTCCCCTATACATATAACATCCCCGAGGCTTAGCTCGGCTCAATATATCATCAACAACAACCCACAATACCAAAGACATCACGAATCACAACAAAATAGGTCTAACGTCAATATTCTTCTTTTCTACATAAAGCGACGACTTTCATTCGAACTTCACAACATCAAACTAATATAAACATCTTTCCATATTCATTATCTAACTTAAGATCATTTGAACATAATTCGATAGTATTCCAAACAATATTCAAGGATTCAAGTCATCTCGCCAATTCCATATTCCATCCGAAACTTCTACAAATGCAACAAAACTACCAATTCGCATTGTTTTCGTCCAAGTTCATTAACAACAATCATAATTCACATTTAGAACCTTATTTTCACAATTACATAAAATCTATATTAAAATCACATAATTTCCCATAACAATCCACAACCATTTTCCATACCAACTTGATTTATTAAACCCTTATTTACATCACAAACACCACAACAACACAACTAACAAACTAAATTGAATTTAATTCATGTTCTCCCCTCATCATCATGGCACACGGCCATGCACACACCCACACACATACACGGCTATGCACACACACATCACAACTCCATAATTCTCATCTAATTCCAATCCTTACAACATATATATTTATTCCATAACACAAAAGAATAGATTTCTTACCTTTTTCTTCAAACTTCCACTTGCCAACACAAGCACTTTCTTGCCTTAAAAATTATGCCATGTTGAAGAGCATCCTTGAGTTAGTAGTATTGCTAGAAAATTATGATTTTTGGGTCACATTTGAAGGACTTGAATTTTTTTTTTCTTTTTCTTGGAGAGGGCCGAAACCCCTCTCTTGTTCTTGCTCTCCTTCTTTGTTTTATTTTCCCTTTCTTGAATGCTCTACTAAGAGATAAATAATAAGCCCTCTTAATTAATTATCACATGGATAATCAATTATGGGCTTGGGCTAGCATATAGCCGGCCACCCCATACAATTTGGGCTTCAATTTTTCTCTTATTGTTTTAGCCCAATTCATTGTGGATTTTTATTTGTAATTCCCGAAACTAATTCCCGAAATTCCAATTTCGCCCTTGGCCTTCTTCCGTATTTCCGCATCAATATTTTTCATGAATAACACACATATATGAAATAAAATCAAATATAGCCCTCATTTCCTACAAAGCAAGATTATTCCAAAAAAAAAAATCCGAATGCGCAAAGACGGGATATAACATTCTCCCCCCCTTTTGAACATTCGTCCTCGAATGTTAAATTAGCCTTATAAGGTTTTATAAATATGGTGGGGGAGTCTCTCTTTAGGAATAGCACACATAAGTCATTTGTTAAACAATATAACAAACTTAAGAGCTTAGATTACCTGTGGGCGTAGGAAATAAGTGGGGATACTTTTTCTTCATTTCGTCCTCTGCTCCCCATGTCATTTCTTCTTTATCATTGTTTCGCCAAAAGACCTTAACAGCGGATATATTTTTGGTACGTAGCCTCCTCACCTGACGATCCAGAGTAGCCACAGGTTGCTCTTCATAAGACAAGTCTTCCATCACCTGAATATTACCTGCTGGGAATATCCTAGGAGGATCACCAACACATTACGAAGCATGGATATAGGGAATAACAGAGGTAGTACCTCCAGATCAAATGGTAAGTCTAACTCATAGGCGACCTCGCTTATCTTTCGGACAATCTGATACAGCCCGATATACCGTGGACTAAACTTACCCTTCTTACCGAATCTCATCACCCCCTTCAAAGGTGACACCTTTAGGAATAGCCAGTCATCAATCTGGAACTCTAACGGTCGGCGCTGTCTATATGTATGTGATTTCTGTCAACTCTAGGCAAACAATAACCATTCCTGAGTGAGTTTTACCTTATCAACTGCTTGCTGGACCATACCTGGTCCGATCAACTTTGCTTGGCCCACATCAAACCAACCAGTCAAAGAATCTGCACTCTCTACCGTATAAGGCTTCATACAGTGCCATCTGGATACTATATAGGGCTTCGTATTCGTATGGTGCTATGAACGATAACTATTATTTCGAACAAATTCAATAAGCGACAATTGATCATCCCAGCTACCTGTAAAATCAATAACACAGGCCCGCAACATATTTCCCAGTGTCTGACTAGTACGCACGGCCTGTCCGTCGGACTGAGGATAGAGTGTTGTGCTAAGACTCACCTGAGTCCCCAATCCTTCCTGGAACGACTTCCAGAAATTAGCCATAAACTGAGCACCTCTGTTGGTTATAATAGGTACAGGGACCCCGTGAAGTCTTATCATCTCTCTAAAATATCATCTGGCATAATTCTCAACCGAATAAGTGGTCCTGACAGGAGAAAACGGGCTGATTTCGTTAATCTATTGACAATAATCCAAATAGAATAGTACCTGCGCGGAGTGCGCGGTAAACCTTTAATGAAGTCCATGTTAATCGTTTCTCATTTCCAAATTGAATTTCCATTTCCTGTAACAATCCACCGGGCCTTTGATACTCGATCCTGACTTACTGACGATTTGGGCATTGGCCAACGAGTTCTGCAGTGTCCCTTTTCATACCGTCCCATTAACATAAATATCTAAGACCATGGTACATTTTCGCAGATTCAGAATGAACAGAATGTCGAACATTATGTGCTTCGCCCATAATTGGCCATTGCGGCCCTGCAACGTCAGGCACACATAATCCGCCTCTGTATAGCAATATCCATCAGGTGAAACCTTTAACTGGGTCTTTTTCTTATCAAGGGTTGTATCTCTGTACTGTACCAGAATAGGGCCCTCGAACCGGCGCTGTTTTACCTCTACTATAATTGATGACTCAGCAATTTCTCGAACAGAAATTCCAGTATCTCCAGAAGCGACCAACGGACTCCGAAGCTGACTAACTGATAAATTGTCACGAACCAATTCTTTCTTATCAGACTGTATATCAGTCAAACTGCCCATGGACTTGCGGCTAAGTATGTCAACTACCACACTAGCTTTTCCAGGATGATACAACATTTTAACATCATAATCTTTCAATAATTCGAACCATCTTCTCTGCCGCAGATTCAGCTCCTTTTTCTTAAAATATACTGGAGGCACTTATGGTCCGTATAAATATTAACGTGGACCCCATGCAAATGATGCCGCCACATCTCTAAAACATGAATCACCACAGCTAATTCCAGGTCATAAGCGAAATAATTTCTCTCGTGCGGTCTGAGCTGTCGGGGAACATGGACTATAATCCGACCACGCTGTACTAATGCAAAACCTGTCCCAATACCGGAAGCATCATAATAAATAACTTGCCCGTCTGCCCCATTTAGGAAGAACTAGGACTGGAGCTGTAATTAATTTTTCCTTCAGCAACAGGAAACTGCATTCAAACGTACCGGTTCACTGAAATTCCACTGCCTTCTGAGTTAGCTTCAATAATAATGTCGTAGCAGACACAAAGTTCTCCACAGACCTTTTGTGATATCCGGCCAATCCCAAAAATTATGTACCTCAGTTGATGTCGAAGACCTAGGCTAATTCTTTATCGCTTTGATCTTGTGTGTGTCAATTATTTCCATTTGCACTTACTTTACTTCACTTTCATCCGTTTTCCCCGTTTGGGGTTATACTTATACCATATCCGTGTCTTTTCTTTCTAATCTATAACTTGATTTTTCTTCGTGCAAGACCTTAACAAAATCACGAAGCAATGAGAACTCTCGACTATATAGTACAAAATCGTATCCGATAGCTGGCACTCAAATAATGTAATTAATATAGCAATTTATCTTTTAATAATCATATCCTTCCTTCGTACCCGTTCCTTATCCGTCGTTCTGTTTTCTCAATAGTCGAATTACTTGATATTCACATGATTCATCATTCCATGCCATAGGTTTTTCTTTGGCCTGCATTATTACATTCCAGTTCGTTTTCACAAATAATCTCGTGCTTTGCCCGTCGACTCTTTTAGAAGCTCTGCTTAATTACGTTTCTTACCTTTCACTTTTTCTGAAATTTTGATCTGCTTACCTTCCACTCAATTATTCTCTTTCTTTTCCAACATCGTTGTATTAGAATCTTTCAATCTCAACCGGTAGCAAAATGAATATCAGTTTATTTCGTAAAATCTGTACCATACCTTTCGCTTTGTCTCATAAATTCTGTTCAGGTAATGTCTCCCGTATATTACAACATTGGCTATTAGAGTTTACCAATCGGTTGACATAGTCATAAATGGGGGTCCTACACATACACACATATATATATATATATATATATATATATCACTGCCATTTCTTTTTCAAGACGTCTTCAGTCACGTTTTCAAACTTATTCTAATTCCAGAGCTGCGTTGCTCTTTCTTCCCTTTTTCCAATCTAATCCATCTCAGCCCACGTGGCCTCTATAAAGGTTCTAACCTCTCCACATACCCTAATTCCTTTTAGGCTATCACAAGTTTCCCTACTCGTCTATTATATCTATATTCGTGAAAATTCTGGTACATTTCCCAGGGGGTCACCCATCCCAGAATTGCTCTGGCCCTAGCACGCTTAACCTTAAAACATTAATGTATTTAGGTGTGTTAAGGCCGGTATAATTGCATCAATTGCCCCGCACGACCTTTGTCACGTAATTAAAGACAAGTCGGGGTCTTAATGACTTTCGAAACGTCCTCGTAGCGGGTCCCACCCCGATCTAGAGAAAATTCTTTTACCCTTTTGACTGTATGGTTACCGTGTCGCCCTCTGTAAATCCTCAATATTTACCTTCATGCATATATATATAATTCTAGACAGTCCACAAATTTAGGTTTTTATTCCACAAATTCCATCTCCGATTAGTCGATAAAAATTCATAAAATGTTACTATAAGGCATTCTCCAACTACCAGCAAAAGAAAACTGAAGTCCGACGAACTTCGCGGAATCTTAATTCACATAATTACCACCATATTTATATTTTTCTTTTTGAGTCGTGAGCGAACCATTTAATTCCCAACTGCCTGTCATACATTTAGTATTCCTCAAATGAATCGAAACTTAATCGTTGGACATTTTTTCCCTTCAACATGGGCTTTTATAAAGCACGATGTGGTTGGGGCGTATTCTGGTCTGTTTAAATGAATTGCAAATTTACTGCTCATATATGCTTTCTCGAAATAAAATTTCCCAATAAGGATGATGCTTCTTACGAATGACATGGGGGGTATTTCTTAAAATTTTAATCCAACATAATAGATTTACCCCTATCGGTATCGACTTTCAAGACATATTAAGAACTTATATCTTATTCTCCTTTATATTTCTGGAAAAATTTGGGCAGAGGTTCCTCTGTATTTCTTACTATCCCAAAACCTGCACGCAGGAAATACCAACCATGCCTCACAGGGCCAACACGTATACCTATATATATATATATATATACCTATATATATATATATATATCATATCATATCGTATCATAGCCACACAGGGCTAACAATTGCAAATAAGAGTATACAGATGTCGAGACTTACCTCACATGCCCAACTCGAACGACATCGGAGGCACTTTCCTGTTTACTTTTCTGTTCAATCTTCAACTTTATATTACAATCGTATTTCAAACACCTTACCCAGTATTCATCTTCTATACCATTGCTTACCTGTGTACTGTGTAGCTTCCAATATCATCAGTCACTGTCTTACACCGATACCGTTCTGCAGCAGAAATTAAGGGTTAGTAGAAAGGGATTCATTTCCTACGGCTGGCTCTATCGCACGATCTAAGATTCAAAGAAAGGGAACACCCTAAATGTCCTGTAGGCTCCCGTTTATAGATGTGGTGCACAACACACCGATAAACAAGACTCTACGAGACACGGCCTGTAGACATTCCGAGGACAAACCGCTCTGATACCACTTTTGTCACGACCCAGCCCCGTGGACCGTGACTGGTACCCTACTTGGACACCCAAACAGACATACATATCAAATTGTCATACTATAGCTTAGTCGGGTTTCATATTCAACATTTTAAACAGAACTGAAAACGAATATTATCTTAAGCGGTCGCGTGCGCAAAAATATCATGTCAAAGCCAAAAGAGGCGGCGGAATACACATCGCCGAACATATGCACATATACAAATATACGGGCCATTTTAGCCGTATCCAAATCTGATAGGTTGGCGGAATATACATCGCCAGATACATACACGTATATAGACAAATGGGCCGTGTTGGCCATAATAGCAAACGGGACCGCATTAAGACGTAGATCACAAACAAACGCACACACACAATGACCCATGACCCACATATATGACTACAGGCCTCTACAAATCAAAACGAAGACATATGACGGCACAGGGCCCCGCCGTACCCCAAATAGTCAAATGTGCAGAAACATATACGTAGCAAAACACATATGTACCAAAGTGTGGGCTCCGGATCAAAAGGAGCACTCTGTGGTAGCAGAATATGTGGCCTACACTGGCGGATGCGAACCTCTGTACCTGCGGGCATGAAACGCAGCCCCCCGAAGAAAGGGGGGTCAGTACGAAAGATGTACTGAGTATGTAAAGCATAGAGTACAGAAATACGAACCATAACTGACATAAAAAGGTAGAGAGAGAAAATACCGAATTAGTACATCAGAGTCTGTGCTGAAAGCATATGTATATATATCATGCAAGTAAAAATCATGCATAAGGCTCAGGAATGTGGTCACCACTCCGACGCTGGTGCCACACACAGCATAACACCAGAAAGTTCAAATCTCCATACATCCCCGAACACACATATCATCATAACATATCACCAGCCATATCACAGCATAACTCCAATTGGAACACGGCCCTATGGCGAGGTCTCGGGAACCGTAACACAGCATACGACCGAATTTATCATAGCGCGCACGAACCATAACCGGCCCGGGAACCGGTGAACGAAGTCATAATAAGGGCACGAGCGTAGTCGTGAGCAAACAATGCAATTTATATATCAAAACACCTTTAGAAACTTGACAATATCATATGCTAACTCATTAGTCAAATAGTTCGGACAACTAGTCAATACGGGGTGCGTTTCGCAAAAGTCTTTCCAAAACAGTATTTATGGTTCAAAATATAATTTAGAATATCGTGGCAGTCTAAACCTTATTTTATGATAGCCAAATTCATAACCAAAAGTGCTTTGCCAACATTATATAAAAATGAGACTAATAGAGCAAACAAAGGAGTCTCGATGTTAGCGGGCCCACCTCGGGTCAAGTATAGGTGGCGGACATGAATTACAGACAATTGGGGTCTATGGGATCATACATGGAGGTTTCGAAGCGATTAGATTACGTTTACAAAAGTTTCGGACATTTGATCACTTTTCAACAAAATATGAGTTTTATAGTTCAATTCAATTGAATGAATAGTACTCGATTTCCAAGTCGGATTTCCATGAACAGAATTGCCTCCGGGGCTCAAATATCGACCTAGTATACCTAGGACATGCCAAAAGAAGGAATGGGGTAGCCTTACATACCTTATATGCGTCTTATGCTAGTCCAAAACTCAAATCCCATTTCGCTCAGAATCTACAAATGGTCAAAGTTACCAATTAGGAATTGCGAGGCTTTAAGAATTCACTTAACTTTATATTTGTCTACCGAAATTTCGGCAGCACTTCCCCTATACATATAACATCCCCGAGGCTTAGCTCGGCTCAATATATCATCAACAACAACCCACAATACCAAAGACATCACGAATCACAACAAAATAGGTCTAACGTCAATATTCTTCTTTTCTACATAAAGCGACGACTTTCATTCGAACTTCACAACATCAAACTAATATAAACATCTTTCCATATTCATTATCTAACTTAAGATCATTTGAACATAATTCGATAGTATTCCAAACAATATTCAAGGATTCAAGTCATCTCGCCAATTCCATATTCCATCCGAAACTTCTACAAATGCAACAAAACTACCAATTCGCATTGTTTTCGTCCAAGTTCATTAACAACAATCATAATTCACATTTAGAACCTTATTTTCACAATTACATAAAATCTATATTAAAATCACATAATTTCCCATAACAATCCACAACCATTTTCCATACCAACTTGATTTATTAAACCCTTATTTACATCACAAACACCACAACAACACAACTAACAAACTAAATTGAATTTAATTCGTGTTCTCCCCTCATCATCATGGCACACGGCCATGCACACACCCACACACATACACGGCTATGCACACACACATCACAACTCCATAATTCTCATCTAATTCCAATCCTTACAACATATATATTTATTCCATAACACAAAAGAATAGATTTCTTACCTTTTTCTTCAAACTTCCACTTGCCAACACAAGCACTTTCTTGCCTTAAAAATTATGCCATGTTGAAGAGCATCCTTGAGTTAGTAGTATTGCTAGAAAATTATGATTTTTGGGTCACATTTGAAGGACTTGAAAATTTTTTTTCTTTTTCTTGGAGGGGGCCGAAACCCCTCTCTTGTTCTTGCTCTCCTTCTTTGTTTTATTTTCCCTTTCTTGAATGTTCTACTAAGAGATAAATAATAAGCCCTCTTAATTAATTATCACATGGATAATCAATTATGGGCTTGGGCTAGCATATAGCCGGCCACCCCATACAATTTGGGCTTCAATTTTTCTCTTATTGTTTGAGCCCAATTCATTGTGGATTTTTATTTGTAATTCCCGAAACTAATTCCCGAAATTCCAATTTCGCCCTTGGTCTTCTTCCGTATTTCCGTATCAATATTTTTCATGAATAACACACATATATGAAATAAAATCAAATATAGCCCTCATTTCCTACAAACCAAGATTATTCCAAAAAAAAAATTCCGAATGCGCAAAGACGGGATATAACATCAGAGCAGGTCGGTCTAAGGGTTGTCTGGAAAGTCGTGTCCAGTAGAGTCCTGTTTATGAGTGTGAAGCCGGCCACATTTATAAACAGGAGGCTGCGGGGCATTTAGGAACTGTTGACCTTCTTTCTGTCTTAGATCGTGCGATAGAGCCAAGTCATAAGGGATAAGATTTCCCTATATGAGCTATATGCATGACAAACGAAAACGAGCAAGGCTGCGGAAGCTTATAAAGGTAAGTCCCAACGTAATTGTTCTGTTACCTGAACTGGAAGTATTGGATGGCGGGGATGTGCCATATAGTCGTACGTTCTGTGAGGCCTTGATGACATTGGCCGCATACAGTTTTTGAATAATAGGAACAGTAAAGAAGGTTCTGCCAGAATGGGTACGCCCCACAAGAAGAAGTATGGGAAGGAAATACTGTGAATAGTTAATAAGTGAAATGCGTTGGTTCAGAAAGGTTATGGATTTGGGCGTGGCAAAAAAGGTAAGGTCGCTACCATCGGGAATCTGGAAGCCCAAGACAGGAGGTAGCCATACACACAGGCGGAAGATGAACATCGGGAACCAAAAGGGTAAAATCGTAATTGTAAAAGGAATGACGTGGTACGAAAGTGCCTCGGAGCCTGTGAAACCTCGACTCGCTCCAGAACATGTAATTAAGGTCATGTGAAGAAGCGGACGCGAAAATATCGACATTAAGGCACCGAATTTCAGCGAAGCTTTTGGGTTAAGCGTGCTCAGGTGGGGGCAATTCCATGATGGGTGACCCCCTGGGAAGTTTATAAGAAATTCTACACATTCTGACGTAAAAGACAAATGGAAAACTAGAATAGCCTAAGTGAAACTACGGTATATGAGATGATGGGAGACCATAAGAAGACGCGTGAAACGAGGCAGACTAGCTCAGTAAAGAGCCCTGGAATTAGGCTAGGCCTGAACAGCGTTTGGAAGTAATTTGTGGGCCAGTTGATAGTAAAAATGTATAAAGGTGTAGCGTGTCCCATATATGATTATATCGGTGGCATGCGAGCCTCAGCAACCGAAACGACGGGGAGAAGGATATTGATCACGCAAAGGTGCCAAAGTACGAGTGACAACAAGAATAAATGGTACAAGTGCGGCAAGTGAACTGTTATTACTTTACTATAGGTTGAGGTTGGAAATTCCAGTATAACGATACTCGGAAAAGAAAGAGAGTGTGAGAAAATGGAAGATAGGAAGCTTAAGTGTCGGAAAAGGGGAAAGTTAAGAAAACCTTAGTTAGTGAAACCCCCGCGAGAAATTAACGATAAAAGTACGAGACCATTAGGATGAAAATTCAAGTAGGCATGTGAGACGAGATAGAGTGAGGTAAAAGGAAACAAGAAGAAAAGTGCAGAGGTTGAGAGTTGATTTCAACAAGTAGGTCTAAGCGAATGGTGACCAGGGTAGAGGAATGTGAAGTAAAAGAAGGAATGCTCAGGATGGTGATGGTGTTAAGGTGAAAGATCTGAAAAAGGACAAGTATGTAGCTATAGTAATGTGCTTAGAGGTTTAAGAAAGTATCGGGACGCTTAAGAAATACGGACGCACAGCTACAACACGAACACATAGTTAAGAAAGAATCACGAGCAAGAGAGCTAAGCAAGTGAAAGGACAAATAAAGGATAGAAAGGTATGGAAATGTGGACAAATGAGGACCCAAACAGAAAGTAAAAGAAAAGCTTAAGATAAGAAGTTTCCGATATGTTAGGTACAAAGCGGGAAAAGAAGGTGAGGGATAAAGGTATAAGCGAAGACTTCATGAAGGACTATGAGCATGTAAGGAACCCCTTAAAGGGGGGGAGGCCATATCGGGCTTACAAGGAATGACGATAAACGGAACGAGCACCAACACATGAAGTCAAGACAAGTGTACATGTATTGAGAGATACGAAAAGAGACTAAAGAAGAGTTGTAGTAAGAGTCTAAAGGTGTGGCTTTTGTTAAGATATGGTCATGGAGCAGTAACAGAAGAGAGATGATCTGAGAAAGACAAGGATAATACGTTGGCCCAACAAAGTAGATAGCCCAAGACACAGGGAGAAGATTCATGTAAAAGCCGAGAAGTTCGATTATAAAGGGAATGAGGTAAAGGACAAGGAGTGAGCGTGAAGGAAAGGACGACTGCAAAGGGATCCTCCCGAACTATTATGACACCCCATAAGACCAGTTGAACATTCGAGGATGAATGTTCTAAAGGGGGGGAGGATGTTATATCCCGTATTTTATACGTTCGGATATTCCAAAGTGGTCGTGACGAAGTAAAGGGAATGACCATTTTCAAAAAAATTTATTATAATGTATAAGTTGTTGTGAATATTATTTACGAACATTGGTAGTATGAAAATATTGAGAAAGGTTAAGGGTAAAAAGGAAAATTCGCAAGTGGTCAATGGAAATAATGTGGAAGGCTAGGGGTAAAATGGGAATTTCGCCAAGTTCATGAAAATTCAAGAGAAGGCCACATGGTCACATGGTGTGTGGTGTATGCCATATTTAATTAATAAGGGTAATTTTGCATGTGCATGGTTGAGGCTTGTAAGAGAAGACAATTGGTCTTCTTAAATTAATTTCAAGAAAAATCAAGAAAAAGGTGGAAAATTCTAGAGAAAGGAAAGAAGGGGGAACATGTAACCATATTCTTTCTTAAGGGACTTATTCATAAATATAGATAAATGGAGGAGAAAATTTATAAGACTTTATATATATCCTCACAAGTTCATGAAACTTCAAGAAAAGAGAGAAATGAGCAAGAACAAGGGGCCATGTTTCGGCCACCATGGAAAGAGGAAAAAAAAATGGAAGCCATGGATATTGATTGCCAAAAATTATTTTCTTCTTGCATTCCAAGTAACCGGAAGGTTCTCTACAACATGGGGGAATTTTAGGAACAAGAAAATCATTCACTTCTCATAATTTTATAACTCCAACCAAGAGGAAACTTAAAGGGAACAACGTAAGAATCAATCCTCTCTTGTGTGTTATGGATGGTTTTGAGCGTTGTAGCATGTGGGAAAGGATATAATTCATGAAAATATGGAAGTTGTTGATGTGGCCATGTGGTGTGTGGTTGTGGCCGAATATGTGTTATTGTGTAGTGATGATGAACAAGTTTTATCTAGTCCTTGGTTGTTGTTGTAATGTGTAAAGATGAATAAAAATGCATGAAAATATGTGAGTTGTATGTTGGCCGAATATATGTGTGGTGTTGGATTGAAATGATGAATTAATATTATTTAGTAATTTGATTGTCGAGTTGTGGAGTTGTAGATTCTATGATACAAAATGTAGATTTAATGGTTTAGAAGGAATTTATAATTGTTATGGGAATGTTGAAGGGGTTGAAGTGACATGAATGTGGTTTCTTGTGATTATAGAAATGATGTTATTAATATGTAAAATGTTGGTATTGTTGTTGGAAATATTCTTGAATCAAGTGTTGATGTTGTTGGCATAATTGTTAGTGTAGTTGTGGATAATTTGGCCGGGTTACATTCCCGGGTTGCTGTGGATTGGAAATTGGCCGAGTTATAATCTCGGGGATGGCGTATTTACAGGGGAAATGCTGCCGAAATTTCGGCAGACAAAGTGTTGCTTTAAAGAATCAACTCCTAAATGCACTAACCAATGTTTGGTAAACATGACCAAATTGTAGATTTTGGCGGATTTGCAACTTGAATTTGGAGTACCATAAGGAGCGGAAAGAGGTATGTAAGGCTTCACCGTTCTTTCTATGGCATGTCTTAGATAGAATATGTTGGATATGAGCCTTGGGAATAACTCTACCCTCCGGAACCCGCGCCTAAAGTTTTCTCTTTTTCAATCAGTAGAATTGAACTAAAAAGTGTGCAAAATGTTGGAAGAATTTCCTAAACCTCTAGAACTCGCATAAATAGGACCCGACCACCCTAAAACCCTTACAAGTAACGCCATGACATGTAACATATGTAAATTTGGTACGCCGCCTCATTTGACCCGAGGTGGGCCCATGGTCCCCGGATTTTTCTTATTGTTACGTTTGATCTATTTTGAAGCAGAATCCAAAGAAAACTTTTGATCCTTATCCCGTTCACCGAATGACAAAGTACTGTAACTATGCTAACGAGGATACTTCTATGATGACAATGATAATGATGATGTTAAGAAAGGGAATATGCCTATGATAAGTATGACAAAGATGATTCCATGACTAAGATGATGAATATGATCTTATAATGATAATGATGTAGTCCAAGATGAGAAAATGCCTACGGTAGGTGTGTTGGCAAAATGTTCTGCTATGAAATGGAAAATATGGAAACGTTAAACTAATTCTTGATATCTCAACTCTATTACAGGTAATGACTACTCTAAAGGTCCTAGGTATATGAAACTTTACCCTATGACCCTATTTGATGATTTCCTCATAATGACACTGTTCATTGGTAGTCTCGCCTCATAATACTCGTTCCTTCAAGGTGAGACAAAGCTACTATGGTTGTTCCATAATGTAATCGGAGGCTACCGACCTTCTGTCACTCCGATGGACACATGACTTTCTTTGGGCTCTCATGCATGCCAATTTTATGACACATGTATATGAATGTGAATATGTATATGTATATGTATATGGGGAAAGGGGAGGGCCACTATTATATCACCACCTGATTCAGCTGGATTTCATCCCGGACGCGGGATGCCCGGACGCGGGATATGGGAGAGCCGGATACGGCGTCTGTATATGCGATATATATATAATATGTTGGGACACTGTTGGGGAGGGGGGTGGGAGAGCCGATGTACTTGGTGTCTGTGAATGTAAATAAAGGACACCGTTTCCTGAAATGTTCTGTTTTCTGTATATGTAAATAAGAAGCATCGTTTTTCTGAAAAAGAAACTAAGCATGCATGGCATCCGCAGAAAGGCATTCATATGTACAGGTTACATCTGTCCCAGGATAAGCTCCATATGTCTATTCCGTTATTATTCATACTGTATATTCCCTTATTATGTTACTATTCATGCTTTACATACTCAGTACATTACTCGTACTGACCCCTCTTCTTCGGGGGCTGCGTTCATGCCGCGCAGGTACACCAGATGAGCCACAGTTATCATAGAAGATGTTCCAGCGGAGTTGGCAGGCTCCACTTGTTCAGGAGTGCTGCCGAGTCAGAGTATCTGAGCCATGATGTTTGCTTGATGTTAGAGACTTTGCAGGCAGAGTCGTGGGTATAGAGTGTCGATAATATGCTATATCATAAAGTCCATGTGATTGCAGATTCTGTTTGACTTGAGTACGATGGAAAAAAAAATCTCTTGAAAGTTTTACTATGTTTTCCATTTTTTGTATTGATATTAGAGTCTAAGGAAGTTAAGTATGTAACATGAGTCAGCGGGTTCGCTCGGCTCCAGATATGGGGTCGGGTGCCCATCACACCCTAGTAAAGTCGGGGTGTGACAGTTTCGTATACTTTGGAATCTTTAAAAATAGTCATCATTCATGAATAGAGTTGAGAATTCAAGAAATAGCTCAACGTTCTCATATCGTCACTGAAATCATGAACTTGGAACCTTTAATCATGGAATCATCATTGTCATATTCTTGATATAAACATTTTCTTCCTTGACATCATCCATGTCATTGTAGAACATATTCATCGTAATCGTCATAGAAATATTCTCATTAGAATAATTACGACACTTGTGAAGGCTTTAGTGTAATCCGATTTCATTTAACAAGTTGTAGATGTTAGATGCAATTGTTTCAATAAGATAGGAAAAACTTAATTCAATTCTATTGAATAAAAAAGGGCCAATTTCAATCTCGGATTTCTAGGAATAGGATCGTCCCCGAGGCTCGTATTCGAACCTAGTATGTCTAAGACATGCCAAAGAAGGAAGGGTGAATCCTTACATACCTTTTTCCGCTCCTTATGCTATTCCAAATTCAAGTTCCAAATCCTCCAAAATCTACAAATTGGTCACATTTACCAAACCTTAATTAGAGCATTTAGAAGTGGAATCTTAAAGCAACACTTGTCTACCGAAATTTCGGCAGCACTTCCCCTGTAAATACACCATCCCCAAAATCTAATTTGGCCAATTTCAATCAACAACAATCCGGGAATTCAACCCGGCCAAACTATCAACATAATGTCAACAACCATTCTAACAATTTCCATATTCAATCCAAGATACATTCTAACAACTCAATCAATATACTACTTCCTTCAAGACCTTTCAACCCCAATAAAAACAATAACAACTTAATAATTTACGCACTAACAACATCATATTCCATACACGCAAGAACATCATATTCAATTTACATAATCTCCCAAAACAAGCCTCCAACTACTAAACTTCACTAAGCTCATTAAGCTTTTATTTGCAACAAAAAAATCCACAACACAACAACCAAAATACTAAATAAACTTGCTCACCATTCCTTCATGATTCACCAAATATACACGGCTATACATATAATATACAGCTCACGGCCAACATCATGCACACATGGCTAAAATTTCACTAAAATCATCCAACTTCCATTATTAACATAACACCCTCAACAATAACAACCCAATACTAGATAAAATAATTAAAACATGATTTATACACACACACATACATGCACGGCCACACCCCTATATTCATATTCCTCATGAATTTCATCCATTTTTTGTACACTACAACATGCACCAATATCCATAACATATAAAGAAAGAATTAAACCTTACCTTCTTCCTCACTTCTTCACTTGGATAGAACTCACAACTTGCAAGAATATGGGTTTTTCTTCCTCCAAAGACCACTTCACTTTGCTAGGAACCCTTCAATTAGTAGAAAATGATTTTTAAAGAATTTTTTTTCCAAGTTTCTTGTGGAACTTGCTCTTGGCCGAATGGCCTTGGAAAATTTCTCCTTTTTCTCTTGTTCTTTGTTTTCTTGAAAAGTCTAGAAAGTCCCATGGAAAAGATGACTAAGTCATCTTTTATTTGGTCTCTTAAACTTCTAGTTGGGCCT
Source organism: Lycium barbarum (assembly GCF_019175385.1). Lineage (NCBI taxonomy): Eukaryota > Viridiplantae > Streptophyta > Magnoliopsida > Solanales > Solanaceae > Lycium > Lycium barbarum. Next base: position 117,013,773 of record NC_083337.1, read on the forward strand.
AAGCCCACTCCAATTGGATGACTCAAATGGCCCATTTTAATTCCCAAGTCCATATATGCATTTGGGTCTTACAACTCATGAAGGATTTTTATTTTTCAAATTCCAAATTTACCCTTAGTCTCTCTCCATATTTCCATGAGTCATATCGCGAATTTTCCTTTTTGCCCCTAGCCTTCCTTAACGTTTCCACTTCAAAGTTCTTCATAAGCAACTTGTATGCCAAAAAAAATGAAAATAAGGCCTTACTTGTTATCTTCCCGCAGTTATCTTGAATCATCCGATTGCACAAAAATGCGGGATATAACACGGAAGAAGGACAAAGCGAGAGCCGCCGACAGATATAGAGGAATGTGAGTCCCATAATGAGGCTCCATATCGGACGTCTCCTACTCCACCCATTTTAGAGGAGCGTGAAGGGGCCTCAGCTCCAGCTCCAATACCTCCAGTTCCTCCACCAGATGCCTCAGATCAAGAGACGAGAGAGGCCGTCAAATTGCTGACTTGGTTAGTCGCCACTCAGGCCCAACGGCAGGGTGCGATTCAGGGTGACAGAGCTGTTAGTGCTAGGGCCTGTGATTTTATTAGTCTGAATCCTCTAAAATTCTTTAGGTCAAAGCGGATGAGGACCCACAGAGTTTTATAGATCGGATGTTGAGGACATTGCGGATAATACATGTTTTTGATGTTGAGTCAGTAGAGCTCGTTTCTTATAGATTGCGAGTTGTGGTTGTTCAATGGTATAGCAACTGGATATCCTCTAGGGGGATAAATGCACCTCCTCCGATATGGCAAGAGTTTGTAGATGCTTTCCTTCGACATTATTTGCCGCCAGAGGTTCGACGGGCTAGAGCTGACAAGTTCTTGAATATTAGACAGAGGAGTATGAGTGCTCGAGAGTATAGCCTTCGGTTTAATTCCTTTGCTAGGTATGCCCTATCCATGGTAGCCGATATAGGAGATCGTGTACACCGGTTTGTGAGTTGTTTGGGGCCACATTTGATTAAGGAGTTCTTGACGGCCTCACTCCAGGAAGGGATGGATATCTCTTGTATTCAGGCCCATGCTCAGACTTTGGATGAACAACAGCAGCCGCAAAGGGGTGAGCGTGATTTTGATAGAGGGCATAGTATGAGGGCCAGATCTTCCGGTGCTGCTAGTGAGTTCAGAAGGGGTCAGAGGCAACAATATTCCAGGCATTCAGGCCAATCAGCGGCTAGTGCACCTCCTCGATTTACGGGCAAGAGATTTTATCGCCCTAATTATTTTGAGCAAGGATAGAGCTCCAGAGTTTCGGGTTCCCAGTATAAAGGTGATCCCAGTCAGAGGAGACCACCTGTACCCCGATGTAGTCAGTGTGGTAGACTACATTCGGGATGGTGCCGCCTGCGTTCAAATACTTGTTATTCCTGTGGTCAGCCAGGCCATGTGGTGTGAGACTGTCCATTTCGAGGTGGTAGGAGTACGGTTCAGCCTATAGGATCAGCAACCGGTTCTTCATCATCGGTACGCCCTGTGGGGAAAGGTTCCTAGGTGCTGGCGGGTCGAGGTAGAGGCAGAGAGGGAGCATCCAGTTCGAGCAGCCTTCAGAACCATATCTATGCATTGGCCAGACGACAAGATCATGCGTCCTCCTCTGATATTATCACAGGTATATTATCAGTATTCTCTCATGATGTATATTAATTGATTGATCCGGGTTCTACCTTGTCATAGATTACTCCTTATATTACTGATCGTATTGGGATGAAACCTAGCCAATCAAACATTTTGAGGTGTCCACGCCTGTTGGTGACCTAGTAATAGCTAGACAAGTATATAAAAATAGTGTGGTTGTTGTTTGTGATCGACATACTATGAATGATTTGATTAAACTGAAGATGGTAGACTTTGACGTTATTATATGGATCGGCTGGCTTCCTGTTATGCTAATATCGATTGCAGAACAAAAATGGTTCTTTTCAATTTCCAGTTTAGCCGATTTTAGAATGGAAAGGTAACACAGCATCCCCGAGAGGTAGGTTTATTTCCTATCTCAAGGAGAGGAAGATGATTGCTAAAGGTTGTATATATCATTTAGTTTGGGTTCATGATACAGAAGCAAAGCCGCCGACTATTCAATCTATCCCAGTAGTGAGTGAATTTTCCGATGTATTCTCGGACGAGCATCCAGGTCATCCACCAGAGTGGGAGATCGATTTTTCCATTGATGTGTTACTCGAGAAGGGATTTATTAGGCCTAGTTCATCACCGTGGGGAGCACCTGTGCTATTTGTAAGAAAGAAAGATGGCTCCTTACTGATGTGCATCGACTACAGACAGTTGAATAAGGTGACTATCAGGAACAAATACCCACTTCTAAGGATTGATGATTTATTTGATCAGTTGCAGGGCGCCAAATGGTTTTCATATATAGATCTAAGATCAGGTTACCACCAAGTGAGAGTCAGGGAAGAGTATATTCCGAAGACAACCTTCAGAACGAGATATGGTCATTACGAGTTTCGGTTAATGTCGTTTGGATTGACTAACGCCCCAGCGGTATTCATGAATTTGATGAATAATGTGTTCAGGCCTTTCTTAGACCTATTTGTGATTGTGTTCACTGATGATATCCTGATATATTCTCGATTTGAGGCAGAGTGAGCAGATCATCTATGTACTGTTCTTAGAATCCTTTAGAATCGGAGTTATATGCAAAGTTTTCAAAATGTGAGTTCTGGTTGGATTCTGTAACCTTTCTGGGGCATATTATTTCAGCTGATGGTATTCGAGTGGATACCTATAAGATTGAAGATGTAAAGACTTGGCTAAGGCCTACAACACCTACGGAGGTTCGTAGTTTCCTGCGGTTGGCCGATTACTACAGAAGATTTGTAGAGGGATTTTCTCCTATTTCTGCACCATTGACGAAGCTAACTCAGAAGTCCATAAAATTTTAATGGACTGATGCTTGTGAATGCAGTTTTCAGGAGCTGAAAGATACATTGACTTCGGCTCCAGTCCCGAAATTCCAGAAGGATCAGAGGGCTATGTTGTTTATTGTGATGCTTTCGGTGTTAGGTTGTGTTGCGTATTGATGTAGCACGGTAAGGTTATTGCCTATGCTTCAAGGCAGTTGTGGAAGCATGAGAAAAACTACCCGACCCATGATTTAGAGTTAGCTATGGTCATTCATACATTGAAGATGTGGAAACATTTTTTATATGGCGTTCATGTTGATATTTATATAGATCATAAGAGCCTTCAATATATCTTCAAACAGAAGGAGTTGAATCTACGACAGAGGCAGTGGTTGGAGCTGTTAAAAGATTATGATGTGAGTATCTTATATTATCCTAGAAAGGAAAATCTAGTGGCTGATGGTCTTAGCCGCAAATCTATAGGCAGTCTATGTGGTGTTCAGCCGAAGAAGAGGGAATTAGCTCGTGAGCTTCAACAGCTAGTCAGTCTAGGAGTTCGCTTGATGGATTCGTGCAATGCGGGAGTTACTATTCGTAATTCAGCTATTTCCTCTCTAGTAGTGGACGTGAAGAAGCGCCAATATGAGGACCCTAAGTTAATTCATTTCAGAGATACACTTCCTCAGAAGAAGAAGTCACCTTTTCGGATTTTTGCAGATGGAGTTCTCAAGTATCAAGGCAGATTATGTGTTCCCGATCTTGTAGGGTTACGTCGATAGATTCTGGAGGAAGCCCATCATTCCCGTTATTCTGTTCATCTAGGAGCGACAAAGATGTACCATGATCTCAAATCTACATATTAGTGGGATGGAATGAAGAAAGATATAGCAGAGTTCGTAGTTCAATACCCTAATTTTCAGCAGGTAAAGATTGAGCATGAAAAGCCCTGTGGATTGTTGCAAGCTATGGAGATTTCAACTTGGAAATAGGAAGTGATTAATATGGACTTCATTACAGGCTTGCCTCGTTCCCATCATAAGTATGACTTTATATGGGTAGTTGTGGATAGACTTATGAAATCAGCTCATTTTCTACCAGTCAAAACTACATACTCAGCAGAAGATTATGCGAAGCTGTATATCAAAGAAATAGTATGACTTCATGGAGTTCCAGTATCCATTATCACTAATAGAGGAGCACAATTTACCGCTAATTTTTGAAAGTCCTTTCAAGAAGGTTTGGGAACCTAGGTGAGACTTAGAATAGCCTTTCATCCACAGACTGATGGGCAAGCTGAGCGCACTATTCAAACCCTTGAAAATATGCTACGGGCATGTGTATTAGTCTTCGGAGGTAGTTGGGATGATCATTCACCACTCATTGAATTTGCATATAATAATAGTTATTACTCCAGCATTCAAATGGCCCCGTATGATGCTTTATATGGGCGAAAGTGTAGATCACCAATCGGATGGTTCAAAGGAGGAGAGACGAAGTTAGTAGGCCTCGACTTGATCCATGAAGCGGTGGAGAAGATCAAGCTTATTCGAGATCGATTATTAACAGCTCAAAGTCGTCAGAAATCCTATGCGGACAATCATCGACGAGACTTGGAATTCCAAGTTAACAATTGGATATTCTTGAAAGTGTCAATGATGAAAGGTGTAATGAGATTTGGCTAGAAGGGCAAGCTTAGTCCCCAGTTTATTGGACCATACAAGATTGTGCACAAGGTAGCCCAAGTGGCTTATGAGTTAGATCTACCTTCAGACTTGAAGTAAGTCCACCCAGTTTTTCATGTGTCAATGCTTCGTAAGTGCGTTGGGGATCCTTCTAGAATTGTGCCTGTAAATGATGTCCAAGTTACTAAGAAATTGTCCTATGAAGAAGTACCCATTGCCAATCTAGATAGGCAAGTTCGGAGACTCAAAACCAAAGACGTAGCCTCAGTTAAAGTTCTATGGAGAAACAATAACAGAGAGGAAATGACTTGGGAAGCAGAGGAAGATATGAAATCCAGGTATCCGCATCTATTTCCACCCCCAGAAGAGCTTGAGATGGAGGCACTTTTATCCCCAGGTTTGTAATGCTTCTTTGAATGATTACTTGGTCGTGTGTGGCCAATATTGATATTGTTGTTGTAGTCCTATGAGGCATTGTGTATTTTGGGCTATTGTGATAGGATGGTAGTGGTACAGCTACAGTGAAAACTCTGGAAATATTTCTACAAAATCCTTAAGAGCTTAACATTCGAGGACAAATGTTCTTAAGGGGGAGGAATGTTACACCTTGAAAATTTCGTGTTATTCGCATTATAAATAGACTAAAGTAAGCCTAAAAAATACATGAAGCCCTTTTTAAGGTTAAAAAAGGTATTTTATAACTTTAAGTGTATACCTCAAGGTTCCAAAGCCGTATGAGGCGATGAAAGTAAGTTCGTCGGAGAAAGTTGAAGTTGAGTCATGTTTGGGAAACATTCATATCATGTGACATAAGTTAAGGACGAGACTATTTTGGGATGTGAAATAAAGTGCTTTTAATCCTCGATTTTAATTAGTGCACGATTTGTTATAAATTTCAATTAGTATAGAAATATTAATGGAGATTAGGGATTAATTAACTATGATTAGATTATTAAGTGGAGATTAGTGATTAATTAAGATTAATTAAGTTAGCTAATTATAATTAAGGTGGGCCCCACCCGATTCTTTAATTAAAAAAAAACAAAACAAATTGATGAGTCATTAAGGGGGGGCACGTTTCCAAGGGAGGGACACCTTATATAAGCTTAGGTTAATGATCAACTTAGGTTATCATTTTCATTCTACAAATTGAAAGCTTAAGAAAAAGAAAAAGAAGCATTGCCATGGCTGCCATGCTCTCGTCCAGCCATGGTTGTTAATTTTTTTTTTCTTGCTTTGATTAAGTTTTAAGGAGATTTGCAAGTCCAAGGAGGTGATAGCAAAATTGGGTATTGAATTGAGGAAGAAGAGATAGTGCAATTGGTGCAAGTGGGTATAGAATTTGCTCCGATTAAATTAAGGTAAGATTTTCTCATTTTATGGTATAATAGGATTAATGGTGTTGTAATGGAAATATTAAAATTGTATTAGATGAAATTGGAAGTCAGAAATTGCATGAATTCATTGATATTATGAGTTGTGGTTGTTATATGGAATTGTTGAGTTAAAAGATTAAAAGTGTGATTTTTGTTCATATGTTGTTGTTCGTGTTGTTGTCGTGCTGTCGTTGATATGGCTTCTAAATTTGGTAGAAAAAAGTGTATAACGTATCATATACAAAGCGTTTGTTGGTCTGTTTGGTGTATAATCTTAAATGTTAATGATTTGGGTTGGAAAAGGATTAAGAAAGGTTATTGGGTTGTTTGAGTTGTTTATGGGTTGGATTTTAAGGATTTGATATGAATATTTCTATTACTGTTGTTGTTGGTATTGCTGTGATAACAGGAGATTAATTGGAAGTTCAGGTTAGGTGAGTTATATAGGGGAAATGCTGCCCGATTTCCGTTAAGTTCTTAACTAACAAAAATCCTAATCAAGAAAGTATGAACTAAATAATGATTCCTATAAGAGATTGGTTGTAGATTTATAAGCTAGAAAGTATAGTTTACTAACGATAGCGTTACTTTCATATTAAATAGGCCAAAGGGGCGAAGAAGCGAACTTGGTTACGGTTAACCTATAACAGGTATGTAAAGCTAACCCTTCTTTCTTTTTGGCATGATCTTTATGAAACAAACAGACGACGTGTATATGATTCCAAAGAAGTTCCTATTCTTAGAGCCACTAGGATGGCTAATGTTCTTGATTTCCAGAAGCTATTTCATTATGTCTTGATACGTGTCTATGATTCCAGAAGTTCTATTTTGATATAATCCATAGTGACATTCGAAGGGTACTTGATATGATTATTGTCTTTATTATCAAATGATGGTTCATTTTGATTATTCTATTAAGTCTCAGATATGACTTAGTTTGCATATGGTTTCTCACTACTCTGCTCGTGCATGCCTCAATATGTCTTTCATCGAGTCCCGGGCAGGGTATGTTTTCGTGCACAGTTTCACTGCATTGTTAACTGAGTCCCTCACTAGAGGGCCGGGTACGGGATATATATATATATATATATATATATATATATATATATATATATATATATAGATATGATAATATGATGATATGATGATATGATTATATGATGACATGATGATATGTTGATATGATGATATGATGATATGATGATGTGATTATGGCGCCAAGGATGACATATGATGACTTTATTCACCGAGTCCCATAATGGGCCGGGTATGATATATGATATTGACATGCATTATTTACATCTGATAAGGCAAGTGTAATGGTATCTTTGATTGACATACTTGTCTCTTGTAATCTCTATCTCAGTGATGATCCTCTTTATTGTATTTCATGCTTTATATTCTCAGTACATATCTCGTATTGACCCCCTTTCTTCGGGGGGCTGCGTTTCATGCCCGCAGGTACAGATAGTCGGTTTGGTGACCCTTCAGCATAGGACTTCTACTCAGCTGTCTTGGAGAGCTCCATTGTTCCGGAGCCTAGACTTTTGGTACAGATCTTATGATGTATATATATATATATATGTTTATCCAGGGGTACGGCGGGGCCCTGTCCCGTCATATTTTGCTATCGATACTCTTAGAGGTCTATAGACATATGTGTGGGTTGTGTATAAGTTTGTTCAGCTGTGTCTGTACGATGTGCTATGGATATGCTCTTCTGTAATGGCAGCCTTGTCGGCTTGCATATGGTGACGATATGTATTGGCAGGCTTGTCGGCTTGCGTATCGTGTTGATGTATTGTGGCAGCCTTATCGGCTTGCGTATCATGTTGATATATTGTGGCAGCCTTGTCGGCTTACGTATCATAATATGTTCTGATTAGTTGTGACTCCCCAGGAGACCGGTTATTTGGATATATGTATATATGATGTTATGAACCTTTGGAGTTCTTTTGCAAGTTTCCATATTGATTTTAGCTTCAGTTGACTATATCTAACAGGTACGTATACGAGTGTCCAGGTCGGGCACTAGTCATGGCCCACGGGGTTGGGTCGTGATATACACATTGTGTTATATCTCACATTTTTGCGCATTTGAAAAATTTAGAATAATCTCGCCTTGTAGGAAATAAGGCTATGTTTTTATTTTATTCAACATATGTGTGATATTCATGAAAAATATTGATGCGGAAATACGGAGGAAGGCTAAGGGAAAAATTGGAATTTCGGAAATTAGTTTCGGGAATTACAAATAAGATCCATCAATTATTGGGCTAAAAAAATAATAGTAATTGAGGCCCAAATGAATGGGGTGGCCGGCCATGAGGCCTTGGCCCAAGTCCATGGAAATTCTTCCATGTGACAAATAGTTGAGAGGATTTATTATATAATTATCTCCTTAGAACATTCAAGACACAAAACAAAAGAAAGAAAGTAAGAGCAAGAGAGAGGGGTTCGGCCCCTTCAAGAAAAGAATGGAAAAATTTTTTAGCCTTCAACTTTGTTCTAAAAATCTCTTTCTTCTTGAATTCTTATTAAATCCGAGACGCTCTTCGACGTGGTATAATTAGTTAAGCGAGAAAATCACGTTTGTGGCAAGTGGAAATTTGAAGAAAAAGGTAAGATTTTGCTCCTTTTATTTTGGAAGAAATATATATATGTGTTGTAGAATGTGGAAAGGAATGTAAAGTATAAAAATGGTGTGTTATAGGTATGTGTGTATGGTGGCCGAAAATGGTATTAGTGAGAAGGGATAATTAAAATCTCATTTGTTATGTTAATTGTGATGTAGTGGCCTTGTGGAGTAAATGGAAGAATGCTAGCCAAAAATTTGTAGGAAGAATGGTTGTTAAATGATTGTAGGAAGATTGGTGAATTTATGGTAAATTTATGTAATTATGAAAATAAATGGTTAAGGTGCAAATCGTGGTTGTTGTTGATGAATTTAGGAGACGAAAATGTGTTATGAACATTTATGCCGAAGAATGGAGGCTTTGGATGAATTATGATTTCGGTGGAATTTTTGTATGTTTTGCAAAAAATTTGTAGAATGATATGGAATGCCTCCAAATTGTGTTGGAATGAACTTGAATTAGTAAATGAATATGGAAATATTGATATTAGTTTGAAAGTGTGAAGTTGGAATGGGAATTGTTGCATTGTGTAGAAAAGAAGAATAATTATGTTAGAATGTGTTTTCTTGTGGTTATTGATGTTATTGGTATTGTTGTGGGTGTTGTTGTTAATATTTTGGCCGAGTTGATTCTCGGGGATGTTGAATTTATAGGGGAAATGTTGCCGAAATTCCGGTAGACAAATATGAATTTAAGATTTAATTCTTAAAAGCTTGAAACTCATATTTGGCAACTATGACCAATTGTAGATTTTGGACGAAACGGGAGTTGAGTTTGGGCGAGCGTAAGACGCAAGTAAGGTATGTAAAGCCCCACCTTTTCTTCTTTTGGCATGTCCTAGGTGTACTAGGTTTGGATTTGAGCCTCGGGGAATATTCTGCTCATAGAAATCCGAGTTTACTTTTAGCACTATTCCATTCAGTAAAATTGAATTAGAACTTTGACATTTTGTTGGAAAGAAGGTTCAAACATTCGTAACTTTCATAAACATGACCGAATCACCCCTAAGCTTTCATGGATGACTCCATAGAGTCTAATGTTTGTAATTCACGTACGCCCCCTCGACTTGACCCGAGATGGGCCCACTAGTCGCGAGACATCCTTCGTTTGTCTTACTTGATCTATTTTTGTACGATATAAAAAGGGGACTTTTGCCTATGAATTTAAAGCTCCGTTTGATTTGCTCCATAAGTTATTTGAAAGCTCCTTAATGTGAATGATGCTAAATTTTCAGAAAACGGCTTATGAAGTATTTTTCGAAAGTTTTGTAAATTCAAAGGCTCATATCTTTTGTATACTAATTCCGACAGACTCGATACTTACTTTGAGCTTTCTGATCTCTATATATGTATATGTATTTATTTGTCGAGTCTTGGAATTTGATTGTGTATATGCATATGGTTTCCACACTACTCTGCTCGTGCCTACTACTATGATATCGTTCGCCGGTTCCCGGGCCGGTTTTGTGATCGTGCGTATTATGACATATTCGGCAGTATGATGTGTTACGGTTCCTGAGACCTCGCCATAGGGCCGGGTACCGTTTATGGAGTTATGTTGTGATATGGCTTACGAGATGTCTTGATGATATGATATGTTGTGATGATATGTTGTGTTCGGGGTTTGTACGGAGATTTGAAACCTTCTGGAGTATGCTGTGTTGTGGCACCAGCGTCGGAGTGGTGACCACGTTCCTGAGCCTTATGCATGATTTTCTGTTTGCATTATGTACATATGTCTTCAGTACAGGTTTTGATATATTGATCCGGTATTCTCTCTTTGTACCCTTCACTTCAGTTATGGTTTGGATTTCTGTACTTTATGCTTTACATACTCAGTACATCTTTCGTACTGACCCCCTTTCTTCGGGGGCTGCGTTTCATGCCCACAGGTACAGAGGTTCGTGATCCGCCAGTGTAGGCCACACATTCTGCTAGTACAGAGTGCTCCTTTTGATCCGGAGCCCATATGTTGGTATATATCTTCGGTGATGTATATGCTCTGTATATTTGACTATTTGGGGTACGGCGGGGCCCTGTCCCGTCATATGATTCTGTTATGATTTGTAGAGGCCTGTAGTCATATATGTGGGTCATGGGTCATGTGTGTGTTCGTTTGTTTGTGATCTGCGTCTTAATGCAGTCCCGTTTGCTGTTGTGGCCAAAACGGCCCATTTGTCTGTATACGTGTATGTATCTGGCGATGTACATTCCGCCAATCTGTCAGATTTGGATGCGGCCTAAATGGCTTGTATGTTTGCATATATGCATATATTCGGCGATGTGTCTTCCGCCGCCTCTGTTGGTTCCGATATGATATTTTGTACGCGCGACTGCTTAAGATAATATTTGTATTCAATCTGTTTAAATTGATGAATATGAAATCTGAGTTAAGTTAGAATATGACGAGTTAGTATGTAAGTCTGTTTGGGATGTCCAAATAGGGCACCAGTCGCGGCCCATGGAGCTGGGTCGTGACACATTGCTTGGAATCCACTTTGAGGTAGAGATATATGGCGCCTTATATGGTTAATGATGTTCTAGACAAGTGCCAAGATGGTTCCATAAGGATTGGAGGTCAAACGAATCAAAAGGAACATAATTTCGCGAAATCGGAGAAGCAGAGGTAGTGTGCGGTCGCACATTGAGCGTGCTGAGCCACACACTGACCAAAAACTCCCCATTCTGGCCTGCATCACTGCCCAAAATCATCCGCAAGTTGAGGATGGAGTGTACGGCCGCATACTCATCGCCAAGTGGAGCGGGGGGGGGGGGGTGATTTTGCCACCTATTTAAATCCCAAACGACCCCATCCTTATTTACCCGCCTCTATAGATACTTCCTAAGATTTATTGAAGGTTCCCAAACACTCCACACGTTTCCATATCATCTAATGAGAGAATCAACATCAAAACCTCAAGGTAATCCAAGTTGATTCCTTTCAAAGTTGTGGTGAACTTAATCTTGGAGGGAGTTGAGCGAGCTGAAGTTCCTTGATTATAAGGTATTTTATTCTCTTATTTATATGGTTGGATTGAAGTAAAGGTTTAGTGACCCCTTATAAACGAAAAGAATTAAAGTGAAGCCATGAGTGTTGTAATGAAGAAGATGACTATGAGGTGAACTCAAAAAGGGGATTTTGGTTGAATTTGAGATTAAATTGAATATAATTCCTTGATTACGATATTATGGATGTTGTTATTTTTTTTTTGGAGCTGTTTTACAATATGGTGGAAGTTGGTGAAATAGGGGAAATGCTGCCTAAATTCCGTTAGCCTTTTAGTTGCTCTAGTTTGAACTTAAGTATGTTTTCAAGACTTAACATTGCTACGAATCCTCTTGAATGTAGAGTTTGCGAGCTTTGGAGGAAAACGTTTAGTCGTTAAAAAGACGTGAAGGTATGTAAGGTTAATCCTTTCTTTCAAAAGGCATGATTCCTATGTTATGGTCCCGTACATGCTATCCATATCACTCTTACTCTTAAAAATGCTAGAAGTCCATCATTCGCAAGATTCTTATGATAACTCCGTGCCTAGTGATACCAAAGTCTAAAGTTCTAGATGTTTTCATGATATTATTACGCATACTATAAAATTCATGATTACATTTGTGATAATTGGCCTCATCTTGTGTTATTGTTCCTTCAAAGTGAGACAAGATAGTGATGATGATTATGATGATTATTTTCATTCTAGAAAGGCCAAAAGCTTAAAGTTCTTAATGTTTCCATGATATTATTGAGCTTGTTACATGATTACCAATTTTATTCATTGTTGTTGATCTGACCTTTTGATAATTGTTCCTTCAAGGTGAGATATAGCGACGATGATTGTTCCATAACATAAATCGGAGGTTACCGACCTTATGTCACTCCGATAGAGTGGTAGCTATTAATTGGACTCTCATGCATGCTATATATATATATATATATATATATATATATATATATATATATATATATATATATATATATATATATATACATATGTATTTTATCATACTGTGCCTATATGGCCAGGCAGCACCACTACGGTGAGCGGCTTATGGATGATGATGTATGATTATACCATGCCTATGTGGCCGGGCAGCACCACTACAGTGGGCAGCTTGTGATATCATCCTGGACGCGGAATGCCCGGACGCGGGATAGATAATAACACCATGCCTATATGGCCGAGCAGCATAACACCGTACCTATATGGTCAGGCAGTTTACTTATATATATATTTATGGATATTGTTTAAAAATAAAAGTTAGCATGCATAGTATCTACCTTAAGAGGCAATCAGACATATAGGTTATCTCTTTATCTCATGCTTCTTTATCTCTTAATTATGTTGTTATTCATGCCTTACATACTCAAAACATTATCCGTACTGACGTCCTTTCTTGTGGACGTTGCGTTCATGCCCGCAGGTAGACAGGGAGATGGATCTTATCCCTAGGAGCTTCATCAGCGGAGACTCAGGAGCGCTCCACTTATTTCGGAGCCGCAGTCTATTTGTATTCTCTTTTTGTGTATATTTGGGGCACGGCGGGGTCCTGTCTCTTCCTTATGATTTCCAGTACTCTATATAGAGGCTCGTAGACATGTGTGGATAGTAGAAGTTTCATAACCCCACTAGTGCACATTTTGTATATAGTTTTTGTAGCCTTGTGGGATTGTATATATATATATATATATATGGGGCAGAGTTGACGATTATCATGTAAATGAGTTTCTATTTGGGAATTCATGTCTGTACAGGTTGTGATTATAGCGAGTTAGATATGTGGTCCACTAAGATAAGATTTGGAAGAAGCATGCTAGGTGGTGCCCGGTTGGCTAGCTCCGGGTACCCGTCATAGCCCTTAGGTTGCGTCGTTACAGCATGAATATAATAAGAGCACATCCTGAATCTGTCGGAGTGACGTAAGGTTGTTACACCTCCGAACCTCGTTATGATATAGCATTTCCATCAACAAGTGAGTCTATGAAGCACACTAAATCTGAAAAGGATCTTGCTAAGAGCAATATTACTGGAACATGAATCAATATAGAACATCCCTAGCTGCTAAGAATGGAATAATTATAGAGTAGCGTTGCTTTTACGCTTCGTTCATAAGGATCATGCTAAAAGAAGGTAAGTTAGCCTTAACATACCTAAAGCCTTCAACACTACCCACAACAAATTCGTCGAACTATTACTCCCATCCTATAACAAAGGAAGGCATTTCCAAGCTCAGACGGTACTAGCATATCACGTATATCAAATGACAAATCAATTCTAAAACGAAACGGGCATCATTTCCTGCAGATATTTCTCTTTCTAACCAAACAATTACTAGTACACCTATTATGATTCCTAATACAAGAGTCAAAATAGGGACAATACTAGGTAGCATAGATATCAGTATGGGAGAAGTTGATCGTTGAAATGATAATTGATATAACAGAAATAGAGACTATCAATTATTTTTCCAAATTGGAATCCTTAAAAGAAGTCTATGCGCATCCACACTTAACCATCGCAACACATATAACAATCAATACAAAAACCTCATATGATCCTCTTTAAACTCATATCATCAATACTTAGAGATGTACCATAAAACAGTCTGATAAACTCTTCGCATACAACACCTATAAACTTCCTTCTTCCAAATACACCAAGTATAAAAACCTCGACACAATATCAAAACAAATTACTATCCATACAACAAGATTTTAGCTCAGAAACACATTAACAACATGGCTCAAAGCGGATTACAACTCAACATAAACTCAAGTTCATATTTGAACCTTTCCTCCGACTTCTTCCCCTCCAAACCTATTATAGCCATCACATAAACTCATAATATGGAAATACGATAGAATATTACCTCAAGAACTCAAGAACACCACAACTCCAAGACTACTTCACCTTGAAGTATCCTCCAAAGCTTCTACAAGAAGGAGAAACAAGCTTCAACAATACTTTGGAAACTTTAAGCACTTGATTCTTCTCTTTTAATCCTTGATTTCACTTAGGGATTAGTTAGTTATGTTGGAGAGGGCTTCTAGAGGTGTTAGAGGTCAGTAAAAAAAATGAGGAAAATGAGATAAAATGAAGAGAATATGGAATATATATATAAAAAAAAGGACTGCCACCGACTTTGATCTGAATTGGTATCTGCGTCGCAGATGACCTTGTAGATCAATTCCAAAAATTTCTAGAAACGCTTCATCCCTGGGATCTCATATACGACCATGATCTGCGACGCAGATGATCATCTGTAATGCGTATCATGCCTTACATTTCCCGAACTTCGCTGAAATGTATCTTCTTCAACTCGTATGATCCTAAACCTTTAGGTACCCACTTATAACTCATATACAACCATTCTGCAACCTTTTAGAAACTTCAAAATACCTTTGACTCATATTAGTTTACTTACGACACAAACGATGTGAAGTGTTACCAGGTGTAACAATAATGGAGACTAAAGTGGTGTGAGCGGGCATTTGAAGAGTCTTCTTTGGGAATAGCTAATGACTAGACTATGACAGCTGTTTTTACAACACGGTCATCATGACTTACTTTTCACTTCTCAACACACACTTAATGACAGCTATAGTTGGCTAGGGTAATGACAACAGGTTGCTTGAGTTGTTCCAAGATCTGAGTATTTAATTGACTGCAAGAGAAAGAACACATACCTGAAGTATAGATGACTAGCCATATGCAATCTTTAAGATTAATTTCAGTTCTGTGACAATCATTATGTTAGACCTTTTAGGAGATCATGAATTAATATATTATAGGACATACAACTAAACTTAAAAGACGAGTAAAATATTTTAATTACTTTAAACAACCACATAGTCTGAGACAACCTTTCTAGCCAATTTTAGGATAGATTTGTGCAGCTTCAATCATTCTCAATACTAACATATTATACACCACAACTCTTCCTCTTCGATCTTTTTAATCAATACCTCAACTTAATGTACTAAGGAAACTTTTAGCACATTATTACCATTTGCATACACTAAATAACCTATTGTAGTCCTCTGATGTCCTTCTTTGTTGATGTTCCAGTGGGGATTTGTAAATTTCAACACTTCTCAGGTTGAACTACTTGTTTCAGTTAACTATCTTTGTTCTACTTGATAGAATAATTCTTCAACCTGTTTTATGGTCACATGAGTAATTACCATTTGGATGTGCTCTTCTCTTCCAAGCAATTTCTTATGGAGATGTGCTCTCTCCTTTTCTCTTCTTCTCCTCACTTATCTCTCCTTTGTCATTATCCTCTGGTGAATCTGAGTTTTGTTCAGAGTTATGCATATGCTCCCCCTCACACTCAGCCCTGGGTGATTCCTTGATTTCATTCCTTTTCTCAATTATTTCTCTAAGCCTTCTCTTTTTTAAAATAGTGACAAAATTCTTGTTTCATTCCTGTTGTAAGTTTTTAAGCAAGCCTTTGCATATACCGTTATTTTGCTTGCCTTCTATCACTCTTCCCCTCATGGTCGATCAGAGTTAACCCCCACTCTATTTTCTACAGGTTCCAACTTTGTTGCTCTCAAAATGAGTTTGGCATCTATGGTCAGCTTTAGCACTTCAATTTGGAAAGCTGCGATGTGTGAAACAAGTTGAGCCACCTGTTCATTCAGTGAGCAATTTGCCCTTTCTTTATTTTTGCTTTTCTTTATACTCCTCGACCCATTTGTTAGGTGACAATGGTGCTAAGAAACTTAATTCTTTCATTGCTCATGTTTCAACACTTATTACTTAAATTTACCACCAGTGTCATAAGGCTGTTTCTAGGAATGTCATCAAGCCTTTTAAGATCTAGAGTACCTTCCTAGATGTCCTTCTCAATGCTAAAGTCAGAATCTTCAATAGCTATGAGTGCATTGTAATCAGCTTCCACTAAGTCTTTCTTGGACCTTGAATTCGATGATGTTGTCGATGCCTCTTTTACTTTTGATCTCTATGTAGGGCGATTTTTAATCTGGGAATTTATTTTTCCACAGACGGAATATCATTTGTGTTGATGATCATGAGCAAATGTTTCTACCTTCCTCTCTTCTATCTTGTGGTTATTGCCATTTCAGTATGCCTGTATCTTTAGTTTCTCCTTGTCTCTTTCTGAATCGACTGGTATGGCTCTTGATTTCAACGAATCTGTTACACCTTGGAAATTTCATGTCGTGGCACAGTAAATAGACTAACGACGAGTGAGATGTGTGCGATGTCCCTATAAGTAAGAAAGGTTATGTAATGGTTCTAATTAAGATTTCAAAGACGTTCGAAGCAAAGAAAAGAAAGTTTGTTGAAGAGTGTAAAGCATAAGTTGTGTTTGGAAAAGGGTTGCAAAGTACCGAGCTAATGTTGATTTGATAACGTCTTAGTGGAATGGTATAATGCTTCTTAGATTGTTAACGAAGTGTTAAACAAGTGTTAAGAAGGTACCATAAGGATTGGAGATCGAACGAAATGACCGAAATAATTTCGGAAAAATGGAGTTATAAGACCATTTATACGGTCCATATAACACCCAACAGAAATGTTGTTTTCTCTGATGGTGAAGTACGGTCACTTATATGGACCGTATAAGTGTCCGTATAATACCTGACGGGCAAAATTTTAATTTTATAAAACAGGGGCCCAAAGTTCATTTTCTTCATTTCCTCACTTCTCCAACATTGTCTAAACCTCTAGAACCCTCTCCATATCACCCTAACACATATCCAAGGAAAGAATCAAAGATCAAACATCAAGCATTGGTAGAATTAAGGGTGTGGATGCTTCCTAGTGTTGATAGAAGTTGAGGATCTCTTGGGTATTAAAGTTGAGCTTTTCTCAAGTGGAGTATTTCCATCCAAAGACCATCTCTACATAATCAAAGGTGATTTTTACAGTAGTTTCATGTTATTGATGGTATTGAGTAGTTAAAGAACTTGAATTAGGAAAAAAAATATGGAATATGAGCTTAAATATGCAAATAAAGGTATGTTGAGTAGAAGGATAGTTTGAGCTATGATTCATGGTGTAATATGAGTATAATCTTGTTACGAATGACGCTAATGATGTTGAGGAAGTATTATGTGAATGATGAACATGATGTTGCATTGCAGTTATGGTTATGGAGGATTTTGAAAGTGAATAATGTCTAACTCGAAGGAATTTACGTATTATGATATTATGGGTGTTGTTATGAAGTTTGGGAGTTGTTTTATTATATGGGGGAAGTTGTCGAAACAAAGGAAATGCTGCCCAATTTTCATTGGCCCTTAGTTGCTTTAGTTTAAGCTTAAGTATACTTCCAATTGTCTGATTTTAGTACGAACCCTTTTGTATGTAGAATTGTGAGCTCGGAAAAAAAACACTTAGTCGATATCGTTAAGGAGACATAAAGGTATGTAAGGCTAGTCCCCTTCTTTCAAAGGCATGACTTCTATACTATAATTTCTTTTCTACACTCCTATGACCTTCTTACATACCAAACGATGAAAGTTAAAGACCCTGGAGAGCTTCTTACGAGATATGTTCTATGATAGTGATGATGATAATTATGCTCTCATGAGCCCGACATTTCTATGTTTATGATTTCATTGATGTTATTCCTTGTTGTTGCCTCACCTTACGATACTAGTTCTTTCAAGGCAAGGCATAGCGATGAAGATGATCATAATGTAATCGGAGGTTCCCAACCTTACGTCACTCCGATAGCGTTACAGTTTTTACTTGAGCTCGCATTCATGCTTGATGTTATGTACATAATGATGATACACCACGCCTAGTTGGCCGGACATGACTGTTACACCTCGTAAATTTCCCCGTGAACGTACAACGAATAGACTAATGAAGAATATGAGTATACGATGTTTTAATCAGAAGGGAATGACGTTTGTCGACCCTAAGTAAGATTTCATAGGCAATGGGAACAAGAGATAGGCTATGCTCCGCAATGATTAATTATAGATTTTGGAAATATGAAAAGTTGCAGATTTGCACTTTGGCCCAGTCGATCGTAAAATGAAATACGGACCGTAAAGTGGTATACGGCCTGTAAACCACCATGTCGTATTTCAACTTACAAAACTTCTACTTTCTGCTAAATGTTAAAATGGTTAAATACGACATGGAATACGGACCGTAAATTGAAATACGGCCCGTAAACTGCGACCGTAAATCACCATGATCCCCAGCATACCTTTCTGGTTTTGATATGCTTAAATATGACCACGAAATACGGCCCGTAAACTGGAATACAGACCGTAAACTGGGGTTACGACCACTGTGCACTTCAGCTACTTTTCATTCTGGATTAGATTTTAAGTCATTAAAAAGAGACCCAAGCTCATTAAATTCATTTCATTCCACGATATTGCTCTCTAGAAACCTCTAGAATACTCCTCACTCTTCATCTACAAGAAAAATCAAAGGAAATCCATGATCAATAACTCCAAATCCATGAGACAAAGTGTATGAAACCTAGCTAAAGTTCATCTCTCTCAAGAAAACCCAAAGGAAGTGAAGTAGGGTTTTGATGCTAGAGGAGTAATTCCATTCAAGACTTGTTCAACCATCAT
Organism: Lycium barbarum; assembly: GCF_019175385.1. Taxonomy (NCBI): domain Eukaryota; kingdom Viridiplantae; phylum Streptophyta; class Magnoliopsida; order Solanales; family Solanaceae; genus Lycium; species Lycium barbarum. Next base: position 117,032,930 of record NC_083337.1, read on the forward strand.
CTAAGGTAAGTTTCATGACTAAACCATGTTATTTAAGTTATTGGAAGGTTAAGATACTCGAAATGTAAAAAGACATAGGAAAAGGGTCATTCATGAGTGAATAGTGTCATGGTTGGATGGTAGTTGGGTTGGATCATGAATGTTGGAGTGTTGTGATTATGAATACGTTATAAATGACATTTGGACCATGAAATAAGTATTATATATGAGGAAACGCGATAGTAAGCTATAACCATAAATGTGGAGAAATTGAAGAGAAATGGTGGATTGTGGTCAATGTATATAAATGATGATTGTTGATTGCGATATTGTGAATGTTGTTGTGAGCGTGTGGGAGTTGAGATAGAATATGGGAAAAGTAGTATAAACAAAGGAAGTGCTGCCCAATTTTCCCTAGAAATAGTCACGCGTTGTTATAGTCGAATTAACTAACGTTAGTGCGAATTCTCTCTTGAAGGTAGAAACGTGATATCAAAGGAGAACAAGAAAGCGATAGCTTAGTTAAACGTCAAAGGTATGTGAGGTTAGTCCTTTCTTTCTAATGGCATGAATCTCATAGCATGATTTCCCTTCCTCTTCATAAGTTTCTATATTCCGGATAGCTAAAAGCCCATATCCACGAGTAGTAATATAAGATAAGAGATATGATATGATGAGTCCTATAATGATAGTGATGTTATCTATTGCTTACATTCACCTTATATGCTACTTCCTTCAAGGTGAGGCAGAATGTCAATGATTACTCTATAATGAAATCGGGGGAATCACGACCTTACGTCACCCCGATAAAGTAAAGTTGTTCATAAGCATTATGCATGTATTATGATAAGTATATTATGATGAGCATGTATGATGATGATATAACACCGCGCCTATTTGGCCGGGCAGTCACCGCTAAGGCAGACAGCTATACGATACACCATGGCCAAATGACATGGGCAAACACCACTAGTGGGCGGCATGAGATGGTACCCCGGACGCGAGAGGCCTAGACCCAGGCTAATGTTATGATTATCACACCGATCCGATATGGACGGGCAGCTTATATATTACTACATCGTACCTATATGGGCGGGCAGCTTATACATTATGCATATATGACATGATGATGATTATGAGTAAGCCAGCATGCATTATTTCTTTTACACTTGACAGTCAGATACAGTTATTCCATATTGATACTTCTTTTATGTCATTGCCTTATTTCCTTGTTTATGCCTCTCATACTCAGTACAATGTTCGTACTGACGTCCTTTTTCTTTGGACGCTGTATTCATGCCCATAGGTAGACAGGGAGGAGTGCTCGACCCAGATCCGTAGTAGCTGTCAGATGATTGAAAGCACTCCCTTGTTCGGAGGTGCTCATGATGATCCTTTTGTGTATAGTCATATATATGTATTTTTGGGCATGACGGGGTCTTGTCCCGTCCTTATGTGTTGCACTCCAGTCGAGGCTCGTAGATGCACAGTGTGGGTTAGATGGTCTCACGAGATGCTATTATATGTATATATATATATATTTTGATGGCCGAGGGGTGCATGTATATAAAAGTAATTATGTTTCCATATGAAATATGATTTTCCTACCATTTGAGTATAAAAGTTGATAAAAGAGTATTAAATGAGTAAGATGAGTAGTAGGACGAGTGGTGCTCGGTTGCTAGCCCCGGGTACCCGTCACGGCCCCTAGCTGGGTCGTGACAAAAGTGGTATCAGAGCGGTTCAGTCCTAGGAATTGTCTATGAGCCGTGTCTAGTAGAGTCTTGTTTATGGTGTGTTGCGCTCCACGCTAATAAACAAGAGGCTACAGGGCATTTAGGAAGAATGACCATCTTTCTCCTCATGAGATCGTGCGATAGAGCCATGTGTAGGATTTTATCCTCCCTAATAGTGTGTTATGATTTCAAAATGCCGCCAAAGGGAAAGGCTACAGCCGCCCAGAAGGGCAAGACTATGGCGAAGAGGCAGGTAGAAAGAGAGCCTCCGATGAATATAGAAGAAGGTGAATCACATAATGAGGCCTTGTCTAACACTTCTTCTACCCCGCCTAATGTGGAAGGACAAGGAGGAGCTCCAGCTCCAATTCCTCCACCGGTTGCTTCGGGTCAACAAATGACCGAGGCCATCCATTTATTTACATAATTGGTCACCGCGCAGGCACAACGACAAAATGCGAGTTCAAGTGATCGGGAAGCAAGTACCAAAGCCCATGATTTTATGAGTCTAAATCCTTTGGAGTTTTTCGGGTCAAAACCGGATGAAGACCCGCAAGGTTTCATTGATGAGGTGTTGAGAACATTGAAGATTGTCCATGCCTCCGAAACAGAATCCGTGGAGTTGGCATATTATAGACTCCAGGATGTGGCAGTTTTATGGTACAACAACTGGGTATTATCAAGAGGAGAGAATGCGCCTCCTCCGATCTGGCAAGAATTCGTGGATGCATTTAGTCGTCACTATTTACCACCCGAGGTCCGCCGAGCTAGAGCGGATAGATTCCTAAATTTGAAGCAAGGGAGTATGAGTGCACGGGAGTATAGCATGCGATTTAATTCCTTGGCTAGGTATGCCCCGACTATGGTGGCCGACATGGGAGACCGGGTACTTAGATTCGTGAGTGGCTTAGGGCCACATTTATTCAGAGATTTTTTGACGGCTTCCTTGCTAGACGGGATGGATATTTCCCGAATACAGGCTCATGCTTAGAATTTAGAGGGGCGATAACAACTACAAAGAAGTGATCGTGATAGTGATAGAAGGCAAGGTAAGAAGGCCAGATCTATGGGAACAGGCAGTGATTACAGAGGAGGATCAAGACAGACATATTCTAGGTATTCAGGCCAGTCGGTGACTAGTGCACCTCCTCGATTCGCATGTAGGAGATTTGATCGCTCCTTCCGTTCAGGACAGGGCCAGAGTTCGAGGGCCCCAGATTCCCAGTTCAGGGAAGATTATAGTTAGAGGAGACCCCCAGTACCGCGATGCAGCCAGTGCGGTAGATTACATTCCGGACAGTGTCGTCAGGGTTCGGATGCTTGTTATACTTGTGGCCAGGTTGGGCACATGATGAGAGATTTCCCGTCTATGAGTGGTAGAGTTGGGGTTCAGCCTACAGGTTCAGCGGTTGGTTCTTCCTCAGTGCGCCCGATAGGGCAGACTCCCTAGATGTCAGCAGGCCGACGTAGAGGCAGAGGGGCACCATCTACTTCAGGTGCCACTCAGCCCCATGTATATGCTTTAGCTGGACGGCAGGATCTTGAGTCCTCCCCGGATTTAGTTACAGGTACATTGTCTATATTCTCCTGTGATGTATATGCACTGATAGATCTGGGTTCTACTCTTCCTTATATTACTCCATACGTTGCTGGTTGTATTGGGGTGAAACCCGAGCCAATCAAACCTTTTGAGGTATCTACTCCGGTTTGTGATCCCGTTATAGCTAGACAAGTGTATAAGAATTGTGTAATTGTGATATGTGATCGTCAGACCACAGCTGATTTGATTGAGTTGAAGATGTTAGATTTCGATGTAATTATGGGCATGGATTGGTTGGCATCGTGTTATGCTAATGTTGATTGCCGAATGAAAGTAGTTCGATTTCAATTTCCGAGAGAGCCCGTGCTTGAATGGAAGGGTAATGCAGCATCACCGAAGGGTAGGTCTATTTCCTACCTTAAGGCAAGGAAGATGATAGCCAAGGGTTATATTTATCATTTAGTTCGGGTTCATGACACCGAAGCAAAGTCGCCAACTTTAAAATCCGTTCCGGTAGTGAATGAATTCCCAGATGTATTTCCTGATGAGCTTCCAAGTCTTCCTCCAGAAGGAGAAATTGATTTTTCTATTGACGTGTTGCCGGACACCAAGCCTATTTCTATTCCTCCTTATCGAATGGCTCCGGCGGAATTGAAGGAGCTAAAGGCGCAGTTGAAAGACTTGCTTGAAAAGGGATTTATTAGGCCCAGTTCATCACCGTGGGGAGCACCGGTCTTGTTTGTGAGAAAGAAAGACAGATCCCTGCGAATGTGCATCGATTACAGGCAATTGAACAAGGTGACGATAAAGAACAAATATCCTCTCCCAAGGATTGATGACTTATTCGATCAATTGCAAGGTGCTAAGTGGTTTTCTAAAATATATTTGAGGTCGGGTTACGATCAAGTGAGAGTTAGAGAAGCGGATATTCCCAAAACGGCCTTCAGAACGAGATACGACCACTATGAATTCCGAGTGATGTCGTTTGGGTTGATTAATGCTCCGGCCGTGTTTATGAATTTGATGAACAATGTATTCAGGCCTGTCTTGGACTTATTTGTGATAGTATTTATTGATGATATTCTGGTGTATTCTCGTACAGAATCAGAACATGCAGATCATTTGCGAATTGTTCTTGGCATTCTTCGAGCCCGAGAATTGTATGCAAAATTTTCAAAGTGCTAGTTCTGGCTAAATTCTGTGACATTTCTGGGCCATGTTATTTCAAATAATGGCATTCGAGTTGACACTCAGAAAATTGAAGCTGTGAAGACTTGGACAAGACCTACGACGCCTACAGAAGTCCATAGTTTTCTGGGTTTGGCAAGTTATTATAGAAGATTCGTAGAGGGATTCTCATCTATTTAAGCCGCATTGACGAAGCTAACCCAAAAGTCAGCCAAATTTCAGTGGAATGATGCTTGTGAGTGCAGTTTCCAAGAGTTGAAAGGCAGATTGACCTTAGCTCCAGTCTTAACACTCCCAGAAGATTCAGATGGCTATGTGGTATATTGTGACGCTTCCGGTGTCGGATTAGGATGCATATTGATGCAGCATTGTAAAGTTATTACATATGCTTCGAGACAATTACGAAAACATGAAAATAATGATCCGACTCATGATCTCGAATTGGCTGCGGTTATTAATGCCTTAAAAATATGGAGGCATTATTTGTATGGGGTGTATGTTGATATCTATACAGATCACAAAAGTCTTCAGTACATTTTCAAGCAGAAGGTGTTGAACCTGCGGCAAAGACGGTGGTTGGAATTGTTGAAAGATTATGATGTTAGCATTTTATACCACCCCGGAAAAGCGAATGTAGTAGCCGATGCGCTTAGCCGCTGATCAATGGGCAGTTTATGTGAAGTCCCTCCAGAAAAGAAAGAGATAGTTCATGAGCTCCACCAATTAGCTAATCTTGGAGTACGTGTAATAGATTCGGGTAATATGGGGATTAGTATCAATGATCCCACCATCTCATCCTTGGATATGGAAGTGAAAGAACGGCAATGCGAAGACCCTCAATTGTGTCGTTACAAAGGCACATCTCATGGAAAGGAGAAGTATCCATTTGAAGTTTCTATGGACGAAATTCTTAGATACCGAGGCAGATTATGTGTGTCGAATGTAGCAGAATTGCGCCGACGAATTCTAGAAAAAGCACATTGTTCTCGGTATTCTATTCACCATGGTGCAACCAAAATGTATCATGATCTCAAGATGATGTATTGGTGGGATGGCATGAAGAGAGACGTAGCCGAATTTGTAGCACAGTGTCCTAATTGCCAACAAGTAAAAGTTGAACATCAAAAGCCAGGAGGCTTATTGCAAGCAATAGAAATCCTTACTTGGAAATGGGAAGTGATCAACATGGATTTCATTGTGGGATTACCTCGTTCCCACGGTAGGTATGATTCTATATGGGTGATCGTGGATAGATTGACAAAAGCAGCCCATTTTCTCCCAGTTAGGACTATGTACTCAGCGGAAGACTATGCGAGGTCGTATCTCAAGGAAATTGTGCGACTTCATGGTATTCCATTACTATTATTACAGATAGAGGAGCACAGTTTACAGCCAAGTTCTGGAGTCCTTTCAAGAGGGTCTAGGCACTCAAGTGAAACTTAGCACGGCATTTCATCCGCAGATCGATGGACAAGCCGAGCGTACTATTCAGACCTTGGAAGATATGCTACGAGCATGTGTGCTAGATTTCGGTGGAAGTTGGGACGACCATTTACCGTTAATGGAATTTGTATACAACAATAATTACCATTCTAGTGTTCAAATGGCTCCATATGAAGCTTTATATGGAAGGAAATGTAGATCCCCAATCGAATGGTTTGAGATAGGAGAAGCACAACTAGTGGGCCCCGAATTGATTCAGCAAGCGGTAGAACAAGTTATGATGATCCAAGATCGATTGATGACAGCCCAAAGTCGCCAAAAGTCTTATGCAGACAATCGCCGACGAGACTTGGAATTTCATGTTGGTGATTGGGTATTTTTGAAAGTATCGCCAATGAAAGGGGTGATGAGATTTGGCAAGAAAGGGAAGCTAAGTCCTCGATACATTGGACCCTACAAAATTATCCGCAACGTGGGTCATGTCGCCTATGAATTGGACTTGCCTTCGAAGCTTGAATCAGTCCATCCAGTCTTCCACGTTTCGATGCTCCACAAGTGTATTAGAGATTCCACAAAGATTGTCCCGATAGATGATATGCAAGTAACAGAAAAGCTAACCTATGAAGAAGTGCCTATTGCTATTCTAGATAGGCAAGTGCGAAGACTCAAAAATAAAGAAGTAGCTTCAGTTAAAGTCTTGTGGCGAAACAATAACCAAGAAGAAATGACTTGGGAAGCGGAAGACAGTATGAAGTCCAAGTACCCGCATTTATTCCAACCCCCAGAAGAGACTCAATATGGAACGCCAACAATATAAGGTAAGTATGCAATAAATGAAGTGTAATAATTAGAGTATTTGAAGACCCCTATTCCCATCATTACTCAGATAGTATATCCCCTACTTTTGGAAGCTTTCGTAAGTCTTTCTTAGAGTTTTATTGTGTTATGGCCCTGTGAGGCAATGATATTGTGGGTTGTTGTGACAGGATGGTAGTGCTATATTACAGGGGAAGCTCTGGCAAACTTTTCGTAGAATCCCAAGTGTTTAACATTCAAGGACGAATGTTCCAAAAGGGGGAAGAGTGTTACACCTCGTAAATTTCCCCGTGAACGTACGACGAATAGACTAACGAAGAATACGAGTAGATGATGTTTTAATCAGAAGGGAATGACGTTTGACGACCCTAAGTAAGATTTCATAGGCAATGGGAACAAGAGATAGGTTATGCTCCGCAATGATTAATTATAGGTTTTGGAAATATGAAAAGTTGCAGATTTGCACTTTGGCCCAGTCGATTGTAAAATGAAATACGGACCGTAAAGTGGTATACGACCCGTAAACCACCATGTCGTATTTCAACTTATGAAACTTCAACTTTTGGCTAAATGCTTAAATGGTTAAATACGACTTGGAATACGGACCGTAAATTGAAATACGGCCCATAAACTGCGATCGTAAATCACCATGATCCCCAGCATACCTTTTTGGTTTTGATATGCTTAAATACGACCACGAAATACGGCCCGTAAACTGGAATACAGACCGTAAACTGGGTTTACGACTACTGTGCACTTCAGCTACTATTCATTCTGGATTAGATTTTAAGTCATTAAAGGAGACCCAAGCTCATTAAATTCATTTCATTCCACGATATTTCTCTCTAGAAACCTCTAGAATACTCCTCACTCTTTATCTACAAGAAAAATCAAAGGAAATACATGATCAATAACACCAAATCCATGAGACAAAGTGTATGAAACCTAGCTAAAGTTCATCTCTCTCAAGAAAACCCAAAGGAAATGAAGTAGGGTTTTGATGCTAGAGGTGTAATTCCATTCAAGAATTGTTCAAACATCATCTGAGTTAAGTTTCATGACTAAACCATGTTGTTTAAGGTATTGGAAGGTTAAGATACTTGAAATGTAAAAAGACATAGGAAATGGGTCATTCATGAGTGAATAGTGTCAATGTTGGATGGTAGATGGGTTGGATCATGAATGTTGGAGTGTTGTGATTATGAATACATCATAAATGACATTTAGACCATGAAATAAGTATTATATATGAGGAAACGCGATAGTAAGCTATAACCATAAATGTGGAGAAATTGAAGAGAAATGGTGGATTGTGGTCAATGTATATAAATGATGATTGTTGATTGCGATATTGTGAATGTTGTTGTGAGCGTGTGGGAGTTGAGATATAATATGGGAAAAGTAGTATAAACAATGGAAGTGCTGCCCAATTTTCCCTAGAAATAGTCACGCGTTTTTGTAGTCGAATTAACTAACGTTAGTGCGAATTTTCTCTTGAAGGTAGAAACGTGATATCAAAGGAGAACAAGCAAGCAATAGCTTAGTTAAATGTCATAGGTATGTGAGGCTAGTCCTTTCTTTCTAATGGCATGAATCTCATAGCATGATTTCCCTTCCTCTTCATGAGTTTCTATATTCCGGATAGCTAAAAGCCCATATCCACGAGTAGTAATATAAGATAAGAGATATGATATGATGAGTCTTATAATGATAGTGATGTTATTTATTGCTTACACTCACCTTATATGCTACTTCCTTCAAGGTGAGGCAGAATGTCAATGATTACTCCATAATGAAATCGGGGGAATCACGACCTTACGTCACCCCGATAAAGTAAAGTTGTTCATAAGAATTATGCATGTATTATGATAAGTATATTATGATGAGCATGTATGATGATGATATAACACCGCGCCTATTTGGCCGGGCAGTCACCGCTAAGGCGGGCAGCTATACGATACACCATGGCCAAATGGCATGGGCAGACACCACTAGTGGGCGGCATGAGATGGTACCCCGGACGCGGGAGGCCTAGACGCATGCTAATGTTATGATTATCACACCGATCTGATATGGACGGGCAGCTTATATATTACTATACCGTACCTATGTAGGTGGGCAGCTTATACATTATGCATATATGACATGATGATGATTATGAGTAAGCCAGCATGCATTATTTCTTTTACACTTGACAGTCAGATACAGTTATTCCATATTGATACTTCTTTTATATCATTGCCTTATTTCCTTGTTTATGCCTCTCATACTCAGTACAATGTTCGTACTGACGTCCGTTTTCTTTGGATGCTGTGTTCATGCCCATAGGTAGACAGGGAGGAGAGCTCGACCCAGATCCGTAGTAGCTGTCAGTTGATTGAAAGCACTCCTTTGTTCGGAGGTGCTCATGATGATCCTTTTGTGTATAGTCATATATATGTATGTTTGGGCATGACGAGGTCTTGTCCTGTCCTTATGTGTAGCACTCAAGTCGAGGCTCGTAGATGCGCAGTGTGGGTTAGATGGTCTCACGAGAGGCTATTATATGTATATATATATATATATATATTTTGATGGCCGAGGGGCGCATGTATATAAAAGTAATTATGTTTCCGTATGAAATATGATTTTCTTACCATTTGAGTATAAAAGTTGATAAAAGAGTATTGAATGAGTAAGATGAGTAGTAGAATGAGTGGTGCTCGGTGGCTAGCCCCGGGTACCCGTCACGGCCCCTAGCTGGGTCGTGACAATGACACCACTTGGGTGGGCGGCTTATGGACAATAATAACACCGTGTCTTCATGGCACGGGCATGACACCACTAGTGGGCGTTGTAAGATGATTACCCTGGACGCGGGAGGCCTGGACACGGGCTAATGATGTTATTACAGATTATGTATGTACGTATGATATGTTTAAACGGTAAAGCCGAGCATGCAAGATTTGGCCTCAAGAGGCGCGCAATTTCAGTTATTCTTTTTATTATGCTTTCTGTATTTCTTATTATGTTATCATACATGCCTTACATACTCAGTACATTATTCGTACTGACGTCCTTTTCTTTTATCGACACTGTGTTCATGCCCACAGGTAGACAGGGGGACGACCCAGATTCCTAGGAGTTGGATCAGCATGCACCGGAGCACTTCCCTATTCTGGAGGTGCAGTTTTTGATCTGTTCTTTTATCTATATACTTGGGTATGGCGGGGATCCTAACCCGTCTTCATGACTTAAGTGTTTCAGTTAGAGGCTCGTAGATACATGAGTCGGTAGTACATGTTATGTGACCCTCATTGTATGTTTTGTATATCATTCTTTTGTTGCCATGAGGGCATATATATATATATATATATATATATATATATATATATATATATATACATCTGTTACGGAGTAGTTTATAATCATTTCGTAGTAAGCCTCATTTTGGAGATTATGGAAGCACAGGTTGGGCAGAATAGTAACAGTGTGAATGACGCTCGGTGGTTAGCTCCGGGTACCCGTCATGGCCCCCTAGTCGGGTCTTGACAAAAGTGGTATCAGAGCAGTTCCGTCCTAGGGTGTGTCTATGAGCCGTGTCCAGTAGAGTCTTGTTTATGGGTGTGAAGCGCGCCACACTTATAAACAAGAGGTTGCGGGGCAATTAGGAATAATAACCGTCGTTTTTCTTCATAGATCGTGCGATAGAGCTATAATGTAAGATTTTCTCCTATCTTAACTGTGCGTTATGATTTCAGTGATGCCTCCAAGGAAGAAGCAAATCCGCACAATATTAGGCGCCGCTTGAGAAGGTACTAGTCGAGAACCCCTAACTGAGTTAGGACATAGTGAGGCTCAGAGTGCTACTCCCTTGCATGCCACTCCTATTGTCATGCCCCAACCATCGTGGGCCATGACTAGTGCCTGACCTGGACACTCGTACGTACCTGTTGGATATAGTCCAACTGAATCTAAGAACAATATGGAAACTTGCAAAAGAACTCCAAAGTTCATAACGTCGTCACGTATATTTATATATCCAGATAAACTGTCTCATGAGGAGTCACAACTAATCAAATCATAAGATGATACGCAAGCCTACAAGGCTGCCACTACATATCAATATCATAAGCAAGCCGACAGGGCTGCCACTACAGACGAACATCATATCATAGCACATCGTATAGACACAGCTGAACAGAACTTATACAAAACCCACACATATGTCTACAGACCTCTAAGAATATCGATACCGAAATATGACGGGACAGGGCCCCGCCGTACCCCTGGATAAACATATACATATACATCATAAGATCTGTACCAAAAGTCTAGGCTCCGGAACAACGGAGCTTTCCAAGATAGCTGAGTAGAAGTCCTATGCTGAAGGGTCACCAAACCGACTATCTGTACCTGCGGGCATCAAACGCCGCCCCCGAAGAAAGGGGGTCAGTACGGAATATGTACAGAGTATATAAAGCAAGAAATACAGTAAAGAGAATCATACTGAAATATGGAGTACAGGAGACAAGTATAACATCCAGAATACCAAAACACTTCTGCATGTCAATATCATATATCATACCCGGCCTATTATGGGACTCGGTGAATAAGGTCGCCACATACCATCCTTGGCACCATAAACACATCATAACTCCATAAACACATCATAATGCCATAAACACATCATAACACCATCACATCATCGCATCACACGCCATCACATCATAACACCATTATATATATATATATATATATATATATATATAGTATCCCGGCCCTCTAGTGAGGGGCTCGGTGAACAATGCAGTGAAACTCTGCACGAAAACGTATCCTGGCCCGGGACTCAGTGAAAGACATATTGAGGCATGCACGAGTAGAGTAGTGAGCAACCATATGCAAATTACAACATTATGAAAGACTCAATGGAATAATAAAAATGAACTATCATTTGAAAATCAAGACAATAGTCATATCAAATATCTTTCGAATGTCACAGTGGATTATATCAAAATAGAACTTCTGGAATCATATACACGTATCAAGATATAATAAAATAGCTTCTGGAAATCAAGAACAGTAGCCATCCTAGTGGCTCTAAGAATAGGAACTTCTTCGGAATCATATACACATCGTCTATTCGTTTCATAAAGATCATGCCAAAAAGAAAGAAGGGTTAACTTTACATACCTGTCGTAGATCAACCATAACCAAGCTCGCTTCATCGCCCCTTTAGCCTATTAATATGAGAGTAACAATATTGTTAATAAACTACGACTTACCAAGCTTATAAATCTACAACCAATCACTTATGAGAGTCATTTCTTAGTTCATACTTCTTGATTAGGATTTTGATTAGCTAAGAACTTGATGGAAATCGGGCAGCATTTCCTCTATATATCTTGCCTAACCCGAACTTCCAATTAATCTCCGATTATCATCACAACACCAACAACAACGATAACAACCCAATAACCTCTCCTAAACCTTTTTCAATTCAAATCATTAACATCTAAGATTTTACACCAAGCAGACCAACATGCGTTACTTATACGATATCTTATATGTTTGTTTTCTTCCAAATTTACGAGTCATCTTAACAACAACATGTCAACAACATCAATCACCATCCGTGTGCAATAAAACTACTTCAATGTCATTAATAACAAGCTCGAAACAGCCCACCAAAACTACGATATCCAAATACGATTTACGGCACACTTTTCGTATTTCTCGTCCCACGATATAATTATAACCTGGATGAATTTAAATATACCTAGCAGAGGAGAATTGTTACCTTATATGCCAAGAAATAATCTTCTTCCTCTTTACTTTGTTTCGATTAAATCCCGGATTCAACAACAAGATAAGATGGAACAACGAGATTGAAGCGATGTGCAAAACCCGAAAAAAAATCAAATAACATTGTTGCTTAAACTTCCAAGAACTGAATGTATTAGTACGTTGCTGCCCACATTAAGAATCATGGTGCAGCTATAAAAATTTAGTTGCTGCCCTTATGCTTCTTCTCAAGATAAGATCCATCAATTAACAAGGTATATATGTATAAGTCACCATATAAACTACTATAATATTTTTTCCTTCCTTTACTTGTGTATACCTTAAGTCTACCTCTAACCTTTCTTTAATTTTGTGAATGCCACATTGCTAATAAAGGTACATAGTCACCAATTTTTGCTGCCTTACGTGACATGTGGATGCTATCCACTTCTCCATTTAATTCAATTAATACCAAAATCAACTCCTTATTCTACCACTTTATTCCAACGTTTAACCAATTAATGATATAATTAATTCCTTGATCATGATTTACTTAAACATGAACCACTTTTAACACACTTCATATACTCATTATCATAATAATGTGGAAGAACTCTAGTCCATAGCCTCTTCATACATACACCAAATATTATTCTCAATCACCGTCGTCACACTTGTTAAGTCCTAAATTGTTTTAGGACCTCATCTTAATATACACCGATCTCATTATTTGCATACTTGAATATGATCAAAAATCTCCGGTGCGAGCGGTTCAAACCATTGTCCGAAGGTACCGGTATAGTATTGATAAAACTTATACTATTCAATTTGTGTAACCTCTAACCTTCACGACCCTACTTCTCCCTTGTTATGCACCGCATGAATACTTATAACCTCAAAAATAATCTTGTCCTTGAACTTATGTTTATAAGCTTACGAACAATCCAACACACGACAATACGGGGTATAACATTCTTCCTCCCTTTGGAACATTCGTCCTCGAATGTTAAACTAATCCTACACTCCCAATATTTCCTTAAATGTTCTTTTACTGAATTATGCCCTTCACATGCCTCCTTCATTGGTCGATCCCTTCATTCTATTATAACGCATTCCAGTTCTCTCAGTGACCATTTCCACAATATTTGTTCTTGCTCTTGCTTTTCGAGGTGGTAATTCCACGTTGTTGTCTTTACTTTCCTTTTCATTTCGTAGTTGGTTGACGGTGGTATTGCGAGCTCTTCTGCTGAAATCTTATTCACTCCCTGGTGCACTTAGTCATAACTCGACTCTTTCTTCTCCTATAGTTATTCCCTTAAGATGTATCGTTCACTTCATCTTACCTCTTAATCTTTAAATAAGATTTTATAACGCGCAGACGTCCTTCGTCGATTTATTAGACGTTACAATCCTTGGAGTATTTCATGCCTCTGGTAACCTGTAGACCCTTTGCAGACTCTACGAATAAGATGAAATTTCCCTTGGTGTAACATTATTTTACTTTAATGACCTTGCATTGCTCCGCTGTTACAGTCCATCTTTTGGAATCTTCAGCATCATGTATCACTCCTCGACTTTCTTTTTAAAAGATTTTATCTGTCACTTTGCCTTTAGCTTTTAATCTCGATCTTTAGAGTTGGCTATCAAGTAGCGCTGGAGCTCCCTCATATTATAACTTCACGTAGCTGCTCTGGGATCTGTCTATTATTAACTGGTATAATTCTGAAAAAAATTCTCTGGATTTGACATATAAATTCACTGTCACCCAGTAGCCAGTGACCCGCTTGTTCTGATCGTCTCAGGTAAACCATTTCACAACTTCCCTTAATCCAACTTGTAACATTTTTAGGCATATTATCTTGTATCGTTTCTTTATTTTTGATTCAAACTCTCTTATTGCCCCTTTCTCAAATTTTGCTCTAAGTTTCTCTATCACACATTATATTGCAATCTTTACACGAATATGCGAAGGTGCTCAAATCAGCCTGAGAAATACCTTAGCGTCGCCTCACTAGTCTTTATGCAGACCCTACATTCTCCTCTTATATCTTTCAATTGATATCAAGGCTCAACTATGGATTTTGCCCTCAGTGCTAATTTCATCTCGGTATTTTGGTTCAAACCATCTTACACCTTTCCCTAATGTATCCAAAACATCGAAACCACATTGTTATTACTGAATCCTTACTCTTCTTATCAAGTACTCACTTGGTCTCATTCTTAACATACAAATATGCGTAGATCGCACCACTATTCTTATATAACTTGTACAAAGTACATCCAATCTTAGTCATAGTCTTTCCTCCTCCTGGTTCATTCTGCTTTACATATCTTATTTGTACTAAAACTCACTTGCTGTCTATCTTGTCGTACTCCTTTCCCTTCCTTTACTTACCATTCAATTTTCTCATATTCTACTATAAGAGATTCCCTATCCCTTCTTCTTTGCCACTCATAAGTCACAATATCATCCTTGGCGCCATAAACACATCATAACTCCATAAACACATCACAACTCCATAAACATATTATGATGCCATAAACACATCATAACAACATCACATCATCACATCATCACGCCATCACATCATAACACCATCATATATATATATATATATCGTATCCCGGCCCTCTAGTGAGGGGCTCGGTGAACAATGCAGTGAAACTCTGCACGAAAACGTATCCTGGCCCGGGACTCAGTGAAAGACATATTGAGGCATGCACGAGTAGAGTAGTGAGCAACCATATGCAAATTACAACATTATGAAAGACTCAATGGAATAATAAAAATGAACTATCATTTGAAAATCAAGACAATAGTCATATCAAATATCTTTCGAATGTCACAGTGGATTATATCAAAATAGAACTTCTGGAATCATATACACGTATCAAGATATAATAAAATAGCTTCTGGAAATCAAGAATAGTAGCCATCCTAGTGGCTCTAAGAATAGGAACTTCTTTGGAATCATATACACATCGTCTATTCGTTTCATAAAGATCATGCCAAAAAGAAAGAAGGGTTAACTTTACATACCTGTCGTAGATCAACCATAACCAAGCTCGCTTCGTCGCCCCTTTAGCCTATTAATATGAGAGTAACACTATTGTTAATAAACTACGACTTCCGAAGCTTATAAATCTACAACCAATCACTTATGGGAGTCATTTCTTAGTTCATACTTCTTGATTAGGATTTTGATTAGCTAAGAACTTGACGGAAATCGGGCAGCATTTCCTCTATATATCATGCCTAACCCGAACTTCCAATAAATCTCCGATTATCATCACAACACCAACAACAAAGATAACAACCCAATAACCTCTCCTAATCCTTTTTCATTTCAAATCATTAACATCTAAGATTTTACACCAAGCAGACCAACATGCGTTTCTTATACGATATGTTATATGTTTATTTTCTTCCAAATTTACGAGTCATCTTAACAACAACATGTCAACAACATCAATCACCATCCATGTGCAATAAAACTACTTCAATGTCATTAATAACAAGCTCGAAACAGCCCACCAAAACTACGATATCCAAATACGATTTACGGCACACTTTTCGTATTTCTCGTCCCACAATATAATTATGACCTGGATGAATTTAAATATACCTAGGAGAGGAGGATTATTACCTTATATGCCAAGAAATAGTCTTCTTCCTCTTTACTTTGCTTCGAAGAAAGCCCGGATTCAACTACAAGATAAGATGGAACAACGAGATTGAAGCGATGTGCAAAACCCGAAAAAAATCAAATAACATTGTTGCTTAAACTTCCAAGAACTGAATGTATTAGTACGTTGCTGCCCACATTAAGAATCATGGTGCAGCTATAAAAATTTAGTTGCTGCCCTTATGCTTCTTCTCAAGATAAGATCCATCAATTAACAAGGTATATATGTATAAGTCACCATATAAACTACTATAATATTTTTCCCTTCCTTTACATGTGTATACCTTAAGTCTACCTCTAACCTTTCTTTAATTTTGTGAATGCCACATTGCTAATAAAGGTACATAGTCACCAATTTTTTCTGCCTTACGTGACATGTGGATGCTATCCACTTCTCCATTTAATTCAATTAATACCAAAATCAACTCCTTATTCTCCCACTTTATTCCAATGTTTAACCAATTAATGATAGAATTAATTCCTTGATCATGATTTACATAAACATGAACCACTTTTAACACACTTCATATACTCATTATCATAATAATGTGGTAGAACTCTAGTCCATAGCCTCTTCATACATACACCAAATATTATTCTCAATCACCGTCTTCCTTCGTATTTCCACGAGTCATGTCGCGAATTCCCCTTTATGCTCTTAACCATTCTCATTGTCTTCACTTCTAAATTTTTCATAACCAACTCATGTGCCAAGAAATCATAAATTGGGGCCTTGCTTGTCGTCTTCCCGCGATTGTCTTGAATTATCCAATTGCATAAAATGCGGGATATAACATCCTCCCCCCCTTTAGAACATTCGTCCTCGAATGTTAAACTGGCCTCATAACACAGTATAGTACTTCGGGGAGGTCTCCTTTGTAGACACCTTATGTCGCTTAGCATGTCCACCTTAGAGGCTTAGGTTGCCCACTTGCGATCTTTACAGTTGTGCTTCTTTCTTGTGGCGTCTGCTGCGTCTATCCCCTCACTAAACATGTTACTGTATGTCGCCATATTAGGAATTCCTTGCCTTAGACAGTGTGGACTCAATATTGGTCCCACCCTGCGACACCTGTACTTTTCTCCTTCATTCCCAAGGCTTTCTGTTGTCATGGCTTTTCTTTTTCTGTTAGCTTCATCCGTCTCAGCCTACATGGCTCGTATGGGGTTTCTAACCACTTTCCACACCCCAACTTACTCTGGGCTGCCTAATTTTACACTCGTCTCTTGTTTCCTCATTTATGAAATTTTCAGCATATTTCCCAGGGGGTCACCCATCATGGAATTACTCCCACCTGAGCACGCTTAACCTTGGAACTTTAATGCATTCCGATATCTCGGCGTCAATATTTTTACTTCCGCTTCCTCGTACTACTTATGTCACATAATATGGAACAAGTTGAGGTCTCGGCAGTTTTCGAAACGTCCGCGTCACACGTCTTTTCCTTCATTTACGGTTCTGACCTTCGCAATTTCCCGTATTCGCCTTTTTACCTATGCGTATGACCATTTTTTGTCCAAATTCTCAGTGTGTTCAGTAATACAGAGGACAGTATAGGGAAAAATAAAATTTGAGTTAATTAACACACGTCTATCACAGAAAATACTGAAAAATTACCTGTGGCCGCGTCTGCGGAAGGCTCAGGGTCCTGTCGTCCTGTCAGTGCATATAGGCGGTGCGGAGGACCGGCTGAACTAGGTGCTCCTCCCCTACCTCGGCCGCGGCCTGCTGGAGCCTGAGAAGTCTGTCCACGAGGGCGCACGGTCGACGTCAAACCGATCGCTGATCCGGCTGGCTGAGTTTGGCCTCCTCCATCCTTTAGCGGGCAATCACGTACAAAATGGTCAGTCCGACCACAGGAAAAACAACCACCGGTGTCTAAGTAGCACTGCCCAGAGTGTGGCTTGCCACACCGAGCACATCGTGGTGGGGGAATCCCCGTCCTGCCGGAATCAATTCTGTACTGGGAATCCGAAGCTCTGGCACCCTGACCTGGTCCTGAATAAGTAGGGCGATCAAATCCCCTATCCACAAATCGAGGTGGGGCACTGGCCGCTGATTGGCCTGAATACCTGGATTGCTCTTGTGCTTGCCCCCCTCTATACTCGCTTCTAGCCCTGGAAAATCTGCCTCTTTTTCTGGAACCCCTTTCTGGATAGCTCTCCTCTCTCTGTGGCTGATACTGCTCTTCCAGATTTTGGGCGTGGGCCTGGATGCGGGTAATAGTCATCCCATCCTGGAGTGAGGCCGTCAAACACTCCTTAACCAAATGTGGCCCTAGCCCACTTACAAACCGGTGCACATGGTCTCCCCTATCAGCTATCAGGGCGGGGGCATACCTGGCTAGCGAGTTGAAACGAAGACTGTATTCTCGAACGCTCATATTTCCCTGTCTCAGGTTCAAGAACATATCGGCTCGAGCCCGTCGAACCTCTGGCGGTAGGAAATGTCGTAGGAAAGCCTCAGTGAACTCCTGCCAAACCGGAGGGGGTGCATTTGCTCCCCTCGATGATATCCAGTTACCGTACCACAGAACTGCCACATCCCGCAGCCTGTATGAAGCCAACTCTACGGACTCCGTATCCGAAGCATGTATGATCCTCAGAGTCCTCAGCATCTCGTCTATAAAACCCTGCGGGTCCTCCTCTGGCTTCGATCCATAGAACTCTGGCGGCTTCAGGGTAATAAAGTCTCGGGCCCTTGCGCTTACCGCCCTGCCTCCTGTGTCCACATCTTGCCGCTGAGCTTGTGCGGCGACTAGCTGGGTCAATAACTGGATGGCCTCTGCCATCTGCTGGCCCGGAGCTGCTGGCGGTGGAACTGGAGGTGCGGGGGCTGGAGCTGGAGCTCTTCCCTGCTCTGCCGGTGCAGGGGGTGCAGGAACAGTCTGAGGGGGAGCTTCATTGTGAGATTCTTCTTCGTCTAGCTCCTGTTCAACTCTGCGGGCCGCCACCCCCTTGGGCTTCTCGGCCGTCGTAGCCTTTCTCTTCGGCGGCATTACTGAAACCATAACATCGGTTTTAGAAAAGGAGCATGGAAGCCTGGTAACATAGCTCTATCGCACGATTTCAGAATACAAAGAAGGTCACATTTCCTAAATGCCCTGTAGCCTCCCGTCTATAAGTGTGGCGCGCTACACACCCATAGACAAGACTCTACTGGACACGGCTCGAAGACAAACCCTAGGACCGAACTGCTCTGATACCACTTCCACTTCTGTCACGACCCGACCAGGGGCCGTGACGAGTACCCGATACTTGTACCGAGCACCCCTTAGCTATCCTGTATAAGCAGTGCCATATATATTTTTTTTTTTCTAAACATTAACATTTGCAGTAAACTTTCTAATATCGCGTTACACCAGAACGCGGACCATTCGGAATAAAATACATTAAACTGTACATAGCTGACTGTGTATATCTGTCTACGAGCCTCTAGACATAGTACATTTATACAGAGAAAGGGCCGAGTACTGTCGCGCCCGAAAATACATACACAAAATAGTACCGGTGAAATAAGGCTCCGGAACAACTGGAGCGCTGTCGAATGCTGCTGATAGGGCACTAGGAATCTGGTCCGTATACCTGCTGACCTGCGCGGCATGAAACGCAGCGTCCACAAGAAGGGACGTCAGTACGAATAATGTACCGAGTATGTAAGGCATGGAAAACAGTTCAAGCAGTAACATAAAGTACGATCAATAATAATATCACAGAGTCATAGCGCGTATAACGCGGCAAGAACGTAACCTGTAAGTAGGGAGGCCCCTTTTCGGACCGGCTGTCATGTAGACTTGCCTTTCCATCCTTGAAACGTTTCTTTTCATAGGCATAGGACTCAACATTTTCATCTTACTTATTCTCGTGTACAGAAATAAAACAGTACGTTTCAGTAACGGTATCTTTTGCTTACATTTACAGACGCCGAATACAATCGGCTCCCCCAATCCCCTCCCCAACGATAACCCAACATATTACATCACACATGTATCACACATTATATATATATATACAGACGCCGCGTACGGCTCATCCCATATCCCGCGTCCGGGCATCCCGCGTCCAGGATGGAATCCAGCTGAATCAGGTGGTGATATAGCAGTGGCCCTTCCCTTTTTCCCCATATACACATACATATACGCTTACTCCTCTTTTATGCATATACATGTCTCATGTACAATTTCTTTATCTAATATACATACATATCCATACACGTTTACTCGCTTTATATACATATATCCTATAAGCACACAAGAGAGCCAAGGAAAATCATGTATCCATCGGAGTGACGTAAGGTCGGTAACCTCCGATTACAGTACGAAATGCTAGTGATAGCTTTGT
Source organism: Lycium barbarum (assembly GCF_019175385.1). Lineage (NCBI taxonomy): Eukaryota > Viridiplantae > Streptophyta > Magnoliopsida > Solanales > Solanaceae > Lycium > Lycium barbarum. Next base: position 117,053,422 of record NC_083337.1, read on the forward strand.
CTCACCTAGAAGGAACAAGTATTTTAAAGTGAGATTATTAATGGAGAATAGTGTTACAGTAACCAAAAATGAAATCGCAGGCATTTTAGGTGACAGTCATAGGTTTTGGAATCTTAGAAAATAAGATTATAACTAGAAGGTATAAATACGATTTAGAAAATTAGTTTATCAATTTAATGTTTACATAAGGTACTTGGCTTAGTCATAGGGTCGTTCCGGTCGTATTTATCATAGCTACATTCTCTTGCCCGACATTGTCATTATCATTATCATCATAGGGGCACTCCCGTTGGGGTAGTCATAGCACTTATTACTTGGTGACGGAATCGGGATCAAAGGCCCCCTTTAGATTCACTTCAAGTACGTTAACCAAGACTATAGGAAAATCCGAGAGTATCGGGCCCACCTCGGGCCGGACGAGGTAGCGTATACAATTTACCCATATTACGTGTCATAGAGTTACTTGTATGAGTCTTAGGGTAATCGGGTCCCACTTAGGCAAGTTATAGGGGTCTAGGAGGTCTTTTCATCATTTTGCACACTTTCTACTTCAATTCAATTGAACGAAAAGTTGAAAACTTTAGGTACGGATTCCGGGGAACCGGGTTGTCCCCGAGGCTCGTGCCCGACTCATTATATCTAAGACATGCCATAGAAAGAAGGGCGAAGCCTTACATACCTCTTTCCGCTCCTTTAGCTACTCCAAATTCACATCACAATCTCGTCGAAATCTGCGAATTGGTCATTTTTACCAAAACTTTCATTAGTACATTTTGAGTTAGAATCTTAAGGAAGCACTTTGCTACCGAAATTTCGGCAGCATTTCCTCTGTAAATATACCATCCTCAACATTCAATTTCGTCAAATTCTCATCAAACACAACCCGGGAATTCAAACCCGGCCAAACGGTTAACATAATTCGACAATTACACTAGCGCTTCACATATTCCAATCAAGGCACATAATATCGATTTGCTACCTCCCTCAAAACTTTACAACTTCAATGAATACAATATCAACCTCATAATATACATTCCGATAACACCATACTAACGTTATTGTCATTCATACATACAAAGAGACATCCCGTTCCATTCACAGAGCTCCTAAACAAGTCCCTAATTACAACAACTTCACTAGATTCATTATGCATTCATTAACAACACAGAACCCGCAACATAACCACAACCAATACGCTACATAAAATTGACTCATTCCCTTCCATACCCTACCACAAGCTCACGGCCACACCTTACACACACATGCACGGTCATACACACACTTACAACACACGGCCAACATGCATGTATACCACCATTTTTCCAAATTCATTCAACTTTCATTTTCCACATCTCAATATAGTATTCACAACAACAACAACCAACTACTAGGCAAAATAATTGAAACATAACCCATACAACTATATACATGCACACGGCTATATATTATTGTCACGACCCAACCCCGTGGGCCGCGACTGGTGCCCTACAGGGACACCCCAGACAAACTCACACCCATATCATCGAAATCAGACTCGTCCAAACACAACATACGATATTCAGACTCAACATCGTAATCAGACATCTACCGAATACTGATCCTAAGCAGTCGCCCGTACAGATCAAACAAATCGCAAATCAGAAAAGAGGCGGAATGTACTTCGCCAAATTTTCACACACACACATCCGAAGGGTGGCGGAATGTACATCGCCCCCAAAAGCATACACATACATACAAAATCAGAGGCCGACTTGGCCATAGCAGTGTACGGGCCGCTTAAGAACACAAAACAGACTCACATACGAACACACCGGACCCACGACCCACAAATCTGACTACAGGCCTCTAGACAAAACAGAACATAAGACATATGAACATAGGACGGGACAGGGCCCCGCCGTACCCACTCATCCAAGTATACAGAATACAGACACAACAAAAGATATGTACCAAAAGTAGGCTCCGGATCAAGGGGAGCTCTCCAACACAGCAGACTGAGTAGCCTAAATCGGAGGACCACCCAGACGAGCTTCTGTACCTGCGGGCATGAAACACAGCCCCCGAAGAAACGGGGGTCAGTACGGGAGAAGTACTGAGTATGTAAAGCAGAGGGTACAGAAATCACAAACACAGCTGGAGTCAGAAAGAACAAACACACCGACATCGTAGACAAAGCAAACCTGTGCGGGAGGCGAACGTACAAAATGCAAATCAAATCATGTATAGGGTTTAGGAACGTGGTCACCCCCCGACGCTGGTGCCACAACACATCATAACTCCAGAAGTTTTCAAATCTCCGTACAGTCTCCAGACACATCATATCACACACGCATCATATCATCAAAACATATCAAATGCCATATCACATCATAACTCCATAAACGGTAACCGGCCCTATGGCGAGGCCTCGGAAACCGTAACACATCATAACTCCCGAATATATTATAGCGCGCACGATCACAAAGTCGGCCCGGGTACCGACGAACGAAGTCATAGCAGACAGCACGAACAGAGTAGTGCAGAAACCATATGCATATCAAAATAATTTGTCGGACTCAACATATAATTTACGTACAAGTATATACTGACGCCAGAAGGCTCGGAATAGGAATCAGATTCATCAAAGTTTGCGTATATAAGTTACGAAGTGCCAAACGGCCAAATTCTCAAGAAAAACTGTTCATACGTCATTTTCCGAAAATCTCACATCGTTCAAAGTACAGAACGTACATTAATGGCATAGGAAGTTTCAAACACATCCTTGGGTCATAAACAGAAGGTTGCGAATCATAACAGACACAAGCGAATCAAACAAACCGAATAAGGGGAGCCTCGGGGCTCGCGGGCCCACCTCGGGTCAAATTGAGGCGGCGGACACAAATCGCAGATTTTTGGTTCCATAGAGTCATTTACAAAAGTTTCGAAGAGTTTCGGACTCAACAGCACAAGTTATGGAGGTACGAGCGTTCTTTTACCCAAATGGGACCAAAAGGTTTCAATCGCGCTGAATGAATAGTGCTCGAACTTGAACCTCGATTTCCAAGAGCAGAGTTATTCCCGAGATTCCGAAATTTACCTAGTGGGTCTAGGACATGCCAAAAGAATGAGAGGTAGGCTTTACATACCTGGTTGGCGCCTTACGCTCCTCAAATCGCAATTCCCGTTTCGTCCAGAAACTGCAAATGGTCACTTTTACCAGTTACTATTCATGAGAAGTAACATTTTAGTCTTTGGGCTATATTTGGCTACCGAAATTTCGGCAGCACTTCCCCTATAAATCTAACACCCCCGAGACTTAGCTCGGCTCAAAATACAATGACAACAACAGCCCAAACATCATTAAACCATACAAACCACAATCATACTACATTAACTTCAAAATTTCACTTTAATACATAAGTTGGCAAATTCTTGATTCAACTTCAAAATTCCAAAAGCAACGATTCGTCAACCCACTAGCTTTTTTAGTTGCTTATTTTTGCAGTTTGTATACGTCAGTCGGTTGCCTATATGCAAGATCTTCATTCCTTTCACCGGAGGTAGCACTAGTCAAAGAGGGAGACTCTGTTCAAAGCGGTATGGTTCTTGTTTTTTGAAAAACGTTAGCTTATCGCTAATCGCTTATACCCGTCCGTCCTGATAGTGAGCTATTAGTCCATTCATTCACTCATTCTCAATTATTCAAACACACTACATACAAGTTCCAAATCACATACAAACATTCCCAAAGTTCACTACTTTCCAATTTTCATTCAAAACACCAAAAGTTACGACGAACGTTCTAACTTGCGTCGTTTCATTCCAAATTCGTTATCATCAACCATAAATCTTATTTAAAGTCTTTAGTGTCATAAATATACTATGATATACACAAATATACCAAATGTATACGCTTTCCGATAACGTCCGAAATTATTTTCTAGCACCAAATCAATTCTCCAAACATTCATTTACGTTATAAAGGTTACAACGACACCTCAAACGACTAAACGGAATTAAATTCACATGGTCTTGCACTACATACAAGCCACGGCCAAACACACCCTTTCTACACACACACACCATGCTCAAACACAACCCCATCCCACAATCTTCACACTAATCCAATCACTAACACATATATATCCATTTCATAACATTAAAACATAAAAATCTTACCTTTTTCTTGAATTTCCGACTTGTCGCAAACGTCGCTCTTCCTCCAAACTACTTGTATCACGTCGGAGAGCGTCTTGAGCACTTTACAACTATGTAAAAGTCAAGATTTTTGGAGCAAGCACAAGGCTTGGGAATTATTTTTTTTCTCCCTCTTTCTCACGGCCGAATGCCCCTATACATGGTGTTCTTGAGTTTTCTTGATATGATCTTGATAAGGCCAAGCCTATATCATATATATCCACTTATAGGTCATGTGCTATGCACATGACCTTAAAAATGGGCTTGGACTTGATCCCTTGGCCGGCCTCTTCAAGGTTTTGGGCCTAAATTTTTTTTTTGGGCCAATCTTCTTGGCCCAATTCTTTAAAATCCCGCTTTGTAATTTCCGAAACCAATTTTCTAAAATTCCAAATTTACCCTCGGCCTTCCCCGAGGTCTTGACATCAATGATTTCATAATCAACATGAGCATAGCAACTTGAATCAAATTATTTCCTCAACACACACAAGTCTTATTTATTTCTTGATTTCCCGTTATACGAAAATACGGGACATAACATTCTCCCCCCCTTAAGAACATTCGTCCTCGAATGTTGAATCGAACTCATGGGTGTCGTACTACTCCGGGAGGGTTCTCTTGATAGTTGTCCTTTATTGATTTCTCCGACATGTCTTCTTTACCAATACTAGGGTAGATTTTTCACATCACTGACTCAAATACCTTCATAATACCTTTTCTCATACTCTACGTAATCACCGAACTCTGCACTATATTCTTGTAAGGGACGGACACTTTCCAGACATCATCGTCAATATCATCTTCTTTTCACACTCCTGAGTTTCCTTACCACATAGTCGTAATCTCACTTTACTTCATATCAGACACTTCATACCAAACAGATTCAGAACTAAAACCGGACGGATTCATAATCGGAGGCAGACATACTCAACTATGGCGGACGGATTCGTAGTCAACATCGAAGGTACGGAAGCATATCAGACACATCTGAGATCGGAGTCAGACGTACAAAGGCGTATCAAACGAATTCGTAGGCATAATCAGACACGCAGAGATATACCAAACAGATTCACAGTCGAAGTCAGACGTACGGACTCACATCGAACAAACCCAAAATCAGAATCAAAGATACGGAATTGTTTCATACCGAGTCGTGATCAGACAAACCGAAACATATCAAACACACGCGCGGTCAAAATCAAACGCACCGAAGCATATCAGACAGATTTATATCCAGAGTCAGACATACAGAGGTGTGCCAGACAGAAACGGATTCAGAATCAAACGCACAAAAGGTTCATCGGACGGGAACCTAGTCGAACGCAGAGGTACAGAGGTGTACTAGGTAGAGCCTCATCGGAATCGGAAATGCAGAAGCACCACAGATAGATTGTCAATTTAGGATCAAATCATTCACATTAAGGCTCCAATAATTCATGAGAATTTCCTCTTTATTTGCAAACTCACTCATCGGTCGTCACATAATTTACCTTGCGTCTTACGTATCAACTCTTTCAAAGATTCTATCCATTCACACTGCTCACCTTTCATTTATCTCAACATCAATTGCCGGGGCTCGACTCTTACCCCGCATAGGCACAAGATAAAAATCATACGCACACACATACACATACACACGCTCACTCATACCTTACTGGCGAACATCTCTGGCTGTTATTCAAATTCGTTCAATTTCCCAAGCGGTGTCATACCCTTTTCCTTTTTGCCCATTTAGTCCGCCTCGTTCCGCGCGGCTCTCGCGAGGGCACTAATTATTCCACACACATTCTATTTATCCTTGGTTACCCCAAATTCTCATTTACATTAATCATACTTACACTTGTGCAAAATTTTGCATTACTTCACAGGGGGTCACCCATCCCTGAATTGCTCTGGCTTGAGCACGCTTAACCCCGAATCTTTTACGTATTTTGACGCGTTAGGGTTGATATAATTTCGTCAATTGCCCCGCACTACCTTTGTCACGCAATTTTAGGCCAAACGGGGTCTTAGCAAATTTTTCGGAAATTTTTCGTAGCGGGTCCCCCTTTGTCCCAAAGAAGTCGTTTGCTTTTCTGGCTGTGTGGTCTATCGTTCTAGCCTTCCAACTCCCATATATTTTCCTCACACACGTACAGATAACTGCCTCAGATATTTTCATTAATTCAGATTCTTACCCTACCTTTACTGACACACACAAAAGAATATCGCATAATACTGAGGTACAAACCTACCATTGCACATATTCATTAAACAAAAGGGTTAGTAATATACCTGGGTCTGTATCTGGGGGTGCCTCTGGGTCCCGATGACCAGTCAAAGCGTAGATGCGGTTCGAGGGACCGCTAGAATCTGAACCCCCACCACAGCCTCTACCGCGGCCCGCTGGTGCTGGCATACCTCGCCCTGTCGAGCGCGTGGCAGAAGGGGTAGATGACGAACCCGCAACAGATCTCATCGGCGGTGCTGCGCTACCGGAACCGCCTGCCCACGGACAATCCCGCATGATATGGCCCTGGCGGCCGCAAGCAAAACAGGCCCCTGTGGCTCTGAAGCACTCACCTGGGTGCGATCTTCCGCAATACGAACACTGGGGTATGGGTGGCCTAGACTGACTGGGACCCCTGCTCGACTGAGGACCTGGGGCTCTGGAACTCTGGTCTGCCCTGGACGGTCCTGCTCCATCAAACCTCTTACCAACAGACTGTGCGTCCCGGCCTGACGGAGGAAAGTACCCGCTGGACTGATACTGAGGCTGCCCGCTCCGAGAATCTCCAGAATATCCCGCTGATCTGGCCCTCTTGGGCCGTCTCCCATCATACTCTCGGCTGGGCCGATCTGCTCGGTGCCGGTTCTCCATCCCCTGGGCGTAGGCCTGTAGACGGGCAATGTCCATATCTGTCTGCAATGACACTGCCATACACCCGTCAATCAAGTAACGATCCAGCCCCATAACATATCTATGCATCCGATCTGTCATATCTGCCACCACGGCAGGGGCGTACCGGGCCAGGGAATCAAACTCCAAATTATATTCACGGACGCTCCGACCCCTCTGCTGCAGATGCAAAAACCGATCAGCTCGCTCCCGTCGTAACTCTGGGGGCAGGAAGTGGCGGGTGAAAGCAGTCACAAACTGATCCCACATAGCTGGAGGAGCACCCTCACCCCGGGATAGCTCCCAAGTCTCATACCAATGCGCGGCAACATCCCGAAGCCTATGCGAAGCTAGCTCCACCGACTCGGTCTCTGAAGCCCTGACCAAGTCTAATGCACGCCGCATCCCCCGAATGAAGTCATGGGGGTCCTCATCGGGCTTAGACCCGAAAAACTCTGGAGGGCCGCATAACAAGAACTCCCGAACTCTCAGGCTTTCCCGCCTGTCCTCATCATCATCGTCTCTCCGCCCGCGCCTGCGAGCCTGGCCGGCTACAATCGTAGTCAACAACTGTACAGCCTCCCTCAGGGTCCTATCCTCCGCCCCTGGCTGAGAAGCTGGCGTCTCAGGAGCGGGTACACGGACCTCTGGAGCTGCTGAAGGTCCCGCTCCCGGCTGTACTAATGGGGGTGTAGCAGACCCCTCAGAATGAGGTGTAACCTCAGGCAAATCATAAACACGAGCCCGAGTAGCCCGTTGTGCCTGACTGGTCTCTCCCACCTTCGCCTTGCCCTTCTGGGCCGCCGTTGCCTTCTTCGGAGGCATCGCTGCAAACACAACAACGGGTCAGATCAGAATGATCCTAATAACACAGCTCTATCGCACGATCTAAGATTCCAAAGAAAGGGCAACACAACATCCTAGATGTCCTGTAGCTTCCTGTTTATAGATGTGGTGCACAACACATCGATAAACAAGACTCTACTAGACACGGCCTGTAGACATTCCGAGGACAAACCGCTCTGATACCACTTTTGTCACGACCCAACCCCGTGGGCCGCGACTGGTGCCCTACAGGGACACCCCAGACAAACTCACACCCATATCATCGAAATCAGACTCGTCCAAACACAACATACGATATTCAGACTCAACATCGTAATCAGACATCTACCGAATACTGATCCTAAGCAGTCGCCCGTACAGATCAAACAAATCGCAAATCAGAAAAGAGGCGGAATGTACTTCGCCAAATTTTCACACACACACATCCGAAGGGTGGCGTAATGTACATCGCCCCCAAAAGCATACACATACATACAAAATCAGAGGCCGACTTGGCCATAGCAGTGTACGGGCCGCTTAAGAACACAAAACAGACTCACATACGAACACACCGGACCCACGACCCACAAATCTGACTACAGGCCTCTAGACAAAACAGAACATAAGACATATGAACATAGGACGGGACAGGGCCCCGCCGTACCCACTCATCCAAGTATACAGAATACAGACACAACAAAAGATATGTACCAAAAGTAGGCTCCGGATCAAGGGGAGCTCTCCAACACAGCAGACTGAGTAGCCTAAATCGGAGGACCACCCAGACGAGCTTCTGTACCTGCGGGCATGAAACACAGCCCCCGAAGAAACGGGGGTCAGTACGGGAGAAGTACTGAGTATGTAAAGCAGAGGGTACAGAAATCACAAACACAGCTGGAGTCAGAAAGAACAAACACACCGACATCGTAGACAAAGCAAACCTGTGCGGGAGGCGAACGTACAAAATGCAAATCAAATCATGTATAGGGTTTAGGAACGTGGTCACCCCCCGACGCTGGTGCCACAACACATCATAACTCCAGAAGTTTTCAAATCTCCGTACAGTCTCCAGACACATCATATCACACACGCATCATATCATCAAAACATATCAAATGCCATATCACATCATAACTCCATAAACGGTAACCGGCCCTATGGCGAGGCCTCGGAAACCGTAACACATCATAACTCCCGAATATATTATAGCGCGCACGATCACAAAGTCGGCCCGGGTACCGACGAACGAAGTCATAGCAGACAGCACGAACAGAGTAGTGCAGAAACCATATGCATATCAAAATAATTTGTCGGACTCAACATATAATTTACGTACAAGTATATACTGACGCCAGAAGGCTCGGAATAGGAATCAGATTCATCAAAGTTTGCGTATATAAGTTACGAAGTGCCAAACGGCCAAATTCTCAAGAAAAACTGTTCATACGTCATTTTCCGAAAATCTCACATCGTTCAAAGTACAGAACGTACATTAATGGCATAGGAAGTTTCAAACACATCCTTGGGTCATAAACAGAAGGTTGCGAATCATAACAGACACAAGCGAATCAAACAAACCGAATAAGGGGAGCCTCGGGGCTCGCGGGCCCACCTCGGGTCAAATTGAGGCGGCGGACACAAATCGCAGATTTTTGGTTCCATAGAGTCATTTACAAAAGTTTCGAAGAGTTTCGGACTCAACAGCACAAGTTATGGAGGTACGAGCGTTCTTTTACCCAAATGGGACCAAAAGGTTTCAATCGCGCTGAATGAATAGTGCTCGAACTTGAACCTCGATTTCCAAGAGCAGAGTTATTCCCGAGATTCCGAAATTTACCTAGTGGGTCTAGGACATGCCAAAAGAATGAGAGGTAGGCTTTACATACCTGGTTGGCGCCTTACGCTCCTCAAATCGCAATTCCCGTTTCGTCCAGAAACTGCAAATGGTCACTTTTACCAGTTACTATTCATGAGAAGTAACATTTTAGTCTTTGGGCTATATTTGGCTACCGAAATTTCGGCAGCACTTCCCCTATAAATCTAACACCCCCGAGACTTAGCTCGGCTCAAAATACAACGACAACAACAGCCCAAACATCATTAAACCATACAAACCACAATCATACTACATTAACTTCAAAATTTCACTTTAATACATAAGTTGGCAAATTCTTGATTCAACTTCAAAATTCCAACTCTATTTCCACATTAGTCCATTCATGCACTCATTCTCAATTATTCAAACACACTACATACAAGTTCCAAATCACATACAAACATTCCCAAAGTTCACTACTTTCCAATTTTCATTCAAAACACCAAAAGTTACGACGAACGTTCTAACTTGCGTCGTTTCATTCCAAATTCGTTATCATCAACCATAAATCTTATTTAAAGTCTTTAGTGTCATAAATATACTATGATATACACAAATATACCAAATGTATACGCTTTCCGATAACGTCCGAAATTATTTTCTAGCACCAAATCAATTCTCCAAACATTCATTTACGTTATAAAGGTTACAACGACACCTCAAACGACTAAACGGAATTAAATTCACATGGTCTTGCACTACATACAAGCCACGGCCAAACACACCCTTTCTACACACACACACCATGCTCAAACACAACCCCATCCCACAATCTTCACACTAATCCAATCACTAACACATATATATCCATTTCATAACATTAAAACATAAAAATCTTACCTTTTTCTTGAATTTCCGACTTGTCGCAAACGTCGCTCTTCCTCCAAACTACTTGTATCACGTCGGACAGCGTCTTGAGCACTTTACAACTATGTAAAAGTCAAGATTTTTGGAGCAAGCACAAGGCTTGGGAATTATTTTTTTTCTCCCTCTTTCTCACGGCCGAATGCCCCTATACATGGTGTTCTTGAGTTTTCTTGATATGATCTTGATAAGGCCAAGCCTATATCATATATATCCACTTATAGGTCATGTGCTATGCACATGACCTTAAAAATGGGCTTGGACTTGATCCCTTGGCCGGCCTCTTCAAGGTTTTGGGCCTAAATTTTTTTTTTGGGCCAATCTTCTTGGCCCAATTCTTTAAAATCCCGCTTTGTAATTTCCGAAACCAATTTTCTAAAATTCCAAACTTACCCTCGGCCTTCCCCGAGGTCTTGACATCAATGATTTCATAATCAACATGAGCATAGCAACTTGAATCAAATTATTTCCTCAACACACACAAGTCTTATTTATTTCTTGATTTCCCGTTATACGAAAATACGGGACATAACAATTATATTCCTCTACTTCATGGATTTCATCTATTTAAGCATACTACAACACATATAAACCATATAGAACCCATAAACAAGATTGAAACTCACCTTTCTTCCTCAACTTCTTCACTTGTCTACTCTTGGCAACTTGTATGATTTTGAACTTTCCTTGCTCCAACAACAACTCCACTTTGTTGTGTACCCTCTAATTAGTTGAATACAATTTTTGGAGGAATTTTACAATTTTTTTCTTGGAATTTTCCTTATGGCCGAATGCCTTGGGGTTTTTGCCCTTCCTTTCTATTGTTCTTCTTTTCTTGAAAGTTCTAGAGAGTAAGGTGATAAAGATGACTTATTCATCATATTTATTTCACAATATATTCAATTTTTGGGCCTAGCCCATCAATATGGACGGTTGGGCTTATGATTTTCCCTTAAAAAAAATGTCAAGCCCACTTTGTCTTTTGGCTAATTCTTGCAATTCTTGAAAACAATTTTTCCGACTTCCAATTTGCCCTACGTCTTCCTTCGTATTTCCACGAGTCATGTCGCGAATTCCCCTTTATGCTCTTAACCATTCTCATTGTCTTCACTTCTAAATTTTTCATAACCAACTCATGTGCCAAGAAATCATAAAATGGGGCCTTGCTTGTCGTCTTCCCGCGATTGTCTTGAATTATCCAATTGCATAAAATGCGGGATATAACACCACTTCTCCATTTAATTCAATTAATACCAAAATCAACTCCTTATTCTCCCACTTTATTCCAATGTTTAACCAATTAATGATAGAATTAATTCCTTGATCATGATTTACTTAAACATGAACCACTTTTAACACACTTCATATACTCATTATCATAATAATGTGGTAGAACTCTAGTCCATAGCCTCTTCATACATACACCAAATATTATTCTCAATCTCCGTCGTCACACTTGTTAAGTCCTAAATTGTTTTAGGACCTCATCTTAATATACACCGATCTCGTTATTTGCATACTTGAATATGATCAAAAATCTCCGGTGCGAGCGGTTCAAACCATTGTCCGAAGGTACCGGTATAGTATTGATAAAACTTATACTATTCAATTTGTGTAACCTCTAACCTTCACGACCCTATTTCTCCCTTGTTAAGCACCGCATGAATACTTATAACCTCAAAAATAATCTTGTCCTTGAACTTATATCGATAAGCTTACGAACAATCCAACGCACGACAATACGGGGTATAACATTCTTCCCCCCTTTGGAACATTCGTCCTCGAATGTTAAACTAATCCTACACTCCCAATATTTCCTTAAATGTTCTTTTACTGAATTATGCCCTTCACATGCCTCCTTCGTTGGTCGATCCCTTCATTCTATTATAACGCATTCCAGTTCTCTCAGTGACCATTTCCACAATATTTGTTCTTGCTCTTGCTTTTCGAGGTGGTAATTCAACGTTGTTATCTTTACTTTCCTTTTCATTTCGCAGTTGGTTGACGGTTGTATTGGGAGCTCTTCTGCTGAAATCTTACTCACTCCCCGGTGCACTTAGTCATAACTCGACTCCTTATTCTCCTATAGTTACTCCCTTAAGATGTATCGTTCACTTCATCTTACCTCTTAATCTTTAAATAAGATTTATAACGCGCAGACGTCCTTCGTCGATTTATTAGACGTTACAATCCTTGGAGTATTTCATGCCTCTGGTAACCTGTAGACCCTTCGCAGACTCTACGAATAAGACAAAATTTCCTTGGTGTAACATTATTTTACTTTAATAACCTTGCATTGCTCCGCTGTTACAGTCCATCTTCTGGAATCTTCAGCATCATGTATTACTCCTCGACGTTCTTTGTAAAAGATTTTATCTGTCACTTTGCCTTTAGCTTTTAATCTCGATCTTTAGAGTTGGCTATCAAGTAGCGCTAGAGCTCCCTCATATTATAACTTCACATAGCTGCTCTGGGATCTGTCTATTATTAACTGGTATAATTCTGAAAAAAATTCTCTAGATTTGACATATAAATTCACTGTCACCCAGTAGCCAGTGACCCGCTTGTTCTGATCGTCTCGGGTAATCCATTTCACAACTTCCCTTAATCCAACTTGTAACATTTTTAGGCATATTACCTTGTATCGTTTCTTTATTGTTTATTCAAACTCTCTTATTGCCCCTTTCTCAAATTTTTCTCTTAGTTTCTCTATCACACATTATATTGCAATCTTTACACGAATATGCGAAGGTACTCAAATCAGCCCGAGAAATACCTTAGCGTCGCCTCACTAGTCTTTATGCAGACCCTACATTCTCCTCTTATATCTTTCAATTGATATCAAGGCTCAACTATGGATTTTGCCCTCAATGCTAATTTCATCTCGGTACTTTGGTACAAACCATCTTACACTTTTCCCTAATGTATCCAAAACATCGTAACCACATTGTTATTACTGAATCCTTACTCTTCTTATCAAGTACTCACGTAGTCTCATTCTTAACATACCAATATGCGTAGATCTGTTACACCTTGGAAATTTCCCCCGCTAGCGTACAATGATTAGGCCAATGAAGGGTATGACGTATATGGTGTTTTGACGAGGGACAATGTCCTTTAGAATGGTATTGAGGCGCTAAATAATTGTTAAGAAGGTTCCATAAGGATCGGAGATCAAACGAAATGACGAGAATAAGACTCAGTGAACTGATGGGTTATACGGTCAATTATACGGACCGTATAACATTATACGGCCGTATAATGGACCGTAAAAGAATCATAGAATGAGGCAGAATAAGGTTGCTGAAGGGATGATTTTACGGTAAATTATTCGAATCGTATAAAATTATACGACCCGTATAATGTACCGTCAAGGTGACACAGGAAAAGGGTAGTCATTGGAGTAGTTTTATGGTCTATTATACGGACCATATAAATTTATACGGACCGTATAATGATGTCGGGACAGATTTCAATTTTTAAATAAGGACCCAAGTTCATTTTATTTTATTTCATCCTCTCTCTCCACGACCCAACATCTCTCTAGAACCTTCCAAAACTCTTCCAATACATAATACCAAGGAAATCAATGATCAACAACATCAAATTCATGAATCAAAGTCTATGAAACTCAAGTAGAAGTCATCCAAACTAAGAAAACCAAGAAGAGGAGAAATAGGGTTTTGGTGAAAGAGAGAGAACTCCACTCAAGACTTGTTCAACCATCATCCAAGGTAAGTTTCATGACCATTTTATGTTGTTTAAGGTATTAGAAGGTTAAGATACCCGAATTGTAGAAGAACATAGCAAATGGGTCATTCAAGAGTGAATAGTGTCATGAGTGAGTGGTAGTTGAATTGAATCATGAATGTTAGTGTGTTGTGAGTATGAATATATTATAAATGACATGTAGACCATGAGATAAGTGTGATACCTGGAAAAATCCGATAGCGAACCCAAAACCATAAATGTGGGGAAAAATGAAGAAAAATGGTGGATCATGGCCATTGTATATGAATGATAATTGTGAATTGCTATATTGTGATTGTTATTTTGGGTGATTGGGAGTTGATATGGAATACGGGAAAAGTAGTATAAACAAAGAAAGTGCTGCCCAATTTTCTCTAGAAATAGTAGTGCGTTCTTATAGTTGGTTAACTAACGATCGTACGAATCCCCTTTTTGAAGGTAGAGGCGTGACATTGAAGGAGAATAAGCAGACGCTAAATTGCTTGAACGACAAAGGTATGTGAGGCTTAACTCTTCTTTCAAAAGGCATGAATCCTTCAACCTTTCCACCAATCCTTCTATAAGATGAAGCTTAAGAGTCCTTTTATATATTGCATCCCCTATGAGCATGATAGTGATGACAATGAGCTAGAGTCTAGAGACTCAAGAAATTGTGGCATGATGTTCCTACAATGCTAATGATGTTATTATTGTTAACACTCTCCTTATGTTTTATTCCCTTCAAGGCGAGGCATGATACTCATAAATGTCCATAATACAATTGGGGGTTCACGGCCTTACGTCACCCCGACATAGTATGGTTGTCTTAAAGCCTAATGAATGCTCTTAATGCTATTGTATGTTATGACAATAAGATGATAAGTAATGCTAACTTGTAACACTATGGGATACATGGAACACTAAGAAATGATAACATGATGCTATGGTTTGAGATGTATAATAATGACGCGTTATGATTGATGTTGTGATGATAAGATTCCACCGTGCCTATATGGCCGAGCATGTCACCGCTAATGCGGGCTGCGTATGATTCCACCGGGCCTATATGGTCGGGCATGTCACCGCTAATGCGGGCTGCGATGTTTACACCGAGCCGAGAGGGCCGGGCATGATCACCACTAGTGGGCGGCTTATGAGGGTTACCCGGACGTGGGTAACGATACAGATTCTGATGTGATGATGTATATGACGACGTACGTGATGATGTATGGGATGTGATAACATGTGTACTACGATTGTGTAAAATGTGAAATATGATAGTAATACGATTCCCTATGACATGTGCGCTGGTTATATCTTCGTCCCCCGACACATGATCTTTCTATTACGTTTGTTTATTTCATTCTTGCCTTACATACTCAGTACAATATTTGTACTGACGTCTTTTTTTCTATGGACGCTGTGTTCATGCCCACAGGTAGACAGGGAAGAGATCTTGCTCCAGATTCTTAGAGGCTGCTAGCTGATTGGAAGCCCTCCATTGTCCCGGAGGTGCCTATGATGATTCTTTTGTGTACAGTTGTTGATATCATCTCTTAGAGGCTCGTAGATACTCGACGTGGGTCGTGTGGTTTCATGGCATGGTCATTATGTATATATATATATATATATATATATATATATATATATATATATATATATATATATATATATATATATATATAGTGTGTGTGTGTGTGTGTGTATTATTTTGCTAGCCTAAGGGCTCGTATGTATAAAAGCATTTCGTTTCTAAATAAAAATGGATTTTATTATAAATTAAGCATGAATCGGATAAATGATTGCTAAATAAGTTTAATAAGTGATGGCACGAGCGGTGCTCGGTGGTTAGCCCCAGGTACCCGTCCCCTAGCTGGGTCGTTACAAGATCGCACCACTATTCTTATATAACTTGTACAAAGTACATCCAATCTTAGTCATAGTCTTTCCTCCTCCTGGTTCATTCTGCTTTACATATCTTATGTCACACCCCGACCTTACTAGGTTGTGATGGGCACCCGACCCTTACTTAGGGCCGAGCGAACCGTCAGACTCTTGCTGCACATAAAGTTACGTCAAACTTTTAAATCAAATCAAATAAAATACATAGTAAATTTTTTTTTTCTTTCTTTCAAAAATGTTCTTTCTCGAAGCTTCCAAGCGAACAAATCTATAGTCATACAAAATTCAATACATAACACAGACTGACATATCGGCTGACGGAGCCGCTTACAGACTGACATACTATACCCACAACGCTGTCTGCAAAGTCTCTAATACCATACAGAAACCATAACACCTATACCATACCCTGACTTGGCAGTCCTCCAGGAGCAAATGGAGTTCGCCACCACTGCTGAAATACCTTTTATAGGGTCATTATCTCGTCTGGGAGTACCTGCGCGGCATGAAACGCAGCCCCTAAGGAACAGGGGTCAGTACGGAATATGTACTGAGTATGTAAGGCATAGAATACAGAAAGCAGAACTATAATCGAAACAAACAGTACCAAGAGTACGCATGTTATCCAGATTACCAAATTACTTGCTTCTCAGACACAGTTCATACAGACCAATACCGACCATACAGACCGACACAGACCATACCGACCAATACAGATCCTACAGACCGTACAAATCATACAAAGCATAATAAAATCATACAGAGCATACAGAATGCCGACATACTTACTTTCCAGACACAGATCGCACATACCGATACCAGATGTCAGAAGGAGTGTGGCACGTACAGAACGCACAGATAAGGTCATACGTCAGATGGAGTACAGAACGTACTGAATACTCAGATGATGTCATATATCGGACGGTACACAGAACGTACATATTACTCAGATGATGTCATATATCGGACGGAATACAGAACGTACAGATTACTCAGATAATGTCATATATCGGACGGAATACAGAACATACAGATTACTCAGATGATGTCATATATCAGACGGAATACAGAACGTACAGATTACTCAGATGATGTCATATATCGGACGGAATACAGAACGTACAGATGATGTCATATATCGGACGGAATACAGAACGTACAGATGATGTCGTATATCGGACGGAATGCAGAACATACAGAATACTCAGATAATGTCAGAACATACAAAATACTCAGAATCGTATGTCACATATGCGTATAACAGAACCCGACCCTGTGATAAGGGACGCGGTAAACAAAATCATCATATATCAAATTCATGTATCATATATGCATATATCAGAACCCGACCCTCCAGTGAGGGGTGCGGTAACAGAGCCCGGCCCGCCTATGAGGGACGCGGTGAACAATGCAAAGGAATGTGCACAATAACAGAACCTGGCCCGGGACACAGTGAATCATATCGTAGCGGACACACGAGGACATAACAGAACCTGGCCCGGGACGCAGTGAAGGATACATTGAGTCATGCACGAGCAGAGTCGTGAGAAACCACATGCATAGGAATCAAGACTCGACAGACCGGTATACTTACCGATACCTGGGGGCTCGGAACAGATTTCAGGTCAATCCGACGTAGTATGAGAAAGTTACGTGCGTTCGAAGTACAGAACGCTTTATAAGCGTTTCAGAAGCCTTTTTCGGGGGAATCAGAGTCATAGTCATATCAGGCACCTTCAGATGTCCTTACGAATCAGATCAAATAGAGATTTTTGAACCACACTTACGTATAAGAAAATTATGGACGTCTTGATACAGAAACCTCTTCGAACATTTCAGAGCAATCCGAGATCGTACACGGAAGTTAGGGACGTTAAATCTTACAGAAGTTCTCGAACCAGAATAAACATATCAGAACGCTCATATCAGAATACTGATTTCGGAATTCTCATATCAGGATACTCATATCAGAATGCTTATATCAGCAAACTTATATCGGAATACTTATATCAAAATACTCGTATCGAAATACTTATATCAAGGACTGACATCAAAATACTTATATCAAAATATTTATATCAAAATACTTACATCAGAATACTTATGTCAAAATGCGGATATCAGAATACTTGTACCAGAATACTTATATCAAAATACTTATATCAAATACTTATATCAGGGGATGAACTAGGATCACAAACTCAGGTCAAGAAGTGAATTAGAATCATAATCAGACTCAGAATCACAGAACATAGTTACCCCAAGGCAGCATATCACATTATACCTTACTTGGCTCTAGGACATGCCAAAGAAAAAAAGGGTAAGCCTTACATACCTGTGTTGCGACCAACTAGTTACGCTTGTGCATCCAACTTGTTTGTCTACATGCAAGAAAGTTAATCCCTTCATTAGTTCCATTATCATATACTTGCTTTAACCTTTCAAACACATTCACTTATATTCTGCCGGAATTTCGGCAGCATCTCCCCTGTAAACATACCAACCCCGAGAATATGGCTCGGCTCCAAATCAACAACAACAATCCGGGAATTTAACCCAGCCAAATCAACAACAATACTAACAATTATGCTAGCAATATTCCAACATTCAATTCAATTCAATTTAATTCACACCATATTCCAACAACTTAATCAATATACTATTTCATCCGAAACCTTCAACTTCAATCCCAACCATACATTTACTTATCGTTCGTATACCTTAACTTCGACGACACCCTTCATTCAATATCACATAATTCATAACGGCGACAACTAGAATATCAAATTACATCAATTCACCTTAACTTACCAAACAACACCATTCTCGACCACAATGACTCCTTACATATTTTCATACAATTTCTTCCATCTCTACATGTTACAACAACAACATGCTACATAAAATTCATTCATTCATTTCCATATAACACAATTCACACACACGGCCAACTTAGACCACGCAACACACAACACAACACACGACTTCCACCATATACATGTGTTCCATATTTCTCATCCATTTTGCATTATGGAATTCACAACACAACCATCAAACTACTAAATAAAAATCATTTCATCTTTTCTATACAATCAACACCTCATTCGGCCAACACCACAACACACCCACTCCATGATTTTTCTTCATTTTTTTTTATACATTACAACACTACATAATCATGTTGAATACACTTAATTCATTACTCCTACACATTTCACACAACACACGGCCCAACTTGTACATGCAATATTTCATGAATTCCCATCACTTCTACATTCAATAACATACATAAACCCTTCATAACACATAAAAGAGAAGGTTAAACCTCACCTCCTTCTTCACCCTTTTTCCACTCGGCTTGCTTGCTAAAACGCAACAACGAGCGGTTCTCTTGTTCTAACAACTTCTCCACGTTGACGAGGACCTCTCAATCACTCTAAATGCAAGAAGAAAAAGATTTTTCTCCATCAACTTCCCATGGCTCATTTTTAAGAGCCATGGCCGAAACCCCCTCTCATCTCTTGCTTCTTTCTTTTGTTTTGTCTTTTTTTCTTTCTTCTCCAATTCTTAAATAAGGATGAACTAGTCATCTTTCCATATTTATATTTTAGTCCTTTCCAATCATAAAATTTTCACATGTCCCCCCTTCTTTTATTCTCTAGAGTCTTCTTAAAAGAAGACTAATTAATTTAATTTAATTATTTTTTTTCCTTTCCTTTTCTAGAATTTTCTTCTTCTTTTTCTTTTCTTTTCTTGAATTGTTTTATTTGGTCAAAGAAGACCAAATGTTTTCCTTGGTACACTTTAGCCCCCAAAGCAATGTGGGCATATACTTATGCCACACAACCAACATGGAAATTTTATGAACTTTCAAGACTTTTGTGAAATTCCCATTTTACCCCTAGCTTTCCATAATATCACCATGGTTCTATTTTGCGAATTTCTCTTTTTTTTTTTCGCCCTCAACCTTTCTTAATATTTCCATAATACTAATGTTGTGAATAATATTTATAACCCACTTGTTCATTGAAATACATTTGGAAAATGGTCATTCCCTTAACTTCGTTACGACTACCTTGGAATATCCGAACGTATAAAATACGGGATATAACATCTTATTTGTACTAAAACTCACTTGCTGTCTATCTTGTCGTACTCCTTTCCCTTCCTTTACTTACCATTCAATTTTCTCATATTCTACTATAGGAGATTCCCTATCCCTTCTTCTTTGCTACTCATAAGTCACAATATCATTAGCAAGCAACCCCATTGCCAACGTCTCAACATCCAATCCAATATAGCATTTCCATTCTTTATAATATCGCTTAAGTTACTCGTTACCATATTCTTGTCGTATTATTCCTTTTTACAAGCATCCACTTGCTAATGTCATATTATCCCAGATCTTTACGAAACATTCTTTTCGTCGTTCTCAAGTTAAGTAAAATCGGTGATCATATGAAATTTATAACATAAAGCATAATGGTACGTCGGCTTACAGAGCCGCTTACAAGACTGACTTTCTATACCCACGACTCTGTCTGCAAAGTCTCTAACATCAATCAAGAAAAATCATAACATGTATACTCTAACTCGGCAACACTCCGGAAGAAAGTGGAGATCGCCAATCCCGCTGGAACGTCTCTAACAATGTCTTCTACTCATCTGTGTGTACCTGCGTCGCATGAAACGCAGCCCCTGAAGTAAAGGGGGTCAGTACGGAATATGTACTGAGTATGTCAGGCATGAAATACAGAAAACAGAACCATAATCGAAACAAGCAGTACAAAAAGTAAGTTTATTAACCATAATACCAAAATGCTTATTTTCCCAAACACAAATCATGTATGCCGATGTCACATGTCAGGAGAAGTGCAGAAAGTAAGTAAATCTTCTAGAATACCAAAATGCTTACTTTTAAAACGCAAATCATGCATGTCATATCCGGCCCATTATGGGACTCGGTGAACAAAACATGGTCGCCACCCCTTCACTGGAATATCGTCTCTTACTTACATCTAGGACATGCCAAAAGAAAGAAAGGGTAAGCCTTACATACCTTGCCCGCTTCCTAAGCTAATCCGAACTTAAGTCTTTGGCTTTCGCAAGATCTACAACAATATTAATAGATACCAACATTAGCTATAGATACTTAGAAGTCCAATCCTAAACTAGCACTTCATTTACAGAAATTTCGGCAGCATTTCCCCTGTAAATACAACCAACCCCGAGAATCCAACTCGGCCAAATTATCAACAACAATCCGAGAATTCAACTCGGCCAAATTATCAACAACAATACGAACAACCACAAACGACTTCAACAATTAATTCAAAATGCATTCTAACGTTAGTAACTCCTTTTACATAATCCGACGACATTTCATTTACATTCAATTTAGTCACATACAATCCCAAGTTTCAATTTAAACTCTTTTATATTCTACCGAAAATCGGGCAGCATCTCCCTTGTTTATATGCCTAGCCCGAGATTCCAATTCAACAACCAACAACATCAACAACAATACCAATAATATTAACATCATTTCCAAAACGACGTATGCCATAAAACAGCCCGCACACTGTTTTCTAAATTTCTCAACCAACCAAATTTGCGATATAGCTATTTCATAATTTTATTTCCGCAAAGACGTCGAAGTTAATACCAATAACATCAATACTTACATCCTACAAGATAAATAAATAAATATACATTTCATCCAAAATTCTCCTCACGCCTCAAACCATAATCCAACCACACTGATAAATGAATTTATCACACTATTTTCTCCGTTCTAGTTCGTTAAAATTCTAAATAAACTTGCTAGCAATGAAAAGGAACCTTAATCTTACCCCAAGTGTGCAGCCACCACGTGGTTGATTTTTATTTCAAATTGAAGACAACGCGACGTACAACACTTTTCTCTTCATGAGCTTCGGGATTCGGGGCTCAGATTTCGATCAAAATTGGTTTTTCTTCTCCAAGACTCTTTTTTTCTCTCTCTCTCAAGAATTTTCTGGGTGTTTTGGTCTGAAAAATGAGGAGAAAGGGCTGAAATCTCATTTAAATAGGCATGGGTCATGGGCCTAACCCGGTTGGGCCCGGATTGGGCCTAGCCCACTGACCTTTCTGCCTTAAAAAGTCCATATATCCTTACCCAACGTCACCTATGGACCCAAGACCTATGGTTGGAAAGCTAATTCAATTATCTAGAACTTTGATTCTGGGACCTTTCCGAAATTCCCAAACACTGATGGGGTTATGGCCTCCCGAAGTCAGATCACCCAAAAACATAACTTAAAAATATTTGTTTGGAGGGCTTCCACTTTGATTTGGCTAATGGGTTCTTCTTGAGTTGTGTTTAACTTCACATATGTGGTTCATATAACTTGTCACCTGTTCCTAAAAAATCTCGATGTGTGGGCCCCACCTCCGCTTACGACTAATCCGACGTGCAAAAATACGAAATATAATACTATCAACGTGAGTTTAAATTATGTAGTAATAACGTGATTGTCAATGTCTGAGGAAGCACGTGTCACGCTCAGGCTCTGAAAATGCGGGGTATAACATCCTTCCCCCCTTTGGAACATTCGTCCTCGAATGTTTAAACCAATTTGTACTCTGTCCATAATCCCATTCTCGGACACATCCTATTATCGGATCATCCTTCCTTTAATGCGATCATAATCGATACACTGTGGCGTTTATTTTCTACGGCTTGATTATTTAGTCGTCCAGCTCGCGCTGTTTTGTAGCCTCCCTTTACTGGGTGATCATACCATAATCAGCATCGTAGTTATTCCAATATCTCGTCAATCTTTGCCCCCTTCATTGGAATATCGTTCAAATCCTTTTATTCTTCACGAATTATTTTCAGTCCAATCTTAAAAGACACCATTCAATCACTCTATTCCTTTCATCGATTCACTTGATGTCCGTACTGAAATGTATAACGATAACAACTATATCATTTTCATATAACTCCCACTTTTGTCTTAGGGTCTATACGTGTCATATCTTGGGACTCATCGTTTCGATCTCTACACTTATGATTTCCTTACTTGCTTCCCCCCTTTTAGGGTCTTACTTATATCCTTCGCAAATCCATTACCTCACCTTCAATCTTGAATTCATGTACCCCTTTCCTCAATTGTTTTTTTGCATCATATTCATTCCACTTCCCATTTTTACTACATCATATTCATTCCATTTCCCATTTTTACTGCATCATATTCATTCCATTTCCCAAAATTTATATTTCCAGTAATTCACGTGTGACGTCTTAACATACTCATCTTACAGTAGCGTAGCTCAGCAGTACCGCCAACGTAGCAATCCAAATGAGGCTGTATTTTGCTTAGCTCAACCGTTTACTATGAGTCAATGTTTACCTTAGCTCCAATAATCAACTCCATCCCATAGGGATGCTCAAAATAATGGTATATCTAACCGTCTGTACCATTCATGTAGTGTCACTTATGCCATCCTTCAATAGTCAGCATTCACTGGTAGCGTCACCTTCCCCTTTTCTTTCCATCTCAAGTTATTTCTCTCTTTCCTGTAATCGACTCACAGTAACCGTAAATGCATTTTCCTTAAGCCGCCATCTGCCTTATCAAGGATCTAAGTCTTATGCGCAACTAGGACCCCTTGTATATCATAATATGTTATCCTTGTGTTGTACTCAACATTGATTTCAACGACAATCATAATCATATCTTTACTTGTCACTGATGATATCCTTACTTTATCACCTTATTATCATGTGGGGAACTCGCAACTCATAGCCACATGTTTCTTTCCAGCTTATTCCTTTAGGTAATTTACTTGTTCTGTCTTAGTATAGGGTATCCGTAGAAGGCGCATCCCCCTTTTCCCATAATACGGCTACTTCTTAACTTGTGTACTTCGCATGTTCCCCTTTTTTTCTATACCCATACTTACTTCGTTTTATAATTAATCCTTTGTTCCTCGCACAAGGAACCTTATTCTTAACGCAGTACCGCTTTGCCTTTCAAAATATATTACTTCTATACAATCCATTCTTCGCTTCCAACCCTTATCCTACTCATTCCCTCTCATTCTTATTATGTTGATCCTTTTCCTAACAAGGTCTTATAAGCTTTCTTATCCATTGCTTCTTGGCTCGCTTATTGGTGTCACACTTGCATTCACTCTCTATTCACATAGAACATGTCATCTCTTTAGTCGTTTCCTCGCTATACTTTACTTACTGTATATTATAGTTCTCGCTACATTCTCATTATATCCCAATCATAATCAACTTTATAGAGTACCACTCCGCATACTTAACCTGTAACTCTTTCTGATTGACCTTATTGCACTTACCACATTAATTGCCTTACCAAGTTATTCACATTCGGTTCTGCTTCTTTCTGATATCTTTCTGGTATACCGATATGTTTCGAACTCCGGCCCCGAACTAATAAATTTCCCTTCTGGAGCTTGAGAGCATCATAATTCCTTTCAAGTTCAATACGTTCTTCCCCCCTTTTAAGGAGGTCCTAGTACATCAATAGCTTTCCCATATCTGAGGCAACCATACCAATATGGCCACACATTTATTCCTTTGTATCCCTCTCGAGAGCTAAGTCTGTTAGCATCCTTGCACGGTCGAACCATTCCTTCTCTTACTTCTCAATCCTCGTCATAGTCACTATCCTCTTAGTCCCACTCATTGAAATTCGTTTCTAACCCCACACCTTTCTCTTTGTGTTCCATACTACCACACTTTAATCCTTTTTACACGCCTACCTTCAAATTTTTTACCCGAGTGGCCCCATGTCTCGTGCTCTACCTGTCGTCTCTCTTGGAGGCCTTACTCACTCATGTTTCCTACCCTTTTTACTTTTTCCGACATTTTGATCTCCTTACCTTCCATTTATTCCCTTTCTTTCTTTTCCTGGATATCATCGTATTAGGACTTTCCAATCTTACTATGTAATAAAAATATTATCAGCTTACTTTATAACTCTTGTACCATTTATTTTTGGTTTTGTCCATTGAACTTCGTTACCCCGTTCGATTAATGCCTTCCATACATCACAACGACGGTTGCCGGGATGCACCTACCCATTAATACAACCATATACGGAATATTATACGCATTCATATATATACTTTCTAACGCCTCTCTTGCAAGATACTTCCAAACACTACTCAACTTTATCCTAGTTCTAGAGTCGTGATGCACCCCCCCCCCCCCCCCCTTTTTTTTCCACCGGTCTAGCTCGCCTCGTCCTACGCGACCTCTTTAAGGTTTCTAACCACTCTGCATACTCTAATTTCCTTTAGGTTACTCTAGCTTCTCATTTGTCTCTTACGTCTGAATTTCCCAGGGGGTCACCCATCCTAAGATTTCTCTCACCTCACCACTCTTAACCTTGGAACTCTGATGAAATTCGGTGCGTCAATGCGGGTGTAATCATATCCATCTTACTGCATGGCCCTTGTTTCCTAATTTGAATCAAATTGAAGCCTTGACAGACTCCAAAACGTTCTCGTAACGCGTTTCCCTTCGGATTGGAAAGGGTCTCTTACTTTTCCGACCACATAATTACTATTTTGACCTTTTTAATCCTCAATATTCACCTTTCATCTGTATATATGACTACCTTTCATCCTAGATTTCTAGATTCCCGATGGTAGCGAACACACCTTCGTCGCCATTACTTATAAGTGCTCGGGTATCAGCCGATTGGGTTTCCACTCGCCACTCTTATATAATAATCCACAACAAAACTCATTTGTCAACTTTCCCTGGATCCCCCAATAGACCTTGCTCCTGCTAAACCTCAAATGTAACCCGTTTTAATCCTTTGGACTACTAATCATCTTTCTCGTAATTATTCTTCATGTCATGCCAAATCCATAGCTCCACTAAAGCAACGCATCCCACTTATTGTCTACTTATGATATTTCCTCTCCACACTTCTTCCTGTTAAGTGTACCTAACTAAATGACCTGATTTTGAAAAAAAAAATCTGGAAGAGTCTCCTTTACAATTCTTACTATCCACAACCTGCATGCAACAATTACCAGCAATGCCTCACAGGGCATATATACATACGACATATTCCAGCCACCCAGGGCTCCCAATTTTAGGTAACAGAATAGAAATATCAAAACTTACCCCTGTGACTTTCCATATCATCACTCACCTTCTCCCGTCGATACTGTGCTTCTGCTGAGATCAAAGGTTAGTGAAAGGAATCACATTTCCTATGACTTGGCTCTATCGCACGATCTAGGACAGAAAGAAGGTCAACGATGCCTAAATTCCCTGTAGCCTCTTGTTTATAGGTGTGGCCGGCTTCACACCCATAAACAGGAATCTACCAGACACGACTTTGCAGACAACCCCTAATACGAACTGCTCTGATACCAATTTGTCACACCCTAATCTTGTTAGGGAATGATGGGCACTCGACCCTTATTTAGGGCCGAGCGAACCCGCTGACTCTTATTCCAAGCATAATCTCTTTGGACTCTTAAATCAAATAAAAATGAAATACATAATAAAGGCTTTCAGAAACATTCTTTTCGTCGTTCTCAAGTCAAGTAAAATCGGTGATCATATGAAATTTATAACATAAAGCATAATGGTATGTCGGCTTACAGAGCCGCTTACAAGACTGACTTTCTATACCCACGACTCTGTCTGCAAAGTCTCTAACACCAATTAAGAAAAATCATAACATATATACTCTAACTTGGCAACACTCCGGAAGAAAGTGGAGCTGGCCAATCCCGCTGGAACGTCTCTAACAATGTCTTCTACTCATTTGTGTGTACCTGCGTGACATGAAACGCAGCCCCCGAAGGAAAGGGGGTCAGTACGGAAGATGTACTGAGTATGTAAGGGATGAAATACAGAAAACAGAACCATAATCGAAACAAGCAGTACAAAAAATAATTTCATTATCCATAATACCAAAATGCTTATTTTCCCAAACACAAATCATGTATGCCGATGTCACATGTCAGGAGAAGTGCAGAAAGTAAGTAAATCTTCCAGAATACCAAAATGCTTACTTTTAAAACGCAAATAATGCATGCCATATCCGGCCCATTATGGAACTCGGTGAACAAAACATGGTCGCCACCCCTTCACTGGCGCCATAACACATCATACTTCGGAACACATCATACTCCAGAATGTATATACCACATCATACTCCAGAATGTATATACACATAAAGCATGAAGTACTGGAAACAGAATCATAACCGGAACAAGAAGTGTAGAAACTAAGCACGATATGCAGAATATCGATATGCTTACTTGAAACACAAATCATGCATGTCAGAAACGGTGTCCGATCCCTTGCGGGTCCCGGGGGACGTGGTCGCCACCCCGTCTTTGGCGCCACACACATCATACACCAGAAGATTGCTCCGTAATCGACGTAACACATCATAACATCACAATACACATATATATGGTACCCGACCCTCTAGCAAGGGGCTCGGTGAACCATGAACACATCATAACACCATAACACATCATAACTCCGGAATATATATATGGAACCCGACCCTCAAGCAAGGGACTCGGGGAACCATACGCACGATACATACCGGCCCGGGACTCGGCGAAAGATGTAACAGCCATATGCACGAGCAGAGTAGTGAGAAACTAAATGCAATTTAAATCAATTTTTAAGACTCGATAGATAAGTACACTAATTGACACTTGAGGATCATAAACACGTTTCAAGTCAATCCGGTATAGTATGAGAAAGTTATGGACACTTTTACTACAGAACCTCTACGAACGTTTCAAAGCAATCCGAGACTGTATACAAAATTTAGAGACATTAATACTTACAGAACCCTTTTAGGGACACGAACTCTTTATGCTTTGCTCAAGGTGTGATTATACTACGAGTTCAACAATGCTGAGTATACTCATATCAAGAAGTCAATAAGAATCGTAAACAAGCCCGAAATTACATAATAGAGTTACCCCAAGGTACATATCGTCTCTTACTTATATCTAGGACATGCCAAAAGAAAGAAAGGGTAAGCCTTACATACCTTGCCCGCTTCCTAAGCTAATCCGAACTTAAGTCATTGGCTTTCGCAAGATCTACAACAATATTAATAGATACCAACATTAGCTATAGATACTTAGAAGTCCAATCCTAAACTAGCACTTCATTTACAGAAATTTCGGCAGCATTTCCCCTGTAAATACAACCGACCACGAGAATCCAACTCGGCCAAATTATCAACAACAATACGAACAACCACACTAACGACTTCAACAATTAATTCAAAATGCAATCTAACGTTAGTAACTCCTTTTACATAATCCGACGACATTTCATTTACATTCAATTTAGTCACATACAATCCCAAGTTTCAATTTAAACTCTTTTATATTCTACCGAAAATCGGGCAGCATCTCCCTTGTTTATATGCCTAGCCCGAGATTCCAACTCAACAACTAACAACATAAACAACAATACCAATAATATTAACATCATTTCCAATACCGACGTATGCCATAAAACAGCCCGCCCACTGTTTTCTAAATTTCTCAACCAACCAAATTTGCGATATAGCTATTTCATAATTTTATTTCCGCAAAGACGTCGAAGTTAATACCAATAACATCAATACTTACATCCTACAAGATAAATAAATAAATATACATTCTATCCAAAATTCTCCTCACGCCTCAAACCATAATCCAACCACACCGATAAATGAATTTATCACACTATTTTCTTCGTTCTAGTTCGTTAAAACTCTAAATAAACTTGCTAGCAATGAAAAGGAACCTTAATCTTACCTCAAGTGTGCAGCCACCACGTCCACCCTCTTCGTTTTGGTTGATTTTTAGTTCAAATTGAAGACAACGCGACGTACAACACTTTTCTCTTCATGAGCTTCGGGATTCGGGGCTCAGATTTCGATCAAAATTGGTTTTTCTTCTCCAAGACTCTTTTTTTCTCTCTCTCCAGAATTTTCTGGGTGATTTGGTCTGAAAAATGAGGAGAAAGGGCTGAAATCTCATTTAAATAGGCATGGGTCATGGGCCTAACCCGGTTGGGCTCGGATTGGGCCTAGCCCACTGACCTTTCTGCCTTACAAAGTCCATATCTCCTTATCCCGGCATCACCTGTGGACCCATGAACTATGGTTGGAAATCTAATTCAATTATCTACAACTTTGATTCTGGGAGATTTCCCAAATTCCCAAACACTGATGGGGTTATGGCCTCCCGAAGTCAGATCACCCAAAAACGTAACTTAAAAATATTTGTTTGGAGGGCTTCCACTTTGATTTGGCTCATGGGTTCTTCTTGAGTTGTGTTTAACTTCACATATGTGGTTCATATAACTTGTCACGTGTTCCTAAAAAAATCTCGATGTGTGGGCCCCACCTCCGCTTACGACTAAACCGACGTGCAAAAATACGAAATATAATACTATCAATGTGAGTTTAAATTATGTAGTAACAATGTGATTGTTAATGTCTGGGGAAGCACGTGTCACGCTCAGGCTCTGAAAATGCGGGGTATAACAACCCGGACGCGGGTAACGATACAGATTATGATGTGCTGATGTATATGACGACGTACGTGATGATGTATGGGATGTGATAACATGTGTACTATGGTTGTGTAAAATGTGAAATATGATAGTAATACGATTGCCTATGACATGTGCGTAGGTTATATCTTTGTCCCCCGACTCATGATCTTTCTATTACTTTTGTTCATTTCATTCCTGCCTTACATACTCAGTACAATATTCGTACTGACGTCCTTTTTTCTATGGACGTTGTGTTCATGCCCACAGGTAGACAGTGAGGAGATCTTACTCCGGATTCTTAGAGGTTGCTAGCTGATTGGAAGCTCTCCATTGTCCCGGAGGTGCCTATGATGATTCTTTTATGTACAGTTGTTGATGTCATCTCTTAGAGGCTCGTAAATACTCGACGTGGGTCGTGTGGTTTCATGGCATGGTCATTATATATATATATATGTGTGTGTGTGTGTGTGTGTGTGTGTGTGTGTGTGTGTGTTATTTTGCTAGCCTAAGGGCTCGTATGTATAAAAGCATTTCGTTTCTAAATAAAAATGGATTTTATTATAAATTAAGCATGAATCGGATAAATGATTGCTAAATAAGCTTAATAAGTGATGGCACGAGCGGTGCTCAGTGGTTAGCCCCGGGTACCCGTCACGACCCCTAGTTGGGTCGTGACAAAAGTGGTATCAGAGCAGTTCGGTCCTAGGAAGTGTCTACGAGCCGTGTCTAGTAGAGTCCTTTTTATGGTGTGCTGCGCGCCACATCAATAAACAGGAGGCTATTGGGCATTTAGGAAGAATGACCATCCTTCTTCTTAGGGAATCGTGCGATAGAGCTATATGTAAGATTTTTTCCTCCCTAATAATGTGTTATGGTTTCAGAATGCCGCCAAAGGAAAAAGCTATAGCCGTCCAGAAGGGTAAGACTACGGCAAGGAGGCGGGTAGAAAGAGAGCCTTCAGTGAATATAGAAGAAGGCGAATCGCATAAT
The DNA here is from genome assembly GCF_019175385.1 of Lycium barbarum. NCBI lineage: Eukaryota > Viridiplantae > Streptophyta > Magnoliopsida > Solanales > Solanaceae > Lycium > Lycium barbarum. The sequence goes on from NC_083337.1 coordinate 117,084,229, forward strand.
GAAGCTTTGTCTAATACTTCTTTTACCCTGCCTAATGTGGGAGAGTAAGGAGGAGCCCCAGCTCCGATCCCTCCACCGGTTCCTTCGGGTCAACAAATGACCGAGGCTATTCAGTTATTGACCCAATTGGTTGCCGCACAAGCACAACGACAAAATGTGGGTGCAAGTGATCGGGCAGCAAGTACAAAGGCCCGTGATTTTATGAGTCTAAATCCCCCGGAATTCTTCGGGTTGAAGCCGGAGGAAAACCCACAAGGTTTTATTGATGAAATATTGAGGACGTTAAAGATTGTCCATGCCTCCGAAACTGAATCCGTGGAGTTGGCATCCTATAGACTCCGGGATGTGGCGGTGTTATGGTACAACAATTGGGTGCTATCAAGAGGGGAGAATGCGCCTCCTCCGGTTTGGCAAGAGTTCGTAGATGCTTTCATTCGCCACTATTTGCCACTCGAGGTCCTCCGAGCTAGAGCGGATAGATTTCTGAATTTGAGACAGGGAAGCATGAGTGCCCGGGAATATAGCTTGCAATTCAATTCTTTGGCTAGATATGCTCCGACTATGGTGGACGACATGGGGGTACATAGATTTGTGAGTGGTCTGGGACCGCATTTATTTAGAGATTGTCTGACGGCTTCCTTACAAGACGGGATGGACATTTCCCGGATACAGGCCCATGCTTAGAATTTTGAGGGGCGACAACGACAACAAAGGGGCGATCGCGACAGTGATAGGAGGCAAAACAAAACGGCTAGATCTGAGGGCACAGGTGGTGATTATAGAGGGGGATCGAGGCATGCTTATTCCCGACATTCACACCATTCAGCGACTAGTGCACCTCCCCGGTTCGCGGACAGGGGATTTGATCGCTCTTTTCCGTCAGGACAGGGTCAGAGCTCGGGAGCTCCGGGTTCTCAGTTTGGGGGTGATTATAGTCAGAGGAGAATGTTATATCCCGTATTTTCGAACGTCGGATTATTTGTAAGCTGAGGTGGGGCCTACACGTCAAGATGTTTTTTTGGAACATGTGACAAGTTATATGAATCGCATATGTAAAGTTAAACACACCTCATGAAGTGCCCTTGGGCCAAATCAAAGTGGAAGCCCTCCAAACGAATATTTTTAAGAAAACGTTTTCGGGTGACCTGACTTTGAGGGGCAAAAACGGTATTATCAGTTAGGAATTTGGAAAAATACCAAGAAATAGAAGTTGTATATAATTGAATTAGCTTTCCATCCATATGTTGTGGATTCTCAGGTGACGTCGGTACAAGGAGATATGAACGTTTTAAGGTCGAAAGGTCAGTGGGCTAGGCCCAACTCGGGACCAACCGAGTTGGCCCAAAAAAAATGAAAAGAAAAATTTAGGCCCAAGGTTGAAGGGAGGCCGGCCAAGCCTTGTCCCAAACCCACAATATGAAATTGTCATGTGACAATTATATTAAAAAGGGGTCTTTATCCTTTTGAAGCTTCAAGAAAAAATTAGATAAGGAAAAGACAAAAGATGAAGAGCAAGAGAAAGGGGCCATTTCGGCCAAGACCATGGAAATTAGGTGCTTTAAATTTTGTTCCAAAAATGATTTTCTTGTAGTATTTCCACTAATTCAAGGGTCCTCTACAACGTAGTATAATTGTTTCGGAAGATAAGTCATCCGTTTCATTGTTTCCGCACTTTGGCCAAGTGAAGAAGTTGAAGAGAAAGGGTAAGATTTAATTCCTTTTTATGTGTTATGGAGGTTTGGTTTATGTTGTGGGAGGTAGAAAGGGTTAAAATTCATGAAAATATGGAAGTTGCATGAATATATATATGTATGAATGTAGCCGTGTACATCTGTGGTTGTGTAATCAAAGATGAGTTAATTTTATGTTGTATTCTAGTTGTGGTTATGGTGAAATCCATATTGGAAATAAAAGTTGATTTAATTTGGTTGACGTTGGAATTATATGTATTGGCCGAGTGGTATATTGAAATTGGAATAGGAATGAATTAATTTTGTTTAATATGTTAGTGGTGTTGTGGTGATCCTTGCAATGTAAATGAAGGTAAAATGATATAAGTTTGCATTGTAATGGAATGTAGAAGTTTGTGTCATTTTAGTATGATTTTATGACATTATGGAAATGAAGTTGTTAAGGTGCAAATAATGATGATTTTTGATGTAATAGGAAGATGGAAACATGTTATGAATAAGTATGTTAAAGATTAGAAGTTTTGGATGAATTATGACTTTGGTGGAAAGTTTATATATTTTGTATATCTTGTGAATATTTTGTGGAAATGATATGAAATGCTTCCAAATTATATTGTGATGATCTAGATTAATGATGAATATGAAAACATTGAGTTTGGTTTGGAAATGGGAAGTCGGAATGGAAGTTATTACATTATGTTGGAAAGAAGACTAGTTGTGTTATATTGTGTTTTATAGTGATTATTGTTGTTGTTGATGTTGTTGTTGGGTTGTTGTTGATTGTTTTGGCCGAGTGAAATTCTCGGGGAGGCTATATGTATAGGGGAGATGATGCCCAAATTTCTGTAGGCAAATATGAATAAGGATTGAATACTTAAAGCCTTGAAATTGAGAATTGGTAAATGTGACCAATTGCAGATTTTGGGCGAAACGGGAAGTGAATTTGGAAAGGCGTAAGGAGCGTATAAGGTATGTAAAGCTATCCCGATTCTTCTCTTGGCATGTCCTAGATGTATTAGGTTTGAAGTTGGACCTCGGGGACTACTCTACTCTTCGGAATCCGCGTCTAAATTTGCCCCTTTTCCATTCAGTGGAATTGAACTAATTATGTTGCAAATGGTTAGGAAAGTTGTTCAAATACCTAGAACTTGTGTAAATAAAATCCGATTACCTTAAAACCCTCATAAGAGACTCCATAAAGTTTATTACACATACCTTGTGTCCGCCACCTCGTTTGACCCGAGGTGGGCCCACTACTCCCGGATTTTTCTGATTTGTTCCGTTTGACTTATTCTGAAGTAGAATTCAAAGGAAACTCTTGGTTACTCTTCTAACTACCATATGATGTTTGTTTGAATTATTTTGTTGAGTTCCATAATGCATTTTGAAACATGAAAACGATTTCAGAAAGCTTATTTTGATATAAACCATCGTGACATCCGAAAGGCATACACTATGATTACCGTTCAATCTCTTTTATATGATTTGCCATCTGAGTTATGCTATCGAGCTTCTGTAAATGTTATATTTTGATATGTTCAAACAATCCCAAAAGCTTTAATTTGATATAATCCCCCGCGACATCCGAAAGGTACGTGCTATGACTATCGTCTGATTTCTTTCTTAAATGACCTGTCATTCGGATTATTCTGTCGAGTATTTGTAAATATTTTATGATGCATAAGTTTCTCACTACTCCACTCGTGGATGCCTCAATGCTTCCTTCACTGAGCCCGGGCCAGGATTTGTTATCAAGCGTATTCCACTGCATTGTTCGCCGTGCCTCGATGTGAGGGGGCAGGTATGACATGTACATGGGTCCGGAGTATGATGTGTCATGTACACCTATGTTCTGATATGATATGATATGATATGATATGATGTGGTCATCTAATATGTTATGATATGTTACGGAGCTATTCCATACTCTGAAGTATGATGTGTTGTGGCGCCAGTGACGGGGTGGCGCCACGTTCTGTTCACCGGGTCCAGTATTGGGGCCGGATTTGGCATATGTTTCTGCATGCATTATTTACGTTTTGTAAGTATACATTTTGATATCCTGGACTTTGCACTCATTCTCTGTATTTTCTGTTCCGGTTATGATTTCGTCTACTGTACTTCATGCTTTACAACTCAGTACATATTCCGTACTGACCCCCGTTCTTCGGGGGCTACGTTTTCATGCCGCGCAGGTACAGACGACAGGTTTGCTGATCCGCCCGCTTAGGACTTTGTTCTGCTATTTTGGAGCGCTCTTTTATCCGGAGCCTATATTTTGGTATAGTATTCTGCTATTGTATATATGTACGCTATTCAGGGGTACGACGGGGCCCTGTCCCGTCTTATGTTTCTGTTATTACTGTTCGTAGAGGTCTGTAGACACATATGTGGGTTGTGTATATGTTCTGGGAAATACGTATTCTGTGATGGCCTTATCGGCTTCTGTGCGCTACATCTGCTTATGTACGATAGCTTGTGACTCTGTTTGACTTTATATATTTATATATCTAATTTATATGTTGGTTTGGGGTTACTGGGTACGTAAGGTGTCCTGCTCGGACACGAGTCGCGGCGTACGGGGTTGGGTCGTGACAAGACCGCCAGTTCCACGATGTAGTCGGTGCCGTAAATTACATTCAGGGTTGTGTCGTCAGGACACTGATGGTTGTTATGTTTGTGGGCAGACCGGACATTTGATGCGAGATTGTCCCTCGCGATATGGTAGAGGTGGGGTTCATCCCACAGGCTCAGCAGCGGGTTCCTCCTCAGCACGCCCCGCAGGGCAGACTTCCCAGATGACAGCAGGCCAACGCAGAGGCAGAGGGGCAGCATCTACTTTGGGTGCCACTCAGCCCCGTGTATATGCTTTAGCGGGACGACAGGATCTCGAGTTCTCTCCGGATGTAGTCACAAGTATATTGTCTATATTCTCCCGTGATATGTATGCGTTGATAGATCCGGGTTCTACATTTTCTTATATTACTCCATACGTTGCTGGTTGTATCGGGGTAAAACCCGAGTCAATAAACCCTTTGAGGTACTCACTCCAGTTGGTGATCCTGTGATAGCAAGACAAGTGTACAAAAATTGTGTTATTGTGATATGCGATCGACAGACCAAGACTGACTTGATTGAGTTAGAAATGGTAGATTTCGATGTAATCATGGGTATGGATTGGTTGGCTTCGTGTTATGCAAATGTCGATTGTCGCACAAAAGTGATCCGATTCCAATTTCTGGGAGAGCTCGTGCTCGAGTGGCAGGGTAATACAACATCTCCGAAAGGTAGGTTTATTTCCTACCTCAAGGCAAGGAAGATGATAGCCAAGGGCTATATTTATCACTTAGTTCGGTTTCATGATACCGAGGTAAAGCCACCAATTTTCCAGTCATTTCCGGTGGTGAATGAGTTTCCAGACGTATTTCCAGATGAACTCCCAGGCCTCCCCCCAGAAAGGGAAATTGATTTCGCTATTGATGTATTTCCGGACACAAAGCCTATTTCTATTCCCCCTTATCAAATGGCTCCGGTAGAATTAAAAGAGCTAAAGGCGCAGCTGAAAGACTTGCTCGAGAAGGGATTTGTTAGACCCAGTTCATCGCCGTGGGGAGCACCGGTCTTGTTTGTGAAAAATAAAGACGGACCTCTACGAATGTGTATCGACTACAGGCAATTGAACAAAGTGACGATAAATAACAGATATCCTCTTCCAAGGATTGATGACTTATTCGATCAACTACAAGGTGCCAAGTGGTTTTCTAAAATAGATCTGAGGTCGGGTTACCATCAAGTGAGAGTTAGAGAAGCGGATATTCCCAAAACAGCTTTCAGAACGAGATATGGGCACTATGAATTTCGGGTGATGTCGTTTGGGTTGACTAACGCTCCGGCAGTGTTCATGAAATTAATGAACAACGTATTCAGGCATCTCTTGGATTTATTTGTGATTGTATTTATTGATGATATTCTGGTATATTCTCGCACGGAATCAGAACATGCAGATCATTTGAGGACCGTTCTTGGTATTCTTCGAGCCCGGGAGCTATATGCAAAATTTTCGAAATGCGAGTTTTGGCTGAATTCTGTGACATTTCTGGGCCATGTTATTTCCAATGACGGTATTCGAGTCGACACTCAGAAAATTGAAGCAGTAAAGACTTGGCCAAGGCCTACGACGCCTATAGAAGTTCGTAGTTTTCTGGGTTTAGCAGGCTATTATAGAAGGTTTGTATAGGGTTTTTCATCCATTTCAGCCCCATTGACGAAGTTAACCCAGAAGTTGGCTAAATTCCAATGGAATGACGCTTGTGAACGTAGTTTCCAAGAGTTGAAAAACAGGTTGACCTCAGCTCCAGTTATAACACTTCCAGAAGAGCCAGATGGCTACGTTGTGTATTGTGATGCTTCCGGTGTGGGATTAGGATGCGTGTTGATGCAGCATGATAAAGTTATTGCATGTGCTTCGAGACAATTGCGGAAACATGAAAAGAACTATCCGATGCATGATCTTGAATTGGCTGCGGTTATTCATGCCCTGAAAATGTGGAGGCATTATTTGTATGGTGTGCATGTTGATATCTATACAGATCACAAGAGCCTCCAGTACATTTTCAAGCAAAGGGAGTTGAACCTGCGGTAGAAGCGGTGGTTAGAATTATTGAAAGATTATGATGTTAACATTTTATACCACCCTGGGAAGGCGAATATGGTAGTCGATGCACTTAGCCGCCGATCAATGGGCAGTTTATGTGAAATCCCTCCGGAAAGGAAAGAGATGGTTCAAGAACTCCATCGATTAGCTAATCTTGGAGTGCGTGTAATCGATTCAGGTGATGTAGGTATTAGTATCAAAGATTCCACAATTTCGTCCTTGGATCTGGAAGTGAAGGAACGGCAGTATGAAGATCCTCAGTTATGTCATTATAGAGACGTGTCGCATGGAAAGGAAAAGTCTCTGTTTGAAGTTTCTAGTGATGGAATTTTTAGATACCGAGGCAGGTTGCGTGTGCCGAATGTGGCGGAATTGCGCCGACGAATTCTAGAAGAAGCACATTGCTCTCAATATTATATTCACCCGGGTTCAACCAAAATGTATCATGATCTCAAGATGATGTATTGGTGGGATGGCATGAAGAGAGACATAGCAGAATTTGTAGCACAATGTCCAAATTGCCAACAAGTAAAAGCAGAACATCAAAAGCCAGGAGGCTTATTACAAGCGATAGAAATACCCACTTGGAAATGGGAAGTGATTAACATGGATTTCATTGTGGGATTACCTCGTTCCCGTGGTAAATATGATTCTATATGGGCGATCGTGGATAGATTGACGAAAGCAGCCCATTTTCTTCCAGTTAGAACCATGTACTAAGCAGAAGACTATGCAAGGCTGTATCTCAAGGAAATTGTGCGACTCCATGGTATTCCATTGTCCATTATCACGGATAGGGGAGCACAATTTACAACTAAGTTCTGGAAGTCTTTTCAAGAAGGTTTGGGCACGCAAGTGAAGTTTAGCACGGCATTTCATCCACAAACTGACGGGCAGGCCGAGCGTACCATTCAAACCTTAGAAGATATGCTATGGGCATGTGTGTTGGATTTTGGTGGTAGTTGGGATGATCATTTGCCATTAATTGAGTTTGCATCTAACAACAACTACCATTCTAGTATACAAATGGCTCCGTATGAAGCGTTATATGGAAGGAAATGTAGATCTCCAATCGGATGGTTCGAAATAGGAGAAGCACAATTAGTGGGCCCTGAATTGATCCAACAAGTAGTAGAAAAGGTCAAAGTGATTCGAGATCGGTTGTTAACAGCCCAAAGTCGCCAAAAGTCTTACGCGGATAACCGTCGGCGAGACTTGGAATTTCAAAATAACTATTGGGTATTTTTGAAAGTATCACCAATGAAAGGGATAATGAGATTTGGGAAGAAGGGGAAGCTAAGTCCTAGGTACGTCGGACCCTACAAAGTCATTCGCAAGGTGGGACAGGTAGCATATGAATTGGAATTGCCTTCGGAGCTTGAATCAGTCCATCCAGTCTTTCATGTTTCAATGCTCCGCAAGTGTGTTGGAGATCCCACAAAGATTGTCCCGATAGACGACGTGCAAATAATAGAAAGGCTAACTTATGAATAGGTGCCTATTGCCATCTTGGATAGGCAAGTGCGAAAGCTTCGAAATAAAGAGGCTTCAATCAAAGTTTCATGGCGAAACAACAATCGGGAAGAAATGACTTGGGAGACGGAAGAGAAGATGAGATCCGAGTACCCCCATTTGTTCCAACCCCCAAAGGAGATTCAAGCTGAGATGTCAACGGTATAAGGTATGTATGCTTTATTTTACTCTTTGGGTCGAGTGTGGCAATAGATATGTTGATATTGTAATGTACCCCGTGAGGAAATGATATTATGGGTCGTTGTGACAGGTTGGTAGTGCCAAATTACAGGGGAAACCCTGGCAAAATTTTTCTAGAATCCCGAGTGTTTAACATTCAGGGACGAATGTTCCAAAGGGGGGAAGAATGTTACACCTTGGAAATTTCCCCCGCTAGCATACAGTGATTAGGCCAATGAAGGGTATGACGTATATGGGTTTTTACGAGGGACAACGTCCTTTAGACTTGTTATATCCCGCATTTTGTACGTTCGGATAATTCAAGATAATTGCGGGAAGTTAAGAGCCAAGCTATATTTTTAATTTTGTTTAGCACACAAGTTGTTTATGGGAGTTATGGATGTGGAAATGTTAAGAAAGGTTAGGGGTAAAAAGGGAAATTCGCAAGACGACTCATAGAAATACGGAGGAAGGCTAAGGGCAAATTTGAAAAATTATTTTTCATGAATTGCAAGACCAAAAAAAAAAAAAAAAGTGGGCTTGGAAAATTAAGGGGCCATTTGACCGTCCACCTTGATGGGCCAAGGCCCATGTTGGAGTTTAAAATAAGTAAAGAAAGATGACAAATTTATCTTAAACATAGAGAAAGTTCAAGAAACTTTGAGAGAAAACAAAGGGATAGCCTATTTGGCCAAGAGACCAAGAATTGAAGACCAAGAATTTTGATCCAAAAAAAATATTTTCTTCTAGTATTCTTACTGATTCAAGGGTCCTCTTTAAAGTGGTATAATTGTGGAAGCAAGAATCCCTCTTATTGTTGCAAGTTCACAACCCTAGCCAAGTGAGAAGTTGAAGGAAAAAGGTAAGATTTAATATTCTTTTATATGTTAGGGATGGTTTTGTATGTTGTGGTATGTGGGAATGAATGAAATTCATGAAAATATGGATGTTATGTGTGGCCGTGTATATGTATGTGGGTGGCCGTGTGTGTGTGTAGGAATAAGGGGCAAATTTTACTTAACATTTTGGTTGTTGTTGTAATGGAATCTATGATTAAAATGGATGCCTAATGATTCTAGTGAAGTTGTGATGGTTGGAAAGTTGTTTTACAAGTTAATGTGAAGTGAATATAGTCTTCTTGTAATTATGGAAAACAATGTTGTACTAGTGTGAATTGTTGGTGAAGTTTATGAAATTGAAGGAAGAAAATGTGTTGTTATTGTTCTTATTCCATTTGGTAGATTTCGAGTGGCATAGCATAAGGGTTGGATTATTTGAATATTGTACGGATTGTTTGAAGTATTCTTGAATATTGTTTGAATGGTTGCGGATTTGAACTTGAATATGTAAGCCACTATGACTTGAACGTAAATGGAAAGTCGTCAAAGTTTGTAGAAAGAAGTTGTTAATGTTAGAATGAGTTTTGAATTGATTATGGGTATTGTGAGAATAATAGTTGGTATTGTTGTCGATATTTTGGCCGAGTTAAATTCTCGGATTTGTTGTTGTATGTTTGGCCGAGTTGAATTCTCGGGGATGTTGCATTTACAGGGGAAATGCTGCCGAAATTTCTGTAGATTAAGTGTTGGTTTAGAATTGGACTCTAAGTGTTTATGGCTAATGTTTGGTACATATGAATATTGTTGTAGATCTAGCGAAGCGAAAGACTTAAGTTCGGATTAGCATAGAAAGCGGGCAAGGTATGTAAGGCTTACCTTTCTTTCTTTTGGCATGATCTTTATAAAACGAACAAATAACGTAAATGTATGATCTCAAGAAATTCCCATTCTTAGAGCCACTAGGATGGCTAACATCCTTGATTTCCATAAGTTGTTTCATATGATTTTGATACGTATCCATGATGTCCAAAGATCTATTTGATATGTTTCCGAATTGGCATTCGAAAGATATGTGATATGACTAAAGTCTTTATTTTCAAATGATAGTATGTCGGACTATTCCGTCAAGTTTTGATTTATTTTGATATGTACATAAGATTCCAAAAGCCATATTTGATTTGATCCATAATGATATTCGAAAGATACTTGATGTGACTGTTGCTTTGATTTTCCAAAAATAGCTTCTGAAACGCTCGTAGGAGGTTTTGTACTTCAAACGCTAATAACTTTCTTATACTAACTCGGAATGACCCGAAACGTGTTTCTGAGCCTTCAGATGTCGGTAAGTATATTGGTCTATTGAGTCTTGATTTGTGTGTATATGGTTTCGCATTATTCTGTTCGTGCAAGCCTCAGTTTGTATTTCACTGAGCCCGGGCCAGGACATGTTATCGTGTGCACTCCTTTGCATTATTCACCGAGTCCCTCTCATTTGCGGGCCGGGACACGTTATATGTATATGTATATGATGATATGATGATACGGGGATGGTGGCCAGGATGGCATATGATGACTTTATCCACCGAGACCCGCAGTAGAGGGCCGGGACACGTTATGTATATATGGTATATGATTCTGACATGTATGATTCTATCCACCGAGTCCCTTAATAAAGGGCCGGGACACGTTATATGCATACATGATACAGGATGTTGACATACATGATTCTATCCACTGAGTCCCTCACTGGAGGGCCGGGTCACGTTATATGTATATACGGTATATGATGTTGGCATGCATGACTCTATTCACCGAGTCCCTCACTAGAGGGCCGGGTACGGTATATGTATACATGTATTCATAATGACCTAATTTCATTCACCGAGTCCCATAATGGGCCGGGTACGGCATATGATATGGAAATGTTTGGTTCTGTTCCGTACTACACAGGTACCGTTGTTTCTTTATTATGATACTTGATTCCCGGAATCTCTATTCGGTTATGATCTTTCCAGTTGTATTTCATGCCTTACATACTCAGTACATATTCCGTACTGACCCGCTCTTCTTTGGGGGTTGCGTTTCATGCCCGCAGGTACAGACGTTCACTTGAGTGACCCGACAGCTTAGGCAATCTGTTCTGCTGCCTTGGAGTGCTCCTTTGTTCCGGAGCCCATATTTTGGTACAGACTCTTCTGTTATATATATGTATGTGTATATTCAGGGGTACGGCGGGGCCCTGTCCCGTCATATGATTATGTTATGCTTGTTAGAGGCCTGTAGACATATATGTGGGTCATGGGTCGCTATTGTTCGGTTATGTCTGTGGTTTGCGTCTAAGCGATCCTATTTGCTATGACAGCCTCAACGGCTTGTATTTATATATGCTTATGTATATGCTTCGGATGATATGTTCCACGACAGCCTTAGCGGCTTCTGTATGATATGTATGTTATATGCGACCACTTCAGATTAATATCTGTATAAATTAATATATGTTGGATATGAACAAGATATGGCTATGTCGATTTGGTAACTTGGTGTGTATGGGTGTCCAGCTCGGGCACCAGTCACGGCCCACGGGGTCGGGTCGTGACAAAAGTGTTATCAGAGCGGTTTGTCCTCGGAATGTCTACAGGCCGTGTCTAGTAGGGTCTTGTTTATCTGTGTGTTGCGCACCACATCTATAAACATGAGGCTACAGGATATTTAGGATATTACTTTTTCTTCGCTCTTAGATCGTGCGATAGAGCTGTATTTATTAGGATGGTTCCCTTCCAACGAATTGCTGTGTCTACAGCGAGGCTCCAAAAAGAGCGATAGCGTCAGTATTTTGGGAAATTGTTTCTGATCCTCTTCCTGCAGGTGATTGTAGATTGACGGAAGATGAAGAGGACAGCTTCTGATAGTGGGGGTGCTAAGAAAGCCCCTAGAGTATCTCCAGGACCGAGTAAGAGGAGCCTTAGCTATTCGATTGAGACTGATCCTTCGGAGGACCCAGCAACGATACCTCCAGAGTTTCTTACCCCTAGGGAGGAAGATAGTTATGATACAGATCCATCAGAGTATTCTTCTGGGACACCGGAGGAGGAGATTTCTGGGGCCATGCCAGCTGCTCCTGTGGTGGAGCACTATGTTAGACAGGCCTCCCCGGTAAGTGTTACGGACTACTCCAGTCCTTTGTCCTAGCCGTCAGTAAACCAGGAATTGCCTGGTTATCTATACTCCACCGATTCAGATGCGAGCAATGACGGGAGTCAGACGAGCGGGTGGAAGACAGAAGATGATGAGGTGCACACTTCACATGGCAGCTCCCCAGATCAGACCCGAGACCGATCGGCTACAGGTATATGAGTTTTCTTGGAATTTTCTATGTATGTGTAACTTCTGTAGAGTATCATTTGTTGACGGTGAATGGAAAATTAAAAGGGCCGATGACCCAGTGGTTATAAGTAACGACGACTGAGATGTCTCCGTCACCAGTGGGAATGTAGAAACCCCAGATGAAAGGTAATCATATGTACAGATGGAAGTGAATATTGAGGATTTAAAATGGCAACACGGTAATTGTATAGTCAGAAAAGTAAAAGGATCCTCTCTAGATCGGGGTGGGACCCGCTAAGGGAACGTTTTGGAAGTTGTTAAGACCCCTGACTTGCCTTAAATTGCGTGATAAAGGTCGTGCGGGGTCATACAGAGTCATACAGAGTCTATGAAATTATGGAAAACTATGTCTTGTAATTATGGAAAACAATGTTGTTAGTGTGTGAATTGTTGGTGAAGTTTATGAAATTGAAGGAAGAAAATGTGTTGTTATTGTTCTTATTCCATTTGAAAGATTTCGGGTGGCATAGCATATGGGTTGGATTATTTGAATATTGTACGGATTGTTTGAAGTATTCTTGAATATTGTTTGAATGGTTGCAGATTTGAACTTGAATATGTAAGCCACTATTAATTGAACGTAAATGGAAAGTCGTTAAAGTTTGTAGAAAGAAGTTGTTAATGTTAGAATGCGTTTTGAATTGATTGTGGGTATTGTGAGAATAATTGTTGGTATTTTTGTCGATATTTTGGCCGAGTTAAATTCTCGGATTTGTTGTTGCATGTTTGGCCGAGTTGAATTCTCGGGGATGTTGCATTTACAGGGGAAATGCTGCCGAAATTTCTGTAGATTAAGTGTTGGTTTAGAATTGGACTCTAAGTGTTTATGGCTAATGTTTGGTACATATGAATATTGATGTAGATCTGGCGAAGCCAAAGACTTAGGTTCGGATTAGCATAGAAAGCGGGCAAGGTATGTAAGGCTTACCTTTCTGTTATATCCCGCATTTTTCGCATTCGGATAATTTAAGACAATCGCGGGAAGATAACAAGTAAGGCCATATTTTATTTTGTTTGGCATATGAGTTGCTTATGAAAAATTTAGAAGTGGAAATAATGAGGAAGGCCAAGGGCATAAAGGGAAATTCGCAATATGACTCGTAGAAATATGGAGGAAGGCTAAGGGTAAATTTGAAATTTGAAAAATATCTTTTCATGAATTACAAAATACAAAAAAAAAAGTGGGCTTGATATTTTGGGCCAAGGTTGGCCATCCACCTTTCTTGATGGGCCAAGCCCATATGAGAATTAAATGGATAGCTTAAAAAGTGACTTAATAGTCATCTAATTCATACAATTCTCTAGAAATTTCAAGAGAACACAAAGAAGAGAAGAAGGAGAAAAACATTCAAGGGCCATTTCGGCCAAGACCAAACCCACAAGACCTTTGGAAAAGTTTTCTTCCAAAATTATTCTCTTCCATTCAAACACTCCATTAAAGAGTCCTTAGCAAAGTAGAGTGGTTATTGAAGCAAGAAAAACACATATTCATATAAGTTGTCAATTCTAGCCAAGTGAAGAATCAAGGAACTAGGTAAGAATTCACTCCCTTTTTATGTTATGGATGTTTGTGCATGGTGTAGTATACAAAAATGAGTGAAGTTCATGAAAAATATGGATATAGGGGTGGTGGCCGTGAGTGGTATACTATATGTATAGCCGTGTATATTGGTGAATTATGAAGGAATGATGAGCAAGTTTTATTTAGTATTTTGGTTGTTGTGTTGTGGATTTTATATTGCATATAAAGAATTGATAAGCGTGGTGAAGTATTAGTAGTTGGAAGTTTGTGTGTAAATTGAAAATAATGTTCTTGTATGGAAGACATGTAATGATATTACTATGATGTTTTTGGAATATATGTATTATAAGGTTGTAGTTGTTTCATTGGAATTAGGGAGTCTTGAAGGAAGTAGTAAGCTAATTGAAGTGTTGGAATATATCTTGGATTTAAATATGGAAATTCTAATGTGGTCGTTGAATTTATATTGATAGTTTGGCCGGGTTTGAATTCCCGGATTGTGAGTGATGAGAATTTGATTGTGTTGAATGTTGAGGATGGTATATTTACAGAGGAAGTGCTGCCGAAATTTCGGTAGCCAAGTGTTTCCTTAAGATTCTAACTCTAAGTATGCTAATGAGAGTTTTGGGTAAAAATGACCAATTTGCAGATTTGGACGAAATTGTGACGTGAATTTGGAGTAGCTAAAGGAGCGGAAAGAGGTATGTAAGGCTTCACCCTTCTTTCTATGGCATGTCTTAGTTGTAATAAGTTGGGTACGAGTCTCGGGGACAACTCGGTTCCCCGGAATCCGCACCTAAAGTTTTCCACTTTTTGTTCAATAGAATGGAACTAGAAAGTGTGCCAATTGTTGGAAAAACCTCCTACACCCTTAGAACTTGTATAAATGGGACCCGATTACCCTAAGACCCATACAAGTAACTCTATGACACGTAACATACGTAAATCGTATACGCTACCTCATCCGGCCCGAGGTGGGCCCGTTACTCTTGGATTCCCCTATAGTATTGGTTGACTTACTTAAGGTAAATTCAAAGGGGACCTTTGATCCCGATCTTGTCACCGAATGATAAAGTACTATGACTACTCTAACAAGAGTGTTTCTATGGGATAATGATAACGACAATGTTAGACAAGAGAATGCGCTTGATAAGTACGACCGGAACGATCCTATGACTGAGATTTCTAAGCTAAGGATCCAATATGAATATGAAATTGATAAACTAATTTTCTAAATCGTATTTATATCTTCTAGTTATAACTTTATTTTCTAAGACTCCAAAGCCTATGACTGTCATCTATAATGCCCACGATTTCATTCTACGGTTACTGTAACACTATTCTCCGTTGATAGTCTCGCCTTAAAATTACTTGTTCCTTCAAGGTGAGACAAAGCTATCACTAGCATTCCGTAATGTAATCGGAGATCGCCGACCTTATGTCACTCCGATGAATACGTGATTTTCCTTGGCTCTCTCGTGTGATTATATGATATATGTATATAAAACGGGTATATGTGTATGGATATGTATATATATATATAAGATAAAGTAAATTGTATATAAGAAATGTATATGTATGTGTGTATGGGGAAAAGGGAAGGGCCACTGTTATATCACCACCTGATTCAGCTGGATTCCATCCTGGACGCGGGATACCCGGACGCGGGATATGGGAAGAGCCGTACGCGGTGACTGTATACATATATATATGATGTATGATACATATGTAATGTAATGTGTTGGGTCACCGTTGGGGAGGGGGTTGGGAGAGCCGATGTATTCGGCGTCTGTAAATGTGAATGAAAGATACCGTTATTGAAATGTACTATTTTCTGCACACGAGAATAAGAAATATAAAAATGTTGACTCCTATGCCCATGAAAAGAAACGTTTCAAAGATGAAAAGACAAGCCTACATGACAGTCGGCCTAAAGAGGGGCCTTCCTATGTACAGGTTACGTTCTTGCCTCGCTATACACCCTATGGCTCCGTGATATTATTATTGATTGTACTCTATGTTACTGCTTGCATTGTTTTCCATGCCTTACAAACTCGGTACATTATTCGTACTGACGTCCCTTCTTGTGGACGCTGCGTTCATGCCGCGCAGGTTAGCAGGTATACGGACCAGGTTTCTAGGGCTCTATCTGCAGCATTGGGCAGCGCTCCAGTCGTTCCGGAGCCTCATATCATTGGTACTATTTTGTGTATGTATTTTCGGGCGCGACAGTACTCGGACCTTTCTATGTATAAAGGTACTATGTCTAGAGGCTTGTAGACAGATATACACAGTCAGCTATGTACAGTTAAACGTATTGTATTTTGAATGGTTCGCGTCCCGGTGTAACGCGATATTAGAAATTTTACTGCTAATGTTAATGAAAAACAAATGTGCCACTGTTCATACAGGATAGCGAAGGGGTGCTCGGTACAAGTATCGGGTACTCGTCACGGCCCCTAGTCGGGTCGTGACACTTTCTTTCTTTTGGCATGATCTTTATAAAACGAACAAATAACGTAAATGTATGATCTCAAGAAATTCCCATCCTTAGAACCACTAGGATGGCTAACATCCTTGATTTCCATAAGCTGTTTCATATGATTTTGATACGTATCCATGATGTCCAAAGATCTATTTGATATGTTTCCGAATTGGCATTCGAAAGATAAGTGATATGACTAATGTCTTTATTTTCAAATGATAGCACGTCGGACTATTCCGTCAAGTTTTGATATATTTTGATATGTACATAAGATTCAAAAAGCCATATTTGATTTGAACCATAATGATATCCGAAAGATACTTGATGTGACTGTTGCTTTGATTTTCCAAAAATAGCTTTTGAAAAGCTCGTAGGAGGTTCTGTACTTCAAACGCTCATAACTTTCTTATACTAACTCGGAATGACCCGAAACTTGTTTCTGAGCCTTCAGATGTCGGTAAGTATACTGGTCTATTGAGTCTTGATTTGTGTGCATATGGTTTCGCATTATTCTGTTCGTGCAAGCCTCAGTTTGTATTTCACTGAGTTCGGGCTAGGACATGTTATCGTGCGCACTCCTCTGCATTATTGACCGAGTCTCTCTGACTTGCGGGCCGGGACACGTTATATGTATATGTATATGATGATACGGGGATGGTGGCAAGGATGGCATATGATGACTTTATCCACCGAGACCCGCAGTAGAGGGTCGGGACACGTTATGTATATATGGTATATGATTCTGACATGTATGATTCTATCCACCGAGTCCCTTAATAAAGGGTCGGGACACGTTATATGCATACATGATACAGGATGTTGACATACATGATTCTATCCACCGAGTCCCTCACTAGAGGGCCGGGACACGTTATATGTATATACGGTATATGATGTTGGCATGCATGACTCTATTCACCGAGTCCCTCACTAGAGGGCCGGGTACGATATATGTATACATGTATTCATAATGACCTGATTTCATTCACCGAGTCCCATAATGGGCCGGGTACGGCATATGATATAGAAATGTTTGGTTCTGTTCCGTACTGCACAGGTACCGTGGTTTCTTTATTATGATACTTGATTCCCGGAATCTCTATTCGGTTATGATCTTTCCAGTTGTATTTCATGCCTTACATACTCAGTACATATTCCGTACTGACCCCCTCTTCTTCGGGGGTTGCGTTTCATGCCCGCAGGTACAGACGTTCACTTGAGTGACCCGACAACTTAGGCTATCTGTTCTACTGCCTTGGAGTGCTCCTTTGTTCTGGAGCCCATATTTTGGTACAGACTCTTCTGTTATATATATGTATGTGTATATTCAGGGGTACGGCGGGGCCCTGTCCCGTCATATGTTTATGTTATGCTTGTTAGAGGCCTGTAGACATATATGTGGGTCATGGGTCGCTATTGTTCGGTTATGTCTGTGGTTTGCGTCTAAGCGATCCTATTTGCTATGACAGCCTCAACAGCTTGTATGTATATATGCTTATGTATATGTTTCGGATGATATGTTCCACGACAGCCTTAGCGGCTTCTGTATGATATGTATGTTATATGCGACCACTTCAGATTAATATCTGTATAAATTAATATATGTTGGATATGAACAACATATGGCTATGTCGATTTGGTAAGTAGGTGTGTATGGGTGTGCAGCTCGGGCACCAGTCACGGCCCACGGAGTTGGGTCGTGACAAGACTAGTATTGAGGTGCTAAATAATTGTTAAGAAGGTTCCATAAGGATCGGAGATCAAACGAAACGACGAGAATAAGACTCAGTGAACTGATGGGTTATATGGTCAATTATACGGACCGTATAACATTATACGGCCGTATAATGGACAGTAAAAGAGTCACAGAATGAGGCAGAATAAGGTTGCTGAAGGGATGATTTTACGGTCAATTATACGGACCGTATAAAATTATACGGCCCGTATAATGTACCGTCAAGTTGACACAGGAAAAGGGTAGTCATTGGAGCAGTTTTATGGTCTATTATACGGACCGTATAATGATGTCGGGACAGATTTCAATTTTTAAATAAGGACCCAAGTTCATTTTATTTTATTTCATCCTCTCTCTCCACGACCCAACATCTCTCTAGAACCTTCCAAAACTCTTCCAATACATAATACCAAGGAAATAAATGATCAACAACATCAAATTCATGAATCAAAGTCTATGAAACTCAAGTAGAAGTCTTCCAAACTAAGAAAACCAAGAAGAGGAGAAATAGGGTTTTGGTGAAAGAGAGAGAACTCCACTCAAGACTTGTTCAACCATCATCCAAGGTAAGTTTCATGACCATTTTATGTTGTTTAAGGTATTAGAAGGTTAAGATACCCGAATTGTATAAGAACATAGCAAATGGGTCATTCAAGAGTGAATAGTGTCATGAGTGAGTGGTAGTTGAATTGAATCATGAATGTTAGTGTGTTGTGAGTATGAATATATTGTAAATGACATGTAGACCATGAGATAAGTGTGATACCTGGGAAAATCCGATAGCGAACCCAAAACCATAAATGTGGGGAAAAATGAAGAGAAATGGTGGATCATGGCCATTGTATATGAATGATAATTGTGAATTGCTATATTGTGATTGTTATTGTGGGTGATTGGGAGTTGATATGGAATACGGGAAAAGTAGTATAAAAAAAGAAAGTCCTGCCCAATTTTCTCTAGAAATAGTAGTGCGTTCTTATAGTTGGTTAACTAACGATCGTACGAATCCCCTTTTGAAGGTAGAGGCGTGACATTGAAGGAGAATAAGCAGACGCTAAATTTCTTAAACGACAAAGGTATGTGAGGCTTAACTCTTCTTTCAAAAGGCATGAATCCTTCAAGCTTTCCACCAATCCTTCTATAAGATGAAGCTTAAGAGTCCTTCTATATATTGAATCCCCTATGAGCATGATAGTGATGACAATGAGCTAGAGTCTAGAGACTCAAGAAATTGTGGCATGATGTTCCTACAATGCTAATGATGTTATTATTGTTAACACTCTCCTTATGATTTATTCCCTTCAAGGCGAGGCATGATACTCATAAATGTCCATAATACAATCGGGGGTTCACGACCTTACGTCACCCCGACATAGTATGGTTGTATTAAAGCCTAATGAATGCTCTTAATGCTATTGTATGTTATGACAATAAGATGATAAGTAATGCTAACTTGTAACACTATGGGATACATGGAACACTAAGAAATGATAGCATAATGCTATGGTTTGAGACGTATAATAATGACGCGTTATGATTGATGTTGTGATGATAAGATTCCACCGTGCCTATATGGCCGGGCATGTCACCGCTAATGCGGGCTGCGATGTTTACACCGAGCCGAGAGGGCCGGGCATGATCACCACTAGTGGGCGGCATATGAGGGTTACCCGGACGCGGGTAACGATACAGATTATGATGTGATGATGTATATGATGACGTACGTGATGATGTATGGGATGTGATAACATGTGTACTACGATTGTGTAAAATGTGAAATATGATAGTAATACGATTGCCTATGACATGTGCGCAGGTTATATCTTTGTCCTCCGACTCATGATCTTTCTATTACGTTTGTTTATTTCATTCTTGCCTTACATACTCAGTACAATATTTGTAATGACGTCCTTTTTTCTATGGACGTTGTGTTCATTCCCACAGGTAGACAGGGAAGAGATCTTGCTCCGAATTCTTAGAGGCTGCTAGCTGATTGGAAGCCCTCCATTGTCCCGGAGGTGCCTATGATGATTATTTGGTGTACAGTTGTTGATGTCATCTCTTAGAGGCTCGTAGATACTCGACGTGGGTCGTGTGGTTTCATGGCATGGTCATTATGTATATATATATATATATATATATATATATATATATATATATATATATATATATATATATATATATGTGTGTGTGTGTGTGTGTGTGTATTATTTTTCTAGCCTAAGGGCTCGTATGTATAAAAGCATTTCGTTTCTAAATAAAAATGGATTTTATTATAAATTAAGCATGAATTGGATAAATGATTGCTAAATAAGTTTAATAAGTGATGGCACGAGCGGTACTCACTGGTTAGCCCCGGGTACCCGTCACGACCCCTAGTTGGGTCGTGACAAGATCGCGCCACTATTCTTATATAACTTGTACAAAGTACATCCAATCTTAGTCATAGTCTTTCCTCCTCCTCGTTCATTCTGCTTTATATATCTTATTTGTACTAAAACTCACTTGCTGTCTATCTTGTCATACTCCTTTCTCTTCCTTTACTTACCATTCAATTTTCTCATATTCTACTATAGGAGATTCCCTATCCCTTCTTCTTTGCTACTCATAAGTCACAATATCATTAGCAAGCAACCCCATTGCCAACGTCTCAACCTCCAATCCAGTATAGCATTTCCATTATTTATAATATCGCTTAAGTTACTCGTTACCATATTCTTGTCATATTATTCCTTTTTATAAGCATCCACTTGCTAATGTCATGTTATCCCAGATCTTTACTAATAATTCTCAGCACTGCCTCAAAAACCATCCTGACTTCTATCCGTTTATTGCTGGCTTTCAAATCTTACTAACTTGTTTCAGCAAGGGATCTCACTTGAAGTTTAAGTATTCACATTAATTGTATTGCAGTGTCAGTTGTTTTCATCTTACACTTGCATTTCTCTCATCCGCTTCCCCCCTTTAGGGTGTACTTATACCATCATCTGTTTATATTCCACCTTACATCCCTATTTCCAATCTTCAAATTCATATGATTCTTTTTCCAATACATTTGGTATACTGCACCATATCCATGTCTTTTCTTTATCATCTATAACTTAGATTACCCATGTAGGAAACCTTAACACAATCACGAGGCGATGAGAACTTTTCTATATACAGTACAAAATCTCATCTAACCATCTATACTCGAGTAATGCAACCCGTGTAGGAACTCATCTAAGGACACATTCCACTTACTACGATTAGTAATTAGTTAGTACTTATAGTCGTTCCAAATGCTCAATTGGTTAGCACTTATATTCCGATGATAAGTGTCCAAAATGCTCTTGTAGTATTATCTTTATCTCAACGGATATCATCTGTTTCCTCTAATAAGTTTACAATACATTATTTGTTCCTTAGGCCTACAGTCCTTGTCCTTTAAGGATTTCACTAGTTCCGAGATAAAGTCATATACATGCAGCACTCCCTTATGCCCTGTGCTCTTTCACCCTTGTTGTGTACCCAACACTAACTTCTAATTTACTCAAAATCATATCAAAGTTGTCTTAATAATGGTCTTATCTCATTACCTTGTCGTCGTACTGCACTTTTAAGTTCGTAGCTATGTATTCTCTTTTATCTTCCATTCATACTCAATTAATTTTGTCTATTTAGGGTGCTTCTTTCAGTATTCCCTTACCTTTTCTCCAATCTATGTCCATCTTTCATTCTGTGCACGAGGAATCTCACGTTATCTCTGTATCCTCCGGAAAACACTATTTCTACATAATCCCTTTCTCATTCTCAACACATATTCTGCTCATCACTATTTGTTCTTATTATTCCAGTCATTTTCTGGCACTCATTCTGCTTCGTTGCTTATCTTTATAGTTTGGTATTTCACAGTTCCGTCATGTCACGACCCAACTAGGGCTGCGACGGGTACCCGATACTTGTACCGAGCACCCCCTATCTCATATCGTATTCTTATTACTAAGTGGGCCGTATGAACTGTACTACATTTTTTTTTCCTACTTACCATTAACACTAGTAGCATAGTTATAAACATAGGCTAACAAACTCGGCTAGCACTTTATACAACAACGAGGACCATCAAAAGTACAAAACATCTAACTGTACATATCTGTCTACGAGCCTCTAAACATAGTACACATATACATAGGAAGGGCCGAGTACTGCCGTGCCCGAATATATACACAAAATAGTACCAAGGAACTGAGGCTCCGAGACAACTGGAGCGCTGCCACTTACTGCTGATAGAACTCCTAGGAATCAGGTCCGTCTACCTGCTGACCTGCGCGGCATGAAACGCAGCGTCCACAAGAAGGGACGTCAGTACAAATAGTGTACCGAGTATGTAAAGCATGGAAGATAATACAACAGAAACATAGAGTATGATTATCAATATCATAGGGTCATAGGACATATAATGAGACGAGAAAGTAACCTGTACATCGGAATACTTTTTTTTCAGGCCGGATACCATGCATACCTGTCCGTCTTTTGAAAACATTTCTTTTTCATATTCATAGAAAATAGAGCTTATTTCACATCGTATCATGTCATAGCATATCATAGTATATCATGTAATATCATAGCACCGAACAATGTCGGCTCGCCCACATTGCGCCGAAATACATCGGCTCGCCCATATATCCCGCGTCCGGGCATCCCGCATCCGGGATGATAAGCCAGCTGACCAGGTGGCAATGAAACATGTTTCCCTTCCCATCCCCATGTATCCCTTCCCCCCACCCCATGTACATATTCATATTTCATATACATATATTATATAAGCATGCAGGAGAAGCCAAAGAAAATCATGTAGCCACCGGAGTGACGTAAGGTCGGTGACCTCCGATTACGTTATGGAACAATCGTGATCGTTTTGTCTCACCTTGAAGGTACGAGTATTTTAAGGCTAGACTACCAACGGAGAATAGTGTTAAAAGAAACATAGAATGAAATCATGGATGTCATAGAAATCAATTCATCTGCTTTAAAGCCTTTAGAGAGTGGTATCATAACCAAGGAATAGAATTAAAATCAAGAACTAGTTTGATACTTTCGTATTCCTATTGGGTCCTTAGCTTAAGACTCTTAGTCATGGAATCATTCTTGTCATACTTATCATAGACGTATTCTCTTCCTTAGCATCATCGTCATCATGGTCATCGTAGACATATTTCCATTAGATTAGTACAGTACTTATCGTTTGATAATCGGAACAAGGATCAAAAGTTTCCTTTGGATTCTACTCCAAAATAAGTCAAACGGAGCAATAGGGAAAATCCGGAAACAATGGGCCCACCTCGGGTCAAATGAGGCGGCGTACCAAATTTACGTACATTATATTTCATGACGTCACTTGTGAGGGTTTTGAGGTAGTCGGGTCATATTTATGCAAGTTCTAGATGTTTAGGAAGTTTTTCCAACATTTTACACAATTTCTAATTCAATTCTACTGAATGAAAAAAGGGAAAACTTTAGGTGCGGATTCCGGAGAATGGAGTTGTCCTCGAGGCTCGTATCCAACCTACTATGCCTAAGACATGCCATAGAAGGAAGGGTGAAGCCTTACATACCTCTTTCCGCTCCTTATACTATTCCGAATTCAAGTTGCAAATCCGCCGAAATCTACAAATTGGTCACATTTACCAAACTTGATTAGAGCATTTAGAATTGGAATCTTAAGATAACACTTGTCTACTGAAATTTCGGCAGCACTTCCCCTGTAAATACACCATCCCCAAAATTCAACTTAGCCAATTTTCATCAACAACAATCCGTGAATTCAACCCGGCCAAACTATCAACATAATTTCAACAACCACACTAACAATTTCCATATTCAATCCAAGATACATTATAACAACTTAATCAATTTACTACTTCTTCCAAAACCTTCCAACTCCAATAAAAACAATAACAACCTTATAATATATATTCCAACAACACCATACTAATATCATTATCTTGCATACATGTAAGAACATAATCTTCCAAGACAAGCCTCCAACTACTAATACTTCACTAAGCTCATTAGGCTTTTATTTGCAATATAGAATCCACAACACAACAACCAACATACCAAATAAAACTTGCTCACATTCCTTCATGATTCACCAAATATACACGGCTATACATCATGCATATACAACTACAACCTCTCCAAAATCATTCAACTTCCATTATCAACATAACATTCACAACAATAACAACCAATTACTAGATAAAATAATTAAAACATGATTTCTACACACACCCATGCTACCTCACGGTCACCACCCCCACTTCCATATTCCTCATGAATTTCATCCATCTTTCTACACTACAACATGCAAAAATATCCATAACATGTAAAGAGAATGAATTCTTACCTTTCTCCTCACTTCTTCACTTGGCTAAAACTTCCAATTTGCAAGAATATGAATTTTTCTCCTTCCAAAAACCACCCCACCTTGCTAGGAATCCTTCAATTGGTAGGAAATGATTTTTGAAGAATTTTTTGTCAATTTCCTTGGCAATTTTTGCACTTGGCCGAAATGGCCCTTGAAGCTTCCTTATTTTTTTTGTGTTCTTGGTTTCTTGAAATGTCTAGAGAATTCTATGAATTTTATGAAGACTTGGTCTTCTTTTAAGTCATTCACTTAATTCCCATATGGGCTTGGCCCATTAAGAACGAAGTTGGATGGCCAACCTTGGCCCAAAGTGATCTAGCCCATTTTTTTTTTTTTGCACTTCATGACAAATTTTAATTTTTTCCAATTTCCAAATTTTTTCTTCGTCTTCCTCCATATTTCCACGAGTCATATTGCGAATATACCTTTTTACCCCTAGCCTTACTAATACTTCCACTTCAAGATTTTCATAAGCAACTTGTATGCTTAACAAAATAAAAATATGGCCTTGCTTATTGTCTTCCCGCGATTGTCTTGAATTTTCCGATTTCCCAAAAATGCGGATATAACATCCTCCCCCCCTTTAGAACATTCGTCCTCGAATGTTAAACTGGCCTCGTAGTGTATCATAATACTTCGGGGAGGTCTCCTTCGTAGACATCTCACATGTCGCTTAACATATCCCTTGTAGGAGCTTAGGTTGCCTTTATGTCGTAGGTCAATTGAGTTAGCTCCGAACGCTAGCCCTGCATTAATAAGTCCCCTTTTTTTTGGATCTTGAATCGTCATAGTACATTTTAGGTCTAACATGCTCTCCCCTCCTTTGTTCAGAGGGTCTACACACGCCTATGCCCTTTAAATAATCGTCACCTTCCGCGGTCTTTTACAATTGTAATTCCTTCTTTGCGGAGTTTGTCGCGTCTATTCCCTTGCCAGATATGTTCCCGTATATCACCGCCTTAGGGCTTTCTAGCCTTAACTAGTGTGGGTTCGGCATCGGTCTTACCTATGACATCCGTACTTATATCCTTCATCACGTCTTTTAAATTTCTTTCAGCTAGCGTATTCCATGTATTGCGACACTATTTGTTAGGGTTCTACAGTCACAGATAAGATGTCATATACATATATACACTTCCACCACTATTTTACTTACAAACACTTCCAAAAGCTAATCAAACTTTCTTTAGTCCTGAAGCTCTGTCATACTTTCTCCCCTTCTGCTAGTCTAGTCCATTTCGGCCTACACGACTTCTATAGGGTTTCTAACCACTTCACACACCCTAATTTACTTTAGGCTACCTAATTTCACATTTGTTTCTTGTTTCCACATTTATGAAATTTTCAGCATATTTCCCAGGGGGTCACTCATCTTGATATTGCTCTCACCCTAGCACGCTTAACCTTGAAACTTTGGTGCATTTTAGTACGTGAATGCTGGTATAATTATATCGACAGCCCCGCACTACCTATTTCACATAATATGGGACAACTTGGGGTCTTAGCAGTTTTCAAAACGCCCGCGTAACACGTCTTTTCTTTTAATTACAATTCTAACCTCCGCAATACCCAGTATTCGTCCTTTTACATATGTATATGGCTACTTTTGTCCTAAATTTCCACACTCCCAGTAGTGGCGAAAACACCTTAGTCGCAACAGGCATAGACATCCCAGCTTGTTTGATTTAGCTCGGGTTCCCCCCTAATATGTTCAGCGATTTAGGGCGCGATATCTGACACGTAGAACCTGGATCAATCGATACTTGTACATTGTAGAAAAATACTGATAATATACCTGGAACGACATCAGGGGATGGCTCAGGATCCTGTCGGCCAGCTAGTGCATAGGTATGATGTTGGGGTCCACTCGAACTGGGTATTCCTTCTCGGTCTCTATCGCAGCCTACTGCTATCTGGGACCTTTGCATTGGAGGGTGCGCCAATGATTGTGAGTCGACTGCTACCCCCGTGGGCTGAACCCTTCCTCTGCCACGTCGAAATAGGCAGTCGCGCATGTAATGACCTGACTTAGCACAGGTATAACAAATACCTGAACCCGCGCGACACGACCCTGCATGTAATCTACGGCACTGGGGGCATCGTAGTATGGATGGTCTCCGCTGACTAAGCTCACCGCTAAACTGGGAACCCAAAACTCCGTATCCCTGACCTGCCCCGGCGGGCTGAGTTTGGTCTCTGTCGTACCTCCGTGGGCAATCATGCATCAAATGGCCAATCCGACAGCAGGCAAAACAAGAACTTGTATCTAAGTAACACTGTTCCGAGTGTGGCCTGCCACATCGTGCACACCGCGGTGGGGTAGCCCCATACTGCTAAAGTCGGCTCTATGCCGGGATCCCGAAACCCTGGCACTCTGATCTGGTCCTGAATACCCGGAATGTTCCTGTGCCTGTCTCCCTCTATACTCACTTCTAATTTCGAAAGATCTAGCCCTTTTTCTGCGACCCCTATCACCAGATCCCACGCCCTGTTGTTGAGCTTGAACGGCTACTAGTTGGGTTAACAAAAGGATGGCCTGTCTCATTTCTTGAATTGGAGCATCAGGTGAGGGAATTGGGGGTGCTGGAGCT
Source organism: Lycium barbarum (assembly GCF_019175385.1). Classification (NCBI taxonomy): domain Eukaryota; kingdom Viridiplantae; phylum Streptophyta; class Magnoliopsida; order Solanales; family Solanaceae; genus Lycium; species Lycium barbarum. Next base: position 117,111,231 of record NC_083337.1, read on the forward strand.
GAAGTGGAAACTCCTTCTTGCTCCCCTAATATCGGCGGAGTGCGATCAGCACGAGAGGAAGCCTTATTATGGGATTCACCCGCCTTAATATTTACCAGTGGCTCCCGTCCAGTTCGCCTTTCTGTTGCCATCTTGCCCTCCTCGGGGACTGTAACTTTCATCTTCTCAGGTATCGCTGAAAATGTAACACTGGGTTAGGAAGAAGGAAAACCTCTTATTATAGCTCTATCGCACGATCTAGAATACAAAGAAGGTCCTATTTCCTAAATGCCCTGCAGTCTCCTGCTTATAAGCGTGGCGCGCTACACACCCATAAACAGGACTCTACTGGACACGGCTCGTAGACAAACCCCTAGGACCGAACTACTCTGATACCACTTCTGTCACGACCCAACAAGGGCCGCGACGGGTACCCGATACTTGTACCGAGCACCCCCTATCTCATATCGTATTCTTATTACTAAGTGGGAACTAAGTGGGCCGTATGAACTGTACTATATTTTTTTTTCTACTTACCATTAACACTAGTAGCATAGTTATAAACATAGGCTAACAAACTCGGCTAGCACTTTATACAACAACGAGGACCATCAAAAGTACAAAACATCTAACTGTACATATCTGTCTACGAGCCTCTAAACATAGTACTCATATACATAGGAAGGGCCGAGTACTGCCGTGCCCGAATATATAGACAAAATAGTACCAAGGAACTGAGGCTCCGAGACAACTGGAGCGCTGCCACTTACTGCTGATAGAACTCCTAGGAATCAGGTTCGTCTACCTGCTGACCTGCGCGGCATGAAACGCAGCATCCACAAGAAGGGACGTCAGTACAAATAGTGTACCGAGTATGTAAAGCATGGAAGATAATACAACAGAAACATAGAGTATGATTATCAATATCATAGGGTCATAGGACATATAATGAGACGAGAAAGTAACCTATACATCAGAATACTTTTTTTTCAGGCCGGATACCATGCATGCCTATCTGTCTTTTGAAAACATTTCTTTTTCATATTCATAGAAAATAGAGCTTATTTCACATTGTATCATGTCATAGCATATCATAGTATATCATGTAATATCATAGCACCGAACAATGTCGGCTCGCCCACATTGCGCCGAAATACATCGGCTCGCCCATATATCCCGCGTCCGGGCATCCCGCGTCCGGGATGATAAGCCAGCTGACCAGGTGGCAATGAAACATGTTTCCCTTCCCATCCCCATGTATCCCTTCCCCCCACCCCATGTACATATTCATATTTCATATACATATATCATATAAGCATGCAGGAGAGCCCAAAGAAAATCATGTAGCCATCGGAGTGACGTAAGGTCGGTGACCTCCGATTACGATACCACTTCTGTCACGACCCAGCTAAGGGCCGCGACGGGTACCCGGAGCAATTACCGAGCACTGCTTACCCTACTGCTTGTCTCGCTCATTTAATACTCTTTTATCAATTTTACATACCAATTGTAGGAAAATCATATTTAATCAAAATATAAATACTTTATATACATTTGACCCTTGGCCATCAAAATAACATACGTACATATGAAAACATCTTGTGAGACCATCTAACCCACACTACGTATCTACGAGCCTCTACTAACATAATGAATACATGGACGGAACAAGACTCCGTCATGACCAAAATATGCATGTATGAATGTACATCAAAAGAATATTCATAAGCACCTCCGAACAATGGAGTGCTATCTATCAGCTAACAGCTACTGAGGACCTGGGCCAAGCTCTCCTCCCTGTCTACCTGTGGGCATGAACACAGCGTCCGAAGAAAGGATGTCAGTACGAATATTGTACCGAGTATGAGAGGCATACATAATGAAAGGAAACATCAATAATATGGGGATAACATCAACATGAGACATCTGGATCTGGCTGATAAACATAAATGAAGTAATGCATGCTATCTTACTCATACTCATCCTCATGACATGTATGCATCATATGCAAGCTGCCCGTCCATGTCGGAACGGTGTGATAATCAATAATATTAGCCCGCGTCCAGGCCTCCCGCGTCCGGGGTACCATCTCATGCCGCCCACTAGTGGTGTCTGCCCACGCCCGTAGGTCGTGGTGTATCCGTATCGCCGCCCGCCGAAGCGGTGTCTGACCGGCCAACTAGGCCCGGTGTGAATGCAATCATGACATGCTTAATGGAAATACTCATAGTGATATGCTTATCATAAAGTACTTATCTTATCGTAATGCGTATAAATGACTTAAGATCAACTTTACTCTATCGGGGTGACGTAAGGTCGTGATCCCCCGATTACATTATGGAACCATCATAGACATTCTGCCTCACCTTGAAAGGACTAGTACATGAGGTGAGTGTAGGCAAGGAATAACATCATCATCATTCTAGTGTCATCATATCGTATAACATATCTCATATAGGCATTCATAGGTATAAGCTTTTAACTCCTTAGAATAAAAGAACTTATGAAAGGAATAGGGATTTAAGTTAAAAGATTCATGCCATTAGAAATAAGGACTAGCCTCACATACCTTGGTCGTTTAGATAAGATATCGCTCACTTCTTCTCCGTCGATATCACGTCGTTACCTTCATAAGAGAATTCGTATCAACATTAGTAACTGACTATACGAAAGCGTCGCTAATTCTAGGAGAAGTCGGACAACGCTTCCTTCGCTCACACCACTTTTCTCATGTTTTACATTAACTCCCAACATTCATAATATTACTCGCAATATCATAATCGACAATCGTCATTTACGTACATTTGGCAAAATCCACCATTTTCCTCCAATTTTCCCTTATTTCTACTTCTAGCTCGTCCTTGCGTTTTCATGCATTTAATGCTTGTTTCATGATATAAACATCATTTATAACGTATTAGTACTCACAATTCCATTCCACTATCATTCATTTATGTCACTATTCACTCATTATTGACCCATTTCTATGTTCTTCTACATTTCAAGTGTCTAAGCTATCCAATACTTCAAACAACATGGAAAAATCATGAAACTTACCTTGGATGATGGTTGAACAATCCTTAAGTTGAAATACTTCACTTAGCCAAACCCTAGTTCCACCTTCCTTGGAATTTCTTCACTTAGATGATCCTTTATTGTGTTCTTACACTTGATTTCATGAATTTTGTGGTGTTGATCTTGATATCCCCTTTAATTCTCTTGAAGTCTTGTGGAGGAATTATTTGGATTGTTCTAGAGGTCTCTTGAGTTGTTGGATGAATAATGAAATAATATGAAGCCTATCCCTTTTTAAAATCACAAAATCTGATCTTTAATGAATTCTTGTCGGGGTGAACAGTGGTCGTAAACCACCATATACGGACCGTATTTTGATTTACGGTCCGTCCACTGTGGTCGTATTTAACCATTTCAAAGACAGAAAGTTTTGGCTGATGGACATGGTAGTTTACGACCTGGTTTACGGACCGTAAACCAGTTTACGGGCCGTAAACTGGGTCGTATTTAACCATATCATCACTGGCCAGAACTTGAGATTTTTGCCCAGCTGAAGGACGATTGCACTATACGGTCTGTAAATCACTTTACGGGCCGTATAGTGCCATATACGACCACTGGACAGAAAATTTTCCGCGACTTTCTTATTTTCCAAAAATTCTTAATTAGCCATTCCCGGCTTAATAAAACATCACTCGCTCAACTTTTCATCATTCCACTCATCATACAAGTACGGAGAAATTTCTGAGGTGTAACAGATCCAGTCCAGAACAACATGGCTCACTGGACCAAACATACTGTCTAACATACGGTCAGTGGAAATTATACGGACCGTATGTTGGTCCGTATAAAGTGGTCCGGCCAGCTTTGGTGAATTAATATAAGGGACCCTTTTCATTTCATTTTCATTTCATTCCCACTCTCCACAAGTCAAGAGACCTCTAGAACATTCTTTAACACTCATCCACAAGAAAATCAAAGGAAATCCATGATCAATAACACCAAATCCATGAGACAAAGTGTATGAAACCTAGCTAAAGTTCGTCTATCTCAAGAAAACCCAAAGGAAGTGAAGTAGGGTTTTGATGCTAGAGGAGTAATTCCATTCAAGGCTTGTTCAACCATCATCTAAGGTATGTTTCATGACTAAACCATGTTGTTTAAGTTATTGGAAGGTTGAGATACTTGAATTGTAGAAAGACATAGGAAATGGGTCATTAATGAGTGAATAGTGTCATGGTTGGATGGTAGTTGGATTGAATCATGAATGTTGGTGTGTTGTGATTATGAATACGTTATAAATGACATTTAGACCATGAAATAGGTATTATATACGAGAAAACGCGATAGTAAGCTATAACCATAAATGTGGAGAAATTGAAGAGAAATGGTGGATTGTGGTCAATGTATATGAATGATGATTGTTGATTGCAATGTTGTGAATGTTGTTGTGAGCATTTGGGAGTTGATATAGAATGTGGGAAAAGTAGTATAAATGAAGGAAGTGCTGCCCAATTTTCCCTTGAAATAGTCACGCGTTTTTATAGTCGAATTAACTAACGTTAGTGTTAATTCTCTCTTGAAGGTAGAAACGTGATATCGGAGGAGAACAAGCAAGCGATAGCTTAGTTAAATATCAAAGGTATGTGAGGCTAGTCCTTTCTTTCTAATGGCATGAATCTTCTAGCATGATTTTCCTTCCTCTTCGTGAGTTCCTATATTCCGGAAAGCTAAAAGCCTATATCTATGAATGGCATATAAGATAAGAGATATGAGATGATGATTCTATAATGTTAATGATGTTATTTATTTCTTACACTCAGCTTATGTGCTAATTCCTTCAAGGTGAGGAAGAATATCAATGATTGCTCCATAATGAAATCGGGGGATCACGACCTTACGTCACCCCGATAAAGTGTAGTTGATCTTGAGCCTTCTGCATGTACTATGATAAGATAAACATGTTATGATGATATTACACCGCGCCTATAAGGCCGAGCAGTCACCGCCAAGGCGGGCAACTATACACCATGGCCAAATGGCATGGGCAGACACCACTAGTGGGCGGCATGAGATGATACCCTGGACGCGGGAGGCCTGGACGCAGGCTGATGTTATGATTATCACACCGATCCGATATGGACGGGCAGCTTATACATTATGCATATATGATACGATGATGAGTATGAGTAAGACAGCATGAATCACTTCATTTATATTTGACAGTCAGACATAAATGTTGCATATTGATATTTCCTCTCTATATCATTGTCTTATTTCATTGTTTATGCCTCTCATACTCAGTACAATGTTCGTACTAACGTCCGTTTTCTTTGGACGATGTGTTCATGCCCATAGGTAGACAGGGATGTGAGCTTGATCCTGATTCGTAGAAGCCAGTAGCTGATTGAGAGCACTCCATTGTTCAGAGGTGCTTATGATGATTCTTTTGTGTATATGTATTTTGGGCATGACGGGATCTTGTCCCGTCCTTATGTCTAGCACTCCAGTAGAGGCTCGTAGATACGCAGTGTGGGTTAGATGGTCTCACGAGAGGTTATTGTGTATATATATATTATTTTGATGGCCGAGAGGCATATGTATATAAAAGTATTTATGTTCCTATATGAAATATGATTTTCCTACAATTTGAGTATAAATGTGATAAAAGAGCTAGATGAGCATGATGAGAAATAGAACGAGCGGTGCTCGGTGGTTAGCCCCGGATACCCGTCGCGGCCCCTAGTTGGGTCGTGACAGCAACACTCAAGTGGAGCTTCTCTTCTTGCACCAAAACCCTAACTCACTTCTCTTGAGTTTTCTTGGCTTGGATGAACTTTTAATGGGTTTCATACACTTGATTCCATGGATTTGGTGTAGTAAATCTTGGTTTTCCTTTAGTTTCTTGTGGAAGAATGATGGAGAAGGTTCTAGAGGGTTCTTGGAGAGAGGAGAGTGGAAGATGAAATGAAATAAAATGAAGGAGGGTCTTTATATTATTTCATGAAATCAGTCCCGACCAAGATGGACGGTGCGATCAACCGAGCGTCGATCTGGCCATCGAAGTAGTTAAATTTCCAGTGAGCAATCTGTCGTCTCTTTTCATCCGAAGGTGAGAAGAACGGTCCGTAGAACAGATCGACGGAGCGTCGACCTGTTCATCGAATGGTCTTCACTCCAGCTCAAATTTACCGCACAATCGACGAAGCGTCGACTCATCTGACGGTACAAAGAACGACCGTCGAACCCCCTTTCGTAGGACTGCGGTGAAGTTTCTTTCAACGAGATTTTCTCTCTTGCCTTTAACTTCTTTGGAATCTTTATTAGAGTTATTAAGTATCCCTTCTTACTTGTAGGGACATCATGTTCACCTTAACTTACGTTAGTCCCTTCACTGCTCAGCAACCCAAAGTTCCAAGGTGTAACATTCTTCCCCCCTTTTGTAACATTCGTCCTCGAATGTTAAGTACTCGGGAATTCTACAAAAATTTCACCAGAGTTTCCCCTATAATATGGCGCTACCATCCTGTCACAACAGCCCATAATAATCTGCCTCACAGGGCTACAACACAATAAAACTCTATGAAACACTTACAAAAACTCCCGAAGATAGGGGATATAATATCTGAGTAATGATGGAAATTGGGGTGTTCAGATACTCTAATTATTACACTTCATTTACTGTATACATACCTTATATTGCCGGCGTTTCATCTTGAACCTCTCCTGAGGGTTGGAATAAGTGTCGATACTTGGATTTCATTTTTCTCTTCCGCTTCCCAAGTTATCTCTTCTCGACTGTTATTCCGCCATAAGACCTTAACGGAAGCAACTTTATTGTTTGGAAGTCTTCGTACTTGCCTGTCTAAGATGGCAATGGGTACTTCTTCATAGGTTAGCTTTTCTTTCACTTGCACATCACTCATTGGGACAATCCTCATACGATCTCCAACACACTTGCGGAGCATTGAGACATGAAAAACTGGGTGAATTGATTCAAGCTCCGAAGGTAAGTCCAATTCATAGGCTACTTGGCCCACCTTACGGATAATTCTATAGGGTCCAATGTAGCGGGGACTCAATTTCCCTTTCTTGCCAAATCTCATCAGTCCCTTCATTGGCGATACCTTCAAAAATACCCAATCATTAACCTGAAATTCTAGGTCTCGCCGACGATTATCCGCATAAGATTTTTCGCGGCTTTGGGCTGTCAATAATCGATCCCGGATCACTTTGTCTTTTTCTACCGCTTGCTGAACAATTCCGGGCCTATTAGTTGTACCTCTCCTATTTCAAACCATCCAATTGGGGACCTACATTTCCTTCCATATAGGGCTTTATACGGAGCCATTTGGATACTGGAATGGTAGCTATTGTTGTAAGCAAACTCAATAAGGGATAAGTGATCATCCCAGCTACCACCAAAATCTAATACACATGCCCGTAGCATATCTTCCAAAGTTTGAATAGTACGTTCGGCTTGTCCATCAGTCTTTGGATGAAATGCCGTGCTAAGCTTCACCTGGGTACCTAGACCTTCTTGAAAGGACTTCCAGAACATGGCTGTGAACTGTGCTCCTCTATCTGTAATAATGGATAATGGAACACCATGAAGTCGCACAATCTCTTTGAGATACAATCTTGCATAATCTTTTGCGGAGTACGTGGTTCTGACTAGGAGAAAATGAGATGCCTTTGTCAATCTGTCCACAATTACCCATATAGAATCATACTTTCCTTGGGAACGGGGCAATCCTATAATAAAATCCATATTGATAATCTCCCATTTCCACGTAGGAATTTCCATCGCTTGCAATAGCCCTCTTGGCTTCTGATGTTCGATCTTTACTTGTTGGCAATTTGGACATTGGGCTACAAATTCTGCTATGTCTCTCTTCATGCCTTCCCACCAATACATCATTTTGAGATCGTGGTACATTTTTTTTCACCTGGGTGAATAGAATACCGAGAATAATGAGCTTCTTCCAGAATTCGTCGGCGCAATTCTGCAACATTCGGAACACATATCCTGCTTTGGTATCTAAGAATCTCATCCATCGAAGTTTTAAATGGAGATCTCTCCTTTTCATGAAGTGTGTCTCTATACTGGCTCAGCTGAGGATCTTCATACTGACGCTCTTTCACTTCCACATTCAGGGACGAAACTGTGGAATCATTAATACCAATCCCTGCACTACCCGAATCAATTACACGTATTGCAAGATTAACTAGCTGGTAAAGCTCGTGAATTATTTCCTTCCTTTCCGGTGGAACTTCGCATAGGCTACCCATTGATCAGCGGCTAAGCGCATCGGCTACTACATTTTCTTTTCCGGGGTGGTATAAAATATTCACATCATAATCTTTCAGCAATTCTAACCACCGCCTTTGTCGCAGACTTAACTCCTTCTGTTTGAAAATGTACTGAAGGCTTTTATCATCGGTATAGATGTCAACATGTACACCATACAAGTAATGTCTCCATATCTTTAATGCATGAATAACCGCAGCTAATTCGAGGTCATGAGTTGGATAGTTCTTTTCATGCTTTCGCAACTGTCTCGAAGCATAAGCAATAACTTTACCGTGTTGCATTAACACACATCCTAACCCAACACCGGAAGCATCACAGTATACAACATAACTATCTGACACTTCTGGAAGTGTTAAGATTGGAGTTGAGGTCAATCTGTCCTTCAACTCTTGGAAACTGCACTCACAAGCGTCATTCCATTGAAATTTAGCTGACTTCTAGGTTAGCTTCGTCAATGCGGCTGAAATAGATGAAAAACCCTCTACGAATCTTCTATAATAACCAACCAATCCCAGAAACTACGAACTTCGGTAGGCGTCGTAGGCCTTGGCCAATTCTTTTCCGCTTCAATTTTCTGAGTATCAACTCGAATACCATCATCTGAAATAACATGGCCCAGAAATGTTACGGAATTCAGCCAAAACTCGCACTTTGAACATTTTGCATATAATTCTTGAGCTCGAAGAATTTCAAGTACGATACGCAAGTGATCTGCATATTCTGGTTCTGTGCGAGAATACACCAGAATATCATCAATGAATACTATCACAAACAAGTCCAAGAGTGGCCTGAACACATTTTTCATCAAATTTATAAACACGGTCGGAGCATTGGTCAACCCAAACGACATCACCCGGAATTCATAGTGGCCATATCTTGTTCTGAAAGCTGTTTTGGGAATATCTTCTTCTCTAACCCTCACTTGATGATAACCCGGCCTCAAGTCTATTTTAGAAAACCACTTCCCACCCTGTAGTTGATCAAATAAATCATCAATCCTGGGGAGAGGATATTTTTTCTTTATCGTCACCTTGTTCAACTGCCTATAATCGATGCACATTCGTAGGGAACCATCTTTATTTCTTACGAACAAGACTGGTGCTCCCCACGGGGATGAACTGGGTCTAATAAATCCCTTCTCAAGCAAATCTTTCAACTGCACCTTTAGCTCTTTCAATTCTGCCGGAGCCATTCGATAAGGAGGAATAAAAATAGGCTTGGTGTCCAGCAACACATCAATGGCGAAGTCAATTTCTCTTTCTGGAGGAAGGCCTGGAAGTTCATCTGGAAATGCATCCGGAAATTCATTTACTACCGGAACAGATTGGAAAGTTGGCTACTTTGCTTCGGTATCATGAACTCGGACTAGATGATAAATGTAGCCTTTGGCTATCATCTTTCTTGCCGTGAGATAGGAAATAAACCTACCTCTTGGAGATGCTGTATTACCCTTCCATTCAAGCACGGGTTCTCCCGAAAATTGAAATCGAACTACTTTCATCCGGCAATCAACATCAGCATAGCATGAGGCCAACAAGTCCATACCCATAATCACATCGAATTCTAACATTTCAAGCTCAACAAAATCAACCTTAGTTTGGCGATCATATATCACTATCACATAATTTTTATACCCTTGCCTAGCTATCACGGGATCACCAACCGGAGTAGATACCTCAAAAGGTTTGATTGGCTCAAGTTTCACCCCAATACTACCAGCGACATAAGGGGTAATATAGGAAAAAGTAGAACCCGGATCTATCAAGACATATACATTATAGGAAAATATGCATAATGTACCTGTAACCACATCTGGGGAGGACTCAAGATCCTTTCGTCCGGCTAAAGCATATATACGGGGCTGAGTGGCACCTGAAGTAGGTAATCCCCCTCAGCCTCCACCTCGGCCTGCTGGAATTTGAGGAGTCTGCCCTATCGGGCGCATTGAAGACGAGCCAGCTGCTGATCCTATGGGCTGAATCCCCACTCTACAGCTCGTTGACAGGCAATCTCGCATCATATGCCCAACCTGGCCACAGGCATAGCAAGCATCCGAACCTTGGCGACACTGTCCAGAATGTAGTCTACCACACTGGCTGCATCGCGGTACTGAGGGTCTCCCCAGACTATAATCTTCCCTGAACTGAGAATCCGAAGCCCTCGAACTCTGACCCAGTCCTGAACGAGAGGAGCGATCAAATCTCCTACCCGTGAACCTAGGAGGTGCACTAGTCACCGACTGGCCTGAATGTTGGGAATAAGTCTGCCTCGATCCCCCTCTATAATCACTGCCTGCCCCCATAGATCTGGCCCTCTTGCTTTGCCTTCTATTAATATCATGATCACCTCTTGGTGGTGGCTGTCGTCCCTCTAAGTTCTGGGCGTGGGCTTGTATTCGGGAGATATCCATCCCTTCTTGTAGCGAAGCTGCCAAACAATCCTTGAACAAATGTGGCCCCAAACCACTCACAAACCTGTGCACCCTATCTCCCATATCGGCCACCATAGTCGGGGCATACCTAGCAAAGGAATTAAATTGTAGGCTATACTCCCGGGCACTCATGTTTTCTTGCTTCAAATTTAGAAATTTGTCCGCTCTAGCTCAGCGGACCTCGGGCAGCAAATAATGGCAAATGAAGGAATCGACGAATTCTTGCCAAACGGGAGGAGGCGCATTCTCTTTTCTCGATGCTATCCAATTATTATACCACAATACCGCCACATCTCGGAGTCTATAAGATGCCATCTCCACGGATTCAGTCTCGGAGGCATGAATAATTCTAAATGTTCTTAACATCTCATTAATAAAACCTTGTGGGTCTTCATTCGGCTTTGAACCGAAAAACTCCGAAGGATTCAAACTCATAAAATCGCGGGCTCGGGTGCTAGCTGACCGATCACTTGGGCCCGCATTTTACCGATGTGTCTGCGCGGCAACCAATTGTGTCAATAAATGGATAGCCTCGGTCACTTGTTGACCCGAAGCAACTGGTGGAGGAACTGGAGCTGAAGCTCTCTCTCATTCTTCTACATTGGGCGGGGTGGAGGAAGTATTAGATAGGGCCTCATTATGTGACTCGCTCTCTACTACATCCGTCGGCGGCTCTCTTACTACTCGCCTGTTTGCCGTAGTCTTGCCTTTGTGGGCGGCTGTAGGTTTTCCCTTTGGCGACATTTCTGAAATCACAACACACTATTAGGGAGGGTAAAATCTTATACATGGCTCTATCGCACGATCTCATAAGAAGAAAGATGGTCATTTTCCGAAATGCCCAGTAGCCACTTGTTTATTAGCGTGGCGCGCAACACACCATAAACAAGACTCTACTAGACACGGCTCGAAGACACTTCCTAGGACTGAACTGCTCTGATACCACTTCTGTCACGACCCGACCAGGGGCCGCGACGAGTACCCGGGGCTAGCCACTGAGCAACCCTCATTCTACTGCTTATCATATTCATTAAGCGTCTTTTTATCAAAATCATACTCAAGTTACAAGAAAATCATCTTTCATTCGAAGATATAAATACTTTTATATGCATAAGCCTTTTGGTCATTGAAATAATATATACATATATATACATGTGATCGCAATCTCGTGAGACCATACCACCCACATTGCGTATCTACGAGCCTCTACTAGAGTACTAGACATACGGAAGGGACAGGACCCCGTCGTCCCAAAAACATACATGTACATAAAAGGATAACCATGAGCACCTCCGGAACAATGGAGTGCTCTCAAAACAGCTACCAGCTCCTACGAGTCTGGATCAAGATCACCTCCCTGTCTACCTGTTGGCATGAACACAACGCCCAAAGAAAACGGACGTCAGTACGAACACTGTACTGAGTATGATAGGCATAAACAATAATATCACATCAATGAAATAAAGGAAGTATCAATAAGGAACATCTGTATCTGACTGTCAAATAGAAAGGAAGTGATGCATGCTAGCTTACTCATAATCATCATCATATCATATATGCAAAAACATATAGAAGCTACCCGTCCATATCGGATCGGTGTAAATAATCATTAGCCTGCGTCCAGGCCTCTCGCTTCCGGGGTGTCATCTCATGCCGCCCACTAGTGGTGTCTGCCCATGCCATCTGGCCATGGTGTATAGCTGCCCGCCTTAGCGGTGACTGCTCGGCCAAATAGGCGCGGTGTTATATCATCATCATCATAATATGCTCATCATAGTGCATGCATAAAGGCTCAAGGATAACTACGCTGTATCAGGGTGACGCAAAGTCGTGATCCCCCGATTTCCTTATGGAGCACTCATTAACATCCTGCCTCACCTTGAAGGGAATAGTATATGAGGTGAGGGTAAGCAATAAATGTCATCATTGACGCTTTAGGAACATCATATTATGAACATCTATAACTTTTGTACTTTAACTCATTACCTTGTGTAGCTATTTCGGAATATAGACTCATATCTTTCCGGAACTTAAGAGATTCAGGGAGAAGAAAGAAAGTCATAATATAGGATTCATGCCATAGAAAGAAAGGACTAGCCTCACATACCTTTTGCGCTTAACTAATCTATCGTTCGCTTGGTTTCCTTTGGTGCCCACATTTGTACCTTCAAGAGGAATCGCATTAACATTAGTTACTCGGCTATAAGAACATTTCACTATTTCTAGAGAAAATTGGGCAGCACTTCCTTTGTTTATACTACTTTTCCCACATTCTATATCAACTCCCAAACGTTAATAACAACATTCCCAATATAGCAACAACAATCATTATTTACCTACACTTACCACAATTTACCATTTCTCTTTGATTTCTCCACAATTATGGTCATAATTCATTATTGCACTTTTTCACAAATAATACTTATTCCATATTCTAGATGTCGTATGTAAGATATTTACAATCACAACATACCAATATTCATCATCCACCCCAAACTACCACTCAATAATGACACTATTCACATATTCATGACCCAATTTCTATGTCTTTCCACAATCCAAGTGTTACAACTTTCAACCACTCAAACCATATAAAAGGGTCATAAAACCTACCTTAGATGATGGATGAACAACACTCAAATGGAGCTTCTCTTCTTGCACCAAAACCCTAACTCACTTCTCTTGATTTTTTTTGGCTTGGATGAACTTTTAATGGGTTTCATACACTTGATTCCATGGATTTTGTTACACCTCAGAAAATCCTCCATTGTTGCAAAAGTGAATGAACTAGTGAGGAGTATGAGTATACGATATTTTCATAAGTAAGAAATGAAAATTGATGGCCCTAAGTAAGATTCCAAAGGCAATTGCAATAAGAGATAGGTTGTGCTCCATAATGACTAATTATAGGTTCTGAAAATGTGGAAAGTTGCAGGTTTGCATTTTGGCCAGTTAGACGTAAAGTGAAATACGGACCGTAAAGTGGTATACGACCCGTATACTGCCATGTCATATTTCAACATCCAAAACTTCAAATTTCTGTCAATGTTCAAATGGTTAAATACGACTTGGAATACGAACCGTAAATTGAAATACGGCCCGTAAACTGCGATCGTAAATCACCATGATCCCCAGCATACCTTTCTGGTTTTGTTATGCTAAAATACGACAACGAAATACGGCCCGTAAACTGGGTTTACGAACACTGTGCACTTTCGACGATTGTTCATTTCAGATCAGATTTTTAGGTTATTAAAAAGGGGACCAAGTTTATTATTTCATATCATTTCACTTCTACATGACACCCCTTCTCTCTAAAACATCTCTATACATAAATTCCACAAGAATTCAAGGATATTTGGTCATCAACAACATAAACTAAGTGAATCAAGTATAAGAAAACCCATTAAGGATCATACAAGTCAAGAAATCTAATTGGAGATAAACTAGGGTTTTTCTCAAGTGGAGTATTATCAACCAAGGCTTGTTCCTATGACATCTAAGGTAAGAATTATGATGTTTCTATGTTGTTTAAGGTATTTAAGAGTTGAAAAACTTGGATTGTAGAGAGGTATGGCAAAATGGGTCATGAATGTGGAATAGTGCCATTTTGAGAAATTGTTTGAATTGAGTTATGAGTCTTGATGTATTGTGATGTAAATGTGTTATAAATGATGTTGAGAACATGAGGTGAGAAATGTACGTGAATGGACACAGTCGTGTGTTATAGCCATGAATAAGGGTAATTGAAAGCAAATTGAGAAATGTGGATAATGTGGATGAATAATGACTATTGTTATGGTATTGTGAATATATTATTGACGTTTGGGAGTTGATATACGTTATGGAGGAATGTCGTATAAATGAATGAGATGCTGTCCGATTTTGTCTAGCTTTTGTCATATATGCTAGCTATCGATTCTAATGATAGTACGACTTTAACGAAGCTAGAAACGCTAGCATTGGAGGAGAAATCGCAAGTGTAGAATAGTTGAACGAAAAAGGTATGTAAGGCTAACCCTTCTTTCATAAGGCATGGTTCTTTGGCCAAACATCTAAATCTTCTATAAGGCTATGATATTCTTCAAATGATTCGATCTTCCGAGCTAGTAAGCTCATGTTTCTTGATACGCTACGATTGTACTAAACCCCTCGTATGACGAGTAAGCCTATAAAGATAAATGTGATGAATGACGATAATAGTAATAATGATGTTGATGACGATTATGATGATGATGTAAATAGTAAAGATGCTTATGAGCTATTATGATATGTGTCTATGTATGACTATTATGGAACCCCGAGCTTATAAGGCCGGGTAAGATATGCAAATAAGTATGTATATGATTACGAAATGCGCACACACCTCTGCAGATGGTACGGATAACCCTGACGCCTTGGTAGGGCCAAGTAGATGTAACCATAAAGCATTGGTAGGGCCAGGTATGAGTAACCTTGAGCCTTGGTTGGCCAAGTATGTATAAAACACCGATCCTGCATGGTCGGGTATATTATGTAAATGCTATGTGTATGATATGATTATATACATGATATGGATACGAATATGAATACGAACATATTATGATATGAATGTGAATAAGGGTATGTATGCGAACATGAGTACATATATGGAACGGATACGGATATGGATGTATGTACGTAAATACGCATTAGAAACGGAAAGATCCTATGTAAGGCAAGTAAGTGCCTATGACGATGATAACACCGCCTCCCATCTTGTTCTATTTCTTATGTTGCTTATTATGCTTCTATATTGAAATTGATCATGCTTTACATACTCAGTACATTCTTCATAATGACGTCCTTTTATTTGTTGACGCTGCGTCATGCCCGCAGGTGCACAGGGAGATAGGCTCGATCCATAGCTGTATTCTCAGAGACTACATAGCAGAGCTCCATTTCATTCGGAGCCATAGCTTTTGGGTACTTATTCTTTTGTGTATATAATTATGGGCATAGAGGGGTCCTGTCCCGCTTATGTGATATGTTATACTCTTCTTAGAGGCTCATAGACATGTGAATATGGTTAGATGTGTCTGGCCTTGTCGGTCTATATTTTGTATATTATTTTGATAGCCTTGACAGCTCATGTACATGGACGTGGTATAGATGCTAACCATGATATAAAAGCATTGTCGTCCAATGGGACTAGTATGAATGGTGATTAAAAATGTATGTTTAATTATGTGGCTCACCTAAATGTAAGGGAAGTGTAAGCCAAGAGGTGCCCGGGTGGGCTAGCACCGGGTGCTCTCTAGACGGGTCGTGACAAAAGTGGTATCAGAGCAGTTCAGTCCTAGGGTGTGTCTACGAGCCGTGTCTAGTAGAGTCTTGATTATGGGTGTGTTGCGCGCCACACTTATAAACAAGAAGCTGCTGACATTTTAGGAATAAATGACCTTCTTTCTTCATAAGAATCGTGCGATAGAGCTTCGATATAAGAAATTCTTGTCCCTTAATCATGTGTTGTGTATTTCAGAAATGCCTGTAAAGAGAAAGGCTACAGCAGTCCAAAAGGGCAAGACGGTGGCAGAAAAGCGGGCTGAAAGAGCACCGCCACTGGTAGTAGAGGAAAGTGAATCCCAGAGTGCGGCTCAATCTCAGTCCTCCCATTCAGTACCTATATTAGAGGAGCGTGAGGGAGCCTCAGCACCAGCTCCAGCAACTCCAGCTCCACCACCAGATGCTTCAGGCCATGATGTGAAAGAGGCCATACATTTCCTTACTCAGTTGGTTGCTGCCCAGACTCATCGGCAAAGTACAGGGCAAGGTGACAGGGCTGTTAGTGCAAGAGCCCGTGACTTCATGTTACACCTCGGAAGTTTCTCCGTACTTGTATGATAAGTGGAATGATGAAAAGTTGAGTGAATGATGTTTTGTTAAGTCGGGAATGGCTAATTAAGAATTTTTGGAAATAAGAAAGTCGCGGAAATTTTTTCAGCCAGTGGTCGTATACGGCACTATATGGCCCGTAAAGTGATTTACGGACCGTATAGTGCAATCGTCCTCCAGCTTGTCAAAAATCCCAGCTTTCTGTAAATGTTGAATATGGTTAAATACGACCCAGTTTACGGCCCGTAAACTGGTTTACGGACCGTAAACCAGGTCGTAAACTACCATGTCCATTAGCCAAAACTTTCTGTCTTTGAAATGGTTAAATACGACCACAGTGGACGGACCGTAAATCAAAATACGGTCCGTATATGGTGGTTTACGACCACTGTTCACCCCGACAAGAATTCATTAAAGATCAGATTTTGTGATTTTAAAAAGGGACTTAGGCTTCATATTACTTCATTATTCATCCAACAACTCAAGAGACCTCTAGAACATTCCAAATAATTCCTCCACAAGAATTCAACAGAATTAAAGGGAATATCAAGACCAACAACACTAATTTCATGGAATCAAGTGTAAGAACACATCAAAGGATCTTCTAAGTCATGAAATTCCCAAGAAGGTGGAACTAGGGTTTTGGCTAATTGAAGTATTTCATCTTAAGGATTGTTCAACCATCATCCAAGGTAAGTTTTATGATTATTCCATGTAGTTTGAAGTATTGGAAAGCTTAGACACTTGAAATGTAGAAGAACATAGAAGTGGGTCATTATTGAGTGAATAGTGACATAAATGAATGATAGTGGAATTGAACTATGAATATTGAAGTGTTGTGAATAAAAATACGTTATAAATGATGTTTATATCATGAAACAAACATTAAATGCATGAAAACGCAAGGATGAGCTAGAAGTAGAAATAAGGGAAAATTGGAGGAAAATGGAGGATTTTGCCAAACGCACGAAAATGACGATTGTCGATTATGATATTGCGAATAATATTATGAATATTGGGAGTTCATATAGAACGTGAGAAAAGTTGTATGAGCGAAGGAAGCGTTGTCCGACTTCTCCTAAAATTAGCGACACGTTCTTATAGTCAGTTACTAATGTTGATACGAATTCTCTTATGAAGGTAACGACGTGATATCGACGAAGAACAAGTGAGCGATATCTTAGCTAAACAACCAAGGTATGTGAGGCTAGTCCTTCTTTCTAAAGGCATGAATCTTTTAACTTGAATCCCTATTTCTTTCGTGAGTTCCTACAATCTAAGAAGTTAAAAGCTTATACTTATGATGACACTAGAATGATGATGATGTATTCCTTGCCTACACTCACCTTATGTACTAGTCCTTTCAAGGTGAGGCGGAATGTCCATGATGGTTCCATAATGTAATCGGGGGATCACGACCTTACGTCACCCCGATAGAGTAAAGTTGATCATGAGTCTTATATACGCATTATTATAAGATAAGTATTTTATGATAAGCATATTACTATGAGCATTTATATTGAGCATGTCATGAGCATTTCACACCGGGCCTAGTTGGCCGGGCAGACACCGCTTCGGCGGGCGGCGATACGGATACACCACGACCTACGGGCATTGGTAGACACCACTAGTGGGCGGCATGAGATGGTACCCCGGACGCGGGCTAATATTATTGATTATCACACCGTTCCGACAAGGACGGGCAGCTTGCATATGTTGCATACATGTCATCATGATGAGTATGAGTAAGATAGCATGCATTACTTCATTTATGATTATCAGTCAGATCCAGATGTCTCATGTTGATGTTATCCTCATATTATTGATGTTTCTTTTCATTATGTATGCCTCTCATACTCGATACAATATTCGTACTGACGTCCTTCCTTCGGACGCTGTGTTCATGCCCACAGGTAGACAAGGATGATATCTTGGCCTAGGTCCTCAGTAGCTGTCAGCTGATAGATAGCACTCCATTGTTCGGAGGTGCTTATGACTATTCTTTTGATGTACATTCATATATGCATATTTTGGGCATGACGGAGTCTTGTTCCGTCCATGTATTCATTATGTTAGTAGAGGCGCGTAGATACGCAGTGTGGGTTAAATGGTCTCACAAGATGTTTTCTTATGTATGTATATTATTTTGATGGCCAAGAGGCAAATGTATATAAAGTATTTATATTTGATTAAATATGATTTTCCTACAATCGGTATGTAGAATCGATAAAAGAGTATTAAATGAGTAAGATAAGTAATAGAGTGAGCGGTGCTCGGTAACTAGCTCCGGGTACCCGTCGCGGCCCCTAGCTGGGTCGTGACAGAAGTGGTATCAGAGCAGTTCGCCCTAGGAAGTGTCTACGAGCCGTGTCTAGTAGAACCTTGTTTATGGTGTGTTGCGCGCCACGCTAATAAACAAGAGGCTACAGGGCATTTAGGAAAATGACCATCCTTCTTCTCATGAATCGTGCGATAGAGCCATGTCTAGGATTATATCATTCCTAAAAGTGCGTTATGGTTTCAGAAAAATGCCGCCGAAAGGAAAAGCTACAGCTGCCCAGAAAGGCAAAGCTACGACGAAGAAGCGGGCAGAAAGGGAGCCTTCGGCGGGGTAGAGGAAAGTGAATCGCAAAGTGAGGCCGTGCCCAATGTAGAAGAGCAGGGAGGAGCCTCAGCTCCGATTCCTCCACCGGGTGCTTCGGGTCAACAAGTGTCCGAGGCCATACATTTATTGACGTAGTTGGTTGCCGCTCAGGCACAACGACAGAATGCGGGCCCAAGTGATCATTCAGCTAGTACAATAGCCCGTTATTTCCTTACTCTAAATCCTCCAGAATTTTTTGGGTCGAAGCCGGATGAGGACCCACAAGGTTTTATCGATGAAATGCTGAGGACGTTAACACTTATGCATGCTTTTGAGACTGAATCTGTAGAGTTGGCCTCATATAGACTCCGCGACGTGGCGGTACTATGGTATAAGAATTGGGTGATAACAAATGGGGAGGATGCACCACCTCCTGTGTGGCAAGAGTTTGTAGATGCCTTTATTCGTCACTACTTGCCACCTGAAGTCCGCCAAGCTCGAGTGGACAGGTTCTTGAATTTGAAACAAGGAATCATGAGTGCTCGCGAGTATAGTATGCAATTCAACCCATTGGCCCGGTGTGCTCCGACTATGGTGGCTAACATGGGGGACCGAGTCTATAGATTTGTGAGTGGTTTAGGACCGCACTTGTTCAAAGATTGCCTGACAGCGTCTTTTCAAGACGGGATGGATATTTCCCGGATACAGGCCCATGCTCAGAACCTTGAGGAACGACAACGACAACAGAGAAGTGATCGTGAGGGTGACAGAAGACAAGGTAAGAGGGCTAGATCTATGGGGGAGAGCAGTAAGTACCGAGGGGGACCGAGACAGACATATTCTAGGCACTCAGGTCAGTCAGTGACTAGTGCACCTCCAAGATTCTCAGATAGGAGGGTTGACCGTTCTTTTCAGTCAGGCCAGGGGAAGAGTTCGAGGGCCTCAGATTCGCAGTCTAGGGGAGACTTTAGCCAGAGGAGACCTCCAGTACCGCGGTGTAGCCAGTGTGGCAAACTACATTTCGGACAATGTCGTTAGGGTTCGGATGCTTGTTATGCTTGCGGGCAAGTTGGTCACATGATGAGAGATTGCCCCTCAGCGAGAGATAGAGCTGGGACTCAGCCTACAGGTTCAGCAGCGGGTTCTTCTTCAGCACGCCCGACAGCACAGACTCCTCAGACTACGGCAGGTAGGGGAAGAGGTAGAGGGGGAGAATCTACTTCAGGTGCTGTTCAGCCCCGTGTGTATGCTTTAACTAGGCGACAGGATCTTGTGTCTTCCCCAGATGTTGTCACAGTTACCTTGACTATATTTTTCCGTGACGTATATGCTCTGCTTGATCCAGGTTCTACCTTCTCATATATTACTCCGTATATCGCTGATTGTGTTGGGGTAAGACCTGAGCCAATTAAACCTTTCGAGGTATTCACTCCAGTTGGCGATCCTATAATAGCGAGGCAAGTATATCAGAACTGTGTAGTAATTATAGGTGGTCGTCAGACA
Organism: Lycium barbarum; assembly: GCF_019175385.1. Taxonomy (NCBI): domain Eukaryota; kingdom Viridiplantae; phylum Streptophyta; class Magnoliopsida; order Solanales; family Solanaceae; genus Lycium; species Lycium barbarum. Next base: position 117,131,910 of record NC_083337.1, read on the forward strand.
AGGGCTGATCTAATTGAACTTGAGATGATAGATTTTGACGTAATTATGGGTATGGACTGGTTGGCATCATACTATGCTAATGTTTGTTGCCGGACAAAGGTAGTTCGATTCCAATTTCCTGGGGAGCCCATACTCGAGTGGAAGGGTAATACAGTTTCCCCAAAGGGTAGGTTTATTTCCTACCTTAAGGCGAGAAAGATGATAGCCAAGGGTTATATTCGTCATCTAGTTCGGGTTCATGACACGGAAGCGGAAGTGCCAACTTTCCAGTCTGTCCCGGTAGTAAATGAATTCCCAGATGTGTTTCCCGACGAGTTACCAGGCCTTCCTCCAGAAAGGGAGATCGACTTTGCTATTGATGTACTACCAGACACCGAGCCTATTTCTATTCCTCCATATCGAATGGCTCCAGCAGAACTGAAAGAGCTAAAAGCACAGCTAAAAGATTTACTTGAGAAGGGGTTTATAAGGCCTAGTTCCTCGCCATGGGGAGCACCAGTCCTGTTCGTAAGGAAGAAAGATGGATCTCTACGAATGTGCATCGACTACAAGCAGTTGAACAAGGTGACAATAAAGAATAAATACCCTCTTCCTAGAATTGACGACTTGTTCGATCAATTGCAGGGCGCTAAGTGGTTTTCCAAGATAGACCTAAGATCGGGTTATTATCAAGTGAGGATCAGAGAAGAAGACATTCCCAAGACAGCCTTCAGAACGAGGTACGGCCATTATGAGTTCCGAGTAATGTCGTTTGGGTTGACAAATGCCCCGGCAGTGTTTATGAATTTAATGAATAATGTGTTCAGGCCGTTCTTGGACCTTTTTGTAATAGTGTTTATCGATGATATCCTGGTGTATTCTCGCACAGAATCAGAACATGCAGATCATCTAAGAATTGTTCTTTGCGTTCTTCGAGATCGGGAATTGTATGCAAAGTTTTCAAAGTGCGAGTTTTGGCTAAACTCAATGGCATTTCTAGGCCATGTTATTTCAGATGATGGTATCCGAGTCGACACTCAGAAAATAGAAGCTGTGAAGACTTGGCTAAGGCCTGCAACACCCACAGAAGTTCGTAGTTTCCTTGGGTTAGCAGGATACTATAGAAGATTTGTAGAGGGCTTCTTATCTATTTCAGCCCCATTGACAAAGTTAACCCAGAAGTCGGATAAATTCCAATGGAGTGATGCCTGTGAGCGTAGCTTCCAAGAGTTGAAAAACAGGTTGACCTCAGCACCAGTGCTAACACTGCTAGAAGGATCAGATGGCTATGTAGTATATTGTGACGCCTCCGGTGTGGGATTAGGATGTGTATTGATGCAGAATGGGAAAGTTATTGCATATGCTTCGAGACAGTTGCGAAAACATGAACAGAATTATCCCACTCATGATCTTGAGCTAGCTGCGGTCATTCATGCATTGAAAATGTGGAGACACTATTTATATGGTGTGCACGTGGACATCTATACGGATCACAAAAGCCTTCAATATATTTTCAAACAGAAGGAGTTGAACCTGCGGCAAAGGAGATGGTTAGGATTACTGAAGGATTATGATGTGAACATTCTATATCATCCAGGGAAGGCGAATGTAGTAGCAGATGAACTTAGCCGCCGATCGATGGGTAGTTTATGTGGGGTTCCTTCGAAAAAGCGAGAAATGGTTCGTGAGGTCCATCGGTTAGCAAGTATCGGCGTACGGCCAATTGATTCAGGAGATGCAAGTATTAGCATCCATGACCCCCACAGTTTCATCATTGAATCTAGAAGTGAAGGAACGGCAATATGCAGATCCTCAGTTAAGCCACTATCGAGATCTATCTCAGGAAAAGGAAGAGTCTCCATTCGAAGTTTCCATAGAAGGGGTTCTTAGATATTGAGGCCGGCTATGTATACCGAATGTGGGAAACTTGCGCCAACGGATTTTAGAGGAAGCACATTATTCCCGGTATTCTATTCATCCAGGTGCAACCAAGATGCACCACGATCTCAAATTGGTATACTGGTGGGATGGCATGAAGCGAGACATAGCAGAATTTGTAGCACAGTGTCCGAATTGCCAGCAAGTGAAGGCCGAGCATCAAAAGCCAGGAGGGTTATTGCAAGCAATGGAAATTCCTACGTGGAAATGGGAAGAAATTAACATGGATTTTGTGGTAGGATTACCCCGTACGCGAGGGAAGTATGATTCTATATGGGTGATCGTGGATAGACTCACGAAAGCAGCTCATTTTCTCCCCGTTAGGACCACATATTCAACGGAAGATTATGCTAAATTGTATCTCAAGGAGATTGTACGACTTCACCGTATTCCTTTGGCCATTATCACAGACAGAGGGGCACAGTTCACAGCCAAGTTCTGGATGTCCTTTCAAGAAGGTCTAGGTACCTAAGTTAAGCTCAGCACGACGTTCCATCCGCAGACTGACGGACAAGCTGAGCGCACTATTCAGACCTTAGAGGATATGCTACGGGCATGTGTATTGGACTTTGGCGGTAGTTGGGATGAGCATTTGCCTCTTATTGAATTTGCCTATAATAACAGCTATCATTCCAGCATTCAAAGGGCCCCGTATGAAGCCTTATATGGAAGAAAATGCAGATCTCCAATTGGATGGTTTGAAACCGGAGTAGTACAATTGATAGGCCCCGACTTGATCCAACAAGCAGTTGAAAAGGTTAAAGTGATTCGAGACCGATTGTTAACAACTCAAAGTCGCCAAAAGTCTTATGCAGATATTCGCCGACGAGATTTGGAATTTCAAGTGGGCGATTGGGTGTCCCTGAAGGTATCGCCGATGAAGGGAGTGATGAGATTTGGCAAGAAGGGAAAGCTAAGTCCCAGATATATCGGACCCTAATAAATCATTCGCAAGGTGAGTCGAGTAGCCTATAAATTGGACTTGCCTTCAGAGCTCGAATCCGTGCATCCAGTATTCCATGTTTCGATGCTCCACAAGTGTATTGGAGACCCAACAAGAATAGTTCCGGTTGATGATGTGGAAGTAACAGAGAAGCTAACATACGAGGAAATGCCCATTGCCATTTTGGATAGACAAGCACGAAGGCTTCGGAATAAAGAGGTTGCTTCAGTCAAAATTCTATGGCGGAACAATAATCGGGAAGAAATGACTTGGGAAGCGGAGGAGAAGATGAAATCTATGTACCCCCATTTGTTCGAATCCCCAGAAGAGATTTAAGATGAGACGTCGATGGTGTAAGGTATGTATGTTTTAGTTTTATGTTTTTGGTCGTGTGTGGCCATAAATGTGTTGATATTGTGATATAGCCCTGTGAGGCGAAGATATTATGGGTTGTTTTAATGGAAAGGTAGTATCCAATTTATAAAGGAAACTCTGGCAAAAATTTTCCAGAATCCCCGAGTGTCGAACATTCGAGGACGAATGTTCCAAAAGGGGGGGAAGAATGTTACACCTCGGAAGTTTCTCCGTACTTGTATGATATGTGGAATGATGAAAAGCTGAGTGAATGATGTTTTGTTAAGTCGGGAATAGCTAATTATGAATTTTTGGAAATAAGAAAGTCGCAGAAAATTTTTCAGCCAGTGGTCGTATACGGGCACTATACGGCCTCCAACTTGTCAAAAATCCCAACTTTCTGTAAATGTTGAATATGGTTAAATACGACCCAGTTTACGGCCCGTAAACTGGTTTACGGACCGTAAACCAGGTCGTAAACTACCATGTCCATCAGCCAAAACTTTCTGTCTTTGAAATGGTTAAATACGACCATAGTGGACGGACCGTAAATCAAAATACAGTCCGTATATGGTGGTTTACGACCACTGTTCACCCCGACAAGAATTCATTAAAGATCAGATTTTGTGATTTTAAAAAGGGACTTAGGCTTCATATTACTTCATTATTCATCCAACAACTCAAGAGAATTCAAGAGAATTAAAGGGAATATCAAGACCAAAAACACTAATTTCATGGAATCAAGTGTAAGAACACATCAAAGGATCTTCTAAGTCAAGAAATTCCCAAGAAGGTGGAACTAGGGTTTTGGCTAATTGAAGTGCTCAACTTTATCCCAGTTTTGCCGAGGGATTTCAACTTAAGGATTGTGCAACCATCATCCAAGGTAATTTTTATGATTATTCCATGTAGTTTGAAGTATTGAAAAGCTTAGACACTTGAAATGTAGAAGAACATAGAAGTGGGTCATTATTGAGTGAATAGTGACATAAATGAATGATAGTGGAATTGAACTATGAATATTGAAGTGTTGTGAATAAAAATACGTTATCAATGATGTTTATATCAAGAAACAAACATTAAATGCATGAAAGCGCAAGTATGAGCTAGAAGTAGAAATAAGGGAAAATTGGAGGAAAATGGTGGATTTTGCCAAACGCACGTAAATGACGATTGTCGATTATGATATTGCGAATAATATTATGAATATTGGGAGTTGATATAGAACGTGAGAAAATTAGTATGAGCGAAGGAAGCGTTGTCCGACTTCTCCTAGAATTAGCGACACGTTCTTATAGTCAGTTACTAATGTTGATACGAATCTCTTATGAAGGTAACGACGTGATATCGACGGAGAACAAGTGAGCGATATCATAGCTAAACGACCAAGGTATGTGAGGCTAGTCCTTCTTTCTAAAGGCATGAATCTTTTAACTTGAATCCCGATTTCTTTCGTGAGTTCCTACATTCTAAGAAGTTAAAAGCTTATACTTATGAATATCTATATGAGATAAGTTATACGATATGATGACACTAGAATGATGATGATGTATTCCTTGCCTACACTCACCTTATGTACTAGTCCTTTTAAGGTGAGGCGGAATGTCCATGATGGTTCCATAATGTAATCGGGGGATCACGACCTTACGTCACCCCGATAGAGTAAAGTTGATCATGAGTATTATATACGCATTATGATAAGATAAGTATTTTATGATAAGCATATTACTATGAGCATTTATATTGAGGATGTCATGAGCATTTCACACCGGGCCTAGTTGGCCGGGCAGACACCGCTTCGGCGGGCGGCGATAAGGATACACCACGACCTACGGGCGTGGGCAGCCACCACTAGTGGGCGGCATGAGATGGTACCCCGGACGCGGGAGGCCTGGACGCGGGCTAATATTATTGATTATCACACCGTTCCGACAAGGACGGGCAGCTTGCATATGATACATACATGTCATGATGATGAGTATGAGTAAGATAGCATGCATTACTTCATTTATGATTATCAGTCAGATCCAGATGTCTCATGTTGATGTTATCCTCATATTATTGATGTTTCTTTTCATTATGTATGCCTCTCATACTCGGTACAATATTCGTACTGACGTCCTTTCGTCGGACGCTGTGTTCATGCCCACAGGTAGACAGGGAGGAGAGCTTGGCCCAGGTCCTCAGTAGCTGTCAGCTGATAGATAGCACTCCATTGTTCGGAGGTGCTTATGACTATTCTTTTGATGTACATTCATATATGCATATTTTGGGCATGACGGAGTCTTGTTCTGTCCATGTATTCATTATGTTAGTAGAGGCTCGTAGATACGCAGTGTGGGTTAGATGGTCTCACAAGATGTTTTTTTTATGTATGTATATTATTTTAATGGCCAAGAGGAAAATGTATATAAAGTATTTATATTTGATTAAATATGATTTTCCTACAATCGGTATGAAGAATTGATAAAAGAGTATTAAATGAGTAAGATAAGTAATAGAGTGAGCGGTGCTCGGTAACTAGCTCCGGGTACCCGTCGCGGCCCCTATCTGGGTCGTGACACTTCATTACTTTGATCCCTCCGGAATTCTTGGGGTTAAAGCCAGCGGAGGACCCTCAGGACTTCATTGATGGTATGTTGAGGACGCTTCTATTGATACATGCTTCGGACACCGAATCAGTGGAGTTAGCGTCGTATGGATTGTGAGATGTCTCGATCCAATGGTACACAATTTGGATGGCTTCACGGGGAGCCAATGCACCTCCCCCGGTATGGCAGGAGTTTGTTGATGCTTTCCTCTGACACTATATGCCTCCAGAAGTTCAGCAAGCTAGAGCCGATAAGTTCTTAAATTTGAGGCAAGGTAGCATGAGTGCTCTAGAGTATAGTCTCTGCTTCAATTCTTTGGCTAGGTATGCTTCGGCCATGGTAGCAGACATGGGTGACCGGGTGCACCAATTTGTTAAAGGCCTAGGGCCACATTTGATGGATAGGTGCTTGACTGCGTCCCTTCAGGAGAACATGGATATTGCACGCATCCAGGCTCATGCTCAGAACCTAGAAGAAAGTTTACAATAGCAGAGAAATGAACGCGAGCAAGATAGGGGTCATAGCAAGCGGGCCAGATCTTCAGGTCCGATGAGTGAGTTCAGAGGCGGGCACAAACAGGAGATGTCCAGGCACTCAGGCTATTCTATGACTAGTGCACTTCCACGGTTTTCAGGCCAGAGATTCGATAGACCTCCTCGTTCCGGGCCGAGTCAAAGCTATTTGGGGTCTCAGTTTAGAGACGATTCAGGTCAGGCAAGGCCACCCGTACCACGATGTTCCCAGTGTGGGAAGTTGCATTGGGGTCGATGCCGAATGGGTTCAGATGTTTACTATTCTTGTGGTCGACCAGGCCATATTAAGCATGATTGCCCCTCAGTTCATGGTAGAGGTAGGACCCAGCCTTCAGGGTCGGTAGCTTGATCTTCAGCGTCTGTACGCCCTATGGGGCTAGGTTCACATGCGCCAGTCGGCCATGGTAGAGGCAGAGGGAGAGTTCCCAGTTCTAGCGGTCCTCAGCACCGTGTTTAAGCTTTGGCTGGACGCCAAGATCTTGAGTCTTCTCCTGACGTGGTTACAGGTATATTATCAGTACTCTCTCATGATGTATATGCTTTGAAGGATCCGGGCTCCACATTTTCATATGGTACTCCATATATTGCAGGTCGATTTTGAGTCAAGCCGGAGTCGATTAAACCTTTTGAGGTGTCTACGCCCGTGGGTGAGTCGGTAATAGCTAGCCGAGTATATAGAAACTGTATAATTATGATTTGTGATCGTCGTACCATGATTGATTTGCATGAGTTAGAAATGGTGGATTTGATATTTTTATGGGCATGGATTGGTTGCCTTCTTGTTATGCCAATGTTGATTGTAGAATCAAAATGGTTCGTTTTCAATTTCCAGGAGAACCAGTTTTTGAATGGAAAGGGAATACGGCGTCGCCAAAGGGTAGGTTTATTTTCTATCTAAAGGCAAGAAAAATGATCACGAAAGGTTGCATTTATCATCTAGTTCGGGTTCAAGATGTAGAAGCTGAGTCGCCGAGTCATCAGTCAGTTCCCGTAGTAAATGAATTTCCGGATGTGTTCCCGGAAGAGCTTCCAGGCCTTCCTCCCGAATGGGAGATTGATTTTGCCATTGATGTGCTGCCAGGCACTAAGCCTATATCTATTCGTCCTTATAGAATGGCACCCGCAGAATGGAAAGAGTTGAAGGAGGAATTTAAAGACCTGCTTGATAAAGGCTTTATTAGGCCTAGTTCATCCCCGTGGGGAGCACCCGTATTGTTTGTCCGAAAGAAAGATGGCTCTTTGAGAATGTTCATTGATTATCGACAATTGAATAAGGTGACGATTAAGAACAAGTATCCTCTTCCGAGGATCGATGATTTATTTGATCAATTGCAAGGTGCCAAATGGTTTTCAAAGATCGATTTGAGGTCTGGGTATCATCAAGTGAGAGTTAGGGTGAAAGATATCCCTAAGACAGCTTTCAGAACAAGATATGGTCATTTTGAGTTCCGGGTAATGTCATTTGGGCTAACTAATGCACCGGCAGTGTTTATTAATTTGATGAATAATGTGTTCAGGCCTTTCCTGGATCTATTCATGATTGTATTCATCGACGACATCTTGGTGTATTCTAGATCCGAGGCAGAACATGCGGATCATTTGCGTACTATCCTCGGAGTTCTTCGAGCTCGAGAGTTGTTTGCAAAGTTTTCCAAATGCAAGTTTTGGTTGAACTCGATGGCATTTCTGGGGCATATTGTTGCAGCCGGTGGTATTCGAGTGGATAGTCAAAAGATTGAGGCCGTGAAAACTTGGACAAGGCCCATAACTCCTACGGAGGTTCGTAGTTTTCTGGGCTTAGCAGGTTATTACAGGAGATTCGTTGACAGCTTTTCTTCTATTTCTGCACCACTCACAAAGTTGACCCAGAAATCAGCAAGTTTCAATGGACATATGCTTGTGAGCGTAGCTTCCAAGAGTTGAAAAGTAGATTGACTTCTGCCCCAGTCTTGACACTTCCAGAGGGATTGGAAGGATATGTTGTTTATTGCGATGCTTCAGGCATTGGGCTAGGTTGTGTATTGATGCAACATGACAAAGTGATTGCGTATGCTTCAAGGCAATTGCGGAAACATGAGCAATATTATCCAACCCATGATTTAGAATTGGCCGCAGTGGTTCATGCGTTAAAGATATGGAGACATTATTTATATGGTGTCCATGTGGATATTTATACAGATCATAAGAGTCTACAGTATATCTTCAAGCAGAAACAGTTGAATTTACGACAACGACGATGGTTAGAATTGCTAAAAGATTATGACGTTGATATCTTGTATCACCCCTGAAAGGCAAATGTTGTGGCCGATGCTCTTAGCCGCAGATCTATGGGAAGTTTGTGTTACACCTCGGAAAATTTTCCGTTGGTACGCAAGAGAACGAACTAGTGATGAATATGAGTGCATGATGTCCATGAGCAAGAAACGACGTTTGATGACCTTAGGCGAGATTTCGAAAGTATCCGATGTGAGACGAGGAAGTTGGCTAAGTTAAGATGAGATACAAGGTGAGCAATGCATGTGCATGGACGGGGGTGATTAAAAATGAGAAGTCTAAGAAATATGGAAAGTTGCAGAATTGCAACTGCCCAGTGGTCGTATATTGCAAAATACGGACCGCAAAGTGCAATACGGTCCGTAAACTGGCAGTCGTAAACTGCCATGCAAGGCTTCGACTTTCTGCCAGCCGAGGAAATGGTTAAATACGACCTGGTGGACAGGACCGTAAAGTGATTTACGGCCCGTAAACCATGGTCGTAAACCACCATGAAGGAAGCCCAGCTTCTGGTTCTGGAAATGGCTAAATACGCCCATGGAGGATGAGCCGTATAGTGGAATGCGGTCCGTAAACCTCCATGGACGACCACTGTTCACCCAGCACAGATTTTCCAATTCATTAAATATGAGGATCAAGACTTATTTTATTTCATTACAACATTACACCACTTCTCTCTAAAACTTCTCTCTACATTTATTATATGAGTTTTCAAGGATTATAAGCCATCAATAACATTAAGACAAGTGAATCAAGGATAAGGGAATCATCAAGGATCATCCAAGTCAAAAAAATCCAAATGGAGAAAAATTAGGGTTTTGCTCAAAGAGGAGTATTATCAACCAAAGCTTGTTTCTACAACTTCTAAGGTAAGATTCATGATTTTTACATGATGTTTAAGGTATAGGAGAATTAAAGTACATGGATTGTAGAAAATATGGTCAACTAGGTCATGAATGATGAATAGTGACATTTTGAGAAATAGTTTGAATTGAGTTATGAATGTTGTTGTGTTGTGATATGAATGTGTTATAAATGGTATTAAGATCATGAACAAGACACTTTAGACGAATGGACGAAGTTGGGTGTTATGACCATGAATGTGGGTGAATTAGAGGCAAATTGAGGAAATCTAGACAATGTGGATAATGTGAATGACTAATGGCCATTGTTATGATATTAATGAAGGTATAAACGCTAGCATTGGAAGGGAACGTGCAAGTGTAGAATAGTTCGACGGAAAGGTATGTAAGGATAACCCTTCTTTCATAAGGCATGGTTCTTGGCCAAATTCCTAATTCCTCTATATGAGTATGTTGTCTTCACATGGTTGAAATTCCGAGCTCATAAGCTCATGACCCTTGATATGTACTATGATTATAATATGTTCCTCGTATGACGAGTAAGTCCATAATGTAGATGTAACGATAATGATGAGGATAGTAATGATGATGAGAGTAAAATGAGATTAGAGATGCTTACGAGCTATGATATATGTATATGTATGCCTATGAAGGGCTATGATAAGACCCCGAGCTTATGATGCCGGGTAAGACTATATGTATATGACTATGTATAAAGTATGTATACGATTACGAAACGCGCGCACACCTCTGCAGATGGTATGGATAACCCTGACACCTTGGTAGGGCCAGGTATGTATGATCTTGAGCCTTGGTTGGCCAAGTATGTATGACACACCGATCCTACGAGGTTGGGTATGCTATGTAAATATTATATATATGATATGACCAGGTATATAATATGAATATGAGTGTGATAAGACTTAGTAAGGGCATGTATACGAATATGAACACAAGGTGGTATGGCTATTATTATGGGATACGAACGACGATGTATGCAAGTAAGCGACATGATGATGATGATATTACTGTCTCCTCTCCTATGATATTTTCATATGATATCTATGATTCTTCTATATTGATGTTGATTATGCTTTACATACTCAGTACATTCTTCGTACTGACGTCCTTTTGTTTGTGGACGCTGCGTCATGCCCGCAGGTGCACTGGGAGACAGACTTGATCCATAGCTGCTTATTCAGAGATTGCATAGCAGAGCTCCATTTCTTTCGGAGCCGTAGCTTCTGGGTACTTATTCTTTTGTGTATATAATTATGGGCATAGCAGGGTCCTGTCCCGCGCATACGATATGTCATACTCTTAGAGGCTCGTAGTCATGTGTATGTGGGTAGAGATGTTCGGTCATGTCGGCCCATATTTTTTATAACTTTTGTTAGCCACGTCGGCCTTATACTTATGATGTGGCACAGATGCCTATGATATGTTAAATGATGATGGGCGTCTAATGGGATCAATATGATTAATGATAAGAAAAGCACGAATTGACTTATGGTTCACCTAGATATTATGTTATGTACGATAAGGGGGTGCTAGGGTGGGGTAGCACCGGGTGCTCGTCGCGGCCCCCTAGCCGGGTCGTGACAGTTTGTGTGATGTACGACCAGAGAGGAGATAAATGACTCGTGAGCTCTAGCAGTTAGCCAGCCTAGGAGTTCGAGTAGTGGACTCAGGTGGTAGGGAGCTACTATCCAGAATTCAGTAGTCTCGTCGCTAGTAGCAGAAGTGAAAGAGCAACAATACGAAGATTCGATGCTAGTGCAGTAAAGAGATACACTTCCTCAGAAGGAGGAGTCATCATTTGATATTTCAGGAGACGGAGTTCTCCGATGTCGAGGCATATTATGCGTTCCCAATGTGACAAGTTTATGCCACCAGATATTGAGAGAAGCTCATTGCTCTCGTTATTCTGTTCACCCCGGAGTGACGAAGATGTATCATGATCTGAAGTCTTTATATTGGTGGAATGGGATGAAGAAATATATAGCGGAATTTGTAGCTCAATGTCCCAACTGTCAACAGGTGAAAATCGAGCACCAAAAGCCGAGTGGATTGTTGCAAGCTATAGAAATCCCAACTTGGAAGTGGGAAGTGATTAACATGGACTTCATTACAGACTTACCCCGTTCTCGACGTAAGTATGATCCTATATGGGTGATTGTAGATAGACTCACCAAGTCAGCTCATTTCTTACCAGTCAGAACGACGTGTGTGGCAGAAGATTATGCGAAGCTTTATCTTAAGGAGATAGTCAGACTCCATGGTGTTCCAGTATCTATTATCTCAGATAGAGGGACTCAGTTTACAGCCAATTTTTGGAAGTCTTTCCAAGAGGGTCTAGGGACCCAAGTGAGCCTTAGTACGGCATTTCACCCGCAGACGGATGGACAAGATGAGCGTACCATTCAGACTCTTGAAGATATGTTGCGGGCATGTACGATAGATTTTGGAGGAAATTGGGATGACCATTTTCCACTCATTGAATTTGCTTACAATAACAATTGTCATTCTAGCATTCAAATGGCACCGTATGAAGCTCTATATGGGCAAAAGTGTAGATCCCCAATTGGGTGGTTTGAAATAGGAGAGACTAGATTGATAGGACCAGACTTGGTCCAGCAAGCTATAGAAAAAGTCAAGCTCATACAAGATCAGTTGTTAGCAGCCCAAAGTCGTCAAAAGTCCTATGCGGATAATCGACAAAGAGACTTAGAGTTCCAAGTTAAAGATTGGGTATTTTTTAAAGTGTCTCCAATGAAGGGCGTTATGAGATTTGGAGATCCTACTAAGATCGTGCCAATAAGCGATGTGGAAGTGACAGAAAAATTAACTTATGAAGAAGTGCCCATTGCCATACTGGATAGGCAAGTACGGAGGCTTAGAAACAAAGAGGTGGCCTCAGTTAAGGTTCTATGGAGAAGCAGTAAATGAGAGGAAATGACATAGGAAGCGGAAGAAAGTATGCGATCCAGATACCCGCATTTATTTCATCCCTTGGAAGAGATCCAAGATGAGACGTCAAGATTATAAAGTATGCATGTTTTGCCTTTATGCTTTTGGGTCGTGTGTGGCCATAGACATGTTGATATTGTGATGTAGCCCTGTGAGGAGATGATATTATGAGTTGTTGTGGCAGGTTGGTAGTGCCAAATTAAAGGGGAAACTCTGGCGAAATTTTTGTAGAATCCCCGAAGACTTTAACATTCGAGGACGAATGTTCTTAAAGGGGGAAGAATGTTACACCTCGAAAAATCCTCCGTTGTTGCACAAGTGAATGAATTAGTGAGGAGTACGAGTATACGATATTTTCATAAGTAAGAAATAAAAATTGATGGCCCTATGTAAGATTCCAAAGGCAATTGCAATAAGAGATAGGTTATGCTCCATAATAACTAATTATAGGTTCTGAAAATGTGGAAAGTTGCAGGTTTGCATTTTGGCTAGTTGGACGTAAAGTGAAATACGGACCGTAAAGTGGTATACGGCCCGTATACTGCCATGTCGTATTTCAACTTCCAGAACTTCAACTTTCAGTCAATGTTCAAATGGTTAAGTACGACTTGGTATACTAACCGTAAATTGAAATACGGCCCGTAAACTGCGATCGTAAATCACCATGATCCCCAGCACCTTTCTGGTTTTGTTATGCTTAAATACGACCACGAATTATGGCCCGTAAACTGGGTTTACGACCACTGTGCACTTTCGATGACTGTTAATTTCAGATCAGATTTTTGGGTTATTAAAAAGGAGACCAAGTTTATTATTTCATTTCATTTCACTTCTACATGACACCCCTTCTTTCTATAACATCTCTCTACATAAATTCCACAAGAATTCAAGGATATTTGGTCATCAACAACATAAACTAAGTGAATCAAGTATAAGAAAACCAATTAAGGATCATACAAGTCAGGAAATCTAATTGGAGATAAACTAGGGTTTTGCTCAAGTGGAGTATTATCAACCAAGGCTTGTTCCTACTATCACGACCCAACTAGGGGCCGCGACGGATACCCGATACTTGTACCGAGCACCCCCTAACTCGTATCTCATTCTTATTACTAAGTGGGCCAGATTGGTAATACCGTTGTTTCTTTACTTATTCCTATCATTAATAGCATAACCATAATCAGGTGTTAATAAAATCTGCTAGCATGTTATACAACCCCAAAACGAACAAAAGTATAAACCATCTGACTGTACATATCTGTCTACGAGCCTCTAAAAATAGCACACATATATATACAAGAAGGGCCGGGTTCTACCGCGCCCGAATATGTACACAAAAGTAGTACCCAGAAGCAGAGGCTCCGGAACAACTGGAGCGCTGACACAGTCCTGCTGATGGAGCTTGTAGGAGTCAAATCTGGCTACCTGCTGACCTGCGTGGCATGAAACGCAGCGTCCACAAGAAGGGACGTCAGTACGAATAGTGTACCGAGTATGTAAGGCGTGGAAGATAATACAAACAGAAACATAAGGTATGATTAACAATATCATGGGATCATAGGACATATAGTGAGACAAGAAAGTAACCTGTACATAGGAATACCCTTTCGGGCCGGATACAATGCATGCTTGTCTTTCCCTTTTAAAAAAACATTTCTTTTTCATAGACATAGAAAATAGAACTTATATCATGTCATGTCTTATCATATCATATCATATCGTATCATATCATATCATATTATGTCATATCATATCGTGTCATATCATATCATGTGATATCATAGTATGTCATATCGTAGCACCGAACAATGTCGGCTCGCCCACATAGCACCGAAATACGTCGGCTCGCCCATATATCCCGCGTCCGGGCATCCCGCGTCCGGGCATCCCGCGTCCGGGATGATAACGCCAGCTGACCAGGTGGCAATAAAACATGTGTCCCTTCCCCTTCCCCATATACATATACATATCTCGTATACATATGTCATATAAGCATGCAGGAGAACCCAAAGAAAATCATGTATCCATCGGAGTGACGTAAGGTCGGTGACCTCCGATTACATTATGGAATAACCGTGATCGCTTTGTCTCACCACGAAGGAACGAGTATTTTAAGGCGAGACTATCAACGGAGAATAGCATTAAAGGAAACATAGAATGGAATCATGGGCATCATAGACGTCAATTCATATGCTTTGTAATCTTTAGAAAAATAATGTCATAACTAAGGAATAGAATTAAAGATCAAGAACTGGTTTAACACTTTCATACTCATATTGAATCCTTGGCTTAAGACTCTTAGTCATGGAATCATTCTTGTCATACTTATCATAGACTTATTCTCTTTCTTAGCATCATCGTTATCATTGTCATCATAGACATATTTCCACTAGAATAGTTACAGTACTTAACGTTTGATAAACGGAACAAGGATCTAAAGTTTCCTTTGGATTCTACTTCAAAATAAGTCATACGGAACAATAAGGAAAATCCGGGAACAATGGGCCCACCTCGAGCCGAGTGAGGCGGCGTACACAATTTACGTACATTACATTTCATGACGTCACTTGTGAGAGTTTTAAGGTAGTCGGGTCTCATTTGCACAAGTTCTAGATATCTAGGCAATTCTCCCAACTATTCTTGAATATCTATGTCACGACCCAGCCCCGTGGGCCGCGACTGGCACCCTACCTGGGTACCCAGACCAAATCTCATATTCATTTCCGAATCCACATTTATTTCAGAATTTTACAAAAATTATATCAAACATAATAATCTATATCGAAAATATGTCTTAAGCGGTCATATCAAATCAAACTCAAACAAAGCGGCGGAATAGGCATCGCCGGTCAAAATACAAATATATACCGAAGGGCCATTTGGGGCCATCATATCAAACAGACCGCTTTAAGACCCGAAAGCAAAATCATACAGTATACACATAGGACCCTCGCCCCACAAAGATGACTACAGGCCTCTACGAATTCAAAACATAACATATGGCGAGACAGGGCCCCGCCGTACCCAAACTGTCAAATATCCAAAATATATACAGAGTAGGGAAGTCTGTACCAAGAGTGGACTCCGAATCGAATAAGAGTACTCCGAGAAAGCAAAGAGTGGAGCCTACTGCGGAGGATCACCAAGATCTGCACCTGCGGGCATAAAACGCAGCCCCCGGAGAGAGGGGGTCAGTACGGAATATGTACTGAGTATGTAAAGCACGGAGTACAGAATTATGAATCAAAATCGAAAGCAAATCAGATGTCAAAGTCTGTATCGAAATCATATACATATATATTATGCAAGTAAAATCATGCAAACGCTTAAGAACGTGGTCGCCACTCCGACGCTGGCGCCACACACAGCATAACACCAGAAGGTTTCAAATCTCCGTACATCCCTGGACATAATCATAATCATCGGTGAGCGTATCGCATCCCGAGCCATATCACAGCATAACTCCAAACGGAACCCGGCCCTATGGCGAAGCCTTGGGAACCGTAACACAGCATACGGCCGAATTTGTCATTAGGCGCACGATTCAAAACCGGCCCGGGAACCGGCGAACGAAGTCATAATAAGGCACGAACGGAGTCGTGAGCAAACAAATGCAAATCGTCTTTCAAAATAGTGTTTCAAAACAAAGTAAATTCATAAATCATATCATATTACAAAATAGTCGAATACTTAGTCGACATAAAGTTTCATTTCGCAAAACGTTTCCAAAATGGTCCATATAATTCAAAACATAGGTTAGCGTATCGAATTGCCCAAACCTACCCCGTAGGAGGATGTTCCAAAGATCCGAAGTAGTATGTACAAATTTATTATCAAAGGTGGCCCGAAGGGCAAATCGGGCATTTTGGGGTAGCGGGCCCACCTCGAGTCGAAGTGAGGTGGCGAACGTGCTTCTACGAGCATTTATATGCCAAAGGTCATACATTATCATTCCTAGGTTACCCGACCACATTTCGATAGGTTTCGGACGAATAGTGGCATTCTAGCCAAATTGGAGCCTTTAGGCTTCAATAGAATTGAATGAATAGTAACTTTTCTGTGGATCGGGTTTCGAGGAGCAGAAATGCCTCCGAAAGGTCTCCTATTCGACTGACACACTAAGATATGCCAAATGAAAGAGTGGGAGGCTTTACATACCTCACAGACGTCGTAAGCTCCTCCAAATGTCTCGTCCCGTTTCGTCAAAAATCTGCAAATGGTCAAAGTTACCAAATGAGATTCTTAGGCTCAAAGAATGCCTTAAACTCCAAAATTGCCTACCGAAATTTCGGCAGCATTTCCCCTATAAATCTAACATCCCCGAGGCGTAGCTCGGCTCAAATTAACCAATTACAACAGCCCACACATCAACAACCAAATCAAACAACAATAACACCATTCTAGTTTCAAAGTTCTACACGACTTCTAAAGTTGGCAACTTTCCGTTCAATGTTCAAAATCCCAATTCTATATTCACATAATTTGTATTCATTTAACCATTCAACACTAGTCAAACACATTCCAAATTCAATCTAGCCATACACGAAATTGCACCAAAATAAATTTATTTCCATAATTCTTCAAAACGTCTAAAATGCACTACGAGCATTCTAACTCATGTAGTTTCATTCCGAATTCATCAACATCGATATAGATTCACATCTAAAGTCCATAACACCCAAGATATACATTGATATACATAAAGATACCGAAGGTATACGCTTTCCGATAATATTCAAAATCATTTTTAAATGCCAATTTCATTCACCAATTAATCATTTACGATATATGGGCCATAACAACACATTCTACCAACTTAAACAAGATCAATTCACACCAATTTTTCCATCTATGGCTCACGGCCAAACCTACTACAAACACACACCCACACGTTTCCATTTATGTCCAAATTACGGGATTCTCGTCTACTTCCAATCCTTAACACATTCACATCAATTCTATAACATTAGAGGGTAGGATTTCATACCTTTCTTGAAACCCCGACTTGTCGAAGACGTCGTCCTCGTGCCAAACTAATTATACCCCGTTGAAGAGGGCCTTGAGTACTTCACAAATATGTAAAGAACAAGATTTTTAAGCCACCACACAAGCTAGGAAAATTTTCTTTTCTTTCTCTCTAACTCACGGCCGAAACCTCACTTTTGGGGGTGTTCTTGATTTTTATGATTTGTAATGATAATTCCAAGTCTTATAATGGATATATATCCTTGTATGGGTCATGTGCTATGCACATGACCTCAACTTAATGGGTTTGGGCTTGCCAAGGCCGGCCACCCCTCTCTTCCTTTGGGCTTCCAAATTACATTTTGGTTTCTTGGCCCAATGCTTAAAAGTCCCGTTTTGTAATTCCCAAAACTAATTCCCGAAGTTCCAAGTTTATCCTCGGCCCTCCCCGAGGTCTTAGCATTAGAGATTACACAACCAACATGGTCATATTCTCAAAAATTAATTTATGTCCTTCTAACACCCGAGTCATAATTATTTCTCGATTTCCAATTGTGCGAAAACGCGGGACATAACATTCTTCCCCCCTTAAGAACATTCGTCCCCGAATGTTAAATAAATCTTATGGAGACTCACAAACATAACGAGAAACCATTTTATATATATAACACATGGCCCATCCGTTTATTGGTACAACAAATACACAAGTCTCTAGATTACAGGGGGCGTAGGGAATAAATGGGGGAATCTCTTCTTCATCTCATCCTCTGCCTCCCAAGTCATCTCTTCCCGGTTGTTATTGCGCCACAGAACCTTGACCGAAGGCACCTCCTTAGTGCGCAATCTCCTCACCTGACGATCCAGAATAGATATTGGCTGCTCGTCATAAGATAGCTGCTCCGTCACCTGAAGATCATCTACTGGGAATACCCTGGAAGGGTCACCAATACATTTCCGCAGCATAGATACATGAAACACCGGGTGCACGGACTCCAAATCGGGTGGCAAGTCTAGCTCGTAGGCGACTGCGCCTATCCTCCGAACAATCTGGTATGGCCCGATGTACCGCGGACTCAGCTTACCCTTCCTGCCAAATCTCATAACGCCCTTCATAGGCGACACCTTCAGGAATACCCAGTCACCAGTCTGGAACTCTAACGGTCGACGTCGTCTATCAGCATACGCTTTCTGTCGACTCTGAGCAGCTAACAGTCGCTCCCGAATAAGCGTCACCTTATCTACAGCCTCCTGGATCACATCTGGCCCAATCAGCTTAGTCTCGCCCACGTCAAACCAGCCAATAGGAGATCTGCACCTCCTGCCATAAAGGGCCTCATACGGGGCCATCTGAATGCTGGAGTGATAACTGTTATTGTAGGCAAACTCTATAAGCGGCAAATGATCATCCCAGCTGCCCCTGAAGTCAATAACACAGGCCCGTAACATATCCTCGAGCGTCTGAATAGTGCGCTCAGCCTGCCCGTCGGTCTGAGGGTGGAAAGCTGTACTGAGGGTCACCTGGGTCCCTAATCCCTCCTGAAACGACCTCCAAAAATTAGCTGTAAACTGAGCACCTCGGTCGGTAATAATAGATACAGGGACCCCGTGAAGTCTGACTATCTCTCTGATATATAATCTGGCATAGTCCTCAGCCGAAAATGTGGTCCGGACCGGAAGGAAATGGGCTGATTTCGTCAGCCTGTCCACAATAACCCAAATGGAGTCATACCTGCGTAGAGTACGCGGCAACCCAACAATGAAGTCCATATTAATCATCTCCCATTTCCAGGCTGGAATCTCCATCTCCTGTAACAACCCACCGGGCTTCTGATGTTCAACCTTGACCTGCTGACAGTTCGGGCATTGACTAACAAATTCAGCAATGTCTTTCTTCATGCCGTCCCACCAATACAAACATCGAAGATCCCGATACATCTTAGTGGAACCAGGATGAACAGAATACCGGGCACAATGTGCCTCGCCCATAATCTGCCGTCGTAAGCCCGCAACGTCCGGTACACAGAATCTGCCGTCGTACAATAATACTCCCTCAGGTGAGATCTCAAACTGGGTCTTTGTCTTATTAAGGGCCGCCTCTCTATACTGAATCAAAATAGGATCCTCAAACTGGCGCTGCTTTACCTCCTGAATAATAGATGACTCAGCAACCGGGCGAACAGAAACCCCAGAATCTCCAGAATCTATCAAACGGACTCCGAGGCTGGCCAGCTGATGAATATCACGAACCAGATCTCTCTTATCAGATGGGACCTCCGCTAGGCTGCCTACGGACTTGCGGCTAAGCGCATCAGCTACCACGTTGGCTTTCCCTGGATGGTACAGAATATCAACGTCATAATCCTTTAGTAGCTCAAGCCATCTCCGCTGCCGCAAATTTAGCTCCTTCTGCTTAAAAATATACTGGAGACTCTTATGGTCCGTATAGATATCAACGTGGACTCCATATAAATAATGCCGCCAAATCTTCAAGGCATGAATCACCGCGGCCAACTCAAGATCATGAGTGGGATAGTTCTTCTCGTGCGGTCTGAGCTGCCGGGAAGCATAGGCTATAACTCGACCGTGCTGCATCAATACACACCCTATCCCAATACCAGAGGCGTCACAATATACAACGTACCCATCAGACCCCTCCGGAAGGGCCAAAACTGGCGCTGAAATCAATCTCTCCTTCAGCATCTGAAAGCTGCGCTCGCAGGCATCTGACCACTGGAATTTTGCTGCTTTCTGGGTAAGCCTCGTCAGTGGTGCTGCAATAGAAGAGAAGTCCTCCACAAACCTGCGATAATACCCAGCCAATCCCAGAAAACTGCGCACCTCAGTCGGTGTAGTAGGCCTGGGCCAATTCTGCACAGCCTCAATCTTCTGCGTATCGACCCGAATACCGTCTGCGCCGACAATATGACCCAAGAATGCCACAGAAGTCAACCAGAACTCACACTTAGAGAATTTAGCATATAACTTCTGCTGACGGAGGATGCCAAGTACCGTCCTCAAATGATCTGAATGCTCCTCGACTGATCGCGAGTAAATCAGGATATCATCAATAAACACAATAACAAACATATCCAGGAATGGCCGAAATACCCGGTTCATCAGATCCATAAATACTGCTGGAGCATTAGTCAGCCCGAAAGACATAACTCTGAACTCATAATGCCCGTACCGGGTCCTGAAAGCAGTCTTCGGGATATCGGACTCCCGTACTCGCACCTGATGATAGCCTGAGCGCAGATCTATTTTGGAAAAGTGTCTAGCACCCTGCAGCTGGTCAAACAAGTCATCAATCCGGGGAAGGGGATATTTATTCTTAACAGTCACCTTATTCAGCTGCCGGTAGTCAATACACATCCGCAACGACCCATCCTTCTTTCTAACAAACAATACCGGCGCTCCCCAGGGTGATGTGCTGGGCCTGATAAAACCCTTATCCAGCAAATCTTTCAGCTGCTCCTTCAACTCCTTCAACTCTGCTGGTGCCATCCGATACGGAGGAATAGATATAGGCTGCGTGTCCGGCATCAACTCAATAGAAAAATCAATCTCCCGCTCAGGCGGAAGGCCAGGAAGCTCGTCCGGAAAAACATCTGGGAACTCACTGACGACCGGGACAGACTGAAGGGTAGGCACCTCCGCTGCGGTATCATGCACACGGACCAAATGATAGATATAACCCTTCTGGATCATCTTCTTAGCCTTGAGGTATGAAATAAACTTACCCCTCGGCGATGCAGTCGATCCGAACCACTCTATGACTGGTTCCCCTGGAAACTGAAAACGGACTACCTTTTTCTGGCAGTCGACATTAGCATAACAGGAAGACAACCAGTCCATACCCATGATGACGTCAAACTCAAACATGTCTAGCTCTACCAAATCAGCCTTAGTGGTACGATCATAAATGGTCACAGAACAATCCCTATAGATCTGTCTTGCTACAATGAAATCCCCAACTGGCGTAGCTACCTCAAATGGCTCTATAGGCTCAGACACTATCCCAATCTTACTAGCAACGAGCGGGGAAATATATGATAAAGTAGAGCCAGGGTCAATCAATGCATATACAGATCTGGAGAAAACCAGTAATGTACCTGTGACGACGTTTGGCGAAGCCTCCTGATCCTGGCGGCTGGCCAAAGCATAAATGCGGTTCGAGGGACCGCTAGATCCTGAAGCGCCACCGCGGCCTCGACCGCGCCCTGCCGGTGCTGGAATACCCCGCCCTCCAGGGCGTGCAACAGATGGAACGGAAGAAGAACCGGCGGCTGACCCTGTCTGCTGAGCCGCATTACCCGAACCACTGGCCAATGGGCAGTCTCTCATAAAGTGGCCCTGACCGCCACAAGTAAAACAAGCTCCCGTCGCTCGGTAACACTCCCCGGGATGAGACTTCCCGCAATGTGGACAACGGGGTCTAGGTGGTCTGGCCTGACTGGGACCCCTGGATACCTGCGACCCTGCCACTCTGGAGCTCTGACCGGCCCCGGAAGGTCCCGTACTGTCGAATCTCCGGCTGCCTGTCTGAGTACCCCGGCCGGAAGGAGGAAAATATCTGTCAGACTGCTGCTGCTGCTGAGGCTGTCCGCCTCGAGAATCCCCTGAATAACCCGCGGATCTAGCCCTCTTGGGCGGCCTCCTGTCCCTATCTCTGGCAGCAGGATCAGATCTGCGACGGTCCTCCATACCCATCGCATAGGCCTGAAGCCGGGAAATATCCATGTCTGTCTGCAGTGACACGGCCATACAACTGTCTACCAAATACCGGTCCAATCCCATAACATAGCGGTGCATCCGATCGGACATATCTGCTACCACGGCCGGTGCATATCGGGCCAGAGAATCAAACTCAAGGCTATACTCGCGAACACTCCGACCCCTCTGCTGCAGACGTAAAAATCGATCAGCCCGTGCCCGCCGCAACTCTGGTGGCAAAAAGTGGCGGGTGAATGCTGTCACAAACTGATCCCAAGTGGCTGGAGGGGCACCCTCTCCCCTAGACAGCTCCCAAGTCTCGTACCAGTGGGTAGCCACATCTCGAAGCCTGTGCGACGCCAGCTCAACCGACTCGGTCTCCGAAGCCCTGACTAGGTCCAGTGAGCGTCGCATCCCCCGAATAAAGTCATGGGGGTCCTCATCGGGCTTAGACCCGAGGAACTCTGGAGGGCCACACAACAGAAACTCCCGAACTCGCAGGCTGTCCCGCCTGTCATCATCATCATCATCCCTACGCCCGCGTCTGCGAGCCTGTCCTGCCACCAGCGTAGTCAGCAACTGCACAGCCTCTCTCAGGGTCCGATCCTCCGCCCCTGGCTGAGGAGCTGGAGTCTCAGGTGCGGGTATACGGACCTCTGGAGCTGCCGATGGCCCTACTCCAGGCTGTACTGGTGGGGGTGTGGCAGACCCCTCAGACTGTGGCACGTCCTCAGGCAAATCATAAACACGAGCCCGGGTAGCTCGCTGTGCCTGGCTAGTCTCTCCAACCCTCGCCTTGCCCTTCTGGGCCGCCGTTGCCTTCTTCGGAGGCATCACTGCAATCAAAAAGGCGAGTCAGATCAAAATCATCCTAATAGCACAGCTCTATCGCACGATCTAAGATTACAAAGAGAGTAACGTCCTAAATGCCCTGTAGCTTCCCGTTTATAGATGTGGTGCACAACACATCGATAAACAAGACTCTACGAGACACGGCCTGTAGACATTCCGAGGACAAACCGCTCTGATACCACTTTTGTCACGACCCAGCCCCGTGGGCCGCGACTGGCACCCTACCTGGGTACCCAGACCAAATCTCATATTCATTTCCGAATCCACATTTATTTCAGAATTTTACAAAAATTATATCAAACATAATAATCTATATCGAAAATATGTCTTAAGCGGTCATATCAAATCAAACTCAAACAAAGCGGCGGAATAGGCATCGCCGGTCAAAATACAAATATATACCGAAGGGCCATTTGGGGCCATCATATCAAACAGACCGCTTTAAGACCCGAAAGCAAAATCATACAGTATACACATAGGACCCTCGCCCCACAAAGATGACTACAGGCCTCTACGAATTCAAAACATAACATATGGCGAGACAGGGCCCCGCCGTACCCAAACTGTCAAATATCCAAAATATATACAGAGTAGGGAAGTCTGTACCAAGAGTGGACTCCGAATCGAATAAGAGTACTCCGAGAAAGCAAAGAGTGGAGCCTACTGCGGAGGATCACCAAGATCTGCACCTGCGGGCATAAAACGCAGCCCCCGGAGAGAGGGGGTCAGTACGGAATATGTACTGAGTATGTAAAGCACGGAGTACAGAATTATGAATCAAAATCGAAAGCAAATCAGATGTCAAAGTCTGTATCGAAATCATATACATATATATTATGCAAGTAAAATCATGCAAACGCTTAAGAACGTGGTCGCCACTCCGACGCTGGCGCCACACACAGCATAACACCAGAAGGTTTCAAATCTCCGTACATCCCTGGACATAATCATAATCATCGGTGAGCGTATCGCATCCCGAGCCATATCACAGCATAACTCCAAACGGAACCCGGCCCTATGGCGAAGCCTTGGGAACCGTAACACAGCATACGGCCGAATTTGTCATTAGGCGCACGAATCAAAACCGGCCCGGGAACCGGCGAACGAAGTCATAATAAGGCACGAACGGAGTCGTGAGCAAACAAATGCAAATCGTCTTTCAAAATAGTGTTTCAAAACAAAGTAAATTCATAAATCATATCATATTACAAAATAGTCGAATACTTAGTCGACATAAAGTTTCATTTCGCAAAACGTTTCCAAAATGGTCCATATAATTCAAAACATAGGTTAGCGTATCGAATTGCCCAAACCTACCCCGTAGGAGGATGTTCCAAAGATCCGAAGTAGTATGTACAAATTTATTATCAAAGGTGGCCCGAAGGGCAAATCGGGCATTTTGGGGTAGCGGGCCCACCTCGAGTCGAAGTGAGGTGGCGAACGTGCTTCTACGAGCATTTATATGCCAAAGGTCATACATTATCATTCCTAGGTTACCCGACCACATTTCGATAGGTTTCGGACGAATAGTGGCATTCTAGCCAAATTGGAGCCTTTAGGCTTCAATAGAATTGAATGAATAGTAACTTTTCTGTGGATCGGGTTTCGAGGAGCAGAAATGCTCCGAAAGGTCTCCTATTCGACTGACACACTAAGATATGCCAAATGAAAGAGTGGGAGGCTTTACATACCTCACAGACGTCGTAAGCTCCTCCAAATGTCTCGTCCCGTTTCGTCAAAAATCTGCAAATGGTCAAAGTTACCAAATGAGATTCTTAGGCTCAAAGAATGCCTTAAACTCCAAAATTGCCTACCGAAATTTCGGCAGCATTTCCCCTATAAATCTAACATCCCCGAGGCGTAGCTCGGCTCAAATTAACCAATTACAACAGCCCACACATCAACAACCAAATCAAACAACAATAACACCATTCTAGTTTCAAAGTTCTACACGACTTCTAAAGTTGGCAACTTTCCGTTCAATGTTCAAAATCCCGATTCTATATTCACATAATTTGTATTCATTTAACCATTCAACACTAGTCAAACACATTCCAAATTCAATCTAGCCATACACGAAATTGCACCAAAATAAATTTATTTCCATAATTCTTCAAAACGTCTAAAATGCACTACGAGCATTCTAACTCATGTAGTTTCATTCCGAATTCATCAACATCGATATAGATTCACATCTAAAGTCCATAACACCCAAGATATACATTGATATACATAAAGATACCGAAGGTATACGCTTTCCGATAATATTCAAAATCATTTTTAAATGCCAATTTCATTCACCAATTAATCATTTACGATATATGGGCCATAACAACACATTCTACCAACTTAAACAAGATCAATTCACACCAATTTTTCCATCTATGGCTCACGGCCAAACCTACTACAAACACACACCCACACGTTTCCATTTATGTCCAAATTACGGGATTCTCGTCTACTTCCAATCCTTAACACATTCACATCAATTCTATAACATTAGAGGGTAGGATTTCATACCTTTCTTGAAACCCCGACTTGTCGAAGACGTCGTCCTCGTGCCAAACTAATTATACCCCGTTGAAGAGGGCCTTGAGTACTTCACAAATATGTAAAGAACAAGATTTTTAAGCCACCACACAAGCTAGGAAAATTTTCTTTTCTTTCTCTCTAACTCACGGCCGAAACCTCACTTTTGGGGGTGTTCTTGATTTTTATGATTTGTAATGATAATTCCAAGTCTTATAATGGATATATATCCTTGTATGGGTCATGTGCTATGCACATGACCTCAACTTAATGGGTTTGGGCTTGCCAAGGCCGGCCACCCCTCTCTTCCTTTGGGCTTCCAAATTACATTTTGGTTTCTTGGCCCAATGCTTAAAAGTCCCGTTTTGTAATTCCCAAAACTAATTTCCGAAGTTCCAAGTTTATCCTCGGCCCTCCCCGAGGTCTTAGCATTAGAGATTACACAACCAACATGGTCATATTCTCAAAAATTAATTTATGTCCTTCTAACACCCGAGTCATAATTATTTCTCGATTTCCAATTGTGCGAAAACGCGGGACATAACAATCTAATTCAATTCTACTGAATGAAAAAGGGGTAACCTTATGTGCGGATGCCGGAGAATAGAGTTGTCCCCGAGGCTTGTATCCAACCTAGTATGCCTAAGACATGCCAAGGAAGAAAGAGTAAAACCTTACATACCTTTTTCCGCTCCTTATGCTATTCCAAATTCAAGTTGCAAATCCGCCAAAATCTACAATTTGGTCACATTCACCAAACAATGATTAGAGCATTTAGAAGTTGAATCTTAAGATAACACTTGTCTACCGAAATTTCGGCAGCACTTCCTCTGTAAATACACCATCCCCAAAATTCAACTTATCCAATTTTTAATCTACAACAATCCGGGAATTCAACCCGGCCAAACTATCAACATAATGTCAACAACCATACTAACAATTTCCATATTCAATCCAAGATACATTATCACAACTCAATCAATATACTACTTCCTTCAAAGCCTTCCAACTCCAATAAAAATAGTAACAACTTAATAATATATATTCCAACAACACCATACTAATATCATTGTCTTCCATACATGTAAAAACATAATATTCAATTTACATAAACTTCAACCACAAGTCTCCAACTTCTACCATTTCACTAAGATTATTAAGCTTTTATTAGCAGTATAGAATCCACACAACAACAACCAATATACTAAATAAAATTAACTCATTTTCCTCCACACCACACCACAACTACATGGCTACCACACACACAACACTCACGGCCAACATCATGCATACACAACTACAGCCTCTCCAAAATCATTCAACTTCCATTATCAACATAGAATCCACAACAATAACAACCAAAGACTAGATAAAATAATTAGAACATAATTTCCACACACACATATACATGCACGGCCACACTCCCATGTTCATATTCCATATGAATTTCATCCATTTTTGTACACTACAACATACATAAACATCCATGACATATAAAAGAGTATAAGTTCTTACCTTTTCTCCTTGACTTCCCACTTAGCTATGCCTTGTAGCTTGCAAGAATATGAATTTTTCTTGCCCCAAGAACCTCTTCACTTTACTAAGGACCCTTCAATTGGTAGAAAATGATTTTTGAGCTTGGCCGAAAATGGCCCTTAGGTTTCTCCCTCTCTTTTGTTCTTCAATGTTCTTGAAATTTCTAAGAGATAATGTGAGAAATAAGATGACTTAGTCATCTTTAAACCTTGTCCATTAAGCTTTCATGTGGGCTTAAGCCCACTATCATTTGGACGGCCAACATTTCCCAAATGACTCAAGCCCACTTTTTTTTTTTGTTCTATTTTGCTCTTCATGAAAAATAAATTTTTTCGAATTCCAAATTTACCCTTCGTCTTCCTCCATTTTTCCGCGAGTCATGTTGCGAATTTTCCTTTATACCCTTGACCTTTCTCAACATTCCCACTTCAAAATTCTTCATAAACAACTCATATGCCAAACAAAAATAAAAATGAAGCCTTGTTTGTCATCTTCCCGCGATTATCTTGAGTTATCCGATTGCACAAAATGCGGGATATAACATCCTCCCCCCCTTTAGAACATTCATCCTCGAATGTTAAACTAGTCTCATAGTGTATTATAATACTTCGGGGAGGTCTCCTTCGTAGATATCTCACATGTCGCTTATCATATCCATTTTAGGAGCTTAGGTTGCCTTTATGTCGTAGGTCACTTGAGTTAGCTCCGAACGTTGGCCCTGCGTTAATAAGTCCCCTTTATTGGATCTTGAATCGTCATAGTTCATTTTAGGTCTAACATGTTCTCCCCCTTTTATTAAGAGGGTCTACACACGCCTATGCCCTTTAAATAATCGTCGCCTTCTGCGATCTTTTACAATTGTAATTCCTTCTTCGTGGAGTTTGTTGCGTCTATTCCCTGGCTAGATATGTTCTCGTATATCACTGCATTAGGGCTTTCTAGCCTTAACTAGTGTGGGTTCGGCAACGGTCTTACCCTGTGACATCCGTACGTATACCCTTCATCATGTCTTTTGAATTTCATCCAGCTAGCATATTCTATGTATCGCAACTTCATTTCTGGGACTTAACAGTCACAATTAATATATTACATAATATGGGGCAAGTTGGGCTCTTGACCATTTCCGGAACGCTCTCGTAACGCATCGTTTTCTTTTAATTACCATTTTAGCCTTCGTAACCTCCAGTATCCGCCCCTTACCTATGAGTACAGCTACTCCTGTCCCAAATTTCGAAATTCTGAGTACGATCAGCAATACAAAGAACAGTATACGATAGAGTGGAATCTAGATCAATTAACACATACATATCATAGAAAAGTGCCGATAACGTACCCGTGGCCGCGTCTGCGGAAGGTTCAGGATCCTGCCGTCCTGCCAATGCATATATGCAGTGCGGAGGGCCGGCTGAACTGGGTCCCCCTCCTCCTCTGCCTCGGCCACGGCTTGCTGGAGCTTGGGAAGTCTGTCCAGGAGGGCGCACGGTCGACGATGAACCAACCGCTGATCCGGCGGGCTGGGTTCTGCTTCCCTCATTCCTTAGCGGGCAATCACGCATCAAATGATCAGTCCGACCACAGGAAAAACATGTACCAGTATCCCGGTAACACTGTCCAGAGTGTGGCCTGCCACACCGAGCACACCGTAGTGGGGGTTGCCCCGTCATGTTAGATTCAGCTCTATACTGGGACCCCGAAGCTCTGGCACTCTGATCTGGTCCTGAATAAGTAGAACGATCAAATCCCTTATCGGCAAATCGAGGAGGTGCACTGGCCGCTGATTGGCCTGAATACCTAGATTGCTCCTGTGCCTGTCCCCCTCTATACTCGCTTCTAGTCCCGGAGGATCTGCCCCTTTTTCTGGAACCCCTATCCGAATAGCGCTTCCTCTCTCCGTAACTGATACTGTTCCTCCAGGTTTTGGGCATGGGCTTGAATGCGAGTAATAGTCATTCCGTCCTGAAGCGAAGTTGTCAGACACTCCTTAACTAAATGTGGCCCCAATCCACTCACAAACCGGTGTACGTGATCTCCCCTATCAACTATCATGGTTGGGGTATATCTGGCTAACGAGTTAAAGCGGAGACTATATTCCCTAACACTCGTATTTCCCTGTTTAAGATTCAAAAACATATCAGCTCGAGCTCGTCGAACTTCCGGCGGTAAGAAATGTCGCAGAAATGCCTCAGTGAATTCCTGCCAAACCGAGGGAGGGGCATTTGCTCCCCTCGAAGATATCCAACTATTATACCACAGAACTGCTACATCTCGCAACCTATATGAAGCCAATTCCACTGACTCTGTATCCGAAGCATGTATGATCCTCAGTGTCCTCAGCATCTCATCTATGAAACTTTGGGGGTCCTCCTTTGGTTTCGATCCATAAAACTCCGGAGGCTTCAAAGTGATAAAATCACGAGCCCTCGCACCCACCGTCCTGTCTCCCTGGCCCTCATCTTGCCGCGGAACTTGTGCGGCAACTAGCTCGGTCAGCAGCTGAATAGCATCTGCCATCTGTTGGGCCGCGGCTGCCGGCGGTGGAACTGGTGGTACTGGGGCTGGAGCTGGAGCTCCTTCCTGCTCGGCTGATACAGCAGAAGAGGAGAAGTCTAAGGGGGAGCTTCATTATAAGACTCATCTTCTTCTAGCTCCCGTTCAACTCTGTTCCCGGCCACCATCTTGCCCTTCTGGGCCGCCGTAGCCTTCCTCTTCATCGGCATTTCTGGAACCATAACATAGGATTAGAAAAGAATATGGAAACCTGGTAGCACAGCTCTATCGCACGATCTAGAGTACAAAGAAGGTCGTATTTCCTAAATGCCCTGCAGCCACTTTTCTATAAGTGTGGCGTGCTACACACCCATAGACAAACCGCTAGGACCGAACTGCTCTGATACCACTTCTGTCACGACCCAACTCGGGGCCGCGACGGATACCCGATACTTGTATCGAGCACCCCTAACTCGTATCTCATTCTTATTACTAAGTGGGCCAGATTGGTAATACCGTTGTTTCTTTACTTATTCCTATCATTACTAGCATAACCATAATCAGGTGTTAATAAAATCTGCTAGCATGTTATACAACCCCAAAACGAACAAAAGTACAAACCATCTGACTGTACATATCTGTCTACGAGCCTCTAAACATAGCACACATATATATACTAGAAGGGCCGGGTTCTACCGCGCCCGAATATGTACACAAAAGTAGTACCCAGAAGCTGAGGCTCCGGAACAACTGGAGCACTGACACAGTACTGCTGATGGAGCTTCTAGGAGTCAAATCTGTCTACCTGCTGACCTGCGCGGCATGAAACGCAGCGTCCACAAGAAGGAACGTCAGTACGAATAGTGTACCGAGTATGTAAGGCGTGGAAGATAATACAAACGGAAACATAAGGTATGATTAACCATATCATGGGATCATAGGACATATAGTGAGACAAAAAAGTAACCTGTACATAGGAATACCCTTTCAGGCCGGATACCATGCATGCTTGTCTTTCCCTTTTAATAAAAACATTTCTTTTTCATAGACATAGAAAATAGAACTTATATCATGTCATGTCTTATCATATCATATCATATCATATCATATCATGTCATATCATATCATGTCATATCATAGCATGTCATATCGTAGCACCGAACAATGTCGGCTGGCCCACATAGCACTGAATTACGTCGGCTCGCCCATATATCCCGCGTCTGTGCATCCCGCGTCCGGGATGATAACGCCAGCTGACCAGGTGGCAATGAAACATGTGTCCTTTCCCCTTCCCCATATACATATACATATCTCGTATACATATGTCATATAAACATGCAGGAGAACCCAAAGAAAATCATGTATCCATCAGAGTGACGTAAGGTCGGTGACCTCCGATTACATTATGGAATAACCGTGATCGCTTTGTCTCACCTCGAAGGAACAAGTATTTTAAGGCGAGACTATCAACAGAGAATAGCATTAAAGGAAACATAGAATGGAATCATGGGCATCATAGACATCAATTCATATGCTTTGTAATCTTTAGAAAAATAATGTCCTAACTAAGGAATAGAATTAAAGATCAAGAACTAGTTTAACACTTTCATACTCATATTGAATCCTTGGCTTAAGACTCTTAGCCATGGAATCATTCTTGTCATACTTATCATAGACATATTCTCTTTCTTAGCATCATCTTTATCATTGTCATCATAGACATATTTCCACTAGAATAGTTACAGTACTTAACGTTTGATAAACGGAACAAGGATCAAAAGTTTCCTTTGTATTCTACTTCAAAATAAGTCATACGGAACAATAAGGAAAATCCGGGAACAATGGGCCCACCTCGGGCCGAGTGAGGCGGCGTACACAATTTACGTACATTACATTTCATGACGTCACTTGTGAGAGTTTTAAGGTAGTCGGGTCTCATTTGCACAAGTTCTAGATATCTAGGCAATTCTCCCAACTATTCTTGAATATCTAATTCAATTCTACTGAATGAAAAAGGGGTAACCTTATGTGCGGATGCCGGAGAATAGAGTTGTCCCCGAGGCTTGTATCCAACCTAGTATGCCTAAGACATGCCAAGGAAGAAAGAGTAAAACCTTACATACCTTTTTCCGCTCCTTATGCTATTCCAAATTCAAGTTGCAAATCCGCCAAAATCTACAATTTGGTCACATTCACCAAACAATGATTAGAGCATTTAGAAGTTGAATCTTAAGATAACACTTGTCTACCGAAATTTCGGCAGCACTTCCTCTGTAAATACACCATCCCCAAAATTCAACTTATCCAATTTTTAATCTACAACAATCCGGGAATTCAACCCGGCCAAACTATCAACATAATGTCAACAACCATACTAACAATTTCCATATTCAATCCAAGATACATTATCACAACTCAATCAATATACTACTTCCTTCAAAGCCTTCCAACTCCAATAAAAATAGTAACAACTTAATAATATATATTCCAACAACACCATACTAATATCATTGTCTTCCATACATGTAAAAACATAATATTCAATTTACATAAACTTCAACCACAAGTCTCCAACTTCTACCATTTCACTAAGATTATTAAGCTTTTATTAGCAATATAGAATCCACACAACAACAACCAATATACTAAATAAAATTAACTCATTTTCCTCCACACCACACCACAACTACACGGCTACCACACACACAACACTCACGGCCAACATCATGCATACACAACTACAGCCTCTCCAAAATCATTCAACTTCCATTACCAACATAGCATCCACAACAATAACAACCAAACACTAGATAAAATAATTAGAACATAATTTCCACACACACACATACATGCACGGCCACACCCCCATGTTCATATTCCATATGAATTTCATCCATATTTGTACACTACAACATACATAAACATCCATGACATATAAAAGAGTATAAGTTCTTACCTTTTCTCCTTGACTTCCCACTTAGCTATGCCTTGTAGCTTGCAAGAATATGAATTTTTGTTGCTCCAAGAACCTCTTCACTTTACTAAGGACCCTTCAATTGGTAGAAAATGATTTTTGAGCTTGGCCGAAAATGGCCCTTAGGTTTCTCCCTCTCTTTTGTTCTTCAATGTTCTTGAAATTTCTAAGAGATAATGTGAGAAATAAGATGACTTAGTCATCTTTAAACCTTGTCCATTAAGCTTTCATGTGGGCTTAAGCCCACTATCATTTGGACGGCCAACATGGCCTAAATGACTCAAGCCCACTTTTTTTTTTTGTTCTATTTTGCTCTTCATGAAAAATAAATTTTTTCGAATTCCAAATTTACCCTTCGTCTTCCTCCATTTTTCCACGAGTCATGTTGCGAATTTTCCTTTATACCTTGACCTTTCTCAACATTCCCACTTCAAAATTCTTCATAAACAACTCATATGCCAAACAAAAATAAAAATGAAGCCTTGTTTGTCATCTTCCCGCGATTATCTTGAGTTATCCGATTGCACAAAAATGCGAGATATAACACCTACGACACCTAAGGTAAGAATTATGATGTTTCTATGTTGTTTAAGGTATTTAAGAGTTGAAAAACTTGGATTGTAGAGAGGTATGGCAAAATGGGTCATGAATGTGGAATAGTGCCATTTTGAGAAATAGTTTGAATTGAGTTATGAGTCTTGATGTATTGTGATGTAAATGTGTTATAAATGATGTTGAGAACATGAGGTGAGAAATGTACGTGAATGGACACAGTCGTGTGTTATAGCCATGGATAAGGGTAATTGAAAGCAAATTGAGAAATGTGGATAATGTGGATGAATAATGACTATTGTTATGGTATTGTGAATATATTATTGACGTTTGGGTGTTGATATACGTTATGGAGGAATGTCGTATAAATAAAGGAGATGCTGTCTGATTTTCTCTAGCTTTAGTCATATATGCTAGCTATCGATTCCAATGATAGTACGACTTTAACGAAGCTAGAAACGCTAGCATTGGAGGAGAAAGCGCAAGTGTAGAATATTTGAACGAAAAAGGTATGTAAGGCTAACCCTTCTTTCATAAGGCATGGTTCTTTGGCCAAACATCTAAATCTTATATGAGGCTATGATATTCTTCAAATGATTCGATCTTCCGAGCTAGTAAGCTCACGATTCTTGATACACTACGATTGTACTAAACCCCTCGTATGACGAGTAAGCCTATAAAGATAAATGTGATGAATGACGATAATAGTAATAATGATGTTGATGACGATTATGATGATGATGTAAATAGTAAAGATGCTTATGAGCTATTATGATATGTGTCTATGTATGACTATTATGGAACCTCGAGCTTATGAGGCCGGGTAAGATATGCAAATAAGAATGTATATGATTACGAAATGCGCGCACACCTCTGCAGATGGTACGGATAACCCTGACGCCTTAGTAGGGCTAGGTAGATATAACCCTGAAGCCTTGGTAGGGCTAGGTATGAGTAACCTTGAGCCTTGGTTGGCCAAGTATGTATGAAACACCGATCCAGCATGGTCGAGTATGTTATGTAAATGCTATGTATATGATATGATTATGTATATGATATGGATACGAATATGAATACGAACATGTTATGATATGAATGCGAATAAGGGTATGTATGCGAACATGAGTACAGATATGGAACGGATACGGATATGGATGTATGTACGTAAATACGCATTAGAAACGGAAAGATCCTATGTAAGGCAAGTAAGTGCCTATGACGATGACAACACCGCCTCCCATCTTGTGCTATTTCTTATGTTGCTTATTATGCTTCTATATTGATATTGATCATGCTTTACATACTCAGTACATTCTTCGTACTGACGTCCTTTTGTTTGTGGACTCTGCGTCATGCCCGCAGGTGCACAGGGAGACAGGCTCGATCCGTAGCTGAATTCTCAGAGACTACATATGTCACACCCTAATCTTACCAGGGTGTGATGGGCACCCGACCTCATATTCGGAGCCGAGCGAACCCGCTGACTCTTATTACACACATAGTCTCTTTGAACTCTTAAATCAAATAAAATGAAATACATAATGAGAGCCTTCAGAAATATTCT
Organism: Lycium barbarum; assembly: GCF_019175385.1. Classification (NCBI taxonomy): domain Eukaryota; kingdom Viridiplantae; phylum Streptophyta; class Magnoliopsida; order Solanales; family Solanaceae; genus Lycium; species Lycium barbarum. Next base: position 117,166,527 of record NC_083337.1, read on the forward strand.
TTTTCGTGTTCTCAATTCAAACAAAATCTGTAATCATATGGAACTTATCACGTAACACAGAATGACACATCGGCTGATGGAGCAGCTTACAAAACTGACATTCTATACCCACGACTCTGTCTGCAAAGTCTCTAACATCAATCAGAAATGATAGCACATATACTCTGACCCGGCAACACTCCAGGAAAAATGAAGCTTACCAACTCCACTGGAACATCTTCTATAATGACTTCTACTCATCTGGGTGTACCTGCGCGGCATGAAACGCAGCCCCCGAAGAAAGGGGGTCAGTACGGAAAATGTACTGAGCATGTGAGGCAAGAATCACAGTAAAAGAGAATCATAGCTGAAACAGAGATTTGCCAGAATCAAGTGTGAACTTTTAAAACATCAAAGCACTTGCCTTTTGAGATGAAAATCATGTATGTAATCATAAATCATAAATGAAAATCATGTACTGCTTCTAAATTGGCTGGTAGATCTAACTCGTAGGCAACTTGGCCTACCCTACGGATAATCTGGTAAGGTCCAATGTATCTCGGGCTCAACTTCCCTTTCTTGCCGAATCTCATATCACCCTTCATGGGTGACACCTTCAAGAACACCCAATCGCCAACCTAAAATTCCAAGTGTCGACGTCTATTATCTGCATATGACTTCTGCCGACTCTGGGCTGCCAGTAACCTTTCCTGAATAAGCTTCACCTTATCGACAGCCTGCTGAACCATATCTGGGCCTATTAGCTTAGTCTCACCAACTTCAAACCAGCCTATAGGAGATCTACAATTCCTGCCATATAGAGCTTCGTATGGTGCCATCTGAATGCTAGAATGGTAGCTATTGTTATAAGCAAACTCGATCAGCGGCAAGTGATCATCCCAGCTGCCCCTAAAATCAATGACACAGGCCCGTAACATATCTTGTAGTGTCTGAATGGTACGCTCGGCCTGTCCGTCAGCCTGAGGGTGAAATGTTGTGCTGAGACTCACCTGTGTCCCCAATCCCTCCTGGAAGGATCTCCAGAAATTAGCTGTAAACTGGGCCCCTCTATCAGAGATAATAGCTGTGGGAACCCCATGAAGTCTAACTATCTCCTTAAGATACAATCTGGCATAATCTTCAGCTGAATACGTAGTCCTGACTGGAAGAAAGTGGGCTGATTTCGTCAGTCTATCAACAATAACCCAGACAAAGTCATATTTCCGTGGTGTACGAGGTAGACCTGTGACGAAATCCATGTTAATTACCTCCCATTTCCAGGTCAGAATATCCATCTCCTGCAGTAGTCCTCCAGGCTTCTGGTGCTCTATCTTGACCTGTTGGCAATTCGGACACCGGGCCACGAATTCTGCTATGTCCTTTTTCGTACCATTCCACCAATACAAACACCTAAGGTCATGATACATTTTTGTTGATCCTGGGTGAACAGAATAACGAGCATAGTGTGCCTCCCCCATAACCTGTTTCCTTAATCCTGCAACCTCAGGTACACATAATCTGTTTCTGTATTGTAGTACTCCATCAGATGGCATATTGAATGGGGTCTCGTCCTTCTGAAGTGCTGTGTCTCTGTAATGTACAAGAATAGGATCCTCATATTGACGTCGCTTCACTTCTTCTACAATAGAGGACTCAGCAACACCTCGCATAAAAATTCTGCCATCATCAGAATCAGCCAAACGAACTCCAAGGCTAGCTAGCTGATGAATCTCATGGACTATTTCTTTCCTTCCTGGCTGTACACCTGCCAAACTACCCATAGATTTACGGCTGAGTGCATCTGCTACAACATTAGCCTTTCCTGGGTGATACAGAATATTGACATCATAATCTTTCAGCAACTCTAGCCACCTCCTTTGCCGCAAATTCAGCTCTTTCTGCTTAAAGATATACTGGAGACTCTTATGATCTGTATAAATATCAACATGTACGCCATATAGATAATGTCTCCATATCTTCAAGGCATGTATCACCGCCGCCAACTCCAGGTCATGGGTAGGATAATTTCTTTCGTGCTTCCTGAGTTGCCGGGAGGCATAGGCTATAACTCTGCCATGCTGCATTAATACACAACCTAGCCCAACACCTGAAGCGTCACAATAAACAACATAGCCATCTGGCCCCTCAGGAAGAGTTAGAACTGGAGCTGTAGTCAACTTGTCCTTCAATAATTGAAAGCTTCGTTCACAAGCATCGGTCCACTGGAACTTAGCTGCCTTCTGTGTTAGCCTTGTTAAAGGCGCTGAAATTGAGGCAAACTTTTCTACAAATCTCCTGTAATATCCTGCTAGCCCCAGAAAGCTACGTACCTCAGTAGGCGTCGTAGGTCTAGGCCAAGTCTTGATGGCCTCAATTTTCTGCGAGTCTACCCGAATACCGTCTGCTCCAACAATATGCCCCAGAAATGCTACTAAAGTCAACCAGAACTCACATTTAGAGAACTTAGCATATAATTTCTGATTCTAGAGGACCTTAAGTGCAGTCCTCAAGTGACCTGCATACTCTTCTTTCGATCGTGAATAGACCAGAATATCATCAATAAATACAATCACGAACAAGTCAAGGAATGGCTTAAACACCCTGTTCATCAAGTCCATAAACACTGCTGGAGCATTGGTCAGCCCAAAAGACATCACTTTAAACTCGTAATGCCCGTATCGGGTCCTGAACGCAGTCTTCGGAATGTCTGCTTCCTTTACCCGCACCTGGTGATAACCTGACCGCAAGTCTATCTTTGAAAAACATTTAGCACCCTGCAACTGGTCAAATAAATCATCAATCCTGGGAGGGGATATCTGTTCTTTATTGTTACTTTGTTCAACTGCCTATAATAAATACACATCCGCAGCGACCCATCCTTCTTTCTTACAAATAATACCGGTGCGCCCCAAGGTGATGTACTGGGCCTAATGAAGCCCTTCTCTAATAGGTCTCTCAGTTGCTCCTTTAATTCTTTCAATTCTGCAGGTGCCATTCTGTAAGGAGGAATAGATATGGGCTGAGTATCTGGAAATACATCTATAGTGAACTCTATCTCAGGTTCAAGAGGAAGACCTGGAAGTTCCTCTAGAAACACATCTGGAAATTCATTAACCACTGGGACTGACTGGAAAGTCGGTACTTCTGCTTTCAAGTCATGCACACGAACCAGATGGTAAATATAGCCCTTCCTAACCATTTTCCTTGCCTTGAGGTATGAAATAAACTTACCTCTCGGCGATGCTGTATTCCCCCTCCATTCTATAATTGGTTCCCCTGGGAACTGAAATAGCACTACTTTGCCTCTGCAGTCAACATTAGCATAACAAGAAGCCAACCAGTCCATCCCCATAATAACATCGAACTCAATCATATCTAGCTCTACCAAATCTGTCTTGGTACAGCGATTATATATAACCACCGAACAATCTCTGTACACTAGTTTTTCTAAGACAAAATCCCTTACCGGTGTAGCTACCTCGAATGGCTCTATAGATTCAGATTTTATCCCAATTTTACTAGCAACAAAAGGGGAAATATATGATAATGTGGAGCCTGGGTGTATCAATGCATATACATCTCGGGAGAAAATCGATAGTATACCTGTAACCACATTTGGCGACGCCTCCTGATCGTGTCTGCTGGCTAAAGCATATATGCGGTTTGAAGGACCGCTAGAACTGGAAGCCCCTCCACGGCCTCTGCCACGGCCTACTGGTGTCGGAATACCTTGGCCCATAGGGCGCATAGCCACCAAAGAGGAAGAACCAACAACTGATCCCGTAGGCTGAGCTGCGCCACCTGCACCACCCCCAAATCGACACTCCCTCATAGTATGGCCCTGACGGCCGCAAGAGAAACAAGCACCAGTAATGAAACAGCATTCCCCTGGATGGCGTCTGCCACATCGAGGACACGGAGGTATAGGTGGTCTCATCTGGCCTGTATTCCTGTGCATCTGGGAACCTGAAGTCATGGAGCTTTGACCAGCTCCCGAATACCCCGTGCTGTCAAACCTCCTACCGGTAAATTGTGGAGGTGCACTCCGTGCCGGCTGGGAAGGATATCTACTATACTGCTGTTGGGGCTGCCTGCCCCGAAAGTCACCAGAAAAGTACCCAGCTGATCTAACTCTCTTACGCTGACCCCTGTCCTGCTCCCTATCAAATCGACGCCCTCTCTGTCGTTCCTCAACCCCCTGTGCATATGCCTGTACTCGAGCGACATCCATACCGGGTTGAGAAGCCATTGCCATACAGCTATCAATCAAGTAATTATCCAGTCCCATTACGTAACGATGCACCCTATCTGCCATGTCAGCTACAATAGTGGGTGCGTACCTAGCCAGTGAATCAAACTCGAGGCTATAATCTCGAACACTTCTACCATTCTGCCTCAGGTGTAGAAATCTGTGAACTCTGGCTCGCCTCATCTCCGGAGGTAGAAAATGACCTAGAAAAGCCTCCACAAACTCATCCCATACTACTGGTGGAGCATCCTCACCTCTGGACAACTCCCAGGACTCATACCAATTAATCGCTACGTCACGCAACCGATATGAAGCCAATTCAACCAACTCAGTCTCGGAAGCTTTAGTCACCCGCAACGTACGCAGCATCTGTCGCATAAACTCCTGTGGATCCTCCGCGGGCTTCGACCCATAAAATTCTGGGGGGATACAAGTCAAGAAATCACTGACCCTCAAACAATCGTGTCTATCCGCATAATCACCTCCTAACCCGCGTCTGCGAGCCTGTCCCGATACCAACCGGGTCAATAACTGTACTGCGTCACGCATAGCCCTATCCTCCGCCCCTGGCTGGGGAGCTGGAGGCTCAGGTGCTGGAACCTCAAGAGCTGGTGGTAAATCTGTCTCCAGACCTGCAGCTGCTGCTGCCCTAGGCTCCTCTGATAATGGTGGTGTAGTGGAGCTCGCTGACTGAAGCCTAATCTCAGGCACATATTGGGAATAAGCCCTAGTAATCCTCCGGGTCTCACTGGTCTCTCCAACTACCGTCTTGCCCTTCTGGGCGGCTGTCGCCTTCTTTGGAGGCATCGCTGTAAACATAACAATCTGTTAGGGAAAGATTATCCTGATAATACAGCTCTATCGCACGATCTAGAATGAGAATGAAAGATGACATCCTAAATGTCCTGTAGCTTCCTATTTATAAATGTGGTGCACAACACATCGATAAACAAGACTCTACTCGACACGGTCTGTAAACACTCCGAGGATTGAACCGCTCTGATACCACTTTTGTCACGACCCAACCCCGTAGGCCGTGACTTGTGTCCGAATTGGACACTCATATCACCTGTTAACCATAATCTTTTATAACCAGCATATTATGAACTTATTTGTATAAAAAAAGACAGGACGTTATTCTAAAGCTGTCACAATTCTGTATGTCGTAGGCACCTGTCTCCTGAGGAGTTACGATCTTCAACAACAACATATATATGTTTACGCAAGCCGACAAGGCTGCCACTACACGCAACATCCCAAACATATATATATATGCAAGCCGACAAGGCTGCCATTACGAATAGGTACGCCCCAAACATAAGTCATATTCATACAATGCAACAACAACTATATCCAGACCCACACATGTGTCCACAGACCTCTAAGAGTAATGACAGTATCATATGATGGGACAGGGCCCCACCGTACCCCAAATAAACACATACATATACAACAAAAGGAAGTTATACCACAAGCTAGGCTCTGGAACAAAGGACCACTTCAAAGTAGCTGAATAGATATCCTAGGCTGGCGGATCTCCGAAACGAGCGTCTGTACCTGCGGGCATGAACGCAACCCCCAGAAGAAAAGGGGGTCAGTACGGAATATTTACTGAGCATGTAAAGCATGAAATATAGTAGTAGACTCATACTGAGGCAAGGTGCGTAGGACCCAATGCAACAAACAGAATTTCATAAAACTTGCCTTTGAACATATTTCATCTGTATCGTTCTCATATCAATATCAATATAGGGTTTTGTAACCAAGGTTGAATAATCATTCTGTATATAACATATATAACGTGTCCCTGCCCTCTAGTGAGGGACTCGGTAATAAGGAATATATGCCCTCCTGGCCGCCATCTCCATATCATCATGTCATCATATCATCATATCATCATCATATCATCATATATATATAACGTGTCCCGGCCCTCTAGTGAGGGGCTCGGTGAGTAATATAGTAAATATGCGCACGAAAACGTGTCCTGGCCCGGGACTCAGTGAAGGATATAGCGGTAAGCACGAGCAGAATAATAAGCAACCACATATATGCAATTCATCTTTTGAGACTCAATAGATAAGTAACTAACCAGCTCTAAAGTGTCAGGATAATAATCATATTCAGTTCTTTTTAAATCCGATTACAAGTTATAGCAAGGAACGTTTCAGATTTCATGTACATGTATCAATTTGACATGGTGTAACTTTTGATAGTCAAGTATGCCTTTAATTATGCAATTCTTTAAAAGTAGGAACTTCTATACATCATTCATTAGTCAATCATATAGTAGGCTCATGACCATAACATTACAGAATGAGTAGAATCATAAGTCATGCTTGGAACTAGAGAATAGAATTTACCCCAAGGTTCATATCATCTCTTACTTACGTCTAGGACATGCCAAAAGAAAGAAGGAATAGGCTTTACATACCTTTAGCGTTTAGTCGTATTATAACTTGTACTTGCTGCCCAATATTACTTATCCTATATCAAGATATCAAGAGCTACAATTAGTCTACGAGGGAATTCAATATGTATTTTAACGTTAACAATCCCTTTCCAACATTTAGACGACGTTTCGTTCGCATTCAAACCAACTAGTACTAGAAGCTAATATTGTTAGTCATTCTTTCATGTATCAATCCGAACTTGTTTAAACATGACTTAAGGGAACTTTGGACAGTCCGTACATCATTTAAAACAGGCCCTTATCCACGGCCAAACAGCACACACAACATTACCATTTTCGCTTCGCAATTTCCCAACTTCAACTACAACGACAACAACACGTTTACAACATTACTTATACGATTATTGAAACTGTTTTAGCATCATATTAACTCTTACAACAACCCACAAACCATTTCAATTTCAACTTGAATCATTAAACTTCACTTTCACTATACGTTCATAACAATAACCAACATTCAACATACACTAATTCACTCCTAACATTAAAACAGTCCACGGTTTGGACTGTTTTCCCCCTTCAACATGATTCATTTCTTTAACACCTCAATTCACATATTCATAATGCATACAATACACCACAATGTCCATAACAACAACAATCAAAACATGACACAAAACAGTCCATAAATTCCTCTAAAACAGCCCCCTACACGGCTTCAACACAACCACAACAACTTCATGATTTTCATCCATTTATCCACACTACAACACATTCAATTCCTTCCCAATACATGTACAAGAAGATTAAGCATGATTCCATTTAAGTCTACAACACACGGCCCACTTCAACTTCAAGAAAAACAGTCCAATACCAACATGCAACATCATAAACATACTTCTACAATCTTTGTTCATTTACATATGTTGACACACGTCCAACCCATCAACAATACATGCAAAATGAGACCAACATGGTTTCACCCAAGCTCACGGCTCACCTCAACTTCAACCACAACAACAAACACAACAACAACATGCATGAATTATACATTCAAATCATCATACAACACAAGAAAAATGATCATTCTTACCTTGTAACTAAACACTTCAATCGGCTAGCCCTTCACTTTCACTTCTTGAATTTTAACACTTGCTCTTGCTATTCCAATGAATGCTACACGTTAATACACCTTTAGGGGAGTTAAATTGTCCAAGAAACTGATTTTTTTGGAGCAATTTGGAGGAGGGTGTTCTCGGCCAGCTTGTAGCCAAGAGCCTCTCTCTCTATCACTATATTTTCCACACTTTGAAATGTTGAAATGAGCTAGTTAGTTAATAGTGAATCAGCATTTTACCTTATATATGAGTTGCAAGAGTTGGACAAGTATCCCACTCAATATTTGTGTCAAATATTCTTTGACCATCCCACTAAACTACACGACCAACTATGGCTATTTTTAATGGACTGATTTAGTTTTCCAATCCCACTTAATAATCTAATCATGGTTAATTTAATCCCAATTATCCATTAATGCTTCTATGCCAAACAAAATTTGTAGGTAACTTATGACTTGAAACGAAAGCGGAAGTTAAAGTCTCTACTTCGTATCTTAAAATAGTCTTATCTTTAACTTGTCGCGTTTAGTTTAAAATGTCCCAAAGTATGAAAATATGGGGTATAACAATAATCTACAGCAAAACCGATTGTCGACTCTCCCTAGGTCATCCATTAGACCTTGCTCCTACTAAACCTCGAATGTTATCCATTTTAATCCTCGGGACTGCTAATCGTCTTTCCCGCAATCGTTCTTCATGCCATGCCAAATCCATAACCCTTCTGAAGCAGCGCACCTCACTTGTTGCCTATCTACGATATTTCTTTTCCACGCTTCCTTCTGCTAGGAGTCTCCTTTACAATCCTTACTATTAAAAATTTGTACGCAGCAAACATCAACAATGCCTCACAGGGCATACAGTCATACGACATATTCCAGCCACCCAGAGCTTCCAATTCCAAGTAACAGAACAAATATATCCAGACTTACCTTTATGATCTTCCATATCATCACTCGCCTTCTTCCGTCGTATGTAAGGCTTACATAAGGAATCTCATTTTTCCGATGACTTGGCTCTATCGCACGATCTAAGACAGAAAAAAGGTCAACAATCCCTAGATGCCCTGCAGCCTCCTGTTTATAAATGTGGCCTGCTTCACACCATAAACAGGACTCTACTGGACACGACTTTGCAGACAACCCCTAGGACAAACCTTCTCTGATACCACTTTGTCACACCCTAATCTTACCAGGGTGTGATGGGCACCCGACCCCATATTCGGAGCCGAGCGAACCCGCTAACTCTTATTACACACACAGTCTCTTTGAACTCTTAAATCAAATAAAATGAAATTCATAATGAGAGCCTTCAGAAATATTCTTTTTCGTGTTCTCAATTCAAACAAAATCTGTAATCATATGGAACTTATCACGTAACACAGAATGAAACATCGGTTGATGGAGCCGCTTACAAAACTGACATTCTATACCCACGACTCTGTCTGCAAAGTCTCTAACATCAATCATCAATCATAAATCATATATCATATATAACATGCCCCGGCCGGCAAGTGAGAGGGACGCGGTGAACAATGCAGAGAAATACGCACGAGAACATACCCTGGCCGGGGACGCAGTGAAGGACATACTGAGGCTTGCACAAGCAGAGTAGTGCGAAACCATATGCACATAAAATCAATTCTAAGACTCGATAGACAAGCATAGTTACCGACACCTGAAGGCTCAGAAACAAGTTTCCGGTCAATCCGACTTAGTATAAGAAAGTTATGGGCGTTTTAAGTACAGAACCTTCTACGAACGTTTCAGAAGCCATTTTTGGAAAATCAAAGCAACAATCATGTTAGGTACCTTTCGAATATCGTTATGGATCAAAACAGATAGAGCTTTTGGAACCATATGTACGTATCAAAATATATCACAAACTCAATGGAATACTCAAACGTGCTATCATTTGAAAATCAAGACATTAGTCATATCACTTATCTCTCAAATTCCATTCGGAAACATATCAAATAAATCTTCAGACATCATAGATACGCATCAAAATCATATGAAACAGCTTATGGAAATCAAGAACGTTAGCCATCCTAGTGGCTCTAAGAATGGGAGTCTCTTTGGAATCATACATATATTTTGTCATGTTAGTTTCACAAAGATCATGCCAAAAGAAAGAAAGGGTAAGCCATACATACCTGTCCCACGTCCTATTAGCTACGCTTAATTGTCCAGCTCGCTATCGCCAGTCTACATTCAAGAAGATTTACATAATCATTAGATTCATTGTCATACACTTGCCTTAGCTTCTCAAATGAATTCATTTATAATCTGCCGAAATTTCGGCAGCATTTTCCCTGTAAATACACCATCCCCGAGAGTCTAACTCGGCCAAATGATCAATCAACAATCCGAGAATTCAACTCGGCCAAATTATCAACAATAATACCAACAATCATATCTCCAACTTCAACAATCAATCCAAAATATATTCTAACATGGTTCAAGAACTTTCAAACAATTCACATAATGTTCAAACAACCCAACCAACATACCACTTCACCCGAAACCTTCCAAATTCAACAAGAACAATAACAACACATTTCTTCTCTTCCAAGTTCATGAACTACACCAACAATCTACATACTAACAACTTCATCAATTAATCCAAAATACATTCTAACGTTAGTAACTTCTTTTACATAATCCAATGACATTTTTCTTATGTTCAATACAATCAAAACAACCCAACTTACAATCTTCCAAACACATCTCTTGCTTCCAAATTCATGAGTTATATCCACAACCCACACATTAACAAATTCCTTCATACAAATATAAGGAATCATGCTAATATCACATTAACTTCTTCAATAATCCACAAACGATTTCCACTTCATTTCAAACCATTAAATCTTCATTTAACATCATAGAATCCACAACACAACAACCAAGATACTAAGTAAATTTAATTCATTCTTCTACACAAAATAGCCCACTCACGGCTACAACATCAACACACCTTGTTTCAAGAATTTCATTCATTTCTACACCCAACAACATGCATAAATCATCCATAATACATAAAAGAGGATTAAACCTTACCTTTTCCACTTAGCTCTTCAACTTGGTTAGAGTTGTGCCTTGCAAGAATGAATGGTTTTATTGCTCCAACAACCACTCCATGTTAATTAGGGCCTTCAAATTAGTTGGAATACTAGAAGAAAATAATTTTTCTTCATCAATGTTCCATGGCTCAATTTTGGGAGCCATGGCCGAATGCCTTTCTCTTTCCTTCTTCTTTTTTTTTTCCAAGGTTCTAGAATTAGAAAGATGACTAATAATTCTTACTTGGTCATCACCTACACACACACACACACACACACACACACATATATATATATATATATATATATATATATACATGGCCCATATAAGAGTGGGACCCACACACACACACTTCACACTGCCAAAGTGGCCCTTTCAAGAATTTTCTTTAACATTTTGTGAAATTCCCGTTTTGCCCCTAGCCTTCCATAATATTACCATGAGCCACCTTGTGAATTTTCCTTTTTACCCTTAGTCTTTCTCAATATTTCCATACCAATAATATTCATAAATAATATTCATAAACAACTTGTGTATTAAACAAGATCAAAATATAGCCTTTCCCTTAACTTCTCACAATTATCTTGATTTATCCGAACGTACAAAATACGGGTTAACAACATAGCAGAGCTCCATTTCATTCGGAGCCATAACTTTTGGGTATTTATTCTTTTGTGTATATAATTATGGGCATAGCGGGGTCCTATCCCGCTTATGTGATATGTTATACTCTTCTTAGAGGCTCGTAGACATGTGAATATGGTTAGATGTGTCTGGCCTTGTCGGCCTATATTTTGTATATTATTTTGATAGCCTTGACGGCTCATGTACATGGACGTGGTATAGATGCCAACCATGATATGAAAGCATTGCCGTCCAATGGGACTAGCATGAATGGTGATTAGAAATGTATGTTTAATTATGTGGCTCACCTAAATGTAAGGGAAGTGTAAGCCAAGAGGTGCCCTGGTGGGCTAGCACCGGGTGCTCGTCGCGGCCCTCTAGACGGGTCGTGATAGATTTTGTGTATTAAATCTTGGTTTTCCTTTAGTTTGTTGGGGAAGAATGATTGAGAAGGTTCTAGAGGGTTCTTGGAGAGAGGAGAGTGGAAGATGAAATGAAATAAAATGAAGGAGGGTCTTTATATTAATTCATGAAATCAGTCCCGACCAAGATATACGGTGCGATCGACAGAGCGTCGATTGGATCGACAGAGCGTCGATCTGGCCGTCGAAGTTGTTAAATTTCCAGTGAGCAATCTATCATTTCTTTTCATCCGACGGTGAGAAGAACGGTCCGTCGAACAAATCGACGGAGCATCGACCTGTTCGTCGAATGGTCTTCGCTCCAGCTCAATTTTACGGCACAATCGACGAAGCGTCGACTCGTCCGACGGTATAAAGAATGACCGTCGAACCCCCTTTCGTAGGACTGCGGTGAAGTTTCATTTAACGAGATTTTCTCTCTTGCCTTTAACTTCTTTGGAATCTTAATTAGAGTTACTAAGTATCCCTTCTTACTTGTAGGATATCATGTTCACCTTAACTTACGTTAGTCCCTTCACTGCTCAGCAACCCAAAGTTCCGAGGTGAGAATTGTGCAATGTCGAACTTGACAAAGTTATTGATTATGATGCTATGAATGTTGTTATTGATGTTTGGGAGTTGTTATATTATATAGGGAAAGTTGTAGAAACAAAGGAGATGCTGCCCAATTTTCATTAGCTTTAGCATAAACTTAAGTATGTTTTCGATTATCCAATTCTAGTACGAATTCTCTTGAATGTAGAATCGTGAACATCGGAGGAAGATGTTTAATTGATAAATTTAGAGAGACATCAAGGTATGTGAGGTAGTCCCTTCTTTTTCTAAGGCTTGATTCCTACGACATGACTCTCTTTTTGTTTCCATGACTTTCTTACATCCCGAAAACTATGAGTATATGTTTATAAAGAGCTTCTTATGAGACAAAGATAAGAGATATGTTACGAATATGATAATGATGCTGATGAGTCTAAGTGTAGAGATTCCAAAGCTTATGATACGATATTCTTATGAAGCTAAAGATTCTTTGACGTTATTCATTGTTGCTAGACTCACCTTATAATGCTAGTTTCTTCAAGGTGAGGAATGATGATTATGACCACTTCATAATGGAATCAGGGGTCCTTGACCTTATGTCACCCCGATAGAGTTATAGCTTGCCCTTGAGTTTTATGCATGCTCTATGATAAGCATATGATGATGAGATTACACCGCGCTTATATGTCTGAGCAGACACCGCTAAGGCGGGCGGCATACACACCATGTCTAGAGGGCATGGGCAGACACCACTAGTGGGCGACATGAGATGGTTACCCCCGACGCGGGAGGCCTGGACGCGGGCTAATGATAACCACACTGCACCTATATGTTCGGGCAACTTATATGTACATACATTATATGATGTAAGTTAGCATGCATTATTCCGTCTTAATTGACATTCAGTTACAGGTTGTTTCCTTACTTGATGTTTCCTCATCTTGGATATGTTATTATTATTCATGCCTTACATACTCAGTACAATGTTCATACTGACGTCTTTTCTTTCTGGATGCTGTGTTCATGCCCACAGGTAGACAGGGAGGTAGCCCAGATTCCTAGGAGCTACTCAGTAGATTTACAGGAGCACTCCAATATTCCGGAGGTGCCATTTTTGAGATATTATTTTGTGTATATATTTGGGCAAGACGGGGTCCTATCCCGTCCTTATGTCTAGCACTCTAGTAGAGGCTCGTAGATACATATATGTGGGTAGTACATGTCCCATGATGACTACACTGTACATTCCTGTATATCATTTTTGCAGCCGTGAGGGCCTATGTATATTTATGCATTGCTTGAAGAGTATATGTGTTCAGGTGGGGTATGATGATTAGGATAATGAGTGGTGCTTGTAGTCAGCTCCGGGTACCCATCATGGCCTCTAGTCGGGTTGTGACATAAGGTTCCCTAAACTACATAAAAGCACCAGATCGGGGTTATCTACCCCAATGGCTACTCTTCCTCCCGAATAGCTAAGCCAATACCACACCGGGGTGATGAACCCTCAATGGCCTTACTTTCTTCCGAATGGCTAGACTAACCCCACTAGGATCCATAGTGACTACCCTTTCTCCCGAGTAGCTAGGAAAAACATAAACAATAGAATCATGGCATAATAGCTGAATCACAATCATTGAATAGAAGCTGAATCACTCATTATGGATTATGTTCATCATCCCATTAATAGAGGTTCATCATTAAGTCACTAACCAAGTTTCAAGATCAACACAATCCATTCGTAGAGCAAATTCATGAATTATCCAAGCTTTCCAAATAAATCAAGTTTAAACGGTCCTTTTGGGATAATTTGAGTTCGAAAACCTAAACTTAATGTTTCAATTTCAATCATCCTTTGATAAGTGATGATCATATAAACATATATATATATATATATCTAATATATATATATATATCTAATAATACACATAACGGTTTAATCCGGGCTTGTCATTTACGCACACAAACCTTACCAAACACACCTTAAACATTTTAAAGAGTATCTAAGAAAAGAAACATACCTCAAATCCCTATAAAATGGTACCAACAGAAATTCCAAGGTCCAACAATCACTCTGCAATAGGCTTAGATGATAAAGATTATAATTTTAATCAATTCTAGGGATTTCTACCCTTATTCGAAAAGCTAGGGCATTTCTAGCCTTAAAAACTTGTTCTTGAATCCTCCTGTGAATCATTAGTGAATTCTAATCTTGTAGTATGCTCTACACTAGTCCCAACCTCATTAATAATCCCAAAAAAAATCATAAACCTTACCTTTTAGAATAAATTCCACGCGTCCCCTTCTTCTCCTTTCTGGAGTTTTCAAAATCTAGGGCTTGGGAAGACGAACTAGTGTCAATTTAATGTTAGAATGATGAAGTAATGATGGGGAATTGATCAAGAACTTACCTTAGATGTTTTGGGGAATTTTTAAGGTTTTTTCCTCTCAAAAAGTGGGCTAAACGAAAAGGGAAAAAGTTTTAAGTTAGGCTTTTATAAAATTCGGGAAAAATCGCTTCAAGCATAAAATGGCTTGGGCATCGCGCCCCACGGTGCGCATGGTATATTTTTCCACAACATAAAGTTTTTTGAGTTTTTTGAAAACTTGGCCTGGGACATCGCGCTCGGAGACGCGCAGGGCGACAAGCACGCCTAATTTTTCAACTGTACTAATGATGTTTAGCAATATTGGCATA